>NC_139557.1:13309389-13909389 GCF_965112155.1 Podarcis liolepis | reverse complement strand
TCTTCTATAGATTATATAGTTACCGTATTTTTCGCTCTATAAGACGCACCAGACCACAAGACGCACCTAGTTTTTGGAGGAGGAAAACAAGAAAAAATATATTCTGAATCTCAGAAACCAGAACAGCAAGAGGGATCGCTGCGCAGTGAAAGCAGCAATCCCTCTTGCTGTTCTGGCTTCTGGGATAGCTGTGCAGCCTGCATTCGCTCCATAAGACGCACACACATTTCCCCTTACTTTTTAGGAGGGAAAAAGTGAGTCTTATAGAGCAAAAAATACGGTACTTATCTCCTTGGCTCAGGGTGGGTGTCACATCACTCCATACCCTCCAACATTTCTCTGGTGAAAATGGGGGTGTCCTGAGGAAAAGCGGGACATTTCTCCCCCCCCTCCATTTTTTATTCATTTTATAACAAACAGGAAAACAAACAATAGAAACAGATTCTTGTCTTATCCTTATTTTTTCTAAACATTGTTAGGTGGGCTTCCCCAAGTCCCCCCTATCTGATTTTCATTTTACCTCATCTTTAGCAGTTTACATATATAATAATTTCTAACCATTTTTTTTATCACACTTACTTTAACCATAAAAATCTTCACATTTTATCACTTGCAAATAATACTATTTTAAAATACACTGTCTTCTACTTCTAACCCTACAGCCTAAATTTACTTCCAAAGCTATTCTAAGATTTAAATATTAACATATTTTTTTCAAATATTCCTTAAACTTCTACCAATCTTCTTCCACCGTCTCTTCTCTCGGAGTCTCCCGGTCAGTTCGGCAAGTTCCATATAGTCCATCATCTTCATCTGCCATTCTTCTATAGTTGGTAAATCTGGCTTCTTCCGATTCTTCGCTAGCAATATTCTCGCAGCTGTTGTGGCATACAGAAAAACGTAACATCCTTTTTGGGGATTTCACCCCCCACTATACCAAGTAAAAAGGCTTCTGGTTTTTTTAATAAAAGTGTTTTTCAACACTTTTTTCAATTCATTATAAATCCTTTCCCAGCAGTCTTTTACCTTGGGGCATGTCCACCACATTTGGTAAAAGGTTCCTCCTTTTTCTCTGCATTTCCAGCATTTATTATCATGAGTATGATACATTTTTGCTAACTTCACTGGTGTTAAATACCATTGTCATCAAATTCTCTCTTAATACATTACAAGCTGTAAATTTAATTCCTTTCCCCCGCAATTTGTCCCAATCCACCATCATGATATTGTGCCTGGCCCATTCAATCATTACAGATTTCACTTGTTCATCTTTCGTATGCCATTCCAGCAATAAACTGTACATCTTAGATAGGTTTTTTGTTTTTGTATCTAATAATTCTGTTCCCAGTTTGGATTTTTCTGTTTGAAAACCGATTTTCTTATCCATTTTAAAGACTTCATTTATCTGGATGTACTGGAAGTGGGAGATTTTAGGATCAAATCAGAAACCAGGATGGCTTAAATAAATCTGGGACTGTCCCCGGAAAATAGGGACACTTGGAAGGTCTGCAAATCTAGGGTTGAACTGGCCAGGACACTGGGGTGGCAACATCCCTTTCCGGAAAGCATCTTATCACCTGTTGAGACGGGGCTGTGGGAGTGAGCAAAGGCCTAGGCATCTTCCTTTCCCAGGAGTCCTGAAATCGCATCAAAACTTTCCTTGTTTGAGTAACCCCAAACGTCAGTCAAGATACCTCTCCAGATTTGGACGCTCTCACCTGTCTTCTGCTCGGGGACTTTGAATGAAGATGTGCCAAGGCAATTTCACAACAGTCGGAGACAAATGTATTTCCCCTCCAAGGCAAGTGTTCAGCTGTTTGTTTCTGAAGGTGTTTCTTGGCGCTGGGGTAGTCATGCATATTATCTCATGGAAGTTACATTGACTCAGAAGAACCTGTACAGGCAGCAAGGTTGCAACCCAGTATTCTGGGGAACTGTTGGCCCTCCAGATGTTGTTGGAGTACAACTCCCATTGTGCCTGAAAACTGGTCGTACTGACCAGGGCTGGGAATTGGTTATACTGATTGGAATCTTCCCAAGATGCCCATTCCAAATTCTCAAAACAGTGATTTTAGAGCAGTGGTTCTCAACCTGTGGGTCTCCATATGTCGTTGGACTACAACTCCCATCATCTCTGAGCTCTTGCCTTGCTAGCTAGGTGTGATGGGAGTTGTAGTTCAACAACATCTGGGGAACCCACAGGTTGTGAAAGGCTGTTTTAGAGGATCATCTAACACCAGGGATGGGGCACCTGTGGCTCTCCAGATATTGGACTCCATCAGCTGCTGTCAGCACAACCAGTGGTCAGATGGAGCTGCTGTCTACCAACATCTGGAGGGCCGCAGGCTTCCTATCTATATGACTGGCAGAGGAGTTTATATCTCATAAATAAGAAAATTCTCATCATCACCATGTTTATTTACATCTTTAGGCACCAGGCAAAAATGTTGTTCTTTAGCTAGGCCTTTGGCTATTTGACATCCAATGCCTTTCTAAGGTGTGCATGTGTGTATATGTGTGTGTGTGTGTGTGATTATTGGGTTGCTTTAGTTTATATTTTGATCATGTATTTTGTGCTTTGATATTGTGGTTTTATCTTGTGAACCACCCCGAGACCTCTGGGTATGGGGCGGTATATACATTTTAACAACAACATTTATGCGCTATTTTCTCAAAGCAGCTCACAAGCATTGGGAGTTTCCATAATAAAATATAACAACATTTCAAGAGAATTATAAGATATATCAACCAAATGTCTATAGCCATACAAATATTGATAGGCTATAATTAAAAAAACAATCAATGTTTTATCAATGTAGATAGTTTCGATTCCATCAATGTTTATTTCTTTCTTTGATGGTTGTTTTTTCCTATGTTTTTAGTGGTTCTTATTTTTACCTGTAAGCTGCCATCAGGGGAAAAGGTGGGATATAAATAAATATATTCTACTAATCAAGTTAAACAGTCCAGTATCAATTCATAGTTAGGCCCAAAAATAAAAATACAAGATCATAATCCAGATGGCAGCAAAAATAGTATATTTCCCCCAGAATTAAATGTTGCTGCCAACTACAACCCTAAGCAAGATCCTGCCCCGATGGTCCCTATTAGGCCCTTTGAGCAACAGCAATCTGGGCTGTTCGTGCATGCAGGCTACATCTCCTTGCAAACCATAGCTGTCAACTTACAGATTTGAAAATAAGGGACCAGCAGCCTCGAAAATAAGGGACCAGCAGCCAAAATAAGGGATTTTGCTTAGCTTATGCATGTTGGGGCTGCCATCGTCCTGGCGCGAGGAGTTCCATCGACCCTTCCCCGCCCAAGAAAGAGGGAGGGAGGGAGAGAGACTCCCGCCCGCGAGTCCGGCATGAGGCGGTTGCGGTGCCACCGCAGCCACTGAAGCGCCGCCCTTCTGCGTCCCTCCCCATCCCCTCCTCTTCCTCCTCCCTCAGGCTGCCTCCTCAGCTGCCGCTGCCGCCTCTGGCTTCCCCTGGCAGCGTGGCGGAAGTCTCGCAAGAGAGGGGCTGCCTGCCCACCCGCTGCCACCCGTCTCCTCACGATGTGCCCCTGAGGGGGGAAAGGGAGAGACAGAGACATGGCAACTCGTGCACGCGCGCTCTCTCGCAGCGGAGGACCCAGAGCCGCTGCTTCCATCCCAAGCCGGGCCAGCATGAAACCCAGGAAATTTAAGGGACATCTTCAATCCGGGACAGCAGCGGGACACGGCGCTGGGATAAGGGAGTTTCCCGCCAAATAAGGGACGGCTGACAGCTATGCTGCAAACCCTCCTCTATCTGCAGCTAGCCCCAAGAAGCCTCTGGGTTATCCCCAGCTGCTGGCAACAACTTCAGCCAAGCCATCCTACCTGGCAAGTGGCGTTGCAATTTGCTGATCAAGGCTACAAGCTGAAACATGCTGTGCACCAAGCGATGAGGCCAGCCAGAGGAGGAAGCCAGGGAAGGAGCCATTCTGGCTGGGCGTGTGTGAGAGAGGCAGACAAAAGGATGCAAAGAGAAGCCAGGAAGGGATGCTTGTTGCCCAGGTTTGGAAAGAAGCATCTCATGGAGCCTCCTGTCTGAAAGGTCTTTTCCCATGACCCTCCTCCCCCACCTCTTGGTCTTGCCAAAGGCAGCAGGGAGACTTACAACCTATTGAGGTGCTGTTCCATCATACCCAGGGGCAGGCAAAATAGAGAGAAGGTGTGGGAATCGATTGTTCACTTTTGGGAAACAGACACACACAGACCAAAGCCAAGCCACGCTTCCATGTAGCTTTGGGAAGGGTAATGTTTGATTCTGCAATTAATCCAGAATGCGGCGGCTAGACTGGTGACTGGGAGTGGCCGCCAGGACCACATAACACCGGTCCTGAGAGATCTGCATTGGCTCCCAGTATGTTTCCGGGCACAATTCAAAGTGTTGGTGCTGACCTTTAAAGCCCTAAACTGCCTTGGTCCTGTATACGTAAAGGAGCGTCTCCACCCCCATCGTTCAGCCCGGACACTGAGATCCAGCGCCGAGGGCCTCCTGGCGGTTCCCTCGCTGCGAGAAGTGAGGTTACAGGGAACCAGACAGGGGGCCTTCTCGGTAGTGGCGCCCGCTCTGTGGAACGCCCTCCCTTCAGATGTGAAGGAAATAAGCAGCTATCCTATCTTTAAAAGACACCTGAAGGCAGCCCTTTTTAGGGAGGTTTTTAATATTTAATGCTGTATTGTTTTTAACACTTGATTGGAAGCTGCCCATAGTGGCTGGGGAAACTCAGCCAGATGGACAGGGTATAAATAATAAATTATTATTATTCTTTCTCCTGTGCAAAAAAAAAAAAAAGATGAAAGCCACTCTCAAATGCCCAGTTGCAGGGCTCTCATCAGAGGTGGGGAACCTCAGGTCCCGAGCTCAAATACAATACACTATCCAGCTTTAAATAAATAAATAAATAAGTAAGTAAGTAAGTAAGTAAGTAGTAGTAGTAGTAGTAGTACAGTGGTGCCTCGCAAGACGAAAAGAATCCGTTCCGCGAGTCTCTTCGTCTTGCGGTTTTTTCGTCTTGCGAAGCAAGCCCATTAGCGGCTTAGCAGATTAGCGCTATTAGCGGCTTAGCGGTCTTAGCGGATCAGCTGATAAGCGGTTTAGCGGCTTAGCGGATCAGCTGTTAAGCGGCTTAGCGGCTTAGGATCAGCTGATAAGCGGTTTAGCGGCTTGGGAAAAAGGGGGGGGGAGGAAAAAAAACCCCGCAGGAACTCGCAAGACATTTTCATCTTGCGAAGCAAGCCCATAGGAAATTCGTTTTGCGAAGCATCTCCAAAACGGAAAATCCTTTCGTATAGCGGGTTTTCCGTCTTGCGAGGCATCCGTCTTGTGGGGCACCACTGTAGTAGTAGTAGTAGTAGTAGTAGTAGTAATAATAATAATAATAATAATAATAATAATAATAATTTTATTTATACCCCAGGGTTTCCCCAGCCACTCTGGGCTGCTTACAGCACATAAAAAAGGTAAAACATTAGATATTAAAAATCCCCCAAAACAGGGCTGCCTTCAGATGTCTTCTAAAAGTCAGATAGCCTGGTTCCCTGTAGCTTCGCTTCTTGCAGGGAGGGAACCGCCAGAAGGCCCTTGGAGCTGGACCTCAGTGTCCGGGCTGAACGATGGGGGTGGAGACGCTCCTTCAGGTATACCAGGCCGAGGCCGTTTAGGGCTTTAAAGGTCAGTACCAACAATCACTGAAAAGATGACAGAGAAGGAGCCTCTTTGGAGAGCCTTGCATGTGTCCTAACCGTTTGGCACAATCAAATAAGGGAGGGGAAAGGGATTCGTGGAATGAGAAACAAAAAAGAAAATAAATAAAATGGCAAACCCACATTATGGCCAGTAGATGTCACTGTGCCCATGTCAACCATTTAGCCATGAATGCCAGTTGCTGGTTTTGTACCCAAAGGAAAATTCATCGATGCATTTTAATATCCCTTGGTTACTCAGCCTTCCCTCACAGCCGACTATGAGCTGATCCTGCAGAACTGTGTTTCATTTAGGGGACGATATGAACGTTTGACCTGTGGCGTCTGATCTGTGGTGGTGAATTCATGCGTGCAAGTCACTCTGACTGGGTGCCGCGTGAATCAGCCAGAAGACCTGGAGGGCTGTCAGTCTCTACAGACACAGACTTGCATGCTCTTCCAGTGGCGCTCAGTGGCGCATTCCACTGACAAGGACCATCTACAGTGGCCAGTTGCCAAAGAAGTCAGGGAAACTGATAGGGCACGAGCGCTGTCCTCTTTTGACTTTGGCCTATCCCTAACCACAAGTGAGGATTTCCCCGTCTCCTGTAGTGTCTTAATCATGCTATTTATTTTTGTCTAGCAGCCTTTGATATACAGTACTACCTCGGGTTACATACACTTCAGGTTACAGACTCGCTAACCCAGAAATAGTACCTCGGGTTAAGAACTTTGCTTCAGGATGAGAACAGAAATCGTGCTCCGGTGGCGTGGCAGCAGCAGGAGGCCCCATTAGCTAAAGTGGTGCTTCAGGTTAAGAACAGTTTCAGGTTAAGAACGGACCTCCGGAACGAATTAAGTACTTAAACCGAGGTACCACTCTAAAGTTATTCCTACCAACTCAGCGTACTTGACCTCATCAGCACTACACACAGGGCCGGATTTAGGTTTGACGAGGCCCTAAGCTACTGAAGGGACGCGGGTCGTGCGGTGTTCTAAACCACTGAGCCTTGGGCTTGCCGATCAGAAGGTCGGCGGTTCGAATCCCCGTGACGGGGTGAGCTCCCATTGCTCGGTCCCAGCTCCTGCCCACCTAGCAGTTCAAAAGCACGTCAAAGTGCAAGGAGATAAATAGGTACCGCTCCGGCGGGAAGGTAAACGGCGTTTCTGTGCGCTGCTCTGGTTCACCAGAAGCGGCTTTGTCATGCTGGCCACATGACCCGGAAGCTGTCTGTGGACAAGCGCCGGCTCCCTCGGCCTATAGAGTGAGATGAGCGCGCAACCCCAGAGTCGTCCGCGACTGGACCTAATGGTCAGGGGTACCTTTACCTTTAAGCTACTGAAGGTAATGGGGCCCTTTATATTGTCTCTGTTTGTGTCGAATATATGCTATATGGTAATTTATGGACCTAGTAGGTATCTAAAGCCATTTGCACATAACAAATAGGAGCGTACACAACACAAAACACTGTTGCTGTATGTAGGTTTTATTTTGTTTTTTATCTTATATTTTAGAAATGTACATCCAGTTTTTTTCTTTATTTTTTGGAGGGCCCCCAAGAGAGTGGGCCCCTAAGCTATAGCTTGTTTAGCTTATACGTAAATCTGGCACTGATCAGTGGCGTAGCGTGGGGGGTGCAGGGGGGGCCGGCCGCACCGGGCGCAACATCTGGGGGTTAGGGGGCACAAATCCACGGGTTAGGGGGCGCAAATTACTTGCCTTGCCCCGGGTGCTGACAACCCACGCTACGCCACTGGCACTGATACACATTTAGAGAGCTAGAATACCAGTCATGGTTTCCTCCCAAATAATTCTGAGAACCATAGTTTGTTAAGGCTGTTGAGAGTTGTAAGGGGACCCCCCTGTTCAGCTTCACACAGCTACAGTTCTTGGGGACCCCTGGGAACAGGGGTTGGCTGTTACAACCACTCTCAGAATTGTAGGGCTTTGTGAAAAATAGGCTGGGCGCATGCATCACTTAATAACTGTCAGTATCCTTGCCAAACTACAGTTCCCAGGCCTCTCTAGTTGAAGCCATATACGGCCTCGGTCTTGTATACCTGAAGGAGCGTCTCCACCCTCATCGTTCAGCCTGGACACTGAGATCCAGCGCTGAGGGCCTTCTGGCGCTTCCCTCATTGCGAGAAGTGAGGTTACAGGGAACCAGACAGAGGGCCTTCTTGGTAGTGGCGCCCGCCCTGTGGAACGCCCTCCTTTCAGATGTGAAGGAAATAAGCAGCTATCTTCTCCTTAAAAGACATCTGAAGGCAGCCCTGTTTAGGGAAGTTTTTAATATTTAATGCTGTATTGTTTTTAACACTTGATTCGAAGCCGCCCAGAGTGGCTGGGGAAACAATAAACAATAAATTATTATTGTTGTTGTTGTTGTTGTTGTTGTTGTTGTTGCCATGGCTGTTTAAAGAGGCATGAAACTGCTTTTAAAAAAGGGGGTTGGTTTTTTGGATTGTTCTTGCTTTTATTTTTATTATGTATTTTGTGTTTTTATATTGTGATTTTATGTTGTGAACCTCCCTGAGATCTACGGGTATAGGGTGGTATACTAATACCAATACCAATACCAATACCAATACCAATACCAATACTAATACTACTAATAGGGCCTCAGAGTGGAACTCCCCTTGAAGTTAACAGACACCAGTTCATTCATTCACCCTCATGGGAAATTGCTGTGGAGAGGTGTGCTCAGTTGGTAGGTCACACATTTCAGCGAAGCCCTGATGTCATCTTTATTCGATGCCAAGAGATTAAGAGTTCAGAGGATCAGGAAATGTCTGCAGGGCTTAGAAGTGGGTTGTGACTTCTATCAGATGACAGGTTTATTTGGACTCTCCGTGATAAGTGACCTGCTGGAAATTTCCTTTCTGAACAAGCAGTTTTTAATTCTCATTTGGAAGGTTTGTGTGCATGCATGATAGAAAGAGAGGTTCCACCTGCAATATACGTTTAAAGCAGTATTATACCACTTTAAACAGTCCTGGCTTCCCCCAAAGAATCCTGGGAGCTGTCATTTGTTAATAGTGCTGAGAGTTGCTTTGTTGTTTAGTCGTTTAGTCGTGTCCGACTCTTCGTGACCCCCTGGACCAGAGCACGCCAGGCACTCCTGTCTTCCACTGCCTCCCGCAGTTTGGTCAGACTCATGTTTGTAGCTTCGAGAACCCTGTCCAACCATCTCATCCTCTGTCGTCCCCTTCTCCTTGTGCCCTCAATCTTTCCCAACACCAGGGTCTTTTCCAGGGAGTCTTCTCTTCTCATGAGGTGGCCAAAGTATTGGAGCCTCAGCTTCAGGATCTGTCCTTCCAGTGAGCACTCAGGGCTGATTTCCTTCAGAATGGATGTGTTTGATCTTCTTGCAGTCCATGGGACTCTCCAGAGTCTCCTCCAGCACCACCATTCAAAAGCATCAATTCTTCGGCAATCAGCCTTCTTCATGGTCCAGCTTTCACTTCCATACATCACTACTGGGAAAACCTTAGCTTTCACTATACGGACCTTGCTAGGAGACTATCTACCTCACAGAGATATAATTCACAGAGTCCCCTGGAAAGATGAATCAACTATTACATCACTCTGAAGTGGGGTAGGATGGGGAGAGGGGTCTTAATGAAACCCACCAGTGCAGCCATTTAATTCTCCTCCACTTTAGCCTACCTTCTTCTTTGGTGATCACTTGTAGCTGAGTATGATTGTCTTCCAGTGTGGTGTAGTGGTTAAGAGCGGTAGACTCGTAATCTGGGGAACCGGGTTCGCGTCTCCACTCCTCCACATGCAGCTGCTGGGTGACCTTGGGCTAGTCACACTTCTCTGAAGTCTCTCAGCCCCACTCACCTCACAGAGTGTTTGTTGTGGGGGAGGAAGGGAAAGGAGATGTCCAGCCACTTTGAGACTCCTTCGGGTAGTGATTAAGTGGGATATCAAATCCAAACTCCTCCTCCTCCTCCCATAAACACGGTTTTAACAGTGGGTCCATAAGTGTCTGTGGAGGCAAATTCTGGATCCACACGTCCTTCCGCAGTGGAGACATATGTTTCCAGGCAGGAGTTGATCATGGTGAGGGTTTGCCAAGTGTACCTTCCTAGCACATTTCTCCCTTTCGTCCCAAATTTGAGCATCTTCAAAACCCATGACACCTTTGGTAAAGGCTGTTCTCCGATTGGAGAGCTCACAGGCCAGTGTTTCCCAGTTATCAAGTGCTTATACTACTTTTTTTTTTTTAAGATTTGCCCTGAGAGAGTCTTTAAACCTCTTCTTGACCACCAGGCATTACGCTTTCCATTTTTAAGTTCGGAATACAGTAGTAGAAGAGAAGAGAAGAAGAGTTTGGATTTGATATCCCGCTTTATCACTACCCAAAGGAGTCTCAAAGCGGCTAACATTCTCCTTTCCCTTCCTCCCCCACAACAAACACTCTGTGAGGTGAGTGGGGCTGAGAGACTTCAAAGAAGTGTGACTGGCCCAAGGTCACCCAGCAGCTGCATGTGGAGGAGCGGAGACGCGAACCCGGTTCCCCAGATTACAAGACTACCGCTCTTAACCACTACACCACACTGGCTCTCCAGTTGCTTTGGAAGGCGATAATCAGGCATCCGCACAACATGACCACTCCAACGAAGTTGATGTTGAAGAATCATTGCTTCAACAATGGGGATCCTTGCTTCTTCCAGTACACTGGTATTAGTTCGCCTGTCTTCCCAAGTGATGTGTAAAATTTTTCAGACACACCGTTGATGGAATCTTTCAAGGAGTTGGAGATGGCGTTTATAAGCAGTCCATGTTTCACAAGCATACGGTAAGGTTGGTAATACAATAGCTTTGTATTTTAGCCTATAGCCCTCTGAAAACAGTAGCTAATGGCCAATGTTACAGGTCCAACAACATCCCTACTTTGAAACCACCACAGAAAACTGGAAAATGTGGGCAATGATAAAGTTGGCATGAAGAGTTTCTCGGCTTTTGAAAACACCTCTTTTGTTATCTTAATTCTCTGGTATTTTTTAAATCAGTGCATGTGCTTTCCTCAATTTCATGTCCAGACACTTAGCCAAATATATTTTTCCTCGTTTGTTTTTTAGTGCTGATTCACAATTCCCTTATTTGGTTTGGTTTCTGCTTCTTTTAACAAGTAATACAGTCATTCTGCAGGTGTCGGGGATTTCCCTTACTCGGACCTGCCTCAGAAAGGAAGGCAAATCTTTGCTGAACTGCTGCGCTGTACAAATATTTGCTGAGCCTTTTAGGATTTCTGGTAGAAACTATTCACACTGAGATCACAGAACTGATCAGAATGGAGCCAGCTTTCCTTCCGTCTGCCATAACTCACGGTGATGACTTTTATTACACAAATGATATGCGTCGGAGAGCAATGGGATCCTACCGCCTTTCCCTACACTGGGAAATAGCAAGCATTTCCACATCAATAATTGTCCTAGTTTCCATGGAATGCATGGCTGAGATCCAAGGAACTCTGCAACTAATTCTGCATGCCCAAGGAGTCTTTGGGCTGGAGTTTCAGAAACAGTAGCCTCCCCTCCCAAGCCACAAAAATCAAACCACTTCTGAAATAGAGGAGTTTGCGATCAAGGCTGGCCCAAGCCATTTTGCCGCCTGAGGCAGACAACAAAATGGCGACCTCCTGGTCACCAGGGAAAAGGGGGTGAGGGAAGATCTGCGTCAAGAACAAGTGGGAAAGGAAGCTTGACATTGGGATCTGCTGCCCTGGTGAATCCTGCTTCCTCAGGCAGTTACCTCACCTTGCCTCATGGTTGGGCCGGCTCTGTTTGTGATAAGGAAATGTGGAAAGGGGGAGTTTTCCATTAAACAACTTCCTGCCATGCATATTTCTTTCTTTTTTTAAAAAAAATGTATATATCCTTTTATTATCTGTCTAGACTTGCCCTTGGTTACTTTTTTAAAAATTTCAATGCAAAATTATAACAAAAATTACAAACATTGAATCCAAAACAATACAGTGGTACCTCGGGTTACATACACTTCAGGTTACATATGCTTCAGGTTACAGACTCCGCTAACCCAGAAATAGTGCTTCAGGTTAAGAACTTTGCTTCAGGATAAGAACAGAAATTGGGCTCCGGCAGCGCAGCAGCGGCAGGAGGCCGCATTAGCTAAAGTGGTGCTTCAGGTTAAGAACAGTTTCAGGTTAAGAACGGACCTCCGGAACGAATTAAGTACTTAACCTGAGGTACCACTGTACCATACAAACAAGAAAAAAAAGCTTACCACGTGCAAAAAGGTAGCATTCTGCTTACCACGTGCAAAAAGGTAGCATTCTGAGGTTTTTCGCTTGATGAGGAATAAGAAATCAAAAGTAAGAAAAATGGAGCAGTGAAGGTGCGCTGTTTGAACTGCACCACGTTTTGAGATATTTCCTCTCTCCATCTCAGATAACATGTGGCACCAATGACTTTATTGGTTTTAATATAAAAAAAATGATATAAAATTACGTTTCATTTATTTACATGGTGTTTGTATACCTGCTTTGTAGCAAATTGTTCACAAATTCAAATACTGCCAATTTATTCTTAAATTCCTGATCATCTGTAAGAAGGCTGAAATTCTTTTCGGCTTTCACATTGCTTGGTGCATGTTCTACCTTACAATCTTCTCCCAAGGTGGAATCATGTAAATCAGAAATCATTCCTTTAAAAAAATTCCAAATCCAGCCAGCCAATGAACAATTGCCTACCATTAACAGGGTAGTTAAAGGTCTGCGAATAGTGTTACAGGAGGGGTTTTTTTTTTTGGGGGGGGTGCCCTAAACTCTAGAAATTAATAAATGGTATTCAGGATATGAAGGGAGAATACAAGCTGCCCAGGAATTCCGGGGCTACCCTATGCAAAATCACCTGGCCAAGCTAAGGCCATGAAGAAACAATATAGGGCCATTGAGAGCCATTGGCAATGCAAGAGAATTATTCTTGAGGTGTGAACAGAGACAGTGGATCTGAAAGGCTGCCATGGTACCTGGGTGTGAGGGGACAGGGAGAGTTTAGGGACATTGGCATGAGGCTTGGAATAGCCGAGAAGAGGCTGGACCGATCTTGGGTGCTTGGCTGAAGGCAGGCTGGGAGAGATGCCTTGGACTCCAGCTCTGCAGAGCTGTGGGGAAGAAATCACCATGCTGCAAGATCTGGTCTCCCTCCATCTAAACCCAGGGGTAAATGTGTGCATAAATCAGCTTGAGCAGCCTCCACCATAATAATAATAATAATAATAATAATAATAATAATAATAATAATAATAATAATTTTATTTATACCCTGCCCATCTGTCTGGGTCCCTCCAGCCACTCTGGGTGGCTTCCAACAAAGCACCAAAATACAATAACCTAATAACATTAAAAGCTTCCCTAAACAGGGCTGCCTTCAATCTTCTAAAAGTTTGGTAAAAATAAAAAATTCCTTCCAGTAGCACCTTAAAGACCAACTAAGTTAGTTATTGGTATGAGCTTTCGTGTGCATGCACACTTCTTCAGATACCAAGTGTGCATGCACACGAAAGCTCATACCAATAACTAACTTAGTTGGTCTTTAAGGTGCTACTGGAAGGAATTTTTTATTTTGACTATGGCAGACCAACACGGCTACCTATCTACTACTAAAAGTTTGGTAGTTATTTTTCTCTTTGACATCTGGTGGGAGGGAATTCCACAGGGCGGGCACCACTACCGAGAAGGCCCTCTGCCTGGTTCCGTGTAACCTGGCTTCTCGCAGTGAGGGAACCGCCAGAAGGCCCTCGGCACTGGACCTCAGTGTCCGGGCTGAACGATGGAGGTGGAGACGCTCCTTCAGGTATACTGAACCAAGGCCATTTAGGGCTTTAAAGGTTAGCACCAACACTTTGAATTGTGCTCGGAAACGTACTGGGAGCCAGTGTAGGTTTTTCAAGACCGGTGTTATATGGTCTCGGCGGCCGCTCCCAGTCACCAGTCTAGCTGCCACATTCTGGATTGTCGTTTTCAGGTGACCTTCAAAGGTAGCCCCACATAGAGCGCATTGCAGTAGTCCAAGCGAGAGATAACCAGAGCATGCACCACTCTGGCGAGACAGTCCGCGGGCAGGTAGGGTCTCAGCCTGCGTACAAGATGGAGCTGATAAACAGCTGCCCTGGACACAGATGTCACCAAGTCTTCAGTTCTCCAAAGGAGGGCTAAGACTCCTGGAATTCCATGCAAGGCTCAGCAGGGATTGGGGTGACAATACAAATAAATTAACCACCTGCAGCTTGAGGAGTGAAGAGGAGAAGGGACATTTGTTGCCACCTCACTGGTACACACAGGAGAACATTCTGCAACCTGCGGCCATCTTTACCATGGATCAGCTGGAGGTTGTGGAGCTCAGTAGTGAATAATGCATACAAGTGACAAAGGCAAGGACCAATGGTGTCCTTGGGATTCATGGAGGCAGATCCCAGGCAGCTGGGGAACCTTGCAATTTTTAAACACAGTCAGGACTTTTGCCTTGAGGCATTATAGATTTGTTCATTTGTTTTTCTTTCTGCTGTATTTTTCTTCTGTGATAAAGTAGGATGAAATATACTCGGAGTCGAGTGTGAATTTCATGCTCTTTATTCAGCTCGTAGTAGCAATGAATGGAACTTTCCTCAAGATGTCTAGCTATATATACATTATTTACACAATGGGCCCCGCGTGATTGGCTAATTCCGGGCTGCTCCTGCAGGCCAATCAGGTTGCGGAATCACCTCAGAAGCCTGATTGGCTGCTCCTGCAGACCAATCAGGTGGCTGATTCCCTTCCTCCAGGAGCTGGATTGGGTGGCTCCTGCGGACCAATCAAACTGCTGCATTCTGGGTCCTATTGTTCTAGGATTCAGCTCAGTACATAACATAGTACTTGATTGAAGGAAATCTCGTTTGATTAAGACCATTAGCTGGCATGCTTAAGCCTGAATAGAATGCAGCTTTGGAATTTTGCTCTAATATTTTTCCAATCAAGACGTGTAATTCTGTTTGCTGGCTTTGCATGTCCTTAACAGGATTTGGGAACCTGTTCGTAGATCTTCCCAAAAGGGAGCTGAGCTCTTGAAACTGGAACTGTGCAGTTCCTGTGATTTAGGTTGCAATCTTATCCACACATAGCAGAAAGTAAGGCCCACTGAGATCAATGGGACTTACTTCCAAGCAGATGTGTACAGGTTTGTTGTGTTAACAGTTACGCTATGTATCTGAGCTTATGCAACAGAAGCCGGAAATGTGTGATGCACTGGGATTCATGTTTAGCCACAGGCTGTTTCCCTGTCTCTAGCTAGGGCTGGGAAAGATTCCTGTCTAAAATGCTGAAGAAGACAGGTGTTAAAAATATTGAAACTTAATAAACTATAATTGGAAAAACAACAACAACCCTGAAGAGTTGTTAAAGGTAAAGGTAAAGGGACCCCTGACCATTAGGTCCAGTTGTGACCGACTCTGGGGTTGTGGTGCTCATCTCGCTTTACTAGCCGAGGGAGCCAGCGTACACCTTCCGGGTCATGTGGCCAGCATGACTAAGCCGCTTCTGGCGAACCAGAGCAGCACACGGAAACGCCGTTTACCTTCCCGCTGGAGCGGTACCTATTTATCTACTTGCATTGGTGTGCTTTTGAACTGCTAGGTTGGCAGGAGCAGGGACTGAGCAATGGGAGCTCACCTCGTCACGGGGATTCGAACTGCCGACCTTCTGATCGGCAAGCCCTAGGCTCTGTGGTTTAACCCACAGCACCACCCGCGTCCCAGAGTTGGAAGAGTTGCTGCCATACAATATTGAGCTAGTGGGAACAATGGGATGCTTCTAGACTGTCGATATCTTGGGGTGGGATTCAATCGTATGACAGCAAATCCAGGTTGCACAATCAAAGTTGTTTTAGAGGAATTTTGCAACAAACCTACTCCCCCTGCCCCCAAATATTGGACTTTTTGTGGTGAGGAAATTATTGTTGTAGTGGTTAAAATTTGTATACTGCCCTATAACTGCGGGTCTCAGAGCGATTGCAACATAAAATCACAATATAAAAAAACAAAATACATAATAAAAACTATCTTTAAACTTACTTTCAGGGGGTTTTTATACCATTTTTGGAAGTTTTTCTAGTTGCTTTTATCCTGTGTTTGCAAATTGCTTTGATGTGCAGGTAAAACACAATGCATAAATTAATTAATTAATAACAATGATAAATGTAATAACCTCCCTGTAAACAAAGCAGAATGAAGGCTGAATGAATAGTTGACACTAAGTTCTCCGCAGACAAATCAGCGTGAATGCTGAAGAAACAGGTCACGTGACCTGTGTATTAAGTAGTTCCCTGTGTTCCTCATTCTCTGGTGACACAGCAAATATATTTAAGTCCTGTAGGCAACTTCTCATGGCAGCTTATAACATTTAGGGTTGCAGAAGTGGATGAGAAGGTCCTGCCAAGCCTGGGATACCTGCTTCTGTTCACTTTGCAAACGTGCATGAGAAATTTCATAGAGGGAAAAAAATCTGCTGGGTGTCACCCACGTCTAATTGCCAGTCCCATGATTGATTGCTAATGCAACATGCGTTGCATAATTAGAAGAGACACAGACTTTTAGGGCACCATGTCATTGTCAGATTCATTTCCAGTTTTTCAGAAATGCTGATATAAATGTGTTAAATGGAAACAACAGCTAATTTAATTATATCGTGGGATAAAGAAAGAGGAATGAAATTAAAACAAATCAAATCAAGGCAAGTAAAGTAAAGCCATCATTCTTTAGAAGATTGCCATGTACAATGATTTGTGGAAAAAATATGGAATAGTTTCACTCTAAAGGGCTAGTAATAACAACGTATGAGTTTTGCAAATCCCAAATTATAAAGGCTGAGACAGAGAGAGAGAGAGAGAGAGAGAGAGAGAGAGAGAGAGAGAACGAACTTCAGGCTCCATGAAGTTTCTCATAAATGCTTTCATTTTATCTAGGACCACTTGCAATAAAAAGCTTGCCTGACATAAATGGCCAATTTCCCCTTGTACCAATTTCTTCACCATTAGGAACAACGACTGCTTATTTGTTGATTCAGAAACACTATAATCTCTGTTAAACCAATATTCTAAAGCCATCCTGCATGGACATTAAGTTGCATAGAAATCAATGGGACCCACTTCTGGTTTGAGAGAAAGAACATCAAGCATCTTTGTGTCCAAAGACTGAAAACAGGAATTGTTGTTGTTGTTGTTTAGTCGTTTAGTCGTGTCCGAGAATCCAGACTCTTCATAGGATACCTTGTTTTGTTACCATCCCACTTTCAGGTTTAGGAATCTGTAGTCATGTACGTAGAACTAAATGCACAGATTTATAGATATAGTTATATATGAAAATGTCAATGTTTAGGGGAATATTGGAAGCAGCTGTGATCCGAAAGGAGGCAAAAGCACCAAGACGAAAGCCAAGCAATTAACGCAAGCATAGAGGAGTGCCATTAAATCCTAGCAAGCGGCACAGATTTTCTTTTGAGAGAAAAAAAAGAGGAGCGCAGATTTTCTTCCCTTATTCCCATAACTTATGTTATTAATTCTCCTGGCATGTATCATAGTAGAATGATTGCATTTATGAGCTTGGCTACCTCTTTTAACATGATCCGATAGCTGCTTCCTAAAGCTCTTGTTTTTATATCCATTACATACCGTCGTAAGCCGCACGGAACTCAACCAGAGAGTGACTCAAAAGGGGGTTGCTCGTGTCAGATGAAGATTGCCAACTGCCAAGTGCAAAATGTGGATATAATTTTATAACATTATTTTATAATTAAAGTAATAAGTGAGGTTTCCTGCTATTGTTTAAAAATGTGTCATGATGCATTTAAATCACAGATAAAGACATCGAAAGAGCTGCTAAGTAATATGTTGGCAGCAAAGATGGTATAGAAGGGAGGGGGGGAAAGAGAGACATGTGCAAACAATTTCACAGGAATAGTTATGTTTATGGCATGTAGATTCTGTTTTAGGAACTCTAACCACTTAGAGAAAGTGTTTTCATTCATGCCAGAATGAGGTTAGCTTATTTGCTATTGTACATCTATGGATTGGTGTGTGTGTGTGTAACTGCCAAGGAAATTTAATCTGCTGTTTTTATGAGCGGACAATATTTTTAGCAAACTGTAAAACAGGGCCCTAAAAGAATGCGGAAGGTTAGTCGGTTTGAGTGAAATCGTGCGCCTAGATGCTCATGGATGAAGGGCTAGAATAAAGACAATGACCAGAATCCCATGAATCACACAATCAGTTCCAGGCACACAAAACGGGGTTCTGGTCTTGCGGTTCCTCAAGAGCAGTCCTTGTCATCTCTCCCTCCCTCTCTCTCCCACATTACATAGCAAATAGCTTTTGAGACGAAGGGGGCTTTTCAAAGGCGGCAGGGCAGAGGCTGATGTTCATTATAAGGAGGGAAAACCCCCAAAGTCACTGCAGTGGGCATGCCAAAAGCCTCGGAAGAACTTAAAATAGCTCTTTGGATATGTGTAAGGAACAGAAAAATTGCAGGTGGCCTCGTTCAGAGTGCTTTCCATCTGCTGCACCTCTATCTGGACAGGGATAGCCTAACTTGCACTGTCCATGTTCTGGGAACCTCTAGGTTAGATTACAGCAACACGTTCCACATGGGGCTGCCTCTGAAGATAGTTTGGAAACTTCAGATGGTGCAGAAATCAGCAACCAGGTTGCTCACTGGGGCAATTTTACTCAGAACAAAGTCCCACTGAGGTCAATAGGATTTACTCTCTGGTATGTTTCCGGTATGTTGCTGCTGTTGTTGCTGCTGTTGCTGTTGCTGCTGTTGCTGCTGCTGCTGCTGCTGTTGTTGCTGTTGCTGTTGCTGCTGCTGCTGCTGTTGTTGCTGTTGCTGTTGCTGTTGTTGTTGCTGTTGCTGCTGTTGTTGCTGCTGCTGCTGCTGCTGCTGTTGTTGCTGTTGCTGTTGCTGCTGCTGCTGCTGCTGCTGCTGTTGTTGCTGCTGCTGTTGTTGCTGCTGTTGCTGCTGCTGCTGCTGCTGCTGTTGTTGTTGTTGTTGTTGTTGTTGTACCTTTTCCCATGACAGGGACTCAAGGCAACTTACAGCTAAAATTTCATTTCATTCCACGCACAATCCCTTCCCTTGCACATTCCCTCCCCTTTACAACATTCCTGCAAGGTAGGTTTGGTGGAAAGGTTGCAATTGGCTCAAGGTGACCGGTGTAGATGTGAATACGATGTCTATGTGTGTGGTGAGATCCAGCGTGGGAGAAACTTCCTGATGTGGAACCATGTCCCTATTTTCATGAAATGTTGGAGGGTATCAAAAGGTTGTTTGGGTAGCTGACTGCTTGGAGTGTGTCTGGGGTGTGTGTGCTCCCCTCCCTCACACACTCCTTTTGACACACAAACACCCCACTTTATACATGAATGGAGCAGAGACATGAACATGGCCGCATTGTTCCATCTAGTCCCGTCCTTAGAATGAAGCCAAGCTTAATGGCAGGAGTTAAGAATGGATGTAAGTGGCAATATTCACCTCTTCCCTTTCAACACCATACATCTGAGCAACCACAAGATTCTTGTGGCCTCCTTCTGCTGGTCATCACCACTACCCTTTGTTTTGCTATTGACACAGAGTCCACTTAAATTCCTCACCAGTCTGCAAGAAGATAAAACCTATCTATTCTTAAGGAAATCAGCCCTGAGTGCTCACTGGAAGGACAGATCGTGAAGCTGAGGCTCCAATACTTTGGCCACCTCATGAGAAGAGAAGACTCCCTGGAAAAGACCCTGATGTTGGGAAAGATGGAGGGCACAAGGAGAAGGGGACGACAGAGGTCGAGATGGCTGGACAGTGTTCTCGAAGCTACCAGCATGAGTTTGACCAAACTGCGGGAGGCAGTGGAAGACAGGAGTGCCTGGCGTGCTCTGGTCCATGGGATCACAAAGAGTCGGACACAACTAAACGACTAAACATCAACAAGCTTCCAAAAATATATAAAACAAGTACAAATACCTACTACCATATGTCGTGGTCATGTAAGGTAATAAAGGCTTTCTGGGAAATGATATATAATGAAATGAAAAAATGTTTAAAATAACTTTTGTAAAAAAAAACACCCAGAAGCCTTTTAATTAGGAGTTACAGGTACCGACATTCCAAAGGAACAGAAAAGACTTTTTGTGTATGCGACAACAGCAGCAAGGATGCTACTAGCCCAGAGATGGGAAGAAGAAAGAGTCCCTACCAGAGAGGAATGGCAAACTAAGCTGTTAGACTACGCTGAAATGGCAAAACTGACAGGAAAGCTCAGGGACCAAGAAGACAAGAAATTCAAGCCAGAATGGGAAAAGCTTATAATTTATTTAGGTGACCACTGTAAGCAGATGAAAACATTAGCAGGATTTTAATCTCACTTGTAACAAATACTATGGACAATATGGATAGATATAAAATACAAATTATGCAGCTGAAAATGTTGACAAAAGGACCCTTGGAGTGGATGGGGGGAAGTCCTGAGATTCAGAGTAATATATTTATATGGATGTGTATTTGATGGTTATAAAGTTGTATTTGTAAAATAAATAAAAAAATGATTTCAAAGATAGACTTGCCGTCTTTCAGTGGGACCAGACTTTTATTTCAAGCCATCCTAATCTGATTGCGTGATGCGATCATCAAACTGGCAAAATTTAAAAGGGAGAGAGACGGGGGTGGGACTTTTCATTTACCCTGTAATCTCTTCCTGCTACTGGAACTGCTGCAATTCCTTCAATTTTTGTTTTTCAAGAACCTAAACCTCTCCGCTTACCCGACACCTAATCTAATGAAAGAAAAGCACAGACGGGTTAATCCAGTTCACTTCCAGTATTTGCTATTCTAACTCGTTAATCTAGTTCGCTTCCACTATTTACTGTTCTAGTTAGTCCAGGAAGGAAACAGATGCTTTGAATGTGCAATAAAACACCAAACTCACAAACGCAGCAAGCCCATCATAATGTTTGAGAACCAATACAGAATGACCTCATCTTTGTAGGCAGTGTAATGAATTGGACTAGACATTCCTAACTTAAAACACAATATTCAACCAACAGCATTAAGACCACAAAGTAAAAGATACGGGGAATATTCAGTAAAGAGGAATTCAAATGCTTATAAGGCTTGATTCTCTGGGGGGAAACATTCTTCTAAAGTTTAGCAGGCTCACCCCTCTTTGAAATGTGGTATTACGAGTGTTTACTCTTTGCTTTGCTCATTTTGTGACAAGAATCGGGGAGTTTGACTTTATTTGTTCACTGTACTGCGATTTCAAATGATCCAAACGTTTGCAATTGCATTGATCGCAGCAAGAGAGACGTGGAGTAGATTGAAATGGTATCTTTTATCTCATCAATCGTATATGTGCGGGTTTTAATCTGACACAGATGTTTAAAGTAACCTGCCCCAACCTGGTGTGTACTAGGTGTTTGGGACAGCAACTGCCCATCAACACCAGTGGCCCCAAACATCTTGAAGGCACCAGGTCCAGGAAAGATGGTTTGGAACAACAACAAACAGCCTTGGCCCAGTATACCTGAAGGAGCGTCTCCATCCCATCGTTCAGCCTAGACACTGAGGTCCAGCTCTGAGGGCCATCTGGTGGTTCCCTCCCTGTGAGAAGTGAGGTTACAAACCTCACTTCCTCAAACTTGGCCCTCGAGATGTTTTGAGACTATAATTCCCATCATCCCTGACCACTGGTCCTGCTAGCTAGGGATCATGGGAGTTGTAGGCCAAAATCATCTGGAGGGCCGAGTTTGAGGAAGCCTGGACAGAGAACCAGGCAGAGGGCCTTCTTGGTGGTGGCACCCTGAGGAACACCCTCCCATCAGATGTGGGTGGGTCTAGCTTGGCCCTTAACAGAAATAAAAAAGGCAAAGGGTATTTTGAAGGGCATAAATTAATGCAGCTTGATATCCGATATTAGTTATAATTAGACCCAATGAAATTGATGAATTTAAGTAACTTACGGTAAGTCTGATGATGTGAGAGGTTCTGCTCTGAGTAAGGCCCATCTACACTAGACATTTAAATCCACACCATATCACTTTAAACAGTCGTGGTTCCCCCCAAATCAAATCAAATCAAATTTGTACGGGGCGCAAATCTGGACGGGGAACCATTGCTCCAGTCTTGAAACTGTCCAGTCCAAATTTCTAAGGCAGATACTCGGTGTCCCCTCCTGTGTTCCAAACGCAGCATTACGACTCGAGGCCTGCCTTCCATCTGTGGAAACGCGGACCTGGCAGAGAACATTTAATTATTGGCTTCGTCTTAATCTGAATCCTCCTGGTCTACTGCCGTTAGTAATGCAAGACCCTCACAAAAGCAAGTGGTTTAAAACTGTGCATCAAAAACTCCTTACATGCGGTCTGCACTCACAGTCCCTACTATCAATGGGCCTCATTAAAGCAAAGAGTCTAATAGGCCAGCGCCTGAAAGACATTGAACGACAAAACAACCTGACTATCTTAAAGAAACTGTGCCCATGGTATACCTACTTTCCTCCTTCTCATTTTGACTCTCCAGCCTCATACTTGTCTAAACTAACCATCCCAAAATACAGACGTGCCTTTACATTGGCTAGATGGGATGTTCTTCCCTCTGCTGTACTCGAAGGGCGTTACCAAAAGACTCCATTTGAAAAACGACTCTGCCCATGTGGAGTTGGTAACACGGAAACAGTGTCCCACGTCCTTCTTTCTTGCCCCCTTTACAAAGACCTAAGGAATGAGATTATTACTCCACTCATTCTCTCCAACCCCGGCCGTTCACCAGACATTACACTGTATTTTCTATTATCTGATACGGATAGTCAGATAACAGAGAAGGTCGCGAGGTACATCGAGAGAGCTGCGAAATTGAGGGCCACCATCTGAGTGACAGACCTGTTTACCCGACGGACCTCCTTTTGCCTGTTCTTTTCTTCCTTTTATCCCCATTCTCACTTTTAACTCTTGTACAGCTGTGGCCTGTTGGCTTTGCTAATAAAGTTTTGATTTGATTTGATTTGATTTGGTTCCCCCCAAAGAATCCTGGGAAATGTGGTTTGCTAAACAAGCCCCACAGAGTCTCTCTTATGCCTTCTGACCCCCCCCCCCCCGCTATCGCATCCCACAAAATCAAGCTTTTTTTTGCTTGGGGAAGGGATAGTGGTAGTAGGAAAAGGGCAGGAATGGGAAAATTTGGCATTTTCGATCACCAAAAATGGGGGGAAGGGGCACCACAGAAATTTCCCAGTGTCAGCTTTTTAACATTAATGGTCACAAATTGCTCAGCTGAGCATTAATTTTCTCAGCTGAAGTATATTAAAAATTCCAACAGAACAACTATGTAACAAGGAAACCTGGATGCCTTTTAAATATTTTGTGATGATAATAATAATAATAATATCTCAACCAAGCATAGACACCAATGTGTTACCTTAAATTAGTTTTGAGGATCTGATCAAATCCTTTGAAATTAGGAGATTTTTAAAAAAACAAAGTGGAAGTATACAAAAAACCCCAATTATTTTCCATCCTACTGTAGTTTTTGTTTCATTTCAAAAAATAAAATTTATTATTGCTTATATTTTGAATTAGATATATATGTGGGAACCAAAATCTTTTATGTGCTTGGGGCCTCTAGAAGTCTTAATCTGGCCCTGTTACAGGGCCAACTTCATGTTATTGCTGAAAGCCCTGGTATTACACTCTCAAAACAGAAGTCCAAGGGCAGCAGTTTACGAGCCCCAAAGCAAGGTAAAAGGTAAAGGTCCCCTGGACGGTTAAGTCCAGTCAAAGGAAACTATGGGCTCATCTCACTATTCAGACAGTGGGAGCTGGCGTTTGCCCACAGACAACTTACCAGGTCATGTGGCCAGCATGACTATATGCTTCTGGTACACCGGAACACTGTGACAGAATCAAGAGTGCATGGAAACGCTGTTTAACTTCCTGCCAAAGTGGTACCTATTTATCTAGTTGTACTGGCATGTTTTCGAACTGCTAGGTTGGCAGGAACTGGGACAGAGCAACGAGATCTAACTCCATCGTGGGGATTTGAACTGCCAACCTTCAGATCGGCAAGCCCCAAAGGCTCAGTGGCTTAGACCACAGCACCACCCACACCCACTTCCTGTAAACAGAGAGGCCCTGTAATAGATGGATTGCCTACTTGCCTGCTCTTTGCCTTCCCTGCTGCTTCTCTGTCCGCATGCTGCTGCCCATTTTGGTGAGATGACCACTACACTCATACTTCTGCTGACCACCTCACTAAGGGAAGAACATACAGGGTCCACCATCTGCTCCCAATTTACTGAGAAAGCCCACCGCACTGAGAAAGAGATTGTGCTGACATGTACCTGCTTTTGGCAGCTTCCACAAGAGAAATAAATATTCTGCCCACATGCTACTGCCTGCCTGAGTGGAAGAGGAATGAAGATGAATGAATGCCTCTCCCCACAAGATGATGCTCCCTGCCTGAAGGACAGGGGCTGCCCACTGTGGCCCATGCTAGACACCTGAGGGAGAAAAACTAGCCACTGTGATCTCATGCTGATGCTGCCTATTTCACAGACTGGCCACTGTGTTCTCACACGGATGTGTCCCACCAGAAGGAGAGACAAAGGCCATTGTGATGTCATGCTGATGCTGAAGGAGAGAGAAACTGGCCAATGTACCAGCCCACAACTGCTGTCCACCTGAATAACAAGGAGACACTGCCTGGCACGCCAACACATTGCTCACCATGTTCATGAGAATTATGTCCTTTGCACCTTGGAGCAGACTGGGGTTTCTTAACTTGCTTTTACTCTCCTGTTCCTGCATATTTAGGTTTCCTTACCAGAGGTCTATAATAACAAGGTAATGAATCAACCCCATTTATTTGTACACAAAAGGTAGGTAAAGGTAAGAGATAAAGGACCCCTGGATAGTTAAGTCCAGTCAAAGGTGACTATAGAGTTGTGGCACCCGTCTCGCTTTCAGGCCGAGGGAGCCGGTGTTTGTCCACAGACAACTTCCCAGGTCACGTGGCCAGCAGGACTAAACTGCTTCTGGCGCAATGGAATATCGTGACGGAAACCAGAGCGCATGGAAACGCCGTTTACCTTCCTGCTGCAGCGGTAGCTATTTATCTACACGCACTGGTGTGCTTTCAAAGTGGTAGGTTGGCAGGAGCTGGGACAGAGCAACGGGAGCTCACCCTGGTGTGAGGATTCAAACCAACCTTCTGATCGGCGAGTCCACGAGGCTCAGTTGTTTAGACCACATCACCACCTGCATCGCAGCCTAGCCCCCAGGGGAGAGATACTGGCCTTGACTTCCAAGCAAATGTGATTCTGGCTGCCGTTATTACGTGCGATGATCCTAACTGAAGCAACAGGTGGCACTGCAGACTCACATTTGTTTTGCTGCTATAATCAGTACTGATGTGCTTTGCCCACTATGCAAGCATCTGCCTTTCCACAAACAGGGCAGGGGCTGTTTCCAACTATTCCAGAAATATGCGCAAGTCAGTTTGCTCATTCCTAATCACATCTTTGCAAACGTTAAATATATTCTACGCAAAAACGGGCCACCAGGGAGCAAGGCATTTATAGGATTCCTAGCGTCATAGGAAGGAATTTCAGAAACAGAAAAGTGTATTAGGTTGCCATCCACTTCTCATTTGCACCAGAATCATTCCGTTAAAGTCAACCGGTTCACTGACTGATTGCATTTATAACTGGTCTCCTCAAAGCGGCTTAAAATAGGATTGAATACGTACAAAACAATAAACTGGAACACAGTGGTACCTCAGGTTACAGACGCTTCAGCTTACAGATTCCCCTAACCCAGAAATAGTACCTCAGGTTGAGAACAGATAATACCTTCAGGATGAGAACAGAGATCACGCAGCGGCAGTCTGGCAGCAGTGGGAGTCCCCATTAGGTAAAGTGGTACCTCAGGTTAAGAACAGTTTCAGGTTAAGAACGTACCTCCAGAACCAATTAAGTTCTTAACCCGAGGTACCACTGTATTTAAACCAGAAAAGACTAGCAAGATAAAACAGCACAGTGTGTTTTTTAAAAAAAACAAAGAAAAAACCTGGCTCTAGAAAAAAAAAGTTCATAAAAACTTCCCTAAATACAAGTAGGACAGGGCGGGGTAAGCAGCTCAACCTATTTTGGCAAGGTGTTCCAAAAAGTTCTATTTGCCTGGCTGCCACTCATGGCGGCTCCCTCGGCCAATAAAGCAAAATGAGCACCGCAACCCCAGAGTTGGTCATGACTGGACCTAATGGTCAGGGGTCCCTTTACCCTTTACCTTTACAACAGAGTCTATACCAGGCATCCCCAACCTTCGGCCCTCCAGATGTTTTGGCCTACAATTCCCATCATCCCTGACCACTGGTCCTGTTAGCTAGGGATCATGGGAGTTGTAGGCCAAAAGATCTAGAAGGCCACAGGTTGGGGATGCCTGGTCTATACATATTCAGCGTTGCAGTGGCGCAGAAAAAGACTTGTGCCAATGTGCATGCAGTGTCTTCCTGTAAGATGCCAGGCATCTTACAATGCTTGCTACAATCAAAATGGTGTGAAGAATTGCACTGGTGGTGGTGCCAACCATGGCAGAGCTCAGTGGAGGGAGAAGCCAGCCAAGCAGCCGAGTGTCAGGGAGGTACTTGCCTGGAAGCAGAGTCTGAATACAAGGTCCAATCCAGTCCTAAGGTCAGGAGTATCTTGATTCACGTAGTCAGACCATCTGGGGGTCAAGAAAGCTGAAGGTCCAGGGTCACAAGAAGCAACAAGGTCTGCTCAGGAACAACAAATGTTGTTTCCAGCAACTGTTTGAGGCTGGAAACCTTTCTTAAGAAAGCTGGAGCCAGGTGGTTCTCATCAGGAGCAAGAACGCTGATCAGCACCAGGTGGAGTCACTTCACCTTTTGCTCCTTCAGGCTGCTGCTCAGCAGGTGAAGCTGACTTCTGGCCCATGACACATAACTCCTTTTGGCCTCTTTTAATGGCTATGAATCGCCTCTGTACCATATCTGGCAACAGTGGCCACTACTGAGAAAGCAAACAGTGCACCTAGAATGCTGCCTCAGGGTATGGTATGGATGCATTCCATCCAAAGGTTAAATGCAATTGATATTGAATTAATACTGAAGCATGATTAAAGTTAAAAACATACACCTAGGGTCTCTGTTTTTACATCAAGGGCTCCTGACTTTGAATCTAGCCAGCTCTGTGTGGAGCTAAAAAGGTAAAGGGACCCCTGACCATTAGGTCCAGTCGTGGCCGACTCTGGGGTTGCGGCGCTCATCTCGCTTTATTGGCCGAGGGAGCCGGCATACAGCTTCCGGGTCATGTGGCCAGCATGACTAAGCCTCTTCTGGCAAACCAGAGCAGCGCACGGAAATGCCGTTTACCTTCCCACCAGAGTGGTACCTATTTATCTACTTGCACTTTGAGGTGCTTTCGAACTGCTAGGTTGGCAGGAGCAGGGACCGAGCAACGGGAGTTCACCCCGTCGCGGGGATTCGAACTGCTGACCTTCTGATCGGCAAGTCCTAGGCTCTGTGGTTTAACCCACAGTGCCACCCGTGTCCCTTGTGTGGAGCCAGATCCTACCTGTTTTTAGTTAGGCATTTACTCCGTACAGTATATGATTGCAACTTTGTTAATCCAAAACACAGCCCATAGAACTGGACCATTGGTTTCTTGGTAGAGTGACTTTTCAATAAACATCTGGGATAATTTTACTATCCCTCTTTAGCCTGGTGTAGAATTGCTGTGCTTGTTTCACCGAGAGCCCTTTTCTTTTCTACTGTGAGAAAAGCCCAATATTTTTTAGAAGTATGTTCAAGGCAAACTTAACTGCTACATCTGATGTCAAGGGCAGACTTTGGTAATCTGGTGCCCCGAGTGAGCCCAAAATCTTCTGAGTTATGGATCTTCTCAATTTTGCACCCTCTCAGCCCAGCGCCCTAAATCCAGCCCTGCCGATGCCCTGCAGTCACACATCTAAGTTTTCCTCTTTCTAGCAGAGAAAATATTTAAGGTGTAAATTGAGACAGATACCTTGATTTGATACCATAATAATAATAATAAATTTTATTTATACTCTGCCCTCCCCAGCCAAGGCTGGGCTCAGGGCGGCTAACAAGCAATAATAAAAACAAGTTGAATGAATACAACTTAAAAACAAGATTAAAATACAACATTAAAACATTAAAACATTAAAATGCAGCCTTATCACAGCAGGAAAAAGGAAAAAGAAAGAGGGGGAGGGAATCAAATTGGCTCCAAGCCAAAGGCCAGGCGGAACAACTCTGTCTTACAGGCCCTGCGGAAAGAAATCAGATCCTGCAGGGCCCTGGTCTCATGAGACAGAGCGTTCCACCAGGCCGGGGCCAGCGTTGAAAAGGCCCTGGCTCTGGTTGAGGCTAATCTAACTTCCTTAGGGCCCGGGACCACTAGGGAGTTGCTATTTATGGACCTTGAGGCTCTCCATGGGGCATACCGGGAGAGGCGGTCCCGTAGGTACGAGAGTCCTAGGCTGTGAAGGGCTTTAAAGGTCAAAATCAGCACCTTAAATCTGACCCTGTACTCCACAAGGAGCCAGTGCAGCTGGAAAAACACTGGGTGAATATGCTCCCATGGCAGGGACCCCGTGAGGAGCCTCGCTGCAGCATTCTGCACCCGCTGGAGTTTATGGGACAGCTTCAAGGGCAGCCCTGCGTAGAGCGAATTACAGTAGTCAAGCCTGGAGGTGACTGTCACATGGATATGAATAAGACAAATACAGTGGTACCTCGGGTTACAGATGCTTCGGGTTACAGACGCTTCAGGTTACAGACTCCGCTAACCCAGAAATAGTACCTTGGGTTAAGAACTTTGCTTCAGGATGAGAACAGGAATCGGGTGGCGTCAGTGGGAGGCCCCATGAGTTAAAGTGGTGCTTCAGGTTAAGAACAGTTTTAGATTAAGAACGGACCTCCAGAACGAATTAAGTACTTAACCTGAGGTACCACTGTATGGTAAGTATATTTTGGGTGCTGGAAGAAAGGCAATTCAGAGAGTATGACAAGCTTTAAAAAGCAATCCATAGGCTCCTATGTCACCCCAATTTACAACACCCCATATCTCAGGAGAGATACAAATGCTTCTGTTTTTGTTTGTATCCCCAATCCTCATAAAAAGAGACAAATGAAGCCCATTCTCAACTGGTTGTATCTTCAACTTCCCCATCCTGCCCCACATTTCTTTTTTTTTGTAAAAAAGGATCTGTATGTGCATCTGGATAGCTCAGCTGGTAAGAGCATGGTGCCGATGATAATGCCAAGGTTGCAAGTTTGATCTCCAGACGGGACTGTCAGTTTGCATTTCTTGGTACAGAAAGTACCAAGTATGATGTGTAGAGATCCTTCCTGTTCTAATTAATTCAAGAGAGTTTTCGAAGCTTCTCCTTGTGAAAGAACAAGCAGAAGGTTCATGATGTTTGGGTTATTCCTTCAGAGAAGCTGAGTACAGCTGGCTTAAACTGGTTCTCTTATCTCTTTCAGTCAAAGAGGTCATGCTGACTTTAAAATTAAGGTCAGAAGGAGCCTGGATTTCACGTTCTCTTTCTATCTCTTTTCCTTCTGGTGTGGTGTTCTGTACATAATCTGCTTAGTGTTAAAGTTCAGACTTATTATAAGTTATTGTAAGTTTAAGTTATGTCTACTGCAACTGGGTTTCTTATGGACAGTGCCAATCCTGAATGTACTGGATTTGTGACCATGATGTTCATTTTTGCCTTCGGTTGCAGTAAAGCTCTGCCAGATGAAATACAATTGCCTCTGGTCTATTTTTTGGGAATCCTGCAACGTGTTTAAGTTGTTACTCTGCCAACTATACATTGGATACAGAACAACAAACCCCTTGTGTAGCCAACTTAACACAACAAACAACACAAGCAACGCAATGACCAGTATACTAGATAGCACTGCAATTCTTATTGCATAATATACATAATTTAGTACAACAAAAACAAAATGTGTACACTTGTAAATTCTCTAATATATTTGAAATCAAATGAACACACGTCTGTCAATCTTTGAAAGTCCGCAGGAGTATAAGAAGTCTATAGTTGAAACATATCCTTATGACCACTGCTCCTTGTGCATTTTTCTAATCTATGGGTTGTGCTGAAGAAGATTCCAGCGAAACAGTCAGATTATCCGAGATCACTGTCCTATGTTGTTATTCGGCACCATGAACGCCTAAAAGGTTTTACCGCTTAGCCCACAAGATAGCATCTATTACTTGGTTTCAACTATAGACTTATGTACACATTTTGTTATTGTTGTACTAAATTATGTATATTATGCAATAAGAATTGCAGTGCTATCTAGTATACTGGTCATCGTGTTGCTTGTGTTGTTGGATGAACTATTGGAATCAACTCTGGATCAATACAGTGGTACCACTGGATGCAAATGGGATCCGTTCCAGAGCCCCGTTTGCATCCAGAAGCGAACACAACCCTGCGTGTGCGCGGGTTGTGATTTGCCGCTTCTGCTGATGTGCGTGACGTCATTTTGATCGTCTGCGCATGTGCGAGCGGTGAAACCTGGAAGTAACGCGCTCCGTTACTTCCGGGTCGCTGCAGCGCGCAACCCGAAAATACTTATCCCGAAGCTACTTCAACCCGAGGTATGACTGTATTGCGTAGAATTTCATGACAGGGACAGCTGCATATTCCTGCATTGCAGGGAGTTGGAATAGATTATCTTCAGGGTCTCTTCCAACTTTACAGTTCTATGATTGGAGCTATTCTGTACTCCATGCAGATCCAGCTGCAGGTAGCCTACATTATTCCCTAACTGGGAATTTCCCATGTGGAATTCGTCACTATGTTCTGCAGAGAATTTTTAAGGAAAGTAAGATAGTAAGACATATGCACATCTTTATCTCGTTCAGGAAATCCCAGAGAACTAAACCATTTCTAGGGCACCTGTTTACCTGTCTCTGTTTTGCTACGAAGAACTATGAATGAATGAGATCAAGGTGGAGAAAGGCAGGTGACAAAAAGTATACAAGACACAGGTTGTATGGATTATTTCAAGGTCGCTGAGGGTTAAACTGTCCTCCTCCTAACTAGGGATGCTGGTGGCACTGTGGTCTAAAACACTGAGCCTCTTGGGGTTGGTGATCAGAAGATTGGCGGTTTGAATCCCTGTGATGGGGTGAGCTCCCGTTGCTCTATCCCAGCTCCTGCCAACCGAGCAGTTCGAAAGCACACCAGTGCAAGTAAATAAATAGGTACCGCTGTGGTGGGAAGTTAAACAGCGTTTCTGTGCACCATGGTTTCCGTCATGGTGTTCCGTTGTGCCAGAAGCGGTTTAGTCATGCTGGCCACATGACACAGAAAGGCGTCTGTGGACAAACGCCGGCTCCCTCGGCCTGAAAGCGAGATGAGCGTCGCAACGCCATAGTTGCCTTTGACTGGACTTAACTGTCCAGGGGTCCTTTACCTTTTTACGGACGGTCTGGGAATCACCACATGGATTGTCATGGATCTGATTGTTCGGGCTGTGCCAGCATGCGCATTCAGCAGCGCCTCCTCCTGGCTTCTCCCCACTCTGCCTAGAGTTGAGAGGAAGGGGACTGGGCTTTGTTGGTGCCAGCAGCAGCGGGAGCACTCAAGCAGCTGCCATTGTAAGCAGGATCAATTCGGGCTTTGTTGCTGCCAGCCCCTCTCCGGAGCCCTTTCGCATTTGGTGTAGTGGTTAAAAGCGGTGGACTCGTAATCTGGTGAACCGGGTTCGCATCTCCGCTCCTCCACATGCAGCTGCTGGGTGACCTTGGGCTAGTCACACTTCTCTGAAGTCTCTCAGCCCCACTCACCTCACAGAGTGTTTGTTGTGGGGGAGGAAGGGAAAGGAGATTGTCAGCCGCTTTGAGACACCTTCGGGTAGTGATAAAGCGGGATGCCAAGTCCAAACTCCTCCTCCTCCTCCTCCTCTTCTTCTTCCATAAACATGGTTTTAACAGTGGGTCCTTAAGTGACTGTGGAGGCCAATTCTGGATCCATACGTCCTTCCACAGTGGAGACAAATGTTTCCAGGCAGGAGTTGATCATGGTGCCGCTGCCACCAGCCACTGCTGCTCACAAGACATGAGCCACTGGGGCTCGTCCGGTGCTGTGGAAAAGGGAGGGGAGAGTTGGGTGGTGGTGGTGGCGGCTTACCTGAGTAGAATGTGTCCTTTTATTTAAAATGCATCTCTGGGTTATTTGAGGGGCCTGCCTGGTGCTCTTGCATAGAATGCTGTGTCCTTGTATTTAAGATGCATCTCTGGGTTATTTGTGGGAATTTGTTCATTTCCCCCCAAACAATATTGTCCGGGCCCCCACAAGGTCTGAGGGACAGTGGACCGGCCCCCTGCTGAAAAAGTTTGCTGACCCCTGTTCTAACTTGATGTTCTTGACCTACTTCATTTTCTCACCTGCCTCGTCCAAACTGTTAGCTTTCATTCCACTTAGCTGAACAGGGCCAGAGACTTACCCTTGGACACGAAGGCAGACTATGGCTGAACTAGAATTTACACCCATGTTTCCTGTGTTCAGTCCTATCCATATATGGCAGCTGTAAATACAGTGGTACCTCAGGTTACATACGCTTCAGGTTACAGACTTCACTAACCCAGAAATAGTGTTTCAGGTTAAGAACTTTGCTTCAGGATGAGAACAGAAATCGTGCTCCGGTGGCGCGGCAGCAGCAGGAGGCCCCATTAGCTAAAGTGGTGCTTCAGGTTAAGAACAGTTTCAGGTTAAGAACGGACCTCTGGAATGAATTAGGTGCTTAACCTGAGGTACCACTGTAACTTGTAATTCTTCAAACTGAATACAGGCTAACAGTCAGTCATTGGGGCCTCTGAGGTGCTTGACAATTATCCTGTTGCACAACCCCAGCCAGACAGGAAAAAGCAGGGTCACCGAGTCCTCGGTGGGCTTACATATGGCAGTTGGGGGGCTGTGTTTGACTGAGGGGTCACCAACTGGACAGACCTGCTTATGTCACACAGCACATCTATATTGCAAAGGTCTGAGACATTTCCGTTCCACAAAATTAGCTTCCATCAGGCCGACAGGGAGAGCGAAAACTGGTCTCCAAATACCATTCCCCTTATTAGGCCGCAGAGCTCAATTTGCAGAGGGTTGGAATCCAGGTTTTGATTGCTTATGTTTGACAATGGTGCAGATTATTAAGAGAGAAAGGCTTGCCAGCACCTACTTAGTGGCACATTGGAAGTCACTTCACATAGCTGATGGCAAGGTTGCCAACTCTGGCAGCTTTTTGTGTGTGCGCCTCATTATTTTACTGCTCTTTAAAAGCCAAGATTTGCAGGAATCTCAGTGTTCACATAAAAATAATAGCCCAGGCGATTGTGGCTGAAATGCAAAGGTTGAGTATGTCAATTTTAGATGCCTCCAAATCATTAAAAACAAAAGAAGAATGTGCAAGTTTTTAAAAGACTGTGCTTATTTTAACGGGGGTTTTTTGGATATGCCAATCCAGCTGTGCCTTATGAGACAACTGGAGTGTGTCCAGACTGTTAGGAGTGAGGAAGAAGACCCCCCTCATTGCATACTCAAGGCACACTCCAGAATATGCGCCATACATTGGAAGCACATTCCCTAAGACACCTAGGAACTGTAGCTTATCCCACATAGAGCTACATTTCCAAACCGTCTCAACAAACCACAGTTTCCTGGATTCTTTGTGGGAAGCCATGACTCTCAGACTTCTATAAGAGTGCATTGGCTGTGACCAATGTCTCATGGCCCATTTCCCCTTCCATTCATAAAGATCCAAACCACACCCTTTTTGCTGAAAGTGCTATCATCTCACCCACTCCAAAAATGTCTCCAGAAGTGAGGGCCAAATTTTAAAATAGCAAGAATTAGGGTCCTAGTGCCTTACTGGTGAGGTTCCAAGCCTTGCAGTGGTTCAGGGAAGAAGAAGAAGAAGAAGAAGAAGAAGAAGAAGAAGAAGAAGAAGAAGAAGAAGAATTATTTATACCCCGCCCTCCCCAGCCAAGACCGGGCTCAGGCGGCTAACACCAGATATAAAAACAATTGATTAAAATACAACTTAAAAACAAGATTAAAATACAATATTAAAATGCAGACTTTATGTTGCAGCCTCAATGCAAAATTAGTAAGAATGTCCCGTCTCACAACCATAGAGTTGTTGTTGTTTTTTAATAGCAGGACACTGCTTCTCATGGCAAGGAATAAACTCTGATAATTGAATGTGTCCGCTGCTTACTGTTCCCCCCAACAACACTTCTCAGAAAAATGGTTCCTCAAAGAACAGCCAGCGACAGAAAGTGCCCTTGACCTTAATAGCGCCAGCAGAACAATTCAAAGAGGTTTCCATGACTAAGTAGATGCCAAGCAGCCTTCCTTTTTGGCAGGTGGCACTGTAGGTTAAACCACAGAGCCTAGGATTTGCCGATCAGAAGGTCGGCAGTTCGAATCCCCGCAACGGGGTGAGCTCCCGTTGCTCGGTCCCTGCTCCTGCCAACCTAGCAGTTCAAAAGCACGTCAAAGTGCAAGTAGATAAATAGGTACCCCTCCAGTGGGAAGGTAAATGGCGTATCCGTGCCCTGCTCTGGTTCGCCAGAAGCGGCTTAGTCATGCTGGCCACATGACCTGGAAGCTGTACGCCGGCTCCCTTGGCCAATAAAGCGAGATGAGCACCGCAACCCCAGAGTCGGCCATGGCTGAACCTAATGGTCAGGGGTCTCTTTACCTTTATTCCTTTAACAGAGCTGCTGTTCCCAGAGTTCTTAGGGAAGAGATTCATTGTTAAACTATACCTCTGTGGCTCAGTGCGTCAGTGTGTTTGGCTGTTAACCAGAAGGTTGGCGGTTCGAGCCCTCCCAGGGACAGGTATGGGCAGGATTCATGCATTGTGGGGGTTGGACCAGATGACATCTGGGGTCACTTCCAAGTCTACAATTCTATGATTAAACTCTGGGAATTATAGCTCCCAGATGGGAATAGGGATCTCACAACACCTTTAACAAACCAGAGCTCTAGAATTCTTTGCGGGGAAGCTGTGACTGTTTAAAGTGGTATCACAGTGCTTTAAATATATGGTGTGAGTATGGCCTAGGAGCCCCAACCAAATACAGACTCAGGCACACCCAACCCCATTGATTTCAATGGCCCAGCAGGGCAATATCTTATGTTCTTTGCAGAGCAGGTAGATTAGAAAACCTTAGAGGAAAAAACTGCTAGGAGAGGCTGTTAATGAGATTAACAAAATGTAATGTCCATCTCAAGGCACGTGAGATGATTCTTGACGGAAAACGCACGAAGGCTGAGGGGATGCCTGTGGTTGTGGGAAAGCGGGCCCTTGTCTTTGGGAGAAATCTGCTCTCGTAATTGCATGTGATAATTAAAGCTGATTCAATCTTTCTATCAGGCATTAATGCCATTAGTTGCCAACTATGCTCTGATTCCTAAGCACTGTCAGTCCTTTCTCCCCCCCACTCCTCTCCCCCTCCCAGCTTTTAAAACAGCACAATAAGGGAAATGGACCATTTGGATCACTCTAAATGCAATTTGTTCAGTTCTTTTCAAGCATATAATCCTGGTACAAAGAAAGGATTTGGGGGGCATTTTCAGCTCCGAAGGAACAAAGGCTCAGGCCAGTCAGAAGGCAGAATTGTCACTTGCAGCTGCACTGATAAAAGAGCAGCCACTAAATGCCTCTACAGTTTTGGATGCTTCTTGGGGAAGCTGAACTATCTCTCTCTCTCTCTCTCTCTCTCTCTCTCTCTCTCTCTCTCTCTCTCTCTCTGCTAGCAGGTGCTTTCACCACAACTCTCTGACCCCCCCCCCCAGGGCTGCTCTTCCCTCTTTCTAGGTCAGGGTACAGAGCCAGTTCAGGAACAAGGGCGAATATGGGAGCACATCACTGAACACTCAAAGCTGCCTGGTGCTCAGCCCAGCCATTGGGCCATCGACTACTAGATTATTAGGGTATGTTCACAGTAGCAGCTTAAAATGCAGCGATGTCACCCGCCCCCCCCACCTCCACAGCTGGATTTCAAGTCGCATTTGGACTGCGTTGTTTGCATCAGAGAGGCGGCGGGGATGTCTTCGCCAAACGCACATGTTTTCTTTTTTTTGTTTCCCTGCCCCTACAGCCACCCTGGAACTCCTATTCACGAAGCTGTCATCTGTGCATGTGCAGTCATCACTGCATGCTCATCTGCTGTCTCAGATGTTTGCTCATCCTCAATGCCCCCTATCCTATAAAAAGCATTATACAGAGTAGCGGAGGTATTCTGTATAATGCAGAATAGGAAGGTAATAACACAACAGAATTCACAACAGAAACAATCAATTGCAGATTTGTTTTTTAAAAAATCCAGTTGAAACTATTTTGTTTAATTAATTCAACAAAACTTATGAACATGGTCCAGTGTGAGACCAGCTTTGCAAAGTCTGATAGTCATTAATAATAATAATAATAATAATAATAATAATAATAATAATAATAATAATAATAATTTATTATTTATACCCCGCCCATCTGGCTGGGCTTCCCCAGCCACTCTGGGTGGCTTCCAAAAAAATATTAAAATACTATAATACATCAAACATTAAAAGCTTCCCTAAACAGATCTGCCTTCAGATGTCTTCTAAAAGTCTGGTAGTTGTTGTTCTCTTTGACATCTGGTGGGAGGGTGTTCCACAGGGTGCCACTACCGAGAAGGCCCTCTGCCTGGTTCCTTGTAACTTGGCTTCTTGCAGTGAAGGAACCGCCAGAAGGCCCTTGGTGCTGGACCTCACTTCCAGGGGCCCTCTGCTGTCCCCTTGCCCCTTAGTGCCCCTCTACATCATCCCTCTGGCCACCAGAGGGCGGTACCATCCACTTTGAGAACCATTGCTTTCAAGGAACATAGTAGATATCTACTCAGACCACAGGTCCATCTAGCTCAATATTGTTCACAGTGACTGGCAACAGCTCTCTATGGATCCTTTGTTGTTGTTGTTGTTTAGCCGTTTCCGACTCTTCGTGACCCCATGGACCAGAGCACGCCAGGCACTCCTGTCTTCCACTACCTCCCGCAGCTTGGTCAAACTCATGCTGGTAGCACTGTACAACCATCTCGTCCTTTGTCATCCCCTTCTCCTTGTGCCCTCCATCTTTCCCAGCATCAGGGTCTTTTCCAGGGAGTCTTCTCTTCTCATGAGGTGGCCAAAGTCTTGGAGCCTCAGCTTCAGGATCTGTCCTTCCAGTCAGCACTCAGGGCTGATTTCCTTCAGAATGGAGAGGTTTGATCTTCTTGCAGTCCATGGGACTCTCAAGAGTCTCCTCCAGCACCATAATTCAAAAGCATCAATTCTTTGGCGATCAGCCTTCTTTATGGCCCAGCTCTCACTTCCCTATGGATCCTAGCAGGAGAAATTCCCAGCCTAGCTGCAAAAGTCACAGATTGAACTTGGGGTGTTCCACACACAATGCAACTGCTTTACTACGGAGCAACAGCCCCCCTGCAAGCAGAGAGCACCCCTTTTCCTCTTCCGTTCCCATCCCTGCATCTCTCCCTGCTGACAGCCACTATCTGCATTGGGATGTGAGCAAACACCAGTGCCACTTTGTGAGTCAAGTGTCAGGACATGGCATGGCCTGATACTGTCTGAAGTTGCTCCCTCGGCCTCCAGAGATAGCAAAGGCAGGTGCTCTTGAGAGCGAAAGTTCAATTCCTGTTTGCCCCCCATTTAGAACTAGAAACTGCAAAGGAGGAACAGTGGCAAGTTACCTGGTGTTGACAAGTCGGATGAGGGAAGGGTCATGCACCCATCAGTGAATTCCTCAGCAGAGTGGGAGGCAGCTGATGTTTGTCTATAGTTGAATGCTGAGCTTAAGCCCAAGAACAGATTTCATCAAATGACAATATGGGATTCTCCACCATGGCCATCGGCCCCAACTGGTTTCATGAGACTTAAATTATTATTGATGTCATTGATAGGAGGGCGTTCCACAGGGCGAGCACCACTACCAAGAAGGCCCTCTGCCTGGTTCCCTGTAGCTTGCAGTGAGGGAACCACCAGAAGGCCTTTGGAGCTGGACCTCAGCTGAACGATGAGGATGGAGATGCTCCTTCAGGTATACAAGGCCAAGGCTATTTAGGGCTTTAAGGTCAACGCCAACACTTTGAATTGTGCTCAGAAACATGCTGGGAGCCAATGTAGATCCTTTAGGACTGGTGTTATATGGTCCTGGTGGTCACTCTCAGTCACCAGTCTAGCTGCCACATTTTGGATTAGTTGTAGTTTCTGGGTAACCTTCAAAGGTAGCCCCACGTAGAGAGCATTGCAGTAGTCCAAGTGGGAGATAACTAGAGCAGTCTGCGGGCAGACAGGGTCTCAGCCTGTGTACCAGATGGAGCTGGAAGACAGCTGCCCTGGACAGCTGTCCATTTCAAAATCGGCATCAAATGTTGGCACATGCAAACTGCATGCAAATCTATGTCCTCTTTGGTCCTCTGTCTTGATGATGCGTTTCTTCTCAGGTGACCGCATTACTGACAGTCCTTTTTCATATGTGTAACAACTCATATAAAAGGACAGAAAAAGGAAAGGACTTGTTCACATAGTTCAGCCATGGAACTTATGCCTAGAGGAGGCCGTGATGGTCTCAAACCTAGTAATAATAATAATAATAATTTATTATTTATACCCCGCCCATCTGGCTGGGTTTCCCCAGCCACTCTGGGCGGCTTCCAAAAGAATATTAAAATACTATGATACATCCTAGATGGCTTTCAAAGAGGATTAGACAAATTCATGGAGGAGAGGGCTCCTGAAGGCTACTAGCCACAATGCCTAGGATCTGCTGTCACAGTTGGAGGGAGCAATGCGTCTGAATGCCAGTTGCTGGAAATGGCAGGAGGGCAAAGGGCTCTTGTGGCTGAATTCTGCTTGTGGTTTTCTCCCCATGCATGTGGTTGGCTACTATGAGAATAGCTTACATGACCAGACGAGCCATTGGCCTGATCCAGTAGGCTCTTCTTATGTTTTTAGGTCGGTCATCAGTATCTGCATCTCTGCTGGAACTATTTTTAACTGCTTTCGTTGTTTTGATATGTGGATTTGTTTATGAATATTGGGACAGAGTGATTTTTGCAGCTGTTGTTAAAGTTGCGAAACAGCAAAGCAATGGAGAAATTTCTGAAACAACAATGGGATATCAGCTTTGCCCAAGGCATGATGGATAACAGCAACAACCAGGGGAAAGAAAGACATAACATCTTACAAGGACAGGAAGAAACACCACAGACAGAATAATTGCCACACACAGGAAGAACAAGGATAAACTTGTAGTTTTATAAATCATTTAATGTGTCAACATGAATAGAAGTTATTAACATTGCAGTTGTTGTATGAGGAATTATTATGATGACCGGAATGTAATGGAAATTAATAAGATTTCAGAACACAGAAATAAAGCAAATAATCAAGCCATCAATTCTAGCATGTAGGGGAGCACCTTATCTAAATTATATAATTTGGTATTTGAACTATTTGTATCAATAACTGTATTATAAATTGGTATTGTTATAATGAGACTATTATTGGATTGTAATTGAAAACTAATAAAAGTTATTTTATTAAAAAGATTTGTTTATGAATGGAAATGCTTTTACATTTTTCTTGCATTAGGGTTGAACCAGTTTTGTTTTGTTTTGTAATTGTATTTTGTATTGTTGTAACCTGCCCTGGGTCTTTACCGGTAAAGGGCAGATGAGAAATAGAATAAAACAAACAAATACAATAAACATCTCCATGTTAAATGTGAGAAACAGAGAATGAAAAGCTCCTCTTCTCTCTAATCCCAAAGATACGCAAAGATTCTATTGGTGAGCATGGATGTGAACTCATGGCTTCTTCATGTGAAAATGGTTTTGGATGGGGAATCAATGCACAAATACAGAAAGCGAGAGTTGGGTTTTCTATATTTGCACATATCACTAATGTTCAAGGTATAGGGCTTGCACATCCCTGCAAAGCATGCCCCAACATTAAAAGAGCCTTCAATGCAAACACTAGTTATGTGCACCTACAGAATAACATGACTAAATTTCCTAAATTTACACATATGATTTACAGCCCCAAATACTCACTACTTCCACACTGGGCATTTATAGTTGTTGTTGTTTAGTCATGTCCAACTCTTCGTGACCCCATGGACCAGAGCACGCCAGGCACTCCTGTCTTCCACTGCCTCCCGCAGTTTGGTCAAACTCATGCTGGTAGCTTCGAGAACACTGTCCAACCATCTCGTCCTCTGCCATCCCCTTCTCCTTGTGCCCTCCATCTTTCCCAACATCAGGGTCATTTCCAGGGAGTCTTCTCTTCTCATGAGGTGGCCAAAGTATTGGAGCCTCAACTTCATGATCTGTCCTTCCAGTGAGGACTCAGGGCCGATTTCCTTTAGAATGGAGAGGTTTGATCTTCTTGCAGTCCATGCATTTATAGTATAATACCCAATAACCATGCTTTGGCCATACACTTTTAAGGAGACAACATCATGAATAAAACATCTTCCTCTCATATTATCTTCTTCAACTCCTCATTCACCTCCAGATCTCAGAAAATCATGATAAAACACTTACAATAGAATGGCTCTGCAATCTCTCCAGAGAACTGAGATGTGTTGGTCTCTAAATCCTACATGCTTGTGGTAATCTGCTCCAGAGTGTTAGAGGAAAACCCACCACAGATTTAAGGGGGTGTATTTCAGTTGGGCTTCCAGTCAGAAATGGTACTGCCATTCAGTAAGCCAAGGGGTGGTCTACTGGCCAGATCTGACCAGCAAACCAGTTACCGTATTTTTCGCTCTATAAGACGCACCAGACCATAAGACACACCTAGTTTTTGGAGGAGGAAAACAAGAAAAAAAAAATATTCTGAATCCCAGAAGCCAGAACAGCGAGAAGGATTGTTGTTCTGGCTTCTGGGATAGCTGCACAGCCTCTTCAGGGCAGTGGGATGAAGGCTCCTCACGCCCTGAAGAGGCATCGCACGGCGAAGCTAGAACAGTGAGAGGGAGCACTCGCAGCGATCCCTCTTGCTGTTCTGGCTCCTGGGATAGCTGCGCAGCCTGAATTCACTCCATAAGACACACACACATTTCCCCATACTTTTTAGGAGGGAAAAAGTGTGTCTTATAGAGCAAAAAATACGGTATATGAGGCTACTCCATTTTAAGCCAGGTGTGGCAAAATGGCTGAGCCTTGTAACAGTCATAAAGCCACTGTTCCCTTTCCCAATAACAATTTTCCAAATGTAACAAAAACCAAATGTGCATGTTTAAAAGATGCCAGACAAATGTTTACGCAAGGTAAATAGCTGGGCACTTGAGAGAAAGATGGACAGCCTGACTCAGGAAGAGACTCAGCAAGAGGAAGAGGAGAGATTAACAACGGGTTTCAAGCAAAGTATTTGTGTGCTCTTTGAGGAGCGTAAAGAGGGGAAACCCAGCTCACCACAGAGCAGAAAAAAACCAGGACTGGTGGCCCTGATTATCATCTGGCAATCTTTGCGGCTTCCCTAAGTTTGCTTTTGTTTTCTCTGGTTTTGAGGATGGTGTCATGAATATTTTTTTGTGAGCTGCATAGACGTCTTTGAAGAAAAACAAATGTGATAGGCAGAAAGATACTACTGTAATCTGCAAGGCTGAACTCTACCAGCTGAAGAACTGGCTCGTGCATTGGTATGAATAATTCTGCCCCCCATCCGCAAATATTCATGAATATCTTCCTCATATTAGGCAGCCCACACATCAGACCTCTTCTTTGTATATTCACTTCCTGTGATGTTATTTTCATTTTTAAAAAGAGTCAAACACAAAGTTGCTAGGCTACCGGTTAATTTCCCTTAGAATTTCTTCAGTAGGCTTCATACTGAGCATATACGCTGCAGGCCTATCTTGTTGACAAGGGATGTTGAAAGATTGTTGGACGAGCCATCCTCCTCAGGCTGAGAGAGAGAAGCTGAGGGAGGAGATGAAAGAAGTGGGAAACAAATTGACTTCAGCTCTGAAGCTCCGCGCTGTCTCCTAACAATAGTTGAAACAGACTTCAGAGGACATTTCCCTGCCCCATTTTCTGCTTCTGAGTAGTAGTTGTGGGTGTGTGGAGAACAGCAAGAGTTCTGTGATCTCCTTTTTCCTCCAGACTGGCTGTGGTCTTCATTGCCATGTTTCACTGCTGGGGCAGATGATTCTGAACTCTCTTTTTGGTATAGGTGATGAAAGAATGCCTAAGTCAACTTGCTGGCCTTCAGATGTGATCTGTTAATGGTCAGGGATGATGGGTTGTGGTCCAGCAATATCTGAAGGAGCAAGGGGAACCACCCTGGGTGCAAGTGGCTGCCCCAAGGTCAACTCAATGAGCTTTGCAGATGAGCATGTATTTATGGCCAGCTTTCTTTGACCATAATCTGACATTTTAACCATTCCCCCATACTAGCCCTCTCATTCCTAAACCTAAACACACTGGATCGTATACAACATGGCGCTCAGCAAGGCTCCCATCAGCACAAACATTTCCAGTTGCATAATGGGACTCCCTCCTCTCTTCCCTCTACATTCCCCCTAAAACTATTATGGGGGTCCCCCCACTCTCTGAAGGGACCACAGAGCCTAGGGCTTGCCGATCAGAAGGTCGGCAGTTCGAATCCCCGCAACGGGGTGAGCTCCCGTTGCTCAGTACCTGCTCCTGCCAACCTAGCAGTTCGAAAGCACGTCAAAATGCAAGTAGATAAATAGATACCATTCCGGTGGGAAGGTAAACGGCATTTCTGTGCGCTGCTCTGGTTCGCCAGAAGCGGCTTAGTCATGCTGGCCACATGACCCGGAAGCTGTACTCTGGCTCCCTCGGCCAATAAAGCGAGATGAGCACCGCAACCCCAGAGTCGGCCACTACTGGACCTAGTGGTCAGGGGTCCCTTTACCTTTACCTTTTACCACTCTCTGAAGCAGATTTGTGGAGGGTATGGAGCACACGCCACAGGGAGGGAAAAATCCTGTTGACACAAGTGAAAATCCTTGCGTTGGCAGGATGCATTCGTTGAATGCCGCCCAATGACCTGCAAATAAGTTCACCTGGACCCATCTATGATTTGTTTCCAAGGAAAGGCATGCAAGATGGGCTTGATGGCTGTGTGTCTTGCAGCAATCCTTGGAAAATCTACGCACATCCTTTCAGGTGTTTGTTTTGATTTTCAGAGCCTGATAAGAAGGGTTTGATTCACACTTAACACTGACACTGATAGTTCCTACAGAAGCAGAAATGGTGGGGCTATTTCGGAAAGCAGTGTTTAAGGCTTATAATCCTTCACTTCGCCAGCTTTGAGAAGGCTGCCTTCCTTCTCTGCCATGGCAGTAGTTTGTGGCCTCTGATGGGAATCATTCTCCCCTTCTTATGAAAGAGAGGGGCAATGCTTTTGTTGGCAAAAGCTTCACACAGCATGCTGAATTTATTAAAATAGGCAAAGAAGAGAGGTGGTCTTCTGAGTTACAAGAAAAACACACACGCATCGAACATAGGAATATTAACTATATAAGACTGTTTAAAATAGCACTTAATTGACTCCTTCCAGTGCAGCTCGGTAGCAAATAGTTATAGAACTGTGCTGCGCAGGGATCTTGTCTGGGCTGGCAGAAAGGGTGGGTGGGAGCGGCGGTGGGAGTGAGGGAGAAGCTATAAAAGGTGGGCTGAAATTTATTATATGAACAAAGTCTTCCTTAAACCTTTTATTTAAGCCTCCAGCACCTAAGTTGTTGGCTTCTTGCAGGTCAACCTCAACTACTTTAGCATAGTGAAGTATGAGAGAAGGCTGAATATCATTACATTTGAGCTGTGCCTATTTTCTCCCCACATGAAATGTAAAACATCTCGACTCAAGGGGGCCTGGGAACACTTAGAAGGCATCTATGTTTTTCGTTCTATTTTTAAGCAACTAAAACCTCTGGAAAAAATGTTTCCCCTAAATGGTTTAAGCTGTCCATCTTGAAAGAAATTCTTAAAAACACCCCCCCCCAATATCTGAGTATTAAATTTATTCTAGATCCTCAACATTGATTCAGCTAACATCTCGACATGTTGACATGGATTCTAATGGCCCAGTCACACTGGGTGCATGGTAGCTACAGGAGAAGACCGAAAGGACAGCATGTCTCATTTCCAGTATTGCAGGCATGTCCAACTTTCAAGAGACTGTGATTTACGCCCACTATAAAAAAAACTGGCAGTGATCTACCAAAGTTGTTGAGCGCTTTTTTGGAGGGAGCAGATCCCACGATCTGCCACAATCGATCACGGATTGACCAGTAGATCACAACTCAAAACAGAGTGATCTTAATCCCTGACTTCCCATGGCTCAGGAAGCAGTGGAGGTGTCACTCCATCTCTGCTAAGGTGGGTGGAGAGTTGGTTGCTATGGAGGTGCCACAGCACCTGGTGAAACTGTGGGCAGGTAGAAGCCACTACAACTGGTCTCTCCACCAGAGGAACCCCCTAACTGGGGGTTCCTCTTCTTCCTCTTCTTATGTTTCAATGCTGAATGGTAATTTAAAGTCTTTCTTAATCTATTCTACTCTGAATTGGCCATCTGCATCTTGCAAAACCTTAGAGTGCACCTCTATCAGCTCAGGTTTATCACCCCACCCCCTTTTAAAAAAGGTTTATCATCTTATCTTTTCTCAGAAGCCCCTGAGATCTTGTCTGCTTGGTTATGGCAGTAAATGACTGCAAATGACTTATTTTGCCTTAGCTTTTCAGGGGTGGAAAATAGATTGACCCCAATCTAGGGAACCATAAATAGAGCTGAAGATTGTTTACTGACAGGGCTTTATTATTACGGTACTCCTGCAAAGATGTGGTCAACGCTATCAGTTCTGTCAGTCATCAATAATCTGCTTGGTGGTGTTTACACATAGTGCAGGAGTTCCCTAGATATGGATCCTGGGCTGGAGGTGTTCCTCCAAAGCAGCTACAGTGGTACCTCAGGTTACATACGCTTCAGGTTACAGACTCCGCTAACCCAGAAATAGTGCTTCAGGTTAAAAACTTTGCTTCAGGATGAGAACAGAAATCGTGGTCCGGCGGTGCAGCGGCAGCAGGAGGCCCCATTAGCTAAAGTGGTGCTTCAGGTTAAGAACAGTTTCAGGTTAAGTACGGATCTCCGGAACGCATTAAGTACTTAACCTGAGGTACCACTGTATCTCGGAGTTAGAGGGGCTGCTATGAGCATAGAAAACTGTTTCTGTGTTCAGATTGTTTATCTGGATTGGGACAATTGCATTTATAGTATCATTAATTTCAATACAAAAAGTGAAGTCCATAAAATGTAATCTGTTTGAAAGGCCAGGGCTGCGTTCTAACAGTCCCTCTGTGTTTATGGTATGTTATCTAGCTTTCAGCAGAAGAATTCCTGTGGCTAATTACTGAGCGAAAAGGCCAAACAACTCAAACAAATGGCTGGATGAGGCAGCAAAACTCATGATAAGTGTCAGCATAAGATTATGCCTTAATGACAGTATTTTGATGTCAGGTCACAGGAGTCTACTTTGGTCTTTGTAAACAACCATATTAAGACAAACAGGACAAGTTAACGAGGAGCTATCTCTCTCTCTGTGTGTGCGCACACAGGCACATATGCAAAGCCAAAGATTACAGTGGTACCTCAGGTTAAGTACTTAATTCATTCCGGAGGTCCGTTCTTAACCTGAAACTGTTCTTAACCTGAAGCACCACTTTAGCTTCTGCTGCTACTGCGCCACCAGAGCACGATTTCTGTTCTCATCCTGAAGCAAAGTTCTTAACCTGAGGTACTATTTCTGGGTTAGCAGAGTCTGTAACCTGAAGCGTATGTAACCCGAGGTACCACTGTACTTGTAAAACCTGAACATTTAAATGCTATTAAGAGTCTATCAGTTCATCTCAACTAACTGTCATTCACCTGACAGCTGTACTGCATTCTGACTACTGTTTCCATAGGCCAGTAAGGAGCCAGGCAGAAATGTTGGGGTTTGAGGTCCAGATCCAAAACTGCACCTAGCTACAAAGCCCATTGCAACCTTCAGCAAATAAAATCACATGTCTCTCTTTGCCATTTTGAATAGAGGAAGTTTTAGGGCAGTGCAACGGGTTCCCATGCACTGACCACCAAACCGGGGGGCAGCAGGCAGTGGTAAGCACATGCCTGGTGAAATATACTTGGAGTCGAGAGTGGATTTCATGCTCTTTATTCAGCTCATAGTGGTGAGGAGGAATGGAAGTTCCCCCAGAATGTCTGCCTTATATACTTTATTTACACAATGGGCCCCACGTGATTGGGATTCTCCTGTAGGCCAATCAGGTCGCGGATTCCCTTCCACCTGGAGCTGGATTGGGTGGCTCCTGTGGACCAATCAAACTGCTGCATTCTGGATCCTATTGTTCTAGGACCAATCAGATTGCTGCCTTTTGGATCCTATTGTTCTAGGGCCAATCAGACTGCTGGCTTTTGGATCCTATTCAACTCAGTACATAACACCTGGCTATGGGAAGGAGGTGTGAAGGCTCTGAAAGGGTCCTAGAGTCCCCCCTCCCCCCACTCCCCAAAGCCTAGTCAACTCTTTCCCAGGTTTGGGAGGAAATGGGAGGGCTCTAAGACTCTGCTAGAGTCCTCACACCTTCTTCCCAAAGCCCAGTTTGATGGCAGGGGATGGGGCATCAAATTTTGGCCTAGCTCAGGGCACCATATTACCAAAAATCCACCCCTGGTTTGAACATGAAAAGGTGCTACAGAAAAGATCAATTACACAATGGATATGGTTAGACATTAGGGATGCGGGTGGTGTTGTGGGTTAAACCACAGAGCCTAGGACTTGCCGATCAGAAGTTCAGCGGTTTGAATCCCCGCTACGGGGTGAGTTCCCGTTGCTCGGTCCCAGCTCCTGCCAACCTAGCAGTTCAAAAGCATGTCAAAGCACAAGTAGATAAATAGGTACGGCTCTGGAGGGAAGGTAAACGGCATTTCCGTGCACTGCTCTGGTTCACCAGAAGCGGCTTAGTCACGCTGGCCACATGACCCGGAAACTGTACGCTGGCTCCCTCAGCCAATAAAGCGAGATGAGCGCCGCAACCCCAGAGTCAGCCACGACTGGACCTAATGGTCAGGGTCCCTTTACCTTTACTTTATGGTTAGACATTAGAAAAAAATAGATCAGAAGTTCTAAAAATCTGGTGGAGATACGAGAGGAAAGAAGGCTTCTCTTAGTCTTCATTTTTCTCATTTTTTGAAGAGCGCTTTAATTATCAACAAATGGCAATTAATTTCCTGTCATGTAAGGGTTGTACGGTATTAGCCCATCACCCATTAGAAACAATGTTGACAGTACATAGCTCCTTTCAAAGATGAGAACTCGCTTAGTTATATACAGTTGTCATTGCAATTAACTTGGGCCTTTAATTATAACCAGATGGATTAATTGTTTTAATCGCAGCTGTATATCTTGAGTTCTCAACATCTTTACAGTAGCTTGTACATTTGACACGAAAGTCAAGAACATCAAACAGATGTTAAAAGCTAGTGCAGGAAACTTGCCAGCCTCTAAGGGAAGCTGCTGATCACAACCTGTCATTTTAAAAGGTTCGAAAATGCCAGGCAACCACTTGGGATTAGTGTCCTAAATAGGGTTTTATCAAGCCAGCTTTCTCTTGCCTGATAATTCATTGGTATCATTTGTCTAAATACTCTGCAATACACAGCTCCAGCTCTATAATTATACAGCTTCAGGTATTCCCTTCTTCCTGCCTTTGAAATATTTGCTTTGAGGCTCTTCAGAAAAGAAGATATGATGCTTATTAGAGTGCTATTTGATGAGCGGTACAAAAAAAGGCAAGCTATAAAACTATCCATCTTAAGTGCTCTGCCAAGAGTGAAGGGAGTTCAGAATGGCCACCAAGGAGAAGCTGGTTTTAATTTTTTTATGATTGTCACTTTTGCAATTTACACACGGAATATTTTTCAGATTGCAGGACTGCCTTGATTGACATTTTCAAATTAAGGTGAGTGACTGTCAATTTCAGTTCCTCTCAGTTTCCTATTTTTACACTATTAAGCTGAGTTCTCCACATTTCCACATCAGTTTGTGGTTTTTGTTTTTTAAGTCCTCTTGAACATTAAACAGCATTTTGGTGTGAATTTTTCCTAACAAGCACATTTTTCTATGCTGTTTTGCCCCATTTGCGTATACGTTACTATTCACTGGGTGACCAGCCCTAAATTTAATCTACCTCACAGGAGTTGTTGAAAGGATACAGCGAGTATGACAACCATGCCTGCCATATTGTGACGCTTGAAGGAAGAAGAGGATTTGATATCCCGCTTTATCACTACCCTAAGGAGTCTCAAAGCGGCTAACATTCTCCTTTCCCTTCCTCCCCCACAACAAACACTCTGTGAGGTGAGTGGGGCTGAGAGACTTCCAAGAAGTGTGACTAGCCCAAGGTCACCCAGCAGCTGCATGTGGAGGAGCAGAGACGCGAACCCAGTTCACCAGATTACGAGACTACCGCTCTTAACCACTACACCACAGTGGCTCCCAGTGTGGTGTAGGAAAGATGGGGCATAGATCTGATAACTTGTTTACTGAATAAGTAAATATATATATCCCTAATATTACTCAACTCCAGGAAAATAAAATCAAGATGTTGGTGGCTCTTTGAGATCTAGAACCATGACATTGATTTAACTGTATCGCTTTGCGGCTGTGCCACAATTCTCTTGAGCAATGAAAACTGCTGGTTTTTGTCCAGGGTTTCGATTTCCTTAGAATGAGATCACTGGAGACATTGGGCCATCTTGTAGTATAGGAGGGCCAGGCTAGGCCAGGTTGCATATGCAGCTTTGTCTTCCGACAGCGGGGATTGGCTGGGGTGGGCAAGGTGCGTTTCGTCGGAACAGCCAGGGGGCCGCTATAGATCTGGTTTAAATTAGAGATAGGGCTTGATTTGTGCCCAATTTATATGTGGCAAGTCTTGGCGTGAGAGCACCCACGCCACTCCAGTAATGTCTTAGGGAAACAAATCACATGAATTAATGTGGCATTGGGACCAATGTATTAAAAGAAACACATTCAGTTCCTGCGATGGGTAGCGAAAACCTCCTTGCAGGGATGAATTTGACAGCCTTGGGGTTCTGAATCCCTGCCTCGAGCAAAATTTGAAAGTAGTTGCGTATCTGTCAGGGGCTGGACTGAGGAGGAACGGTGGGGGCCGTCCCCTGTTCTCCTGAACCTTCCTGAGAACGGGAGGACAGTATAGATTTAGAACAGTGGTTTGCAGAAGGGCATAGTTCAGAGGCTGCAGAGGGGAGAAGCTGGGAAATATTGGAGGAGGAACAGCGGGAAGAAGAAGTACCAGGGGAGAGACAGCTGACAGACTCAGTGTCCTTGGGAAGCATTCCTGCCCCCCCATCCCCGGACCAGGCAAGCATTGAGGGTAGTCGAAGAGAAGGCTCAGAGGCAGAAAGCTCAGATTAGCCGATGTAAGGGTGACATAGAACAGGAGAGACGTAGGGGGTGGGGCTTTACTTGGAGGAACACCATTATCTAGGGGAGACTGCATTCCGTCACCTCTCGCTGTGAATATTGAAATAAAAAAATTCCTTTTTTATTTTTATTTTGACTATGGCATACCAACACGGCTACCTATCTGTAACTGTGAATATTGAATAAATCAATTGGTAAGAACTTTTATTGTCTGTCTGCTTCTTGGCTGCCACTGTGGGAGGGATTGCATTCCCCAAAGCCTGGCAATATCTTTGATCAAGTGGCAATGTTTGCTTTTCGGGTTCTTTATTGGCTGTTGCTGCTGCCACCCACACGGTCTGCTCCCTTTAATTCATTATACAACGCACTGCAATGCTTGTCCCTGTGCCTGCTCTGCTCTGCTTGCCAACCTCTCGCCAACCTCATCCCTTTCCCTTGTCCCCGGTCCCCATTCTCCCCCATGCCCCCATAACCCACAAGACCTTTCCCTTTCCACTTCATGTCACTTCTTGGGGCCTTCCTGCCCCCACGCCACTCCTCCTCCTCCTGCTTTTCATGCTTTTTTAAAAAAGTTTTTTTATCCAAATTAAAGCAAAACATATTATCCAAAAACATATCATCCTTGTTTCCCCCCCATTTTTCCTCCCTCCCCCCACCCTCCCACACAAAACCCACCCACCCCCACCCCGACTTCCCTCAGTTCCAGTCTTTAATTTCTCTAAAAATGCTGTTTTCTGCATGTTATAAAGTTGTACAGATCCTCAAACTATTTAGCTGATTATTATCAATAAAAAGTTTGTGAATGTTTATTCAAAACCTGCCAAGGAGTCCAGTTCACTTTGTTGCGTCTTCAGATACTTTGTAAAGGGGTCCCATTCATCTTTAAAGTCACAGTTATCCTTGTCCCATAGCTTATATGTCAGTTTTGCCAGTTCTGCATAGTCCATCAATTTTTCTTGCCATGATTCTTTAGTTGGGGTTTCTTCAGTCTTCCATCCTTCTGCTACCAGAACTCTCGTGGCCGTTGTCACATACATGAAGATGTTTTTCAGCTTTTTTGGCAGGTCTTTCCCTACACTCCCCAACAAAAATGCCTCGGGTTTTTAAACAAATGTTAAATGGAACATTTTCTTCAATTCACTGTATATCCTTTCCCATTTTTTAAAATTACATTACAATCCCACCACATATGATAAAACGTCCCTTCCTTTTCCTTACACTTCCAACATATATTTGAAGTATGGTAGTTTTGTACATTTTCCCTAACTGCACTGGTGTTGTATACCATCTATACATCTCCTTCAATAGGGAACAATCTGTAAATTTTAAATCAGTTTTCCACTAGACCTTTCCCTTTCCACTTCATGTCACTTCTTGGGGCCTTCCTGCCCCCACGCCACTCCTCCTCCTCCTCCTCCTGCTTTTCATGCTAATCAGCAACAGCAGCAGAAGATCTCAAGGTCTCCTGCTGCTACATCTTGATGCTTTCCTCATCATCCTATATCGTTGCGGCAGGATAACTGAGCGCTTTGCTCCGTGCGCTGGGCAAATCAAATAAATAAATAAGTCCAAAATAAGACCTCTATTCATGGGACGAAGAATGATGAAAGACAGAGGGGAGAGAAGACACAGAGCTGACAGCTGAAGCTTGTGTCTGCTCTCTTAGCCAGCAAAGCTGACAAGTAGATTGCCCAGGACAGGCACTTACAGGTTACCCTGTCAGCTACTTGAATGCCCTGTTTTTTATCTGCCACCTTCATGGAGGACTTTAAAGAGAGAGAGAGAGAGAGAGAGAGAGAGAGAGAGAGAGAGAGAGAAGGGAATCAGTGCCCATCTGATCAGCTGGCTCACACTGGCATGTCATCAGTTTTTGCAGCGCAAGAACACAGAGGGGGGCAAATTGACAATGGGATCTTTCATATACTCGTCAGATTTTGTACCATTGCTGGATTACACTAAAATCTTTGATGTTTGCAGATAAATACATAGCATGGGGTTGCAGAAGCCGTGTAGGCACCATGCATCTTGTCGTACGTATGGTGGTGGAGAGTAAGTAAATGATAGCCCACAAAATACAAATTATTCTGTTTGGTTTTCTTTTACCTTCTGTGAATACATTAGGCATGGGGAGATGTTGATAGACACCAACTCCCTTCAGGCCTAGCCATCAAGATTTGTAGTCAGGAATGATGGGAGTTGTAGTCCAATGTCATGCTCTATAGGTTCCCCACTTCTGGGACTATTCAACCCAGCCCTGCCAAGTAATTCCAAGCAAAATACTAGACTTTTTGATAGGTTGATCAAAGTGTTGGTGGCCTTGCTACTATGCCACCAAAACTGGGGTATATGAAAGTAGGGAGACACCATTTTGGGTACCAAATGTTTGTTTAAAGAGACTTGAAGCTTCAGATAATTCACCATTGACCAAACCGTTTCATTATGAAGTAAAACAAATGCTTGTGAAGCCATTTTGGTCATGGTACAGCCAGTAGCTTGTTGTCTTTGTCTATGGAGTTTTCTTGGCAGGGATACTGGAGTGGCTTGCCGGTTCCTTTTGAATTCTGGTGCTGGAGGAGACTCTTGAGAGTCCCATGGACTGCAAGAAGATCAAACGTATCCATTCTTAAGGAAATCAGCCCTGAGTGCTCACTGGAAGGACAGATCCTGAAGCTGAGGCTCCAATACTTTGGCCACTTCTTGAGAAGACTCCCTGGAAAAGACCCTGATGTTGGGAAAGATGGAGGGCACAAGGAGAAGGGGACGACAGAGGACGAGATGGTTGGATAGTGTTCTCAAAGATACCAGCAGTGGAAGACAGAAGTGCCTGGCGTGCTCTGGTCCATGGGGTCACAAAGAGTCGGACACGACTAAACGACTAAACAACAACAACAACACAGCCAGTAGCATTTTCATCTACTGTAGGGTTTGCCTAAACAGAAGAGAATTTTCAAGTTGGAAGATGATAATGCTGTCAAAAGTCTAATGCATGATCCAAGGCCAACCCAGCCTTCTCCACCATGGTGCCTTCCAGATCTTTAACCCGTGCTTAACCTAAGTTCACTGAATTGATGCAGAACAGACTAGTGCGCCTCAGAAATTTAACTTCCCCCTAAGCCGAAATAGCACTTTGAGCCCAGATATTAAAGCAATTTGATTTCTTCCTTTGTGAAATGGGTGTGTGTTTCCCAGCGGGTTAGTCAACTTTACAAAGGTTCTAAAGCAGATCCCATTGTTTTATTTGGGCACCTCCCAAATCAGCACAAGCTAGTCAACTCTAGCCAATAGGAAATCTAATTAGCAACTGAGCTGGTATTTTTATGCAGAAATAATCCCTGGCTTCTGTCAAATGGGCCCTTAAAGGTTTGTTCTGCTATTCTTTTTTTTTGAAAAAAAAAAAATTGCACCATAAATTTATGAAGACTTCCATGAAAGTCAAAAACTCCCAACATCTTTAAAGGTGTAGGTTGGGTTGAACAGAAGATATCATCTCAATAGTTCCATGTCTTGATTTCAACAAGTTGCACAGAACAAAAAATTAAAAAATAAAATAAAAAGTGCCCCACCTTAATGTTTCTGTAAATGTAGTTTTGAAGGAAAATTCCTCCCTAAGGACAGTGTACTCAGTGTTTATATATTATGTCAGCAAAAGATGAGCAAGATACAAGGCTTTGCAGATTAATTAGTGGATGGTTATAAGGCACTTTGAAGTTAGAAAGTGCTATATAAACTTTAAGTATGATTACAGTGGTGATGTATTTGTGGTCCATAATCTACTCCTGGTATTGCTGTAATTACTGATAACTCCTTTAAAGCCTCAATAGCTGCTTTATAATTAATCTCTCTGAACCAACTTATCTACCACAGAATCAAACAATTTTCTTAGGCAAGGTTTACGCAAGTCTTTGCCATTACAAATAATTTGAGATGATAGTGGTATATGTAATACCATGTCTTAATTTTAATTGACTTGGATAGAACTTCAGTTGATTTAAGCCTTTAAGTTTTGCAACAGTGTGTGGAGATGTGGTGTTTATACCACACTTGCTTGGTTTTCTTCTAGCTGGGAGAGAATTCCTTTTAACAAGGGGGATGAGTGTAGGGCTCTCCAGTTGGATTTGAACTCCCATCAACCTCTGCTTGCAGGGCCAGTGGTCAGGGATGATGGGAGTTGTACCCAGCAGGTTCTCTGCTCCTAGCTTATAAGAATTTAAAAAGAACCTTGTTGTTGTTTAGTCGTTTAGTCATGTCCGACTCTTCGTGACCCCATGGACCAGAGAACGCCAGGCACTCCTGTCTTCCACTGCCTAACCGCAGTTTGGTCAAACTCATGCTGGTAGCTTCGAGAACACTGTCCAACCATCTCATCCTCTGTCGTCCCCTTCTACTTGTGCCCTCCATCTTTCCCAACATCTTCTCAAGAAGTGGCCAAAGTATTAGAGCCTCAGCTTCAGGATCTGTCCTTCCAGTGAGCACTCAGGGCTGATTTCCTTAAGAATGGATAGGTTTGATCTTCTTGCAGTCCATGGGACTCTCAAGAGTCTCCTCCAGCACCAGAATTAAAAAGCATCGATTCTTCGGCGATCAGCCTTCTTTATGGTCCAGGTTTCACTTCCATACATCACTACTGGGAAAACCATAGCTTTAACTATACAAACCTTTGTTGGCAAGGTGATGTCTCTACTTTTTAAGATGCTGTCTAAGTTTGTCATTGCTTTTCTCCCAAGAAGCAGGCGTCTTTTAATTTCGTGGCTGCTGAACCTTACTGGATCCAATAAAAGGTTTATCTAGTCCACTGTTTCCAACAGTGGCCGGACACATACTTTAAAGAAGCCCTAAATTAGGCAAGGAAGGCAAGTCTTTGTTTCCCATAGCAACTGGTATTTGCAGGCTTACAAAACTGAACATGGAGAGCCCATGATTTTATAAAAATGGGAGGGATCAGGTGGGGACTGTCAGAGGGATGTCAGAGAATTCTGATGAAAACAGAAATAATAATAATAATTTATTATTTATACCCTACCCATCTGGCTGGGTTTCCCCAGCCACTCTGGGTGGCTCCCAGCAGAATAATAAAAACACGATAAAACATCAAACATTAAATACTTCCCTAAACAGGGCTGCCTTCAGATGTCTTCTAAAAGTCAGATAGTTGTTCATTTCCTTGATGTCCGATGGGAGGGTGTTCCACAGGGCGGGTGCCACCACCAAGAAGGCCCTCCACCTGGTTCCCTGGTTCTCGCAGTGAGGGAACCACCAGAAGGCGCTCAGAGCTGGACCTCAGTGTTTGGGCTGAATGATGGGTGTGGTGATGCTCCTTCAGGTATACTGGGCCAAGTCCGTTTTGGGCTTTAAAGGCCAGCACCAACACTGTGAATTGTGCTTGGAAATGTGTTGGGAGTCAATGTACGCAGGGCCAGATTTAGATGAAAAGAGTCCCTAGGCTACTCCACTTGTGAGGCCCCTCCCCACCCCCACCCTCACAACTAGAAGAAAATGTAAGAATGTTATACAGTGGTACCTCAGGTTAAGTACTTAATTTGTTCCGGAGGTCCGTTCTTAACCTGAAACTGTTCTTAACCTGAAGCACCACATAAGCTAATGGGGCTTATGTAAGCGTATGTAACCAGAGGTACCACTGTAAACAAAACCCAAGGATGATTATGGGTACTTAAAATTCTACAGTTCACAATTTCTCCTCTAAAGATTTAGAGGCCCTAGTTTCCCTGCCCTTGCATGAAGTCTTGGGTTTGCAATTTTGGGAGAGGGGAGACCACCCGCTGGGGAGCGGGAGGGCTGGCAAGGCCCCCTAGATTTAGAGGCCCTAAGCTTCAGACTGCTTAGCCTATACAGTGCTACCTTGGGTTACAGACGCTTCAGGTTACAGACACTTCAGGTTACAGACTCCGCTAACCCAGAAATAGTACCTCGGGTTAAGAACTTTGCTTCAGGATGAGAACAGAAATTACGCAGTGGCGGCAGCAGGATGCCCCATTAGCTATAGTGGTGCTTCAGGTTAAGAACAGTTTCAGGTTAAGAACGAATCTCTGGAACAAATTAAGTTCTTAACTCGAGGTACCACTGTACATAAATCGGGCACTGAATGTAAGTGTTTCAGGACCAGGAGTGGAATGGACAATATTTGCTTATAGATAAGGGACTGGTCGATAAAGTAAATGAATTGAAATTGGATGACAATGAGGCACTCATAGAGAAATAAAAAATGGTCAATTTACTTTAAGAGATATGTTTGAACACTTTCAAAACATAATGGAAATGGGATACTTTGGTCAAATCATGGGCATGATCCCAGGTTTTGGAACAGTTTTTATGAGTAAAGACAATGAACAGGAATCAGTGACAAGGCTAAAGAAACTGATGAGAATCATGGACAGTATGAATGATCAAGAACTTGATAGTTCAGGTGGGGCCAAAGTTTTCAATAAAGACCCAGGAAGAATCCAGAGAGTAGCAAGACGTTTTGGTTTTTCCCCTAGAGTTCTTCAAGAACTCCTGACACAGTACACACAGAAGTTATAGAGAACCACGCAGAGGGCCTTCTTGATAGTGGCACCCACCCTGTGGAATGCTGCCCCAGCAGATGTCAAGGAGATGAGTAACTATATAACCTGTAGACAACATCTGAAGGCATTGAAAAGCTTTTTAATGTTTAATGTTTTATTATGTTTTTATATATTTTGGAATGGGACATGGGTGGCTCTGTGGGTTAAACTACAGAGCCTAGGACTTGCCAATCAGAAGGTCGGCGGTTCAAAACCCTGTGACGGGGTGAGCTTCCGTTGCTCGGTCCCTGCTCCTGCCAACCTAGCAGTTCAAAAGCACGTCAAAGTGCAAGTAGATAAATAGGTACCGCTCCGGCAGGAGGGTAAACGGCGTTTCCGTGCGCTGCTCTGGTTCACCAGAAGCAGCTTAGTCCTGCTGGCCACATGACCCGGAAGCTGTACGCCGGCTCCCTCAGCCAATAAAGCGAGATGAGCGCCGCAACCCCAGAGTCGGCCACGGCTGGAACTAATGGTCAGGGGTCCCTTTACCTTTATATATGTTGGAAGACACCCAGAGTGGCCGGGGCAACCCAGTCAGATGGGAAGAGTACAATTATTATTATTATTATTATTATTATTATTATTATTATTATTATTATTATTATTATTATTACCAGGTCTGGAATGGAAATCAACCCAGCAATCCAGGCGCAATGCACTTGTGTTCTTCCCATACGATCTTGGCGAAAGAAAGCATGGAAGCATGGAAGAGAGAATGAAAGAAAGCAGCGCCACTCTTGTTCCCCCTTTGATGAGATCCTGACTAGATACCGCTGATAAGGGCTACACCACCCAAAGTGAGAGTAATGGATGTTGTGTTCGTAGCATTGCTCGCTGGGCTGAACGACGCATTGTTACCATTTGAAAAGAAGTGAAACCTGGAGGCATGGGCCTTCCTGAATTTATGGGGAAAGCCTGTTTGTTTTTCATGCACTGGAGAAACTGTCTAAAAATAGTTCATCTTTGTGAAAACATTACTGCTGGAATGTTACCAAGGGCAACAACAGCCTGAATTATCAGCCTTGTTAATGCTCACATAAATTCAAGCTGTCAAGTATTAACTTGTTCAGCTGAGATTTTATAAAAAGGCCTTCCTTTTCCTGCGCTTTCGGAAATTCCCCTCCGCATTTGAGAAGCATGGATATTCCAGTGCGCAGGGAGCAAGCAATCTGTGGACTGAGCTCTAGGTCCACACATATATTATTAAAACAATTGGCTATTTTCTTAATCACAAGCTGAAACATCTGTAAAAAGAATCGAAAAAGCTTGCTTCAGTTCTGAAAATCAAATGCAACTTTGAGGCACACTGAAGAACTGTATTGAACTGTGGGTAATTTTCAGCGGTTTTCCAGATCAAAAACCATCAGTGCAATCCCATAATGGTGGTGCTGACTCCCTTAGGTAGGTTTGTATAGAATTTCAACCTAAATTAAGCCACACAGTCCCAAGGCAACTTCTCTCCACCATATTTTAATTAACTAACCCAGAATCAAATCTATACCCTGGTGTAATCCACTCAATGTGGGTAGAAATAATCAATCCATATGAAACATACTTTGAAAAAAAGTGGACACAAGTAAAACCTCACAGGACAAATGGAAGTGCTACTAATTTTATAAGTTATACCACACCCATCTGACTGGGTTTCCCCACACAGTCTTAGAGAGCTATAGTGCTTTCAGGAAACACACACACATTAAACGGGTAAGATTTTACTGTGGGATGTGAAACACAGAGCAGTCAAGTATAGTACCCCTAGAGTGGACATAAAAAGGGGGTGTCTGGAGCAGCCAGTCGGAATTTCCTATTTCCTCCTAGGCTGGGACAGACTTCCTTTACATGTGACCAGAGGTGGGTGTGGCTTCGCCTGTGCAGGTAACAAAAGCATAGGACTGGCCGCCATCTCTCTCTGACTACATTTGTCGAAGAAGCAACATCTGCTTAGCCTAAGATGCTTTCTTGGCTTCCAGCCAAGAGAGGACAAAGGGACAATCTCCTTAAGGGTTAGTTTCCAGGTATATTACTTTTGTAACTTAAGTCTGCCTTCTGGGATCCATTTGTGAACAGAATCTTTCCCAACATCAGGGTCTTTTCCAGGGAGTCTTCTCTTCTCATGAGGTGGCCAAAGTATTGGAGCCTCAGCTTCATGATCTGTCCTTCCAGTGAGCACTCAGGGCTGATTTCCTTAAGAATGGAGAGCTTTGATCTTCTTGCAGTCCATGGGACTCTCAAGAGTCTCCTCCATCACCATAATTCAAAAGCATTGTTGTATTGTATTGGTGCTACACAGCTGTCAATTGTCTGCTAGGAACAACTTTGACCAGAGCTGGTGGGATTAATCTTACTGCTCAGTACCGAATGGATAATTGCTAAGGGAACGTTTTTTCAATTTCACTGATCTGGACTTTCATCCAAAGCAGCACTGGATGTCTGTAGAATCTACAGGATAGATAAATGTTTCTAGAGTCGTGTGCTAACAGATGCTGAGCAATAATTGCGGTTTTGGGTATTTGCATTAACTATGGAAACGCTCACTGTTTCCATTTTTGCCTTAAGCGGTTATGGGGTGTGTAGCAAATTTACTAATGCGCTGCATAGTCTTTTTGTGAATGGCTTTATATTCTCAGGGCTTTGGCATCTCAGATATCAGTGTGCAAACCAACTGTTTGGATGCCATTGTATTGAGACAGATTCTATTATTGTTTTAAGTCCGGTGGTTAGGAGAGCTTAACTCTAACATGAAGTGGGGGCAGGGAATGAACCTTCCTTCTGCAAGTCTGAAATCTCCAAAGGCTCATAAGCCAGCATGACATATTGACTTAATGGAGCAGTATATTTTTTGATTCAGGATAGAATCCTCCAATCCTCTGATTAGACTGATACATAGATTTTCCAGAGATTAGCAAAATCTGAAATGCATTAAAATAAGCCAGTGTGACAAAACAGTTTTGGCAGCATAAATAAAACCTTACCCTGAAGTAAAACATAATTATTGTAACTTTTTAAGTGGCCCTGCACTATGTAATGCCTCCCCCGCAATTTCTCTTGAAAGCAGGTTGCCCTCATTCCTATTCTTTGTGTTAAGTCATGTTTGGAACTGGGTATTTCCCCTTTCCCCCCACCACCATGCCCCAATTTAAAACCTTTTGGAACTCTTTAGACCCCAGACATTTCTGCACACTTTGTATCAAAAAGGTAAAGCAAGATAGTTGCCAAAATGGGAAAGGGGGGGGGGGAAAGGAAATTCCAGTTTTCTCCGTAAATGATGTGGGCCTAGTTCCCAAAGAACCATGAATAATACAGTGGTACCTTGGTTCTCAAACTTAATCCATTTCAGGAAGTCCGTTCCAAAACCAAAGCGTTTCAAAACCAAGGCACGCTTTCCCATTGAAAGTCATGCAAAATGGATTAATCCGTTCCAGACTTTTAAAAACAACCCCTAAAACAGCAATTTAACATGAATTTTACTATCTAATGAAACCATTGATCCATAAAATGAAAGCAATAAACAATGTACTGCAGTCATACAATCAATCAGTAGCTGAATTGGATTTCACACAGTCATAAAAACAAAACAAAAAAGCCGCCAAAAAAAAAGCAAAATAAATAGCAAAAACAGACAGTAACACTCAAAACGGAAGTGTGGCCCTCAAATTGGAAGTGTAACACTCAAAACAGAGAACATTCAGCTTCTGAAAAAAGTTCACAAACCGGAACACTTACTTCCGGGTTTGCAGTGTTTGGGTTCCAAGTTGTTTGAGTACCAAGACGTTTGAGAACCAAGGTACCACTGTACACATATGACTAATACACACAAACAACCTTACACAGAGTTTGGTCACTGAACTATTTAGATTGGGCCTAGCCTTCTTTTCTCTGGACTGTGCGCTGTGCTAGCCCTACTCAGAGTTGTTGTTGTTTAGTCGTTTAGTCGTGTCCGACTCTTTGTGACCCCATGGACTAGAGCACGCAGCCTTTGTCCATGGAGTTTTCTTGGCAGGGATACTGGAGTGGCTTGCCGGTTCCTGCTCCAGGTGGATCACGTTTGGTCAAAACTCTCCACTATGACCTGTCCATCTTGGGTGGCCTTGCGCGGCATATCTCATAGCTTCTCTGAGTCATTCAAGCCCCATCGCCACAGCAAGGCAGTGATCCATGAAGGGGCCTACTCAGAGTAGATACATGGAAATCAACGACGTTAGGTCCATTCATATCAGTGCATCTACTCTGAGTATTGGGTACAACCCTTCAACTGGTGGCTGCAACCCAAGGCCTCTGATGGAGATGTTTACTAGCTCTGCTTGCTTTCGGATGTCCTTCAGTCGGGGACTAAACCTTGATTCTCCTACATGTGGAACATGTGCTCTTCCACCTCTGAGTGATGGCCTTTCCTTTTGCGCCCAAAGTGGCATTAGACTTAGACCCCATCTTCTCTTAAAGAAACACCACACTACTTTGAACAGTCATGGTTTCCACCAAGGAATCCTGGGAAGTGTAAACAAAAAAATTCCTTCCAGTAGCACCTTAAAGACCAACTAAGTTAGTTCTTGGTATGAGCTTTCGTGTGCAAGCACACTTCTTCAGATACCACACAAAAGCTCATACCAAGAACTAACTTAGTTGGTCTTTAAGGTGCTACTGGAAGGAATTTTTTTATTTTGACTATGGCAGACCAACACGGCTACCTATCTGTAACTGGGAAGTGTAGTTTGTTAACTCAGAGTTGTTAGAAGACCCCTATATTCCACAAAGAGCTGCAATTCTTAGAGTGGTTTAACAGCCAGTGCCTTTTTCCTGTGAACTCTGGAAATTGTAGCCTCTTCAGATCAGGTACTGTGGCTTATGAATTGGGACTTCCACCTGTAAGTTCTAGACAAGGCTGTTATTGGTCCCCATGGTATGCCCTGCCAAATAAGATCAAACAGGGCTATTTGCTCTCCCTGTTGTATGAACCGCCTTACTAATTAAGATCATCATTCAGTTGCAGCAATATAATTTTCCAGGGCAAAGGGTGGGATTCTGAGAATTTTATCTATAGAATCTGACTCACCTATTTCTTCCTCCCTTATTACCATTGTAACTGTTATGTACTGAGTTTAATAGGATCCAAAATGCAGCAGTCTGATTGGTCCTAGAACAATAGGATTCAGAATGCAGCAGTCTGATTGGTCCTAGAACAATGCAGCAGTATGATTGGTCTGCAGGAGCCACCCAATCCAGCTCCAGGTGAAAGTGAATCCACAACCTGATTGGCCTACAGGAGAATCTCAGAATTAGCCAATCACGTGCAGCCCATTGTGTAAATAATGTATATAAAGCAGATACTGTGGGGGAACTTCCATTCCTCCTCACCACTATGAGCTGAATAAAGAGCATGAAATCCACCCTCGCCTCAGAGTATATTTCAGTAACTAATGTCAAAAAGAGGGTTCCCAAGTTTTCTTTTCTTCACACTGTGCTCCTATCCCCATGAGTCCACACCCATATTACTCTGACCTAGGGTTGGGTGAAAATGTCAATTTCCCTCTCTCTTTCTCATTTTTCCAGTCTTAAATTCAGTTCTTCACATTTCCACATCAGTTTGCATTTTTTAAAAGGAAGTCCTCATGAAAATTCACCAGCAAGTTAGTGCTAATTACTCCTATTTTTTGTATGCAATTTTGCTGGAAAGGTGCATTTATTTTTGCAAAGCAACCCCTCCCTAAAATAATGCTTTTTGTATGTTAATTTCACTGATATCAGGAGTTTTATGCACACTTTATGTTAGCTTATGCTGTTTTGTACACATAACTTGGCTGGGAAACAGCACCTCAAAATGCGAATTTCAAAGAATAGCAGTGTTTTGGTTCTCATGTTGTTTCAGAGAGTGCAAATTGGGAAAGTTCACCCTTAAATGCAAATGGACCCCAACTGCTCCCCAGTCCCTACTCAGACATTGTCACTGAGCTTTTTTGGGGGGGAATCACCCAAAAAGTTGTAGGGCCTTTTCCCAGAATCGCCCGGAAAGGGCAAAGAGTGAAAAACACACACTTCCTAGCTCTGTTGCCAAGATCTCAGACATTTTGCTGATTATTCAAAATCCCCCCTGGACGCTAATTTTGTATGCGGGTGGCGCTGTGGGTTAAACCACAGAGCCTAGGACTTGTTGATCAGAAGGTCAGCAGTTTGAATCCCAGCGACGGGGTGAGCTCCCGTTGCTCGGTCCCTGCTCCTGCCCACCTAGCAGTTCGAAAGCACGGCAAAGTGCAAGTAGATAAATAGGTACCACTCCGGCGGGAAGGTAAACGGCATTTCCGTGCACTGCTCTGGTTCACCAGAAGCGGCTTAGTCACATGACCCGGAAGCTGTACACCGGCTCCCTCGGCCAGTAAAGCGAGATGAGCGCCGCAACCCCAGAGTCGGAGATGTGTGCCTTCTCCCTTTACCCCAAGGGTGGGTACTTTTCGACATTCTTGGACTCTGAACTTTCACCAGTCCCAGTCATCCTGGCCAATAGTCAGGGATGATGGGAGATGGAATCCAACAACATCTATTTTTATTTTTCATTTTATTTGTTGACTGTGTGCCACCCTTCCTCTCCAAGGAGCCCAGGGAAGCAAAACAGATACACAATTTTTTTAAAAAAGCAAAAACCTTCTAAACCAGTTTAAGCATTCTAAAAAGAAATGGTTAAAAAAAAACCTTCGAAAAGCAGTTCCAATTGAAAACCTAATTCCATCCAATGAGCCTGAACAGTATTCTCCAGCACACAAAACGGTAAGCGCTAATGTCTTCAAATTCCTCCAAAAGTTAATGACGGAGATAAGACACACCTCACTAGTGAGGGTATTCCGCAGCAGCGGAACCACCACTAGAAAAGCCCTGTCATTGTTCAGCACCAACCGATCAGCCACCTAAATGACCACAAGTCCCTCCCAGCCCTGCTTTGCTTTAAGACTGCAATAGGATAAGTTCCTTGTGACAAATTTCCCCCTGCCATACAGCCAGAAAAGGAATAGAAAGATGGATGCATAACAATAGTGACACCAAAGAATGGACACAATCCAGTTATGTGCATTTGGAACCCATAGGTTTAGCATACACCCATTGTGCAGTGGTCAGTGAAGATGTGAAATCTATTTATAATGAGTGGATTTTCTTTATTGTTTGTGGGAAACAGTAAATGATCTGAGCTCAACCATAAATGCCAGTGGTCTCTCTCTCTCTCTCTCTCTCTCTCTCTCTCTCTCTCTCACACACACACACACACACACACACACACAGTTATGTATGGTGTCAATACATGGTTTAAGCCCCTTGGAATAATGGATTTTAGATTTGATAATCTCTAGAAAATCTGTGTGTCACTTTAATCAGAGGATTTAGGCTTCTTTAATAAATCAAAATACACTGCTCAATTAAGCCAGCGTTTCACACCAGCTTACAAGCCTTTGGAGATTTGGAACCTCCACAAAAGGGAAAAGCTTTGCGTAGGATTTACACTTTTGTAACAATAACAGTGGCTCAAAGGAAAGGCAAGATAACAAGCAAAATAATTAAATCAACGGATAGAACAGGCCGCTTCCTACAACATGGCAAGTATGCTGTCCCAACCGATAAGGAGTAAGATAGTCACAACAGTTGTATTCTGTACTACAAGAAAGGAGGACACCCCTCTAACTGTCATGTAAAACGTAGCTTTGTGAAAGTGAAACAAATATACATGAACTAAAATCAGTGCATATATTTGGGTAGCAGAGAAAGGGAAATGAGGAAGCCAATTTGTGGATCTAATTCGGGCTTCCTCAAGCTCGGCCCTCCAGATGTTTTGAGACTACAATTCCCATCATCCCTGACCACTGGTCCTGCTAGCTAGGTGATCATGGGAGTTGTAGGCCAAAAACATCTGGAGGGCTGAGGTTGAGGAAGCCTGATATAATTCTTATGTGGGGTAATTTTGGATTTTTTGTGTGTGGCACTTTTAATTTGTTCATTTGCAGACCCTCCAAGTGTCCCTATTTTCCGGAGACAGTCGCAGATTTACAGAAGCTGTCCTGGTTTCTGATTTGATCCTGGAATGCCCTGCTTTTCCTTAGAATGTCCCTATTTTCATCAGAGAAATATTGGAGGGTATGGAAATGTAACCCCTGAGCCCAGGAGATAAGTAACTATTCAACCTTTAGAAGACATTTGAAGGCAGCCCTGTATAGGGAAGTTTTTTTTTTAAAAAAATTATGTTTTCTTATGTTTTTATATATGTTGGACACCACCCAGCATGGCTGTGGGAACCCTGTCAGATTAGTAGGGTATAAATATAGTAGTATAGTAGTAGTAGTAGGTCCAGTCGTGACCGACTCTGGGGTTGCGGCGCCCATCTCGCTTTATTAGCCGAGGGAGCCGGCGTACAGCTTCTGGGTCATGTGGCCAGCATGACTAAGCCACTTCTAGCGAACCAGAGCAGTGCACGGAAATGCCGTTTACCTTCCCGCCAGAATGGTACTGATTTATCTACTTGCATTTTGATGTGCTTTTGAACTGCTAGGTTGGCAGGAGCAGGGACCGAGCAACGGGAGCTCACCCCGTTGCAGGGATTCAAACCGCCAACCTTCTGATTGGCAAGTCCTAGGCTCTGTGGCTTAACCCACAGTGCTACCTGCGTCCCTAGTAGTTGAATAGGACATCCTTATTTTCATCAGAGAAATGTTGGAGGGCATGTCTCTGAAGCTAGTGGCAGGTAAGGCCAGAGCCAAAATGGATGGAACTACCCAATTTACTCTCCTTTTCTGCTGCCCATTCTCTCTCTCCCCCCCCCTTCCCTCTTCCATCCCACTTATAGTATACCAGGGAAGATATGGATCATGCTTGCCAGAAGTCTGAACTCTCTGTTCGCAGAAGGCTCTTGAATTTAGGTTGGGGGGGCCACATAAGGTTAGACTGAGGGCCACTCATTAAAGTGAGTTTGCTTAGTAAGGCTTGGAAAGGGCTTGGGCTGAGAAGCTAGAGCATTGTAAACAGCAACTTCATCTATACGCCAAAAGCTTGACCACACAGCAGTTTGTATGTGATAAATTCCTTAAAGGGCAAGTCTGCACAACTGAGTAATAATTGTACATTTATTAATTTTTTTAAAAAAATACCCAAAATCTCTCTGTTCTAGAAAGGGGAGGTGTGTGTTTGGAAAAGACTCTGTTGTGTAAGGTTAGGCAAACTAAATGCCACAAAAAAGGAAGAATAAAATGAGGATTTCTTGCCGTCTGCCATCATTGCAGTAACTCAGTGTTGCAAAATGCATATCCTCCATTTCTCAGATGAAAATAGGGATATCCTATTCCATAAGAATAATAATTTGACTATTTATACCCTAGCCATCTGACTGGGTTGCCCCAGTCACTCTGAGTGGCTTCCAACATGTATAAAAACATAACAAAACATTAAAAAGCTTCCCTGTACATAGCTGCCTTCAGATGTCTTCTGAAGGTTGTATAGTTACTTACCTCCTTGGCTCAGGGGTTGCATTACCAAACCCTCCAACATTTCTCTGATGGAGATAGGGATGTCCTAAGGAAAAGCAGGACATCCTAGGATTTACCGTATTTTTCACTCTATAACACGTACCTGACCATAACACGCACATAGTTTTTAGAGGAGGAAAACAAGAAAAAAATATTCTAAACGAAACAGTGGGTGTATGATTGTTGTGGTTCATGCTGTGGCCACAGACATGTGATCTGACGGTGAGTTTGGAGTAGCCCAGTGCAAAAATCCTGAGGATCCATGTGGATCCATGCTTTGTAACCACGTTTTAAGTGGGGAGGGAAGGAAAAGCACTCAAGGGACAAGGAACACGCGTGGGGTGGGTGGAGAAGGATGCTATTCATAATGCAGAAGAGGGGTATAAGAGGAGAAGGCTCCTCTCCTCTCCCGCTTTGCTGTCTCAAAGCGGGCCATGGGGGAGAGAAGGAAGGGGAACCATGGATCCTCTGCTCACGACTGCAGCAGATCCCCCGCCATCCGTAGGCATTCTCTCCATAACACGCACAGACATTTCCCCTTACTTTCTAGGAGGAAAAAAGTGAGTGTTATGGTGCAAAAAATACAGTAATCAGAAACTGGAACGGCTTCTGTAAATCTGGGACTGTTCCTGGAAAGTAGAGACATGTGAAGTAATGAGGACATTGATATGAAAAAAAAGTTGCCCACGTGTTTTAATAAGAGATGTCAGGAACTGAATTTCCATGCAACACATGTGCCACACCACCACTGCGCTGTGGCCTTTCTCACTCCCCCCCCCCCAATATCTCTTCATTTATTTTAGCCTCTTTCCCCCCAAATACTTACCCCCCTTTTCTGCAGGCTGTTTAAACAAAGCCATAACCACCCTCCTGTGACCTCAGTGAGTAGCTTCATATCACATCTGTAGAGGGGAGTGAGCTGTGGTTGGCATTTAATATATAGATTTTAAATAAAATACCCCCCCAAAACAAAACAAAACAAAAACTCCACCATGTTTGGCGTGGAATCTCTGAACTCATACGAGTATTTCAATCTAACAGCTTCAAACTGGTTTGCTGTTTTCAGCCCTCGAGGATGAAAAGAAACAAAGTTCATCTGTTAAGAGTCCTGAGGTATATGGAATTTGAAGAGTTGTGGTTACAGCAACTTTGTTCCAGGACGTTCAGATATTCAGCAGCTCATAGCAACTGCAGATGGAAAATGTTAGAAATGGAACCTCCAAGAGGGGCTGGGCATGGCTGGGGAACAAGAGACCCTCTCACTGGACTAATCTGAACTTCTTGAAAAATCTCCCATTGCAAGGAATGTGACACAGAGGAGAGATCTGATGGGCAGGAGGGACCAAATCTGACTCTTCTAAGGAAACCCATGGTTGTTGTGAGAAAATGTGCATACATTACTCTCTCCCTGCTCTCCGTATGCTGGATAATAATAATAATAATAATAATAATAATAATAATAATAATAATTTATTATTTATTCCCCACCCATCTGGCTGAGTTTCCCCAGCCACTCTGGCTGGCTTCCAATCAAGTGTTAAAAACAATACAGCGTTAAATATTAAAAACTGCCCTTCAGATGTCTTTTAAAGCTAGGATAGCTGCTAATTTCCTTCACATCTGAAGGGAGGGTGCACCACTACCGAGAAGGCCCTCTGTCCGGTTCCCTGTAACCTCACTTCTCACAATGAGGGAACCGCCAGAAGGCCCTCGGAGCTGGACCTCAGTGTCCGGGCGGAACAATGGAGGTGGAGACGCTCCTTAAGGTATACAGGACCAAGGCCGTTTAGGGCTTTAAAGGTCAGCACCAACACTTTGAATTGTGCTCGGAAACGGGAGGGTTCTTCTTCCTTTTGCTTCCTTCTCCTCTCTTCTAAAACACATGCCTTGGGTTCGAGGAAGAGAGAGGAAAAAATGCAGAAGGTCAAAGCAATGAGCTTTGGGGCCAAACTACACATTACACAGTAGATTTGTGATTGGATACACCAAGTTTACTTTGCTCTCTCCCTGTGCCAATTTCACTGGGAAGTAATGTTGTGTGTGAACCCTTTTATACCCATGCCATTTTCCTGATTTATTCTTTTAAAAATATGTTTGTTGATTTTTTCAAAAAAAAAGGCAGCACACAAGTGAAATAAAAATCTGCAGAACAAGCAACAACTGTGCGGAACACTCATTACAGATGTAATAATACAAATAAGAAAGGCATGACTCAAGGATGTATCTGGTTTGTACCTTTGGCTCCTGAGATGTGTGTTTTCAGGACTCGACCCATTTTTGTGAAGGTAGTATATTTTCACTGTTTGTACAGTGGTACCTCAGGTTACATACGCTTCAGGTTACAGACTCCGCTAACCCAGAAATAGAACCTCGGGTTAAGAACTTTGCTTCAGGATGAGAACAGAAATCGTGCTCCGGCAGTGTGGTGGCAGCAGGAGGCCCCATTAGCTAAAGTGGTGCTTCAGCTTAAGAACAGTTTCAGGTTAAGAACGGACCTTCGGAACGAATTAAGTTCTTAACCTGAGGTACCACTGTAATTCTGAATTTTGAATTGTTGTAACCTGCCCTGGGGCCTTCTGGTGAAGGGTGAGGCCAATTGATGTAATACAGTACAGTACAGTACAATACAGTGGTACCTCGGGTTACATACGCTTCAGGTTACATACGCTTCAGGTTACAGACTCAGCTAACCCCAAAATAGTGCTTCAGGTTAAGAATTTTGCTTCAGGACGAGAACAGAAATCATGCTCTGGCAGCGCACTGGTGTGCTTTCGAACTGCTAGGTTGACAGGAGCTGGGACAGACCAATGGGAGCTCACCCCATTGCATGGACTTGAAGTGCTGATCCCACGATCATCAAGCACAAGAGGCTCAGGGGTTTGACCACAGCGCCGCCCGTGTCCACTTCCTGTAAGCAGAGAGGCCGTGTAATAGAGGGATTGCCTACTTGCCTGCTCTTTGCCTTCCCTGCTGCTTCTCTGTCCACATGCTGCTGCCCATTTCAGGGAGATGACCATTACACTCATACTTCTGCTGACCGCCACATCAAGAGAAGAACATACATGGTCCACCATCTGCTCCCAACTAAGCCCACCTCACTGAGAAAGAGATTGTGTTGACATGTACCTGCTTTTGGCAGCTTCCGCAAGAGAAATAAATGTTCTGCCCACATTCTACTGCTTGCTTGAGTGGAAGAGGAATGAAGATGAATGAATGCCTCTCCCCACAAGATGATGCTCCCTGCCTGAAGGACAGGGGCTGCCCACTGTGGCCCATGCTAGCCACCTGAGGGAGAAAAACTGGCCACTGGGATCCCATGCTGATGCTGCCTATTTCACAGACTGGCCACTGTGTTCTCACACGGATGTGTCCAACCAGAAGGAGAGACACAGGTCATTGTGATGTCATGCTGATGCTGAAGGAGAGAGGAACTGGCCAATGTACCAGCCCACAACTGCTGTTCACCTGAATAACAAGGAGACACTGCCTGGCACGCCAACACATTGCTCACCATGTTCATGAGAATTATGTCCTTTGCACCTTGGAGCAGACTGGGGTTTCTTAACTTGCTTTTACTCTCCTGTTCCTGCATATTAGGTTCCCTTACCAGAGGTCTAAAATAACAAGGTAATGAATCAACCCCATTTATTTGTACACAAAAGGTAAGGTAAAGGTAAAGGACCCCTGGCCATTAGGTCCAGTCGTGACCGACTCTGGGGTTGCGGCGCTCATCTCGCTTTATTGGCCGAGGAAGCCGGCGTACAGCTTCTGGGTCATGTGGCCAGCATGACTAAGCCGCTTCTGGCGAACCAGAGCAGTGCATGGAAACGCCGTTTACCTTCCCGCCAGAGCGGTACCTATTTATCTGCTTGCACTTTGATGTGCTTTTGAACTGCTAGGTTGACAAGAGCAGGGACCAAGCAACGGGAGCTCACCCCATTGCGGGGATTCGAACCTCCGACCTTCTGATCGGCAAGTCCTGGGCTCTGTGGTTTAACCCACAGCACCACCCGCGCCCCTCACACAAAAGGTAGGTAAAGGTAAAAGGTAAAGGACCCCTGTACGGTTAAGTCCAGTCAAAGGCGACTATGGGGTTGTGGCGCTTACTTCACTTTCAGGCCAAGGGAGCTGGTGTTTGTCCACAGACAGCTTTCTGGGTCATGTGGCCAGCATGACTAAACTGCTTTTGGCACAGCGGGACACCGTGACAGAAGTGAGAGCTCATGTAAATGCCATTTACCTTCCTGCCTTAGCGGTACCTATTTATCTACTTGCACTGGCGTGCTTTTGAACTGCTAGGTTGGCAGGAGCTGGGACAGAGCAACGGGAGCTCACCCTGTCGCAGCGATTCAAAGCACCGACCTTCCAATTGGCCACCCCAAGAGGCTCAGCGGTTTAGACCACAGTGCCACCCACTCTTCTGCACTGCAGAGAATGTATCTACCCCAACTCTTTTTTTACTCTTGCAAAACTGCATGTGTACATTTTGAATGCAATCTACTGAGACGTTCTCCTGTGCATGCTACATCGCATTGAATCAGAGCTGTACAACCTTATAATTCATTTCATTGGGGTTTTGTGCAGGAGACCTTCCAGATGAAGTGGGCCCTTTGTTGGCTTTAAAACCACAGACCTGCTTCCCTGTGCGTCTTAAACACACACGGGTTGCTGTATGCGAAACCTTTGGCTACATTCTCTGGGATTTGAGGGATGGAGCGAATAATTATCTGCTGTGAGTTTTTAGTCATTACTGGGTCGTTAATGCCTTGATACTGATAACATGTAGCAGTTCACAAGGCAATATCAAATGTTTTCTTTCAGACCTTCAACAAGCTTTGCAGATAATATGACAGCCTAATATAGAGTTTGATGTATGTGTCTGGAGGGGGAAAAAGGCCGAGGCTCTTTAGTTAGTGCACTGTCCTTAATGGATTCTCTAGATTAAAGTAATCCCTATGGGAATCCACTATGACAACAATTCTTGCACAGATTTTCCAGTCACTGCTTCTATGCCATAACTGTTCTTTGAAAGTGTTTATAGTAGTGAAAGGCCACAGTCTAGATTTTTTTTAAAAGCAAAAGAAAAGAAGAAGAAGAGAAGCTTGTGCTTTAGTTCTATTAAGGATATAAGAGGCTACATTTGCGTCAGAATAATAGTGTGCCCCATGTGTCCCACATTCTCATATTGTTGACAATGTGCAGAAATGTCTAGCAGTCTTCTAGCTAAAGGGTGATCTTAACATTTATATCTAAATAATTATTATTTATAACACAGGAGAAGTTATGCTAGGGATGTAAGACAGCAGTCAACCTGTATTTGTCACCATCAGTGCTGTTTCTGTTCCGCTGCAGTTCAGTTTCCACCAAATACTATGTTATTTGCCTCCATGCTTACTATTTAATATAAGGTACCTAACATACCTAACTTACATAACTTACATTTGTTTCTGCGTAAAAAAATAATCACGATGCATCTCCTGGAGTGAAGTTTGCTTAAATGTTGCAAAAACCTTAAGTACAGTCATAACTTGGATCCCGAATACCCTGGAACTCGGATGTTTTAGCTCCCGAACGCCGCAAACCCAGAAGTGATTGTTCTGGTTTGCTAACATTCTTTTGGAACCTGAACGTCCAATGGGGCTTCCGCAGCTTCCTGCAGCCAATCAGAAGCCACGATTTGGTTTTGGAAGTCGAATGGACTTCCGGAATGGATTCTGTTCAACTTCCAAGGTACAACTGTACTCAGTAGGGAGGGTACAGCATCCCCCCTATCTTTCGTGAAAATGCATCTGCCTATTTAAATAGTGCTGACTCAGATGTTTAGGGAGCAGTCCCAGCTCAGGGGTTGTGAACTTGCTTTGCGCAGACACACACAGGATTATCTAATTTCAATACTGCTTAATATATTTAAAATATCTCTAAGTGGTGTACGGAAAACTGAAGCGACAACAGACAAGAAGAAGAAGTGTGTATCTGAAGAAGTGTGCATGCACGCGAAAGCTCATACCAAGAACTAACTTAGTTGGCCTTTAAGGTGCTACTAGAAGGAATATTTTTTAAACAGACAACTGAAACAAAATATTACAAAAACACAGAGTTACATATAAGAATGTTGCATAAATGAGAAGGTCCTAATATGTATAAATCAATATGAATTCATTTTCCTTTGACAAACTCTCCCTCTCAGCCTCTGGGTTCTCACCCAGGGTCCAAACAAACTCTCAGCTCACCCACCAAAGTCTCACAATGAGAAAAGTTCCTGGAAACAGTGGACATCACTCTCATCAGTCATATATATATATATATATATAGAGAGAGAGAGAGAGAGAGAGAGAGAAAGAGAAATTCATAAAAAATCATGTGTGTATTTGTGTGTGTGATAACAGGTTATATGTGAATTCTCCACTGGAGAGCCAAAGCCAGTAGACAGAACTGGACTTAGATAAGGGAGCTTCATATGTTCTAGAGGGTCATTGGTGAAGATAGGAATGTGTATTTCCTTTCAATTGTCCCAAAGTGGTGGCTGGCCACTCCTGCTAGCCAACTGCTTTGCAGGCTGCTTCTGGAAACAACATAGAAGCACAAAAAAAAGCAAAGTGTTATAGGTTTTGGGGGAGTCAGTCCAGATGATATGTGTGGATCCCTTCCAGACCTGTAATTCTGAATCTGGACTCAGCTACCTTAGTCAAGAAACAGCATTTTGAATTCGTTATAAACATTTTGAATTCGTTATAAACCAGATGGAGCTAGAGAGCAAAAAGAATTCCAAGCAATTCTCCATAGCGTTTTTTTCTTTTGTTATAACGACTTAATTTCTGACTTATTTATAGCATTTTCCCCTCTGTGTGTAGATCCACCCTCTGTGAGTTAGAATCAATAAAAGAAAACCTGTCAAACCAGTTCCATTGTTAAGTACTGCTCAGCTAAGTACTTCCATTTACATGTCCACGAAGGCTGTTGTGCTGCCATAGAGATAAGCATCATAGAGATCAATGATGTGGCATCCAAGCTTGTCTTGCTCTGTGCCAGACCCCAAAGCTCTAGTTTGGGGATCTCCCTTGGAACCTAATGGGGAACTAAGATCTGTTGGAGTGTTAATGCTGTGAGCCCTTCCATTCTGTGCTCAGATTGTATATATGTGTAAATAAACCATATACCCAAAAGACACCACAGTCTCCATAGACCTTCATTCCAAAGAAACTGAACCCTGGATGACCATTGGAACCCCTGGAGTCTTTTGTCGCTTGGAGACTAGGGCAGTGTGAAACAATATTATAAACATGCAACTGCTTTCCAAACAGATTAAACATTGCTAATGCAGTGCATCTTAAAAAGCAGAGACACCACCTTGCCAACAAAGGTCCATATAGTTAAAGTTATGGTTTTCCCAGAAGTGATGTATGGAAGTGAGAGATGGACCATAAAGAAGGCTGATCGCTGAAGAATGGATGCTTTTGAATTATGGTGCTGGAGGAGACTCTTGAGAGTCCCATGGACTGCAAGAAGATCAAACCTCTCCATTCTGAAGGAAATCAGCCCTGAGTGCTCACTGGAAGGACAGATCGTGAAGCTGAGGCTCCAATACTTTGGCCACCTCGTGAGAAGAGAAGACTCCCTGGGAAAGACCCTGATGTTGGGAAAGATGGAGGGCACAAGGAGAAGGGGACGACAGAGGATGAGATGGTTGGACAGTGTTCTCGAAGCTACCAGCATGAGTTTGACCAACCTGCGGGAGGCAGTGGAAGGCAGGAGTGCCTGGCGTGCTCTGGTCCAGGGGGTCACGAAGAGTCGGACACGACTAAACAACTAAACAACAACAACAACAATGCAATGCCTTCCTTCAAGTGCTACTCTACTCCCATCTTATGAACGTGGCAGGGTGTGTATGCATGGAGGAAGGGGTGGGGAGGAGGGAGAGGAGGAAGCCAGCGGTCAACATAAAAGTGGAAATGGACTCTTGCATCATTCAGTATCTGCCTTCTGTCAAACTTAATTAGCATCTGTGCTTGCTGACTCATTCACAAGAATCCTGTGTGCTGGCAAAGGCAGGTGTGTGAAGTGGAGCCAGCAGTGGAGGGTTAGGCTGTTTTGTCATTAGCAGAAACAAAGTCAAAGTTAGCAAAATAGTGTTTAATCAAAATGCAAGTCAAAGACGTTTTGGCATGCAGGGAGCTCCTTCTGCCCTCTCCCGCCTTGCAAACTCAAATCTAAACAATATATCCTGGTCAAAGTGCAACTGTATAGCTATCTGGTTTCAGAACTTTTGTTTTAATATGCTCAACTACCAAAACATTTTGCAGCCCTTTCTCCAGCTGCAGCAAACATTCACCGTTCAATTTGTTTTCAAGAGCTCAAAACGTCAACCTCTCGGGTTCTTTTTCTCGCCGACAGAGTTGTCAGAGGCGCAGCCCCTTTCCACAAGTCCCACAAACTTGGATTTCAGCTTCTCAGTTTGTCTTTCCTGTTTCCCACACACTGCAGTCACAAACCTTTGACCAGGGCAAAAAGTGACCACTAATTAGCTCGAATGTCTCCAGGTCTGCTTATAACCCCGTGGACACAATGGCAAAGAGAACAGCACGCTGTGACCCGTTTCCATATTTAGACAAAGAGGGGGGAAATGACAGGGGCGGGGAAGTAGTAGTTTTGGAACTGTGCAAGTCAAAAAAATAATTACTTTTGGAAATCTGTTCTTGAGATTCTTGATGTCATCACTAGTACTCGAAAAGCTGGGATAAAGTGATGCATTTATAAATGGCTTGGGGTTAACAGACACAATGGTTTCTTACTGGTGTTTTCCACATGTATGAACTTAGGCATCAGCCACACCATAACTGATCATGACAAACCCAACTTGTTTTGGCACTTTTCTATAAGAGGGCAATTGCAGTTACATTCTTGCAGAGGAATCATGTCTGAGCTCAGCAGAGAGCATGAGATTCTTTGCCCAAGGCTTCAGAATCAGGTGTAGGACAAAGGGAACAACTAACTTTCCATAGCCTCATCTCTGGCCCTGATTCCAGGCCAACAGCTATGCATGACACAGCCAATCCTCATGACAGTAGTGCTTCCATGCTGCAGAACACAGTGCCCAAAAATAGAGTGAATCTTCCCAGGAGCAGGAGGGCAGTATAGATTTGGAACCGTGGTTTGCAGAGGGACATAGTCCAGAAGGCAGAACCTGGGAAATACTGGATGGTGAACAGCTAGGAGAAGAAACACTGGAAGAGAGAGGGTTAACAGATTCACTGTCTCTGGAAAGCATTCGGGTATAGGGCGGTATAGAAATTAAATAAATAATAATAAAATAATAATAATTCCTCCGCTCTCCCCAAGGTTAAGAAGAGCTCAGAAAGTGGCAGAACAGAAAGCACACAAAGCACAGAGGTTACAAGATCAGATTACAAGATGTAGAAATGTCGTAGGTTAATAGAGACATAAGAGGGTGGAATCCTTAATTGGGAGCACTGCCATTCCTAGAAGATGGGTTCTTTTTTCTCTTGCTGTGATTATTAAATTTTCTAACTGGTAAGAAGAGTCCTTTTCCTTTGTTCTGCTTATCTACTGAAGTACTTCCCTCACTGGTTTCCGCTATAAAGAAAGCATCAAATTGGTGAAAAGCTGTGTGTATTGAACAATCCCATAACTGCAGTTGGATGCAGCACAAAATATTACTGGATGTAGATTTTAGTATACAGACAGCCCAGCTGATCTTTCCTTTTCCTTTTCCTTTTCCTTTTCCTTTTCCTTTTCCTTTTCCTTTCCCTTTCCCTTTCCCTTTCCCTTTCCCTTTCCCCTTCCCTTCCCTTCCCCTTAAGGCCATGGAGCTAGATTTCAAAATATGTGTGCGTTTGTGGTCACATTTTGACCAGACATTAAAATATTTCAACAGTCATGGCTTCCTCCAAAGAATTCTGGGAGCTGGAATTTGTTAAGTGTACTGAATTGGTAGGAGGCCTCCATTTCCCTCACAGAGCTACAACAGATCCTCCAAGTGTGCCCATTTTCCAGGGACAGTCCCAGATTTACAGAAGCCATTCCGGATTCCGATTTGTTGAAGGGTATGGGATAAGATGTCCCTGTTTTCATAGGAGCAATGTTGGAAGGTATGCTACAGTTCCCAGAGTTCCTTCGGAAGAAGGGATGCTTGCTAAACCACTCTGGGAACTGAAGTTACGTGAGAAAAATAGTGGTCTCCTAACAATCCTCAGCAGCAAACCTCTCTTCCTAGGGGGAAAGTCATAAATATTTAAAGTGGGGGTGATACTGCTTTAAACGTGTGGTGTGAACGTGGTTTAAGTGCATGGCTCTTGGTGAAATCTCAGTCGGGTGGAATTGATTAGGATTTGTAGTTGTCTGGAATGAGACTTCCATGTCATTCCAAGCCCTTCCCCATCATAGGCAGAAATGAAAAAGGTCTTCTCCTTCTCCTTCTCCTTCTCCTTCTCCTTCTCCTTCTCCTTCTCCTTCTCCTTCTCCTTCTCCTTCTCCTTCTCCTTCTCCTTCTTCTTCTTCTTCTTCTTCTTCTTCTTCTTCTTCTTCTTCTTCCTCCTCCTCCTCCTCCTCCTCCTCCTCCTCCTCTCCTCCTCTCCTCCTCCTCCTCCTCCTCCTCTTCTTCTATCACTCGTAGCTGCGTAAGTGACTGTGGAGGCCAATTCTGGATCCACACATCCTTCCACAGTGAGGACATTGGTTTCCGGGCGGGAGTTGATCACGGTGTGGATTTGCCAAACGTGCCTTCCTCTTAGCATGTTTCTCCCTTGCATCCTGAGTTCAAGTGTCTTCAAAGCCCATGACATCTTTGGTAAAGGCTGTTCTCCAATTGGAGCGCTCGCAGGCCAGTGTTCCCCAATTGTTGGTGTTTATACTACATTTTTTTAGATTTCCCTTTTAGATAAACCTCTTTTGTTGACCACCAGGCATTACGCTTTCCATTTTTAAGTTTGGAATAGAGTAGTTGCTTTGGAAGACGATAATCAGGCATCCGCAAAACATGACCAGTCCAACAAAGTCAATGCTGAAGAATCATTGCTTCAACACTGGTGATCTTTGCTTCTTCCAGGTACACTGATATTAGTTTGCCTGTCTTCCCAAGTACACACACATTAAATTGGGACAACTTTACAACTCACAGAATCTAGCTTTCCTTGAAGTAGAAATTAAAAAAACCACACAATCTATCCTCTAGATGAAAAACCAATATACAAAACCCTAACTCTGTTCCTGTGCTCCGATTGACAAGAAGGATATAGTTTAATATGAGTAAGACACTGGAAGATGGACAAGTAAATGAGCCCCTATTAGCAGGAAAGATGGTAGTTAAGTTCCTGTAACTGTATTGTCACTGCAGAAGCAAGGCCAGAGTTGGTAAGAGTGGGGGGGGGGGGGAGCCTGTTGCAGAACTTGGTTTCATATTATCAGCAATTAAGATACCACAGATTCTTTGGTATTACAGGAAACAGTGTCTTGACAGCAGACTTCTTCAAGGAGAGGATTATCTACCTAGATACAGGGCTCTCTAATAGTTATCTCCACATTACTCAGGGCACCTTTGAACATTCCACACAAAGCTGGCTAAGGCGCTGGTTCAACGAAACGTCTCTAAAAGTTTAAAGGGGCTGTTTTCACCCTGTGGATAGAAGCAGTGTTAATTTCCTGAACCAAGCCTTTTTTTTTACTCCAAAAACAAATAGAGAAATTAAATTCACTCGTTGGGCCCAGTTTGGCCTTCTCTTTCTCCTTTCTGTGAAACCGCCCGCAATGCGGTCCAAACATTTTCAGGGTGCTGGTGAGGTTTTGATCAGGACTGCAGTGGGGAAAGGAACACAGCTATTCTGATTAAAATGCACACGGGGAACCTGCTATTAACTGAGTTTTAATTTTTTTTTTTAACAAACTGTTATGTACTGAGTTGAATAGGACCCAAAATCAAAACAAGGGTGGGATTGGTAATATGGTGCCTTGAGCTAGGCCGAAATTTGATGCCCCACCCCCTGCCTTCAAACTGGGCTTTGGGAAGAAGGTGCGAGGACTCTAGCAGAGTCTCAGAGTAGCAAAGAGTTGACTAGGCTTTGGGAAGTGGGGGTGGGGTGGGAACTCTAGGACCCTTTCAGAGCCTTCACGCCTCCTTCCCATAGCCAGGTGTTATGTACTGAGTTGAACAGGATCCAAAAGGCAGCAGTCTGATTGGCCCTAGAACAATAGGATCCAAAATGCAGTAGTCTGATTGTCCTAGAACAATAGGATCCAAAATGCAGCATTCTGATTGGTCCTAGAACAATTCAGCAGTATGATTAGTCTGCAGGAGCCACCCAATCCAGCTCCAGATGGAAGTGAATCCACAACCTGATTGGCCTACAGGAGAATTTCAGAATTAGCCAATCACGTGCAGCCCATTGTGTAAATAATGTATATAAAGCAGATACTTCGGAGGAACTTTCATTCCTCCTCCCACTATGAGCTGAATAAAGAGCATGAAATCCACTCGACTCCAAGTATATTTCACAAACCAAAGGAATGGCAAGTGCCACGCCCACTTCTGGTATCAGATCTGAATTGTTGGCAGAAAACAAAGATTTCCATGGTAGGGTAAGGGAGCCTGTTTGCCATTGAGGGATACATTTCCTACTGGGCAATTTTCTGGGGGTGGGGTGGAAAGGGCCACTGCAAGAATGCAATTTTTACCTCTGTACAGTAAGCAAGTTTCTATCCAGTCAAGCAAAAAGCATGATCAGCGTTGAAGAACACTAACATGAGGGAATGCAGAGGCTGTAAAGTAGGTCTGGTAAGGGATATGGCCTGGCTATAGTCCAGAGGACCAGGCAGAAAGGACTGGAGAGTCACATTTGGCCTCCTGAGATTTCCTACCCCTAACCTACGGGAAGGAACAAACGGAGGTAAAGCGATGGTTCAGCTCTCCTCATCTATGTGTCCCCTAAGATATTGAAATTAGACACTTCCTACCTGATATGGGTTAAACCACAGAGCCTAGGACTTGCCGATCAGAAGGTCGGAGGTTCGAATCCCCGCGACGGTGTGAGCTCCCATTGCTTGGTCCCTGCTCCTGCCAACCTAGCAGTTCGAAAGCACCTCAAAGTGCAAGTAGATAAATAGGTACCACTCTGGCGGGAAGGTAAACGGCGTTTCCGTGTACTGCTCTGGTTCACCAGAAGTGGCTTAGTCCTGCTGGCCGCATGACCCAGAAGCTGTACACCATCTCCTTTGGCCAATAAAGTGAGTTGAGCACCGCAACCCCAGAGTCGGCCATAACTGGACCTAATGGTCAGGGGTCCCTTTACCTTTACCGTTACCTGATATGTGAATGGGGCAACACCAAAGGTGGGTGTCTTCATTCTATCTCATTTGACCCCTGGTCATTAGCCAGGCCAGCTCACACATTCTTAAGACTATACTTACAGTGTTTTTAACAGGTTTAGTTGCACTTTTTAGCAAGTTGAATGAAAAAAAAGAGTATTATATGTATAGACGTAAACTCATACATATGACACAGGTTCATAGGAGCCAACTCCTAGGAGCTGAGGTGCCTTTGCGCCCCCCCACCCCAGTAAAATAATTGAGGGGGTCAGAACCCCCCAAGATGATGGCTATTGCCATTCAAATGGTGCATGCGTGCCACGTATTGTGATTATGTGGTGCAGGGCCTACCTGCCCCAGGCCAATATTTCATTCAAGTTGGCACCTCTGCACATTCCTAAGAAGCAAATATTGAAAGGCCTTCCTTTCCTGTTGTTGCTGGGCCCATAAACTGTGACCATTGGCCATGAAGACTGGGGCAGAGGGAAGCTGGAGACTGAATACCTCCAGCTTTCTGGTCATTTCAAGGCTCCCATTTCAATCTACTTTACTGAAAGTGGATGTGATGCTCGCATTTTGGGTGAATCTTAAGAAGCACCAAATGGGACGCGGGTGGCGATGTGGGTTAAACCACAGAGCCTAGGACTTGCCGATCAGAAGGTCGGAGGTTCGAATCCCTGCAACAGGGTGAGCTCCCGTTGCTCGGTCCCTGCTCCTGCCAACCTAGCAGTTCGAAAGCATGTCAAAGTGCAAGTAGATAAATAGGTACCGCTCCGGCGGGAAGGTAAATGGTGTTTCCATGCACTGCTCTGGTTCGCCAGAAGTGGCTTAGTCATGCTGTACGCCGGCTCCCTCGGCCAATAAAGCAAGATGAGCACCGCAACCCCAGAGTGGGCCACGACTGGACCTAATGGTCAGGGATCCCTTTACCTTTACCTTTTAAGAAGCACCATCGCTCCCACCTGCATTCACTAAGGTGGGTATGTCTCAGGACAAAGGATTGGATGTGGCCCTTGAAGCCTCTCTCACTGGTCGCTGGGACTCTGTCCCAAACCATACCCCCTTCCCCAACCTCATAGACTGAAACGTATCCTAGAACTGTGAACATGATGGTGGTTTTTGTTGTTTTTGTAATCTCCGGGGCTTGTACAATCAAGGCTGCTGGTGGAACAGCACAGTGAAATAGGGGAAGCACAAAAGCCATTGTGACTACAGGTGAAACATTGCAGCCCTCACATATTGGGGTTATGGCATGGCTGAACATATAATCAAGAAAGAAAGAGCTTTTCCTAAATTACCCTTAATAATTAGGGGAAGGATCATAGCTCGGTGATACGACATTTAGAGTTGGGAATGTCCCCTGTCTTGTCTGACACTCCAGAGAGCCATTGCTAGCCTGTATAGACCAAACTTGGGTCTTCAGCTGGTTTTGGACCACATTTCCCATCATCCCTTACCACTGGCCTTGCTAGCTATGGATTATGGGAGTTGTAGTCCAGAAACAGCTGGAGACCCAAGTTTGGGGAATACTGAGATATTGGCCTCACTTGGTAAAAACCTAAAATTTAGGAACCTGGGGTTGTCTGAGATAGTACACTCTACCGATTACCATGAGAAACCACTTTTCCAAACTCCCGGGCAAATCCCTATTGTTCTTGGGGAAAAATAATAATCTGGCACATGCATACATTTAATACTATACAACACAATGCCTTCTGGCCTAGATTTATTTTTATTTTTTAAAAAGAAAATACAGTTTTATTGTTGTGGAAAGGCCTTAATGAGGAAGAAAAAAATATTTAATAAAACGGATCAAGTGCCTTTGGGAAAAATTAGCAAACAATGCCTTCTTGTGAAGCCAGTTGAAACAGCAGACTGATGCTGCGATCCGACCTTACAGGAAGTATTTAAAAAGCACAGATGGCTCAGGTTTACATGTTTACAAAAAGCTGGAAAGGCAGTTAAAGTCTTCAAGTGTGGTATAATTTACTAGAAGGTCATATACTCAGTGGTTAAAAAAGAGAGGAAAGAACCCAAAGACTATTGTAAACACACTTATTAGGGTTTCTGAAGGTTTAATCCCGGTATATTTAATTCTTCTCGGCAATATTAGAGGTAACTGTGTTCCATTTCTTAGTAAGAAGAAATCCCTCGAGCATGGAAAAAAATGTAACTTTTCATTGAAGGCTTTGGAAGCAAGTTGTTGCCATGTGCGGGAGACTGTTATGCAACTGCTACTGTTACTATATAATTAGAATACTTTTGACACTAATTTAACAAAATGGCTCATGATGTGACCGAAATAAAAATTCCCAGGAGGCAAGAGAGAGAGAGAGAGATTAGAAACACCATAATAGCAAGCAGCAGTCTGAGAAATAGGGAACAACCACTTCTGCTCTGAGATTCTACAGCACACGAAAATGGAAGGGCATTGGGTAGGCCCTGGAATAACCGACTTCAGGCTCCTAACTAGTTTCCGGTTGCCTTCCACATCCAGGTGTGTTAAGGCAGGTACACTGGTGCTAGACTCTGAAGCAACCTTCAGCATCCTTGGGTCCCCAGATATTGTTGGACGTCAATTGTCAACATCCCTGACCATGAACCAGGCTGGCTGGAGAGAGATGGGGATTGCAGTCTACTGTGATACCTCTGGTTAAGTACTTAATTCGTTCCGGAGGTCCGTACTTAACCTGAAACTGTTCTTAACCTGAAGCACCACTTTAGCTAATGGGGCCTCCTGCTGCTGCCGCGCCGCCGGAGCACGATTTCTGTTTTCATCCTGAAGCAAAGTTCTTAACCTGAAGCACTATTTCTGGGTTAGCAGAGTCTGTAACCTGAAGCGTATGTAACCTGAAGCGTATGTAACCTGAGGTACCACTGTATTAACATTTTGGGGGAGAGGGCACACCAGGCCACAATAGGAATGTGAGGCAGCATGCACACAGAAGTAAGTGATGCTGCCCATTGTATTACTCAGGAGCAACTAACTCACAGAGGCAAAGTTTTATTGGCGCAACAAACGACATTCATTTTAACTTCTATTCTCATTGAAATAGGGGGCAGCATAAGGAAATGGGGGTCATAGAAGATGAGCCCTGCCCCACTGCCAAACCCCGCCTTGCTCATGAAGCTCTGTGGGTGGTCCTTGAGAGGTAACAAACTCCCAGGTGGTGCTAAAGGTTCACAGGTGATGTCTCCTGACACGATCTCCTTTTCAATTAGCCTCCCCTCCACACATTGTAAGTCCCAACTGCAGAAGGCTGTACAAGTATCTAGGTGCATATAGCCCAAGGCATATAGTAGCCACATGCCCTTGGAAAACTGAAAGCACAGAACCTGCATCCAGAAGCTTATCCATGTAAAACTCCAGACAGAGACACTGGTGGAGACCCCATCACCAACTCGTGCAAACTGGAGTTACTTCATGAAGGAGAACTTCATGGACACTGTCTTGAGCTTCTTGGAGCAACAGTGGGATACAGAAGTAATAAGTCCATTGCCAGATGGCATAACCCCACTGTTCTCAAGGTGTTGGCTGCTGTTTCCTACAGGGGGAAAATAATTTCTTATCTCTCTATAGAGAAGGGTGGGGAAGCTATTGTTCAGGTGCAGTTTTGATTATCCATATACCGTATTTTTCGCTCTATAGGGTACACTTTTTCCCCTTCAAAAATGAAGGGGAAATGTGTGTGCGTCCTATGGAGCGAAGATGCAATAGCCCCGCGACCCTCTCCCAGGTGGAGAGGTGACGCACGGCTATGGCAGGAGCCTCTCCGCAGCGCCTTTCTGCTGCTCCCTGACCTGCTCTTTGGGGCTGGTGGTGGGCTTCCCCCCGCCAGCCCCAAAGAGCAGGTCGAAAGGAACCTGAAGCCTGGAGAGCGAGAGGGGTCAGTGCACACCGACCCCTCTCGCTCTCCAGGCTTCCAAGGTAGCCGCCTGAACGCACCTTAAACGGCACCTTGTTTTAGAGCGGGAAAACAAGAGGGGGAAAGTTCTCCCCCTCTCTGTGCAGCACCTCCTGCCACTTCACTGAAGGGGCGCTGGGCAGAGAGGGGGAGATTTTTTTTTTCTTGTTCTCCCCCCTCTAAAACAAAGTGCGTCCTATTGTCCGGTGCGTCCTATGGTGCGAAAAATACGGTAATCTCAGTGTTGTGGAAAGCTGCACCTGGTGAACTTCTTCCTGTCTTGCTGCTGTTTAAGATGGGGAAAAGGTGGCAACCTTACCTGGGAGCTCCTGGAATGGAATGCAGGCTTTTGTCAGGGATCACAGCATCTTTGTGTGTGATCAACCCATTGGCTCATCTTGCCGGGCAAATCAGATGTGAACTTTCCATGAATGTACCACATGCCATTTCAGATTCCTGGAATCTGGGTGAGTGGGATGTTTCTCATTTGCTTCTGGGTTTGGGGCTACTGTCGCTGCAGAAACCTAGGTCTGCAAGTGTCCTTGCGCCACCACCAGTGAAATCTGACCGAGGTGTTGATGGAGGTGTTGTGGCACTGACCTATCTGGTCTCTCTCCTCCATAAATAGTATTTACCAAGCATGACTCACAACAGAAAAATCCTAACAAAGCGATAATGAGCTCATATACAAGAAAGTGCAGTTACTATAGCATTTCAACTATGGCTTCAACAACTACTGACAAGTATGAAGCATCTGGGGGAAATATCCGCCCTTTATAATCTCTAGGACAAGTAGTCCCCATAACAAGTAGGAGGTTGGGTCCCAAATCTTCTTAATCTGGCTGCAATGTTGAATGCACCATACACCTTAAATGTGATGCCTCAACATTCAGATGAAGTTCACTGAACAGCTTAGCATTTCATCTTGGTCTTATGATTAAGCAGGGTGAGCTGTCTTCAATCTATCATAGAATCATAGAATCATAGAGTTGGAAGAGACCACAAGGGCAATCGAGTCCAACCCCCTGCCAAGCAGGAAACACCATCAGAGCACTCCTGACATATGGTTGTCAAGCCTCTGCTTAAAGACCTCCAGTGCTTAAAGACCTCTATCTTAGAGCATCAAGGTGTTTTGCAGCTACGGTATGCATCAGGTTGCGGGAATTGTTAATGTTTCAGAACAAAGGTGAATGTGGATGGAAACAGAACAAATGGAGGGATAAAGCCTGTTCTCAGGTATGGATACCAGGAGTCCAATAGTGCCAAGAACTCTGGAATGCTGTAGGAGTTGTGGTCAATGAAAATACCACCCATTTGATAAAATAGGAGGTCTTCAGGATATTGATCAGCTTTTATACTCAATGTTTCCCCCCCCCCAAAAAAAATCTTTTCATGTTCCATGATGCTTTTATCTTTATTGAAGCTGTCCACCAAGGTAAGGAGATCGTTTCTGTTCAGTTTCATTAGCTTATGAACCCCTTTTCTGTATTATTTCAGGCTGCAGATATGGGGTCACTTCATAACACTCCCCAGCATCAATACAAAAAACCCCAAACTTCCAACAGATAACTAGCAAAGCAGGGAGAGAGTTGGGCAAGGCATATTCTACTTGATCTGCTCCTTCTACTTCCAGGTGACCAAAGCAGTAAGGTAAAGGAACCCCTTACCATTAGGTCCAGTCATGACCGACTCTGGGGTTGCGGCGCTCATATCGCTTTATTGGTCGAGGGAGCCGGCGTGCAGCTTCCGGGTCATGTGGCCAGCATGACTAAGCCGCTTCTGGCGAACCAGAGCAGCACACGGAAACGCCGTTTACCTTCCCGCCAGAGTGGTACCTATTTATCTACTTGCCTCTTTGACGTGCTTTCGAACTGCTAGGTTGGCAGGAGCAGGGATCGAGCAACGGGAGCTCACTCCGTCGCAGGGATTCAAACTGCCGACCTTCTGATCGGCAAGTCCTAGGCTCTGTGGTTTAACCCACAGCGCCACCCACGTCCCTCCACCCGCGACCAAAGCAGTATCTGGGCCTATTCAGAGGCATATGGCCTTTGACTGTGCAGGTGAAACACAACCATCATGGCTAATGTAGCCATTGATAGCCTTGTCCTCCATTAATTTGTCTAATCCTCATTTAAAGCTATCCAAATCGGTGACCATCACTACATCTTTTGGGAATCTGGACCCAAAAAGAATATTGTGAGGTAGTCCGAGTGTTCAGTGTTCCCTCTTTTAAAATGGCAAAATCAACTGTAAAAAATATTTGCTAAAAAGTCAAAGCCTAACTTCAGAAAGAGGTTGGGCTGTTAATGTTGCTTTCATTGATATTTGAGCTGATACTATAATTTTTATTTCCCATCTCTGTTCATCCTCATTGCTAAAACATATATACATTAATAATAATAACAATAATAATATATTACTTATACCTCACCCATCTGGCTGGGTTTCCCACACCATGGAAGCTTTTAATATTGTTACTACAGGGAGCTTGAAATACCTCATTCAAAAATCACAATTGACAAACACTGTTTCAAGTCAGCAAAGGTTGGCCTGATGCTAACCTTGCTAAACTGTCAATTCACGAGACAAGCAAAGGTTCTGAATCAAAAAGCCCTGAAACATGGGAGCTTTCTGTCTTCATTTTGACAAGACGCCAAAGAAATCACTTCTGCCTTGTTACCGCCAGTACCAAATCCATCACAGTGAAATTACAAAAAAAAAAAAAGTTTTTAGACTGACTGAATCATCATTAAATTGTTCTGAAAGGAGTTTTCCCCACCCAGGAACTCATATAATAACGGTGGGTGGTAGAGACCTGGTAAAAACAGGGAAATTGTGGCCCTTTATCAAAAGTGACTGTACTAACAGCAAACAACAGCCTGCCTTTTCCATACCTCACAAGTCGTATTTGCATTGCAACATTTTTCAACTCCTGAGTTCAAAGCTCAATACGTATACTCAAGGTGAAGAGATGTTGAAGGTGCCAATATGATTTCCGGAGCCTAGACTGTGGTGAAATCATAGGTGAAGCTGAGAATGGGTGGAGGTGATGAGAAGCAATGCTCACAGCACAGTGAAGTCAGACTCATTTGACTCACTTCCATATCAAACAGAATAATAATAATAATAATAATAATAATAATAATAATAATAATAATTTATTATTTGTACCCCGCCCATCTGGCTGGGTTTCCCCAGACACTCTGGGCGGCTTCCAACAAAGACCAAAAATCCACTAAAATGTCGCACATTAAAAACTTCCCTGAACAGGGCTGCCTTCAGATGTTTTCTGAATGTCAGGTAGTTATTTATCTCTTTGACATCTGGTGGGAGGGCGTTCCACAGGGTGGGCACCACTACCGAGATGGCCCTCTGCCTGGTTCCCTGTAGCTTTGCTTCTCGCAATGAGGGAACCACCAGAAAGCCCTCGGCGCTGGAACTCAGCGTCCGGGCAGAATGATGGGGGTGGAGACGCTCCTTCAGGTATACTGGGCTGAGGCCGTTTAGGGCTTTAAAGGTCAGCACCAACACTTTGAATTGTGCTCGGAAAGCTACATAATACCTGCTGCACTGTCCAGTGATTCACTTAGGTGATCTCAGACAAGCCTTCCCCAACCTTTCGGCATTGGTGGACTACAACTCCCTTGTGGCCATCATCCTTGGCCATTGGCCACATTGGTTGGAGGTGATGTTGTAGTTCATCAACATCTAGAGAACCCCAGGTTGAGTGTGGCTGCTTTAGACTCTGGACTTGGTAGACTAACTTGGCCCATCTCTTCCGATGGTAATGTGTATTACTTACGTCACGTACTTCAGAATGTGGTAAGCCAATCTTGCTCCATTTGGGGGAACTGCTGCTCATTCCTCTGCCCCAAAGACCTACCTTGACACCATCACTGCCATTGTTCTTTGACAAAGGCAGATCTAGGGGAGCACGAATGGCTTGGTTGTGCTGGGTGTGAGGCTTCTGCTGCAGCATGGACCACAACTATGAAGTCCAATGGAAGGCAAGTGGGGAGGGGGGGCAGATTTTAGAACCACACTGGCCAAACCTGGTTTACTTGGATAGCCAATGGCTATCAAGATCTTAACTTGAGATCTTTTCCAGCCCTGATTCTAGAGATCCATTTAGCTGAATATAGCCAGGAATCAACCTGGGATCTTCTGTATACAGTTTTCTGCCACTGAGCTACTTGTGTTAGGTTATGATCACTAAAGCAACTAGATCAGTGCTGACACAATGTTTGAGGGTATGTCTGAAAGCACTGTTAATAGCACCTGCATTCAATCAGTTGCCTTGTGGGTAAACTACTGGTGTCTAGACAGGGGTAGCCAACAAGGTGCTCTGCAGATGTTGGACTACAACTCCCATCAGCCCCAGCCAATAGTCAGGGACAATGGGAGTTGTAGTTCACAGCATCTGGAGTCTACCACATTGGCTCCCCTTGCCTCGACTGCCAAGATTTAAAGAATGGCCAAAATGGCAGAAACTGCAGCAGCCTGTCCCCCAAAATTTGCCAGAAAGTTCTGCTCTGAGAAATTTTGACCCCACTCTCAAAAAAATGCAGCTCCCTCTATCCACTTCCCCTAAAACATGCCTAAAATGACACACCGATGCTCCATTCCTCCTGTGTTTTTTTTTTAATGGAAGGAATTAAACAGCTTCTCTAATGTCTCTTGCAGAGATGTGGACAGATTCTGGAGTAATTCTTCAAAAAAATACGTCTTGGAGGACCACTGCTGTTAACTCCCCATCTCTTCTCCCTTCCTTCACCCGAGTTGGCTACAGGAAGAATTTGATTATCTACAAGCTTTTAAGTACCTACGTTCTTTCCTGTCCACAACATCCGTGTCCCGAGGGGATTCTAAATGAATCAGGCGAGGCCCTATAAATCATGATCAAATGCATCGTCACCACAGTGTGCAATTCATTTTGAGCCGGGGGAGGGAAGCATAAGAAATCTGAGGAACGACCGGGATAAAAGCACCTTCCTGAAAGATTGAGGGCAGATCAGAGATTACTTGTCAACTTGAGCTGCTGGCGCGTTATCTCATGTACACAGGCAACAGCTAGCAGTCCCGTGAAACTGCTTTATTCATAATGCTTAGATGTCTCCTCTAAGGACTTTTTTTTTAAAGTACCTTGTTTCTATTTATCTGAGAAGAGGTGGGTGGGGGGAAGTAACACACAGCGAACCCTCAGGGTTATTATGTCTATTTCCATAAAGTTCTTACTGAACACTTGCCTTGAATTAAAACGTTCCTGGGATGAAAGCAATTAGAGTGATTTGAAGAGAGGTGTCTGTGCTTTAGGTCCTTAGAAATTCTATACCTGACGTTTGCAAAAAGTATGTCGGGGGAACAACTAAAGCCCTCAGATTTTTGTCAAAGGAGGAAAAGAGGGAAATGACACACAGGAGCGGAAGCCTGTCTTTATGCTTTGTCCGTCTGCAGAACTTTCTTGCTTATGTCAGGCCTGGTTTTTGATATGAGAGAATTCACAGTTCAAAGAGAACAATTTATGAAACATACATCAAAGACTCTCTATCCCAAGTATCAGACCGTAAGCTTATTACCCATAATTGTGAGCTGCTAAGATTGGAGTAGAAAGACATCAATATCTTACATACACTGTTTTATAATCTTACTGCGTTTGGGCTAACTACGCTGCAAAACAGATTTTTTCCATTTCACAGCTGAGAAACTGAGGCATGGTCAGATAACTGCTGCATGCCTGAGCAGGAATCTGAACCCAAACCCAAGCAAAGCTCTTTGTCTGGTTCAGCCTGCAGCTTCTCATGAGCATAAGTTGTGTCTTTTCTCAGACACTTTGCACTGAGTGTCAAAACAATTTCAGAACAATTTCAGGTTAAGAACGGACCTCCGGAGCGAATTAAGTACGTAACCAAAGGTACCACTGTAATTTCTTCATTAACAGAAAATAAAATATTCGAACGATGACCTGCACATGCATATCAACAACTTCAAATAGCGTACAGATTATAAACTGTAACATAAAAAGTTATATACCCAATCTTTTTTTCGAATAGATAAAATGAAAAATATGATTATGTAGTCATTGTTACTAGCAACATTTTTTGAAAAATATATATAGCCAACCCCAGGTGACACTGATAACAAGGAGACCGAGTTTAATGACACAGTACAAAGTAACAGCTTTGGGAAGGTGGCAGAAGGGCTCCAGGAGCCCGTTGGAGCCTCACGCTTCCTTCCCCAAGGTTGGGAAGCACCATTTTGCAATAAAAGGAGCTGCTTCTGTGAGCCCCATCCACAGACAGAGCAAAATCAGGATACCCAAGGACAAAGGCAGAGCCTGTGATTTGGAACCGCAAACAGCCACAAGCCAATATGGCTTCCTACTTCAGACCTTCATCCTCATGCTTGTTTAGGGCTCTCAACTGGGTAGCAATGATGCTCAGGAAGAAGAAGAAGAGAAGAAGAGTTTGGATTTGATATCCTGCTTTATCACTACCCGAAGGAGTCTCAAAGTGGCTCACATTCTCCTTTCCCTTCCTCCCCCACAACAAACACTCTGTGAGGTGAGTGGGGCTGAGAGACTTCAGAGAAATGTGACTAGCCCAAGGTCACCCAGCAGCTGCATGTGGAGGAGCGGAGACATGAACCCAGTTCACCAGATTATGAGTCCACTGCTCTTAACCACTACACCACCCTGGAAAGGTTGGGACTTCTCCCTGCTTCTCTTCACAAGAAGACTGAGCACCTCAAGATCTAAAATTGCAACAGACCGGAGGCCTGTGCTTACATTTCATTTTTGCAAGTGATTCCCCACCCCCCACCCCGCATTGTTGATATAACAGCACATGACAACATGCCGTTGCAAAACATTATAGAGAAATCATGCAAACACCTCAAGATGAACCCCAAACATACAAGGTGCGCATGGAAGACAAACTGGATTACGTGGGCAACGCACACCCAAAATGATCTTCAATACAGCCCTGTTCTATGAAGGAACTTATTTGAGAAAGTTCTGAAGAAGCGGGGAGGGGAGAAGAGGGGGAAACATTGGAATAACCTCGACGTTATTAACCCACATAAAGAGCAATCAATATGGCACAAAATGAGCAATGTTGATGTTGGCATCTACCAGAAAGAAACAGATCAAAGGCCTTTTGGCTACTCTGCTGAAAATGTTTCTTATTAGTTTGTTTGCCGAGCTTTAATGTAAGATTACATTTACCAGCTTACTACTGAAGCAATATTGTTGCCCTGGTCAGTAGGCCTTTTATAGCATGCTCTCATTTATTTAGCTGCTACTTTGGAACTTTGAGGCAATCGTTTCCTGCAGAAATGAGGAAGTTCTCTCCTTCCTTAAGGAGTTGATATTTTAAGGAAAGTGGGAGGTGGGAGGCGGTTTAGGGTTATTTATTGATTTGTACACTTTCCAGTTCAGGATGACTGGGAGAGACCGTGTAATTGTAAAATCTGCAGAAAGGATGTAGTCAGCAAATACATTTTAGAGAAAAACAAACACCATAATGAAGAGGAAACCTTTTGATACTTTCCAAGGCACACTGACCTCTCACATTCATGCCACAGTGTTGCTGACCACCCTGCGGGAAATTGATAATCGGATGTAGAGACCATCTTGCGGCAGTGCTTTGCGATAATATGCCCTAACACTTTTCGACCAAGCGAAAAAGCACAAATGTCGCACTTATGTCAGTCAACTTTTGGCAGACATTTAATTTCTGGTTTATTTAGTGCTCATGATGAAGTCAAATAAAAGATCAGCCAAAATAGGAAACCTTTCTAAAGAGGCGATGCTAAACACTAGAGAGCAAATCACAATGAACTCAGTGGGACTTACCTCTGAGTAAACATGCTCAGAAGTGCACTGCAACTCTGAGGTTTTCAGTCTCATTTTTGGAACAATATCACTTATATAGTGCCTCTAAGTCTTCAAAAAAAAAGGGATGCGGGTGGCGCTGTGGGTTAAACAACAGAGCCTAGGACTTGCCGATCAGAAGGTCGGCGGTTCGAATCCCCACGACGGGGTGAGCTCCTGTTGCTCGGTCTCTGCTCCTGCCAGCCTAGCAGTTTGAAAGCACGTCAAACTGCAAGTAGATAAATAGGTACCACTCCAGCGGGAAGGTAAACGGCATTTCCGTGCGCTGCTCTGGTTCACCAGAAGCAGCTTAGTCATGCTGGCCACATGACCCGGAAGCTGTATGCCGGCTCCCTTGGCCAATAAAACGAGATGAGTGCCGCAACCCCAGAGTCGGTCACGACTGGACCTAATGGTCAGGGGTCCCTTTACCTTTACCTTACCTTGGGTTATAGACGCTTCAGGTTACAGACGCTTCAGGTTACAGACTCCGCTAACCCAGAAATAGTACCTCGGGTTAAGAACTTTGCTTCAGGATGAGAACAGAAATTGCATGACGGTGGCACGGTGGCAGCGGGAGGCCCCATTAGCTAAAATGGTACCTCAGGTTAAGAACTGTTTCAGGTTAAGAACGGACCTCCGGGACGAATTAAGTTCTTAACCCGAGGTACCACTGTATTTATTTAGATCCTTAAGACCCTGGGTGGAAAATGCGCCACATAAAAGTATAACTCCTATACAGTTCAAATAGAGGAAATGTATCAAGTAATTGCTGTTTCCTCTTTCTATCACTTTTATTGAAATTCACCATCTTCCCACCATCACCCCAAACCAGCCTGACAGACCATGTGGACATGAAGTTGCAAGTTCCAAAAATGTACTCCCCACTTCCCCCTATACCCCACAATCAGGAGCCCTGATCCTGCAGGATAAGAATACGGCCAGGAAAAAAACCTCAGGCAGTAGCATGTCAGACAGCAGCAAGATAAAAGAACTGCTCAGGTCACCTTCATACTGTCCGAGTTTTGTGCGAAGGATTCAGGCACCTACAGGATTTTTAGTTTTGTGAATTAAAAGACAACAGCAGACTCACACCTTATATTTAAAGCACATCCTGGCTTCAGCTCAAGAATTCTGGGAGCTGTAGTTTGTTAAGGGTGTTGGAAGTGACAGCTCCGTGTGAGGAGGAAACTACAGTGTCTGGGGGAAGTCATGTGCTTTAAACGAGTGTTAAAGATGTTTTAAACGTATAGTGTGGATTTGCCCTCTGTCACCCTGGTTCAACAAATCCACTTTAAAAAAGAGGGGACTTTTTGCTACTTAGCCATACAAGTGCAAAATATGGTCTGAAGCTCAACATCAAAAAAAAACACAAGATCATAGCCACTGGACCCATCGCTTCCTGGCAAATAGAAGGGGAAGAAATAGAGGCAGTGAGCGATTTTATTTTCTTGGGCTCCATGATCACTGCAGATGGTGACAGCAGCTGTGAAATTAAAAGACGCCTGCTTCTTGGAAGCAAAGCAATGACAAACCTAGACAGCATCTTAAAAAGCAGAGACATCACCTTGCCAACAAAGGTCGGAATAGTTAAAGCTATGGTTTCCCCCGTAGTGATGTATGGAAGTGAGAGCTGGACTATAAAGAAGGCTGATCGCTGAAGAATTGATGCTTTTGAATTATGGTGCTGGAGGAGACTCTTGAGAGTCCCATGGACTGCAAGAAGATCAAACCTATCCATTCTGAAGGAAATCAGCCCTGAGTGCTCACTGGAAGGACAGATCGTGAAGCTGAGGCTCCAATACTTTGGCCACCTCATGAGAAGAGAAGACTCCCTGGAAAAGACCCTGATGTTGGGAAAGACTGAGGGCACAAGGAGAAGGGGATGACAGAGGACGAGATGGTTGGACAGTGTTCGCGAAGCTACCAGCATGAGTTTGACCAAACTGCGGGAGGCAGTGGAAGACAGGAGTGCCTGGCGTGCTCTGGTCCATGGGGTCACGAAGAGTCGGACACGACTAAATGACTAAACAACAACAACACTGAATGCAACTCCTACTCTGTGAGGGACACAGGGAGCCACTATAATATCAAGAGTCCTTCTTTCTCTCCCAGAGAAGCAGCCTTTAAACCCTTTAGTGCCATCAATTTGCAATGACTGGAACTGGTGAAGATGTCTTTGCACAGTCCAGGACTGGGTTTTGCTAGTGAGTTGGTTGGAAGGAACTGAGCCAGGCAAGAGGTTTGCAGGTGTGTGTGAAACAGATGTGAAAGGAAGAGGGGGGAGCACTTAAAGGACCTCAAATACCCCTTTGCCCAAATCCAGATGTGCAGCTGCAGATTGCAGGCAGGCAGCTGAATGCCAATATTTCCATATGCTTAGCCATCAAACGGATGGCTGGCAATGCATTGTGGGGAGGAGAGAATGAAAGGAAGAGTTTGTCTAGGGCCAGCATATATATATATATATATGCCTCTGCATGCGGCCATTTTGTCAACTGTTTGCTCACACATAATGATTATTTTCTGCGCGTCTGCCCCTGGGATCCCAGTGCTCTTGTGTGGAATGTGACACTCCTAGCAATAGGTTTAATAAGGAAATGAATTAAGGCAAACAAAAGGGCAGCAATCATTTGCAAGTATTTGCATCTGGTCGGCAGGGTTTTGGAAAGCATTATCCAGTCGGCCTCTTGCTTTGAACGTCTGATGTTATTACAGTGTCCAACATGAAGCCTCCGTTTCTAAAGTACACTAGATTAATAGGACCTTAAATTGAAACCATGTTGGCTCTCAGTGGTAATAAAGCTTGTCGGGGGCCAATGCTTCACTGTGAAATGAAAGCATTCTTCATGCAGCAATCAACAATGCAGTGCAGACGGGGCCTTGTTGCTTGGACTACTTTGCCTTCCTAGAAAGCAATTGTGGTCACAAAAAACTCCCTTTAAGCCTCTGAGGTCTGCATGCTCTCCAACATTTCTCTGATGAAAATAAAAATGTCCCATTTAATAATAATAATAATAATAATAATAATAATAATAATAATAATAACAACAACAACAACAACACTCCACCATCTAACTGGCCATTTACTCTGGGCAGCTTCCAACATATATGGATACATTTAAATACATTAAACATTTAAAAATTTCCCTATACAGGGCTTTCTTCAGATGTCTTCTAAAGGTTGTATCGTTACTTCTTGGCTTGAGGGTTGCATAACTCCATAGCCTCCAACATTTCTCAAATGAAAATAGGGACGTCCTAAGGAAAAGCGGGGCATTCCAGGATCAAATCGGAAACTGGGACAGGTTCTGTAAATCCGGGACTGTCCCTGGAAAATAGAGACACTTGGGAAGGTCTGGGTCTGAATGACATTCAGAAGGTTGCATCCTAGAGGATCAAATCAACAGTCCTTGATAAACAACACTACATCATTCAGCGATAGGAAAACTACCATCAAAACTATTGGTCTTATGGGGTATGTGTGTACCCCACATGGTCAATAAACGATCAGACCTGAAGACCTCAAAGACACACATTGACCAACGATATCTGAGACCATTGTATGGTTTTTCATTGTTTTGACGGCCTTTCCCTCATCCAATCAACTTACATTCAGTCTCCTTCACTGGACTAATCAGGTCTTCAGCCCTTTGGGGGAAGGCTGCGGTGGTAGGCCACAAGATCCAAGGATCAATCCCAGAGACAAACTCAAATCGAGAGATCCACCCATCCCTAGTTCCTAATCACTTTCACTCCAGGAATTAGGTGCAATGGAATAAGAAGGCAGCCCCTGAGCCTTGTTCTGCTTTTTGAGAGAGATGGCTGGTTAGCTGGAAGTAATGATGAGATAAATGTGGAGCTTGAGGAACTCTGCAGTTCAAAAAGCATCACTCCTTTAATTTGGGTGCAGCACGAAACACAGTTTGTCTCTCCTGCCATTCCCTCAATCATAATAAAACAAACTTGAATTCAAGAAGGGGGAGGGGGTAAATGCCACTAAAATGGGCTTGCTAGACACAAAATGAGGGACGCGGGTGGTGCTGTGGGTTAAACCACAGAGCCTAGGGCTTGCCGATCAGAAGGTCGGCAGTTCGAATCCCCGCGACAGGGAGAGCTCCCGTTGCTCGGTCCCTGCTCCTGCCAACCTAGCAGTTCGAAAGCACATCAAACTGCAAGTAGATAAATAGGTACCGCTCCAGCAGGAAGGTAAACGGTGTTTCTGTACGCTGCTCTGGTTCGCCAGAAGCGGCTTAGTCATGCTGGCCACATGACCCAGAAGCTGCATGCCGGCTCCCTCGGCCAATAAAGCGAGATGAGTGCCGCAACCCCAGAGTCGGCCACGACTGGACCTAGTGGTCAGGGGTCCCTTTACTTTTACCTAGACACAAAATAGATTTTTTCTGGTCTCACCATAATTTGAATTTTACACATTTTCCATGTATTCCTGCAGTAAAATGTGCTTGGTTGTGTGTGTTACAATTTATGTCCTCCTGAAAGATCACATTTTTTAACCAACACAAAAATTCAGAGTCATACATAATCCAACAGATAGCTGCATATAAGCCTGAGACCGAGAAATCATGTTGGTCTACACAAATCTTCTTCTCCATCCCTCATCTGAACTGAAGCTTTTAAAAATATGTGTCAGAACTCATGGGATGAAACTTAATGCCTGCATACTTGCATCTGTCCATATGCTGGTGATTTTCACTACTAGTGAATGTCCCATTCGCACAACACCAACAGCCATCACACAAGAGGGGAATAAATGTACCTCAAAAGGTCATGGTGCACTCATACAGACAAGAACAGATCTCAAACACAGAGCCCTCCTTGTTGGACTATATGCCCCTTCCTGATTACTTGAGTTGCCACAGAACTGACTCCTGAATTGGTCACATGGAGAAGCAAGCTTCTGCAGACACTTGAGAAAATGACATGCCAGAAGACTGTTGACATGCCGAAGACCAGTGAAGAGAACAGTCATGTCCTTTACTAATCAGACACTCCATAACACATCCTCGCAGAGAATGAAATCAGCGAATGGCATCTGAGAGACACTTTGAACATACCACCACACTTCAGAGATCAAAGCAAATGTACCATGTGTGAAGCACCAGAAGGAAGTAGCAGCCAAGTCTACAAGGCGTGCTGGAACCTGCCCACAGACAACCTGTAGCTGGAGACAACAACTTTGTCCATAGATAGAAAGGACTGAATTGGGGGTGGGTACTAAGGGATGCATCTGATGAACAAGGCTCTCACCTACAAGGCTGATACTACTATTTTAAAAACTGCCTCCATCTGTATTACAAAATCAAGCTGTTTCAAGTTCTTGGCCAGAATTTTGAAGCAACCACACTTTTAAAAAGCTTCCTTTTCTGAAGATCTGGATGAGCCCACAGGTCACCTGGTGACAGCCTTCTCTGCTGCGTTGAGACCTATTTCTGTTTCTGTTTAAATTATGGTAGTTACAGCTGAATTAGCACATAAATGTGTTGATTAGCATATGCAAATTTCATGCAAATCTGGGTAGTTTTCTTCCCTTTTTTTAGGTTGATCCATTTCCTTTTTTATTATGATAATGTGTAAATAGCCATACTGGGAGTACAGGTTTCCTTATGAATCTGCAAAGATTTCTACGTAAAGGAAAAAGGACCCCTGACCATTAGGTCCAGTTGTGGCCGACTCTGGGGTTGCGGTGCTCATTTCGCTTTATTGGCCAAGGGAGCCAGCATACAGCTTCCGGGTCATGTGGCCAGCATGACTAAGTCACTTCTGGCGAACCAGAGCAGCGCACGGAAACGCCGTTTACCTTCCCGCCGGAGCGGTACCTATTTATCTACTTGTACTTTGAGGTGCTTTCGAACTGCTAGGTTGGCAGGAGCAGGGACCAAGCAACGGGAGCTCACCCTGTCGTGGGGATTTGAACCGCCAACCTTCTGATCGGCAAGCCCTAGGCTCCATGGTTTAACCCACAGCGCCAACCACGTCCCTCGCAAAGATTTCTAGCAGTTTGCAAATGTGACATGGGAAGAGGGGCTGCTATTCAAATGTGGGGAGGAGTTATACAAACTGTTGAGTATGCACAGAGACCCATAGAATTGCCTCGATGAGCTCTCTGTATTGTGTGTGGGGTTTGGAAACGACTATTAAAATGGATACAACAAAAAAAGCAAAAATAAGTTATGTCATTGACACACGCAGCACTCATCATAAATATATGCAACTTTAAAAAATAGCACAGCCAAACAGCTTGGTAAATGGGAACTCTGATCACAGGCTTTCTGCTTTCTTTTTCTTTAGACAGCCAGCACTGCTCCTGAATCTCGTGATCTTTGTCTACAGAAATATGAGCTCGTTTGAAGAAAGGCACGGTTGTTACACAATATGACAACCCCTGTCAGCCTTCCTCCTCAGCCTGAAGACCTCACATCTACCTCAGCCCTGCGCTAAAGCTTTACCCCAGGATGGCAGGCTTGCTGAAAATGCTTTTCTCCTTGCCAGAACGAAAGAAACAATGCCAAAGATCTAATCAGGTGGTAACACAAAAGACTCTTAAGAGATGTTATGTACACGGGAAAGGGTAATTCTGGGGCCTTTCGTGCCAACTGGCTCTTTAGCAACAGAAATGCAAGGCTGGAAAGCGACTGGATGTTCAGCTAAGCTCAGTCATTCTACCCTAAAGCTGCAATCCTGCGCACACATACTTGAGAGCAAAATGGCATTTCCAGACAGCCTCTTAACTGCCTCCTTTTTCTTGTCCCCTGGAGCAGGAGATATGGGGAACAATGACGACAAAGAGGTGCGTTTTTTAACAAGTGTGAAAGAGTGGGTGATTTGTGTATCTGTGTGAAAATACAGCAGACTGGAACTTTTGCAACACAGAAAAAGCACCACACGGAATTTTGATGGAATGCTCTGTGCCTCAAATGGACCCCAAATGTCTCAGTGCCCAACTTTGATAGGTCAATCAAGTGAACTAAGCCACACAATATTTACAGAAAAGGCAAAAACAACACAACTACACCTACTGTAACTAGGCTATCAGTTCTTTCCTCACATCGAATAAGCCCTTGATATGCTTCCAGTGAAAGCAGTCTCAGGACCAAGAAGAAAACGTGATACAAGGTGGTGGTGGGGAGGCAGAGAGAGAAATCTTGCCTCTGCCATGAACTCAGCAGGTCGCTCTTAGGTATGTCGCAGGAACCCCCCCCCCCAATCATTCAGTTTGTACAAACTTCACACACACTCACACTCATGCTCACACACTACATACACTACGCTTCTGTTATAAATCCATAGAAAATCAACCATACATCGGATTTGCACTGTTCCGCTTTTATTTTACTCCATGAAGGAAGGACTACAAAATGGGGAAGGTTTGATACAGGGCAGCCATAATCCCTTGAGCATACCAGCAAATACACAGGAGCCCTGCCCAGTTGCTATGCCAACCCTGATGGTCCTAGACAGAAGACCATCAAGATCACAAAGAACTTGCATATGGGAGTGGATTCAGCACGGACTGGAACAAAGGACAATAATCAGCTCTTCCCTCTGGGGGCAGGAAACTGCAAACTCCCCTCTGTCACCTGGAAAGTACTCATGGGGAGGAGGAAAGGGGGAACCCACCAGGTGACAGGAAACTCAGGTTACCACCACGACTCCTCCCTCAACCCCTCCTTTCTGTAATGTAGGTGTGATGTATCTGAGGGGTGGTCTTAGGTTACACCCCTTCTGTGATGTATGTATGATGTTTCTGGGGGTGGTCTTGATCTACAGGGTGGCAATTTCAAAAGTCTTTATAAGGCCTTGCACACCATTTTTCCTCTCTCTTGCAAGTGAGGGGAACACCCTGTTGCAACAGATCAATAAAGGCCAAGCCTACAGGCTGCTGTTTTGCTCCAGGTTATCCTGGTTGGTGTCTTTGTTTTTGTCCAAGGGAGCCCTCGGATTTTTCTGTTAACAGGTATCTCACCTTCTGCCAGCCTGAGCCCCTCCACCAACAACACAGGGATGGTGAGATCAACTTGTATCTTGCAGCAATGCTGCAAGGAGGGCTAAAACAATATCGCTTTCAACCACTAGAACTCAAGTGCTCTATAAATTTGAATGATCATTGCCATTACACGATGCTTGTAATGCAGTGCCCTTGAGTTTTCAATTCCACAAGGTTCTTTGTGTGAATGTTCGGCATTTTTATACGCCTCTTAAGTTGGAAGCTTTCTGATCTCTATTCCAAATGCCTTTAACAAAATGGACCCCAGAAGGGCACAAGAACCAGACCACACTGTTTTATGGTCTTGCCATGCTGGCAGCCACATTACGCCAACACAATGTTACACCAAGGTATCCTTGGCCGGCTGGCCAGCCAGCCAGCGTGTGTTAGGCACTGAGCAGAGGAGGAATGGTGGAGACCACCTCCCCAGCCTGACCCTTCCAGAGAAGAAGAAGACAATTGAGAATTACAACAGGGGTTTGAGGGAGATCACAGTCCAGAGGCAGATGAGGGGAAAAGTTGGGAAATAATGAGAGAGGAGGAAGAAGAAGCACCAGAGGGGCAACAGCTGACCGACACAGTGTCTTTAGAAAGCATTCCAGACCCCCCCTCCCAAAACCCGACGAGCATTGAAAGTAGGAGAGCAAAGATGTGCTGGTCCCGGGGGGAAGGTTACCGCTGGCGTAGTCAAAGTACGGTCCTGGGTCACTAGCCTGGAAACAGTTCACAAGGAGTGGGGTGAGGTCTGAAGCAGGAAGCCGGGCAGGGACAGGAACACTGGAAGGTCAGGTCTGGGTCCGGGCAGGAACAGGTACTCAACAACGACGTTGCTCCCGCAACCTGGGACCGGGCTGCCTGGCCTTTATCTTCTCTGAGGCCAGGGGCGGTCCCGGCCCCCAGGAGACCCGCCTCTCCTGGCCTTAAGGCGAGCACTCCTCCTGGGAGAAACCAGTTCCCTTCACCTCTCTGCCCTGAGCCTCTGCAGTTCAGGAGAGGCTGAAGGGTTACTGGGCCCAGGGGGAGGCTCACCTGTAGGCACTGAGTCCTCAACCACCTCCGGAGCCAGAGTGGATTCACCTGGTGCCTGCTGCTGAGGATCCGGCACAGGTGCAGGCACCTCAGAATCAAGGCCCTGCCCCAGTTCAGCCGGCCCTGGAGGTGGGGACTCCTGTGCAGGCTGGGATTCCTCCGGTTCAGCCTCTGAATCGGAATCCCAGGCCATCACAAAAGAGCTCAAAGGCAGAGGGCACTTCTCAGCACTTGTAGTGATGATGCATGAAGGGAGAGTGGAAGGGGGTGGAGACTCACTCAGAGCAACGCCATTATTCCAAGAAGCTTCTAAGCCTCTCTCTGTGAATATTGAATAGAAAGCAGTGGGTAAGAACTTTTCCTCGCCTTATCCGTTCCTGGCAACCTGCCATGGAAGTTGGATCCTCTGCCGCCTTCCTTCCTTCCTTCCTTCCTTCCTTCCTTCCTTCCTTCCTTCCTTCCTTCCTATCCCACCCTGCCTCCCAAAGGAGCCCAGGGGAATAAACACACAAGCAATAAAATTATTCATTTAAAAACATCAGTAGTTACTAGCTGCAACGGGTATGTTCTAGCTCCACTGTCAGAGGCATTATTCATCTGGATCCCAATAGCTGGGAATCGCAAGAGGGCAGAGTGCTGTTGTGCTTGTTAGAATTCCTGCTCCATGATTGCAGTCATGGGGTTGTTGTCTTTCACATGACGGTGTATGTTTTGACTCCACAGAGTGGGAAGTGACGGAGACAGGATGTTTGTGTTACTGTGTTCCCTGAAGTGGGACTAATGTCCTTTGTTCTTTTTCTCTTTGCTGTCTGATGCTAGAGAGAGAGGGAGCCATGTTGCAGTGCTCCATGTGTGTTTATATGTAAATAAAGTAGATTAGCCAAAATGCTGAGTCGCTGGGGTTCTGTCACGCAATGCTGCAAAACTCTGTGGATCCCTAAGTGTGCTGGTGTCAGTTGGCATCGGTTGCTGTGATGTTCGGGCTGAAGAAAGCTTATGAAGCTCCCGAACGATTGACCAGGAGGGAGTCCCACACAGTGACACATCTCCAATATGTGCCAGTATAAAGAAGGGTTCAGGGTGGGTGGGTTTACAATGGATCCTTGAAGGCTCCAGCTGAGTTCTTTTTGGCATAATGTTTACCGTTCTTTTCCCTGTTTCCCACATCTTTTCTTCCTCCTGCCAATATGGAAAGAACTTTGTCACCACGTTTCCCCCCCCCCCCCAGTGATGCAGGTGGAATTTATTTATTTATGCATTCATTCGTTTCATTTCTGAATTATCTTTCTTCCTAAAGGAGCCCAGGGGCAACATAACAGCAAAAATTGAGCAACAAAATACATCAGATAAATAAAACACATAAAAATTACTGTAAATAACTGTAAAATATCAGGGCAACCCCATGTCCAATTGCAGCTGATATATCACACTGCAGTGCCTCTATTCAGAGCAGGTATCGTGGGAAAGACATGGTTGTCAGTGTGACAATGCTGACAGAAAAGGGAGAGGCAATAGGCGGAAAAACCTCTGTCGTTGCCACTTTTCAGGGACATCTCCCTGCTATTCTGAAAAAATTGCAATTTTTAATCCTGTCCCCTGAAGATGGATAGCCTTTACAACACCCTCAGTACCTGCAGAATGCTATGAATACATTGCCAGAAGAACATTAGACCCAGGCTTTAATTTCAAGAGAGGGACTACCTTTTCCTAGCGCAGACTAACTCTGCCCACTGCCAGATGGAATGTGCGCCAACCTGCTTTTCTGGGGGAAGGCTGCTAATTACAAGTTTAATTCTGCTTTGTTTTGAAAGTTCCAGGTGTCCAATCCTTTTATGACGAACACAACAGGCCTCAATCCAGGTGTGTGCTGGCGGACAACGATGGCTCAGTTGGCAAGCTGCCCATCAGATGATTCAGTTCTGATATTGAATAATGACTTGGAGCAACGTGAGAGGAATTTGCTGGGGTCAACATTGAGATTTCCAAAACATGTGTAAAGTTGAGCCTTGTGTGGCTGGATGGGAGGTGGGGTGAGGAGCAGAGTACATACCAGTGACTATCCTGTTCTTATTGGATGACACAATTCTGTAATGAAGAAATCAGGGGTAACAGAGAGGGTACCCATACAATGCATAGCCAATTGAGCCCTGTGGCATCCATTTGACTGATTTTCCAAAGAGAAGAAGTTTGATGAGCTTCATGCACTAGAGAGGAGGCTGTAGTTGAAGTTCCTGGAATTTAATTTGGATTAAAATCTGGACTAGAGACCATGCCCTTTGATTATAAGTGCTGGGAGGAACCCTTGGTGGTCCTGGAATGACCCTTGAGCCAACCTCTGGTGGGGATTAAAACATTTCCCAATGGCCACAGAGCTTCTCCATTGCTTGTGATGACTATGCCCAGGAGAGCAGGGAGGGAGAGGAGAATGAAGAGAGACGAGGGCTTATTCTGTCCCCTAACTGTATCAGGAGTAGCTTCTGCCCCAAACAGGTAATCTGTGCTGGGAGGGAAGGGAGGAACGGTTGGAAGATCAAGTGAGTCGGTAGGTGACTTATGAACAATGGTGCAAGGTGAGGATATTTATAGCAAGAGCAATAAAAAGAAATTGTTATTTAGGGGAATTGAATTTAATTCTAAATTACCGGTATATTCTGGAAACGTGGGAGATTTCAAGGGGTCAAGAAAAATGGATGTATCATACTATATTAGAAGCAAAAAAACTTGTTTTGATGAATTGGAAGAGCTGCAAAAAGATTCCATTGAGCACATGGATTGATAATATGGACAGACCAGCTACATACAAACGACTTGCATGTTGACGCAAAATAAGAATGGATAAATATGAAGAAATCTGGAACAAATATTTAAGCGATAAGGCGGATAGTGGTGGGAAGTAGGGGGAGGGGAGAGAGGTGGGAAAATATTGTTTAAAAAGGTGTCATAGTCATAGATATTTCAGTGTATTCAAATCTGAATTGTCAAATTGCGTTATTATTGCTATTATTGTTTTTGTTGTATGTGTCTTTACCGGTTGTTGTTTGTATCAAAAAAATGATTAAATAAATTAAAAACAAAACAAAAACATTGGTCTGACCTGGGAAACAAACAGAGGTGTTCCAGATTACATTGGAAGTAGCTCAGTTTATTTTCTGAGCCAGTCCAACACAAGCGGTTGGGAGCTAACCCATCTCTTGACCAGGGAGGGCTGGTGTGATGATGTCCCATTTCAAAACAAACAAAGTCGGTTGCAGCTTTGGGTTGGAAGGAGGTGGGGTTAACCCTTTCCCTGCGCCATTTCCCTGATTAAAATCTCCCCAGCTGCTATTTAAAAAATGCGACATTTTCCCACCTTCGCCGCATCAAGCAGTTGGTCCCTTACCTTTCCTGCCCCGACCTGGCCACAGTGATCCATGCGACGGTCATCTCCAGGCTTGACTACTGTAATTCGCTCTATGTGGGGCTGCCCTTGAAGCTGTCCCAGAAACTCCAGGGGGTGCAGAATGCTGCAGCGAGGCTCCTCACGGGGTCTCTGCCATGGGAGCATATTCACCCAGTGCTTTTCCAGCTGCATTGGCTCCCGGTGGAGTACAGGGTCAGATTTAAGGTGCTGCTTTTGACCTTTAAAGCCCTGCATGGCCTAGGACCCTCGTACCTACGGGACCGCCTCTTCTGGTATGCCCCACGGAGAGCCTCAAGGTCCATAAATAACAACACCCTAGTGGTCCCAGGCCCTAAGGAAGTTAGATTGGCTTCAACCAGAGCCAGGGCCTTTTCAACTCTGGCTCCTGCCTGGTGGAACGCTCTGCCTCATGAGACCAGGGCCCTGCAGGATCTGATTTCTTTCCGCAGGGCCTGTAAGACAGAGTTGTTCCGCCTGGCCTTTGGCTTGGAGCCAATTTGATTCCCTCCCTCCCTCCCTCTCTTTCTTTTTTCTTTTCCTTCTCCTCCTGCGATGAGGCTACATTTTAATATTTTAATGTTCCATTATTTTAATGTTGTATTTTATTTTTGTTTTTAAGTTGTAATCACTCATCTTGTTTTTATTATTGCTTGTAAGCCGCTCTGAGCCCGGCCTTGGCTGGGGAGGGTGGGGTATAAATAAATAAATAAATAAATAAATAATAATAATAGTTTGCCTGGCGGGGAAACACAGAGGTACTATACACTGGTGGAGGAACGGTGCGTGTGTGTGCGGGGGGAGCGCACCACCCCCAGCACCATCGGGGAGGGGGGTACCATCACGGCGGCCCCCCTGGACACGCACCGCACCCCTCCCACCGCGCCAGGGCTCCACCTGCTCTCTGCTCCCGGTGCAGGAGCATGTAGCTTTGCCACTGGTAGCATAACTAATTCCAAAGTGTGAGCACATCACTGTAAGCTGTGAAAGTGCCTAAGTGTGCTGCTTTGCTATCTGGGACAACAGTGTACCAGTCTAAGATAGGAACCTCGCCCCCCCCGTTTTATTCTACTGGTTGTCTCAATGACAGGTGTTTCACAAGAGCACACCACAATCTTTTCCCTTCCCAGAATAAGAATGTTGTATAGTAATAGGGATTTAAACCAATAAGAAAAGAGATGAAGATAGTAAATTGAAGGAGTTGATTTTATTAGAAAGATGATCTTGGAGAACGGTTACAAAGGTGTCACAATAGAATTCAGTTGGGGGGAAAGTCAGATAACAATGAAAGTTAATTTGGATTTTAGAAGCAGTAAGTGTTTTTATTCTTCTTTCTTTTTTCTTTTAGTATTGTAACATGTCTCATTTTGTGCCTTTTATATGTTATATTTATCATAAATGTGGAAAATCAATAAATTTTTTTTTTGGGGGGAAATATATTTTCCCTTCCCCTGCCGAAACCTCTGCAACACAACAGCGGGGGGGGGGGGGGGGCTAATCTCTGTTTCTCATAAACAGGCTCTTTTGTACTAAGTGCAAGAGTTGAGATTACAGGAATGATCTTCTAAAGTAAGCAGCGAATACTCGGAAAAGGGTGGACGTGAGCCTGGTGTGTGTGTGTGGGGGGGGGTTGTGTGTGTTGGGGGGGGGAGAAGGGCGCTCCTGGATGGTTACAGGGCGGGTGGAGGTGGCATGGAGGAGAAGGAAGACATGGTAGCTGTAAACACTCCTGTTTCCTTGACAAAACACTACAGCCTGCCTGCAGCCTGTTTGGCTAAGGAACCTCAGATGCCTGCATGAGGAACCACCCAATCTTGCCTCCCTCTCCCCTTGGCTTCCTACCTCTTAAGCTACTCAGGAGTCTTGTCTTTGTGTTCCTCAACTAGCCTTTCCTCACCACCCCAGGCTGCTCTAGCTACCTGAGAGAAAGCAGTTGCTCATCTTTGCAAAATTTAGCTTCCTTGCAGCTGGTAATTCTCTGACTTCAGTCATATATTTTGGACAGGTGAGTGCAGGCGAAAGATGGGGTAGTTGCGTGTCGAGATCCCCAAGCCACCCCCCAATAATTCACGCACCACACATCAATTTTTGTTTAAGGTTTTTGGCATGATTTTGGCCACAACTTTATTTAAATACACACATGTGAGTGGTTGCTTAGGCATTGGTTACGACTAGCTGTCCTTGCCCCAGGGACAGAACTGACTTCCGGATTCCAGTGGAAGCCAGTCAGGGAAACAATTTTGGGGAGAAATGAAGCTGGGCATCAGTCCCTCACTGCTCACCCACATGCTCCTGGGGGCTTGCACGGTCCAAGCCCGATGCCAGGGACTTGGACAAAAGCATGGCAAGCCCCTGGATTCCTTTAACGGAATTCCCTTTCGGCACCACCTTTGGAGGGGTAGGCACTTACCCCTCCACCAACCAATTTTAACCAATGCCTAACCGCCAACCTTACAAGTTGTGACGATTTGCTACGCAGTAGGCAAAAACCAAATGGCACCAGCCAATCAGCCAGATGGACAAAATTCGTACCAGGCCCCTGCCTCAAAAGCAGACGACCCCATGACAGGCATAGCAAGGTCAAGCGAACAACCCCCCCCCCAATACAGGGAGGGTGGGCGGGTGATCCGGTGCAAGCAGCCAAGAGGATGCCCAAAGCTGGGCGTCCAGCATTTAAAACCTCTGACCCCCTCCTTCAAAATTGGCAACAAGCAAATCTCCCCAGCAACCCAATTAACCAATTCACTGCCTGGGTCTCTCCACACATCCGCCCAGCAACAATGGGGTGGCCTGTATCTACCGCAACACGCTCTCTCTGCTAGGGAGAACACGCTTTGTTGTTCTTTTGAGTCCCTGCAAATGGAGTAAAGATGGTCAGGAGAAACCGGGAGGTATCTGCTACCAGAACAACAGAATTTACAGACCTTTGGACTCAGGCATAATCAAAGAGAATAAGCCTCCATTGTGAAGGCCCAGCTCAGCTCTCTCCTTTGTTCCTTCCTCCCCACCTCTCCCCCCACTTCAGCACTGCAGTAATATCATCTTGTCAATCCTGAGACTTGCTGGCCTAGTTCACAGCCACTGATGGATATTCAGCCTGTGAACATGCTAAAATGGCTTGTTTCTGTTGATATATGTCTTTCTAGGATCCTGTAATGGAAGAGCAAATAAAAGGAAACCTTCAGGAGCCCAGATTGTCAGCAAAGTCCTGTTTTAACTCCTAAATGTCCAGAGCTGGTACTTAACCTTTTCTTTCTCCTTTTTCTTGCAACTTACCATATTTTTTGCACCATAACACTCACTTTTTTCCTCCTAGAAAGTAAGGGAAAATGTCTGTACGTGTTATGGAGCGAATGCCTGCGGGTGGCGGGGGGGGGGGTGTCTGCTGCAGTCGTGAGCAGAGGATCCATGGTTCCCCTTCCTTTCCTCCTCCGTGGTTACAAAGCATGGATCCACATGGATCCTCAGGATTTTTGCATTGGGCTACTCTAAACTCACTGTCAGATCACATGTCTGTGGCCACAGCATGAACCACAAAAATCATATATCCACTATTTTGTTTAGAATATTTTTTTTTGTTTTCCTCCTCTAAAAACTACGTGCGTGTTATGGTCTGGTGCGTGTTATAGAGCGAAAAATACGGTACTTAAAGGGAAAGGGCACATATTTTTCTACACCATAGTTTGCACACTTGTTCTTTGATGTGTTCATGGTCAAATGATGCAAAAAAAAAAAAAAAAAAACAACCAAACTCCCCCAAAGCAGTGGCTTTAAAGAGCATTTGTTGCTGTTCTTTCAAATAACCATATACCGTATTTTTCGCTCTATAAGACGCACCAGACCACAAGACGCACCTAGTTTTTGGAGGAGGAAAACAAAACAAAAAAAATATTCTGAATCTCAGAAGCCAGAACAGTAAGAGGGATCACTGTGCAGTGAAAGTAGCAATCCCTCCTGCTGTTCTGGCTTCTGGGATAGCTGCCCAGCCTGCATTCGCTCCATAAGATGCATACACATTTCCCCTTACTTTTTAGGAGGGAAAAAGTGAGCCTTATAGAGCAAAAAATACTGTGCTTCAGCAAAATAACCATATACATTCAGAAACACAGGAGGAGATGTCGTCCCTATATAGTGCTCCTGACCACCACCCTCCTATTTCCTCCCCCCCCCAAACATGGAGGTATAAGCCTGCAATGATGTATTGCAGAGATCATTGAGAACTCAATAGACTTTACTTGCTTTCTGCCCATGGACTTTTTTGGGGGGGCATGTTAGGACAGCAGAATGGCAGCAGACCACATGCTTTGCATGGAGAAGTCTCCTGATTAAATCTCTTGCACCCCTTCTTAAAAATTTTCTAATGGTCTCTTTGGTGAGTAGACAGTACATGGTTATATGAAGTTCTCTGACTTAGTAAGAGGCAGTTCATGACAAAGGAGGACTGCACAGGATGAAGTTAAGTGAGCATAGAGATGTCAGAGAATTCTTGTGAAAATAGAAATGGGAATGGAAGTTATCAGCGCTCACTTATTGTCCAGTGCAGCCTTTCTCAACCTGTGGGTCCCCAGATGTTGTTGAACTACAACTCCCATCACCCCTAGCTAGCAAGGCCAGAGCTCAGGGGTGATGGGAGTTGTGGTCCAACAACATCTGGGGACCCACAGGTTGAGAACCGCTGGTCCAGTGTCTGGGATGCTGTTGTTTTCAGCCTGCAATCAATATGTAACAAGGCATAACTGATATCTTCCGCCCTCTCCCCAGTATGCATTGCATTTCATTTGCACTAAATTGAATTGTATGGAACAATTACACAATTACTGATGCAAAATAATGCAGACAGCAAGACGAATAGCACAGAAGCTGAACTGCAGCGGACTGGAAACAGTGCTGCATTCAACAAATATGGAGTAGAACAGAAATCAGTGCCTTCTTATAGCCGTTAAGTGAGCATCATCATGATGTCCCTGGTGAGCAGGTTCTCACTCACACTGTTAAGACAACGGAAGCTCAGGAGAAATGGTTATCCTCAGCCTTAGCATGAGTGGAAAACAAAAAGGGAACACTATTGAATAACTATTGATTGATGGTTGAGGATCCTTATATTCTGCTTTATAACTCCAAATATATCTCAAAGTGGTTTAAAAGAAAATGTTCTGAAAATAAAATCACACTCAAATCTGGTTTAAAGGGATCCCTGACCGTTAGCTCCAGTCCTGGCCGACTCTGGGGTTGCGGCACTCATCTCGCTTTATTGGCCGAGGGAGCCAGCGTACAGCTTCCGGGTCATGTGGCCAGCATGACTAAGCCACTTCTGGCGAACCAGAGCAGCACACGGAAATGCCGTTTACCTTCCCGCCGGAGTGGTACCTATTTATCTACTTGCACTTTGATGTGCTTTCAAACTGCTAGGTTGGCAGGACCAGGGACCGAGGAACGGGAGCTCACCCCGTCGCGGGGATTTGAACCGCCGACCTTCTGATCAGCAAGTCCTGGGCTCTGTGGTTTAGACCACAGCGCCACCCGTGTCCCTTCTCAAATCTGGTATAGGAACAAGAAATGGCATGGCATCACAGCAGAGATATGCCTGAGCCCTCAACATCTCTCTACTGTGGTAAGAAACATAAAGAAGTCTGAATTCTAGCCAAACTGATGAGGCCACAGGACTTACTTTTCTTCTTTGGGCATCGAGCTCTAGACATCCAGCATTGACAGATTGCATTCTAAATCTGTTTTTATGATTATTACAGTAGAGAAAAGGGCTCTTGTGCTGTACTGTACAAGCAAGGCCTGCCCCAAAGACCTTGTCGTATAGGCAGACTCCATAGACAAAGGACTTATTGTCACCCTTATTTTATAGAAGGTGAGCTGAGGCCCCAGAGAATCGAGATGAAGAATTCCAAGATGATTCTGCCAGGCCCCCAAGTCTACGAAGCGTGCTTTGAATGAGGGGAGGCCACGGAGATGCTGAAGGATAAAATGGTCTCCCTGTCAAGCCTGAGCGATCAGAAATATACTGCAGCCAAAGACTGGTCCATGGCTGCTGATAAATACAAATTAATATGAAGGTGCACTAGACAGAGAGGAACTTCCTTAATGAATTGCCAAGTCATAGGGGCAGTTTACACATCACTCTCGTGAATCAGTCTTGATGACTAGGAGATGAGGCACCAGAGACATAACTGTACTGAGTCCTCAAGCATTAGGGATGGAGGAGTCTCTAATTTTAAGTTCTCTAAGTTTCTCATTTTCCCCATCTGAAATTCAGTTTGCCACATTTCCACAGCACTGAAAAGGAATTAGTCTTTTAGTGCAGCCTTTTCCTAGCAAACATAGATTTGTGTGTCGTTTTGGCTACAGTTTTTTCAGGCATTTCCCCTAATATGCATTTTTGCATATTGTTTTCACTAATTTTAATGCACATTGCCCCTCTAATCTATGCATTTTTTGTACGTATTGTTTGTTGGAGAACTGCATTACAAAATTCAGAGACGTGCAGATTTCCAAGGACAGCTGTGTTTCAGTTTATATACTGGTTAAAGGTAAAGGGACCCCTAACCATTAGCTTCCGGGTCATGTGGCAGCATGACTAAGTCGCTTCTGGCAAACCAGAGCAGTGCACAGCAACGCTATTTACCTTCCCGCTGGAGTGGTACCTATTTATCTACTTGCACTTGCTTTCGAACTGCTTGGTTGGCACGAGCAGGGACCGAGCAACGGGAGCTCACCCCGTCGTGGGGATTCGAACTGCCGACCTTCTGATCGGCAAGTTCTAGGCTCTGTGGTTTAACCCACAGCGCCACCCGCGTCCCTTATATACTGGTTGGGGGCACAAATCAAGTTGCATCTCATTAAAATGCAAACAAAATTGAACTACCGCATTCTAGGTACTAGCATCACAAATGCAGATACATAATCTTCACACACTGCAAACTGGCCCTACCAATAGGCAGAGGGAGGCAGCTGCCTCAGCCAGCAGGTGCTGAGGGCAGGGAGGTGTTGAAGGACAAGGTGCTATGAACCCTGCCTTCTACACCCCTAAGCCAGTCTGCTGCTTTTGGGTACAGTGGAGGATTCTTTCCCAGTGTTGAAATAAGTCAGTTGGGTCAGCTTCTGCATATTGAATGAAGGATGCTACCTTGGTCTCAAGCATGAAAAAAACATTATTGTGCTAACCCAATGGGATTGGGCAGTGTATGTGGATTCTCTGGGCTTGTGAGCTGTCTTACATACTCTTATTTCTGGTGACATTGTTTTCATTCCTCAAGTGGGAAATGGAGGGAAGATTGTTTCAGCCATGCAAGTAGTTTGGGAAGAGTTAGCTCCCACCAGATGCCTACAAATGCCACAATTTCGTCATCTTTGGCTTTGAGTTTAGAACTCCTGGTGCACTGTAAGACCTGGTTTCTTTCATGTGCTGTTCACAAGATCTTTGCTGGTTGAGAAGTCCATTCCATCAAAGCAGGCCTGCTACAAGGTTATGAAACAATCTCAGGAGGAGAGTGTTTAGCCAGGGTAGTTAAAAAAAAAGTTTGAGAATGGGATTTGAGTTGTTATGATTAAGAGTTTGGTTAGATGGGTCTGATCAACTGTTCTAAACAGAACAGCTTATCAGGGATGTGCCCTCGCATATCTTCTTCCCCCCTGTGAACCACACATAGAACCAGGACAATCAACCAAACTTTTGTGTTAATGTATTTTTTTCATAACACAGGGATGAAGCATATGTACACCTGGTGGTAGAGAGGAATGTTAATGGCAGCAGGAGGATAACAACAGGTGTGGGACGTGGGAGTAGGGAGAGGCTATGACTCAGGTGCAGGTGTCATGGAGGAGCAGGCCCTAAAGCAAAAGTGAGAAGGTATTGATCTTTTCCCTTATGAGTAAAGTGAGTGCTATGCAAAGAGGTAAAGGGTTTAAGGGGGTTACTCTCCCTCTAAAATCATGGAATGGAGGGCTTAGGGCAGTGTTTCTCAAACTTGGGTCCCCAGCTGTTGTTGGACTACAACTCCCATCATCCCTGACCACTGGTCCTGCTAGCTAGGGATGATGGGTGTTGCAGTCCAATAGCAACTGGGGACCCAAGTTTGATAAACACTGGTGGGGGGAATTAAAGGGGATAGTAAAGGTAAAGGTAAAGGGACCCCTGACCATTAGGTCCAGTTGTGGCCGACTCTGGGGTTGCGGCGCTCATCTCGCTTTATTGGCCGAGGGAGTCGGCGTACAGCTTCCGGGTCATGTGGCCAGCATGACAAAGCCGCTTCTGGCAAACCAGAGCAGCGCACGGAAACACCGTTTACCTTCCCGCCGGAGCGGTACCTATTTATCTACTTGCACTTTGACGTGCTTTCGAACTGCCAGGTTGGCAGGAGCAGGGACCGAACAACGGGAGCTCACCCCGTCACGGGGATTCGAACCGCCAACCTTCTGATCGGCAAGTCCTAGGCTCTGTGGTTTAACCCACAGCGTACCTCCCTCTAAAATCAAGGGGGAAGGGAGTCTTGCTCTTGCTTCCTGTTTCATACATTCGGAGGACTAGAACAAGTAATAAGATATTGGATGTGTAGTTGTTACTAGACGCCTTGATATGTTTGTTGAAATATGTTAAAATGATATCACCAGAATGGTCACAAGAGTCTTTTTTTACTAGCCATGGTAACTGGAAGATTAATATTGGCTAATGACAAGAACAAAACCAAGTAAGAATTATTGGGTTAGAAAAGGATGGGGGCTCACTTCAGTCACACTTAACAGATCAAGGAGTGTGTGAGTGTTTGGAGATCATTTGTAGGTTATATATTAGTGGGGTCTTATTCTAATGCAGAATTTATATATATATTTTTTAAAAACAGAGATGTTTCGTAATTATTGTTTTCACATAAAGTTTGTTTTTATTAAATGAAGATATGACGTGGGGGAAACTGGAAGTATTTGAGATTGCCCTCTGGCCATGGGACATTTTCATATGAATGCATACTTTAATCAATGCTGATGACTCGTCCGCAGGCTCAGACAGTTTAGAGATGCACCATCCAACAAGGTGAAAGATTAACATATATGGGAGGAGAACGTTCAAGTGGATTTTGATTTAATGTATAATTTGGGGGTAACTCTTACTTTCCCCGTCCCGTGTTCAGCCCTGCTTTCCCTGTATCTACTGTTCTCTGCTAGGATACATCTGACATGGCTGCAGAGGTTGTTGTTTTAAACATGCATTTAAAACATTTACACACACCCTTTCCACCCCTAAGGCCTTCAGGCTGGCTAAAATGTTTTAGAAGGTGACTTGAAGTGGATCCAATGCCCATCTCCCTGCCATAGTTATTCTTATTCTTATTTTATTTGTTCTCTGCCCATTTGACTTGGTTGCCCCAGCCACTCTGGGTGGCTGCCAACATATATAAAAACAAAATAAAACATTAAAAAAACTTCCTTATACAGGGCTGCCTTCAGATTTCTTCTAAAGGGAGAATACTTACTTAAGACAGCATCTTAAAAAGCAGAGACATCACCTTGCCAACAAAGGTCCATATAGTTAAAGCTATGGTTTTCCCAGTAGTGATGTATGGAAGTGAGAGCTGGACCATAAAGAAGGCTGATCGCTGAAGAATTGATGCTTTTGAATTATGGTGCTGGAGGAGACTCTTGAGAGTCCTATGGACTGCAAGAAGATCAAACCTATCCATTCTGAAGGAAATCAGCCCTGAGTGCTCACTGGAAGGACAGATCGTGAAGCTGAGGCTCCAATACTTTGGCCACTTCATGAGAAGAGAAGACTCCCTGGAAAAGACCCTGATGTTGGGAAAGATGGAGGGCACAAGGAGAAGGGGACGACAGAGATGGTTGGACAGTGTTCTCGAAGCTACCAGCATGAGTTTGACCAAACTGCGGGTGGCAGTGGAAAACAGAAGTGCCTGGCGTGCTCTGGTCCATGGGGTCACAAAGAGTCGGACACGACTAAACGACTAAACAACAACAACAAGTTACTTATCTCCTTGACATCAGATGGGAGGGCATTCCACAGGGTGGGCGCCACTACCAAGAAGGCCCTCTGCCTGGTTCCCTGTAACCTCACCTCTTGCAGCAAGGGAACCGCCAAAAGGCCCTCAGAGCTGGACCTCAGCATCTGGGCTGAATGATGGGGGTGGAGATGCACCCTCAGGTATATGGGGCCGAGGCCATTTAGGGCTTTAACGCTTAGCACCAGCATGCACTTAGGTCTTTAAACCTACAACAGCTCTCCTCCCCTCCACCACCATCGATGAGATAAAATGCAGTGCTAATTTGTCCATGATGTATGTTGGCACTTTGGGGCTACGGAAATGATCTATGTTTGCATTCATGTTTTTTAATACAAATTGGAGGGTACATCATGGGGGAAGGTACTTCTTTGTACAACCCTTAAAAAGGTAAAGGTAAAGAGACCCCTGACCATAAAGTCCAGTCATTGACGACTCTGGGGTTGTGGCGCTCATCTTACTTTACTGGCCGAGGGAGCTGGCATTTGTCCGCAGACAGCTTCCGGGTCATGTGACCAGCATGACTAAGCCACTTCTGTCAAACCAGAGCAGCACACAGAAATGCTGTTTACCTCCCCACCGGAGCAGTACCTATTTATCTACTTGCACTTCAATGTGCTTTCGAACTGCTAGGTTGGCAGGAGCAGGGACCGAGCAATGGAAGCTTACTCCGTCGTGGGGATTCGAACTGCCGACCTTCTGACTTGCAAGCCCTAGGCTCAGTGGTTTAGACCACAGCGGAACTCTTAAGTGACCTTGATGGGTAGCATTTAGTTGTCTGACCCCTTGCACAGAACACCTTTCAGCGCATGCAAACACATGCCTAATAGCATCTTCTTTGGGGTATCAGCATTCCGCCAACCAATTAATCACACTTCCAGTATGCTGCAATCTCGCAGTTCAATTACCTTCTAGCTAAGTAGTGCTATTCAACTGGTCCTCTTGGCCCTGGAGATAGGGCATATCTTGAGATTAGCCAAGATCCGCAGTAGGCCCTCATTTAGCATGAGGGGCTAAGAATAGTTTGGCCGCCTGGAAGGGAACTGACACAGGCTCAGAAATATTTTATCGCCAGGCACAGAAGGAAATTTTGTCATCTGCCACCTGGTTCCTTTTAGCTCACTGTCACAGGTTGAGACGATCTGACAATTTACCATTTCTGGACGGAGGGTTCAATAGTCCACTGTCAACGGGGCACCGATGACAGACGGTAGCTGGTGTTCTTTGATAGCTTGCCTTTGGAAGGAACCATACAATGGCTGGCCAATGGGAATAGGTTGGGGAACTGCAGAGGGACGGGACTGATTAACGCCTTACTGTTTTCTCGCAGCCGCTCACTTGATGAGGAATTACTTGCCGTCCACTTAGCTCAAAGCTTTGCAACAACTACCAAAAAAATAAAGATGGGAGAAGGTGATAACAAGGGCATTCGCCAGAGCCTGCTTGTCTTATTTGTTCAGCCGGACGAGTCCTCTGAAATTTCCCTTCTTATTCACTAACCACCAAGTGGGGAATCTCAGGTCTGGGGGCTAAACATGACCCCTTGAGGATTCTGTTTCTGGTTCTCAGGTCTCTCTCATCAGGCTAGAATATGCCCATGATACACACCTTTTGCTTGCCTGGATGGAGAACAGAGAGAGATGCAGAAAGTAGCTTACTGTGAAAAGCTAAAAAAATCACACTAATTTTTCCACCCACTTTTCCCTCTGCCTAGCAGGCTGCCTAGGAGGGAATGTGGTTGTCTGTCTGGAAAAGGATCCCCTGCCACTTTTTTATCAGCACAACCTCAGGAAAACCCAAAGGGCTTGCCATGTTCCATCTCCCTTCCCTGCCACTCCTGTAGGAATCCCATGCCTTTGACAGGTGCCCCACTTTTATTTATTATACTTTTATCTTTACAAATTCACCCATGAAGCTTAAGGCCGCCAAGACCACATAACACCGGTCTTGAAAGACCTACATTGGCTCCCAGTACGTTTCCGATCACAGTTCAAAGTGTTGGTGCTGACCTTTAAAGCCCTAAACGGCCTTGGTCCAGTATATCTGAAGGAGCGTCTCCACCCCATCGTTATACCTGGACACTGAGGTCCAGCTCCGAGGGCCTTCTGGCGGTTCCCTCGCTGTGAGAAGCAAGGTTACAGGGAACCAGGCAGAGTGCCGCCCACCCTGTGGAACACCCTCCCACCAGATGTCAAAGAGAACAACAACTACCAGACTTTTAGAAGACATCTTAAGGCAGCCCTGTTTAGGGGAGCTTTTAATGTTTGATGTATTACAGTATTTTAATATATTTTTTGGAAGCCACCCAGAGTGGCTGGGGAAGCCCAGCCAGATGGGCAGGGTATAAATAATAAATTATTATTATTATTATTATTATTATTATTATTATTATTATTAGGCAGCAAAGACAATTCTTCCCTCAATTTTATCCTCATGGCAACTCTGTGAGAAATGTTCACTTTCTCTTAGACTAACCCAGGGTTTCCCAAACTCGGGTCTCCAACTGTTATTGGACTACAACTCCCATCAACCCTTGTTAGCAGGACCAGTGGTCAGGGATGGTGGGAAATGTAGTCCAAAAACAGCTGAAGACCCAAGTTTGGGAAACCCTGGTCTAACCTAAGAACGTTAGAAGAGCCTTCTTAGGTCAGACCAAAGGCCTGTTTAATTCCGCATCCTGCATCCCACTGTGACTTCATTGGACGACTCCGGATTCCATTACTAAGAGAGAGGGACAGAAACCTCTCCCTGTCCACTTTCTCTGCACAATGCATCATTTCATATCCCTCTACCATGTTCCTCTGAACTAAAAAGCCCCAAATGTCTGTTATCCATCTAGATTAGAAAGGGCAAGGGCAAATCTTCCAAACTGCGCTGCTCTTTTGTTCTTTTATGCTCGCCCTCTTCCAAAGAAGCCATTATAAAGAAATTACTGTATATATGTGCCAACTTTGAAACAATGCCACTTCAAAAGCATGACTCCATGCTGACATGTTTCCATTATTTTTATACTCATGGCAGCTAGAATTCCATTGCACCTTTGCTCTCCCGCCCAAATAACAAGGATAATTTGTTCCCTTCATTGAGATGCAATTTTTCAAAAGGAGCCTAATTGGAAAGGACGGGTAAGGTTTTTCAAGTGGAAAAGTAAACAGAAATTACCTCTATAGCAATGGTTATAAAAACATAGTGGCTTCCCAACAGTGGAAGGGCTTTTAAAGATGGCATCTTCCAATAGGGTTTCAAGTCAAGCTGATTAGCATGTCTAAAAGTCTTAGATAAAAGGTTTCCCTTCAAGGACCTATCTGCATAGGATTTCCCTCTACACACATTTTTAGGACCTGCAGCAAAGTAGCTAGAAGATGGAGGTGCCAGGGTCAATCCCTCTTATCTCCAGGCAGGGCTGGGGGTGTTTCTGGTCTGAAACCCTGCTGCCATTCAGTGTAGCCCATTCTGAGCTAGATGAACCAGTGATCTGACTTGGTGTAAGGCAACTTCTTATGTACATCTTCTATTATCCGATATTTCTATGCCACAGTTGGTTTCTGGGATGATTTTCAAAAACTTATCTGAGATTCACATCAATTCCCAGCTTACAAAAGCATGCAGCTTCCATGTCCCCACTCCGTCCAAACACAAGCTGACTTGTGTAAGATTTTATTATGAAACAGCAACAAAACAAAAAACAAACAAAATTCTTGGGAGAAGAAAAGTTGTCAGTTCATCTATTAACAGAAATGAGCAAGTGAGAGTCTCTCCCCGCAGGTATGAACAGTGGTTGTAGTTCATTATTACATTTGTTTTGCAAATAAAGTCAAGCAACAGATGGTTTTAAAAATAATCTGCTTCGTTTCTGTCCTCTGATCAAGTGTTGGGGGGACCATTAGCCCTGCAGGCCGGATCAGACCCACAGAACTTTGCAATCTGTCCCTTCCTCCAACACCCCTCCATTGTACCTACAGCGGCAGGACAGACTTTCGGTCTGCCTTCAGAAGCGTGTTCCTGCAGGCCTTCTCTTGCCTTTTGCCTCTGCCCAATCCTTCTCTTCTTCCCAGAGAGGTCAGGCTGAAAGAGAAGAGGGGAAGAGGCCTGGGAAAAGGCAAAAGAGGTAGAGAGACAGAGACTGGAAGAACACAGAGGGAAGGGCTTCTTAAACAGGCCATGGTTGTGGGGCAGTGGGGGTGATTGTGAGGAGGAATGAGAGTGAATGAGGTATGCAAATTGCCTTGCACTGACTACTTTGGGTTCTGGGCCAGTCTGCTTCTGGCAAACCGTCCCCAGAAAGTTATCACAGGATAACTGTTGCCCTGGAAAAAGCCTCCCATCCTTTGCTTTAGAAGCACACAATAATTTTGTCCGTGTCTTGGGTTGCTTCCAGATGTTCTGTGTATTGAGTATTTGTCTTGATTCGTTTGGGGGGAGGTTATACAATACTGGCTGTTCATTGAGCATTAATTCTGATTTATTTGTCAGGGGGAGGATATCATTGTCGTGTCAAGCCACGGTTATCCTTCACCTTTTCCCAGTGCTTTTCCTGTCACCTTTAGTACTGTCAATATCAGTTTTGTTATGGGTGTGGGTTCGTTGCACAAAAGGGCAACCAAATCCACTTTAATTACACAACCTGATTTTGCTGGCATGTGATTAAATCCCACTTGCAAAACAGCAAGACCTGGAAGTGCCTTTGGTCAGTGCTATGGTCTATAGCTATTGGTACTAATGGTCCACTGAGAATTTGAGGGCACTGTTGAAGTTTGCCAATGGATACCCCATCACTAAGGGACGTGGGTGGCACTGTGGGTTAAACAACAGAGCCTAGGACTTGCCAATCAGAAGGTCGGCGGTTCGAATCCCCGCGATGGGGTGAGCTCCCATTGCTTGGTCCCTGCTCCTGCCAACCTAGCAGTTTGAAAGCACGTCAAAGTGCAAGTAGATAAATAGGTACCGCTCCAGCGGGAAGGTAAACGGCATTTCCGTGCACTGCTCTGGTTCACCAGAAGTGGCTTAGTCATGCTGGCCACATGACCCAGAAGCTGTACGCCAGCTCCCTCAGTCAATAAAGCGAGATGAGCACCGCAACCCCAGAGTCGGCCACAACTGGACCTAATGGTCAGGGGTCCCTTTACCTTTACCCCATCACTAAGTATCCTAAACATACTTTTAAGAACGCAAAAGTAATATGTCAACTGGCTAGGTGAAAAAGGCCAAGGATTCAAGGTTTTAGAAAGAGAGCACAGCTTTGTTAATTAAAGTGTTGCTGTTGTTGTAGTTTTTAAAGAGATACAGAGAAAGTGTGCCTTTTTAGAAACAAGTTCTGCTTTCACTGGAACCTTTAACTGCCTTTGCAAGGTAGTTTTAAAAATTAAAGACAGATAAACCCCTCCCCTTGCCCTTATATGAAGCCTGATTAATTTTCCATGTTTTCAATAGGAATGAATTTGTCATTTATATAAATATTTTGTAGGAAGACAAATCTCTTTCGGCAGACAAAATCTCCCAGCGATTCTAGGATCCTCATCCATCATCTTGAGGTTTTTCAGCCCAGAGGCAAAGTATGCCGCCAAAAGGGTGTATTTGCTCTGGGCTGGCTCCCAAAGGCTTATGGCACACCAGTCATGTCCCAAGATTTACCCTCTAAGGCAGGGGCGGCGAAGTTCCCTCGCAACTCACAACAAGAAAACACAGATCTCTGTAGTAGTGCTGGGGAAATGAAAGAGAAGAAGCTAGACAGTGACACATTCAGTTCAGAAAGTGTGCTGTGGGTTGTTGCTTCATAAGAAAAGCCCTGCTGGATTCGACCATGGGCTCATAATCATAATAATAATTTTTATTATTTGTACCCCACTCATCTAGTCCAGCCTCCTGTTCTCACAGTGGTCAGCCAGATGGCTATGGCAAACCTGAATGCTGGAGTCTTACATAACATGCACAGCTAACCTGCACAATTTGCTGCTGTGGAAAGCGTTGGCCTACAGCTGTTATGCCTTTAAGAACAGATTCTTAGACAAATCTGTTTCCATTGTGGACCTCTGCCTTTACCAATTGCTGACAAAGAGTTGCTGTAAGTTGTTTTGACTTTTGAGGGTACCCCACTCAGATAACCACGCTTTTCTGTTTGGTTCCAAGGGATGGCCACAATGGTACAGTGGTACCTCAGGTTACATACACTTCAGGTTACATACGCTTCAGGTGACAGACTCCGCAAAGCCAGAAATAGTACCTTGGGTTAAGAACTTTGCTTCAGGGTGAGAACAGAAATTGTACTCCGGCGGTGCGGCAGCAGCAGGAGGCCCCATTAGCTAAAGTGGTGCTTCAGGTTAAGAACAGTTTCAGGTTAAGAACAGACCTCCGGAACGAATTAAGTACTTAACCCGATGTACCACTGTATATGAATTTGGACCCAAGTAGCGGGTTTCCAAAAAGAGTTTAGGCGTTGCTAAGCAGATAAAGTTCAGGTTTCTGCAAGATGGAACAGGGTTAGGTTAGGTTAGGCAAGGCAAGGCAAGGCAAAGCAAAGGCCAGAAAATATAAGGCAAAACAGAAATCCAATATTAAGGAGCACCCTGGACAGCTCCACAGGAGCTCAACCTGGAGCTCAAATGTTGCTTCAGCAACAAGCAACTTCATGCTGAGCCTGATCTGGAGCTGCAGTTCAATCCAATTAGCTCCATCTTCAACAAGAGAAGCCTATTCAGTTAAAGGGGCATATTAGGCTTTGTTACTGACTCTGCTTCATTCTTTAAGAGTCCCAATAAGGATGTGGATAGGAGTGATCCAGTTGACCACATAGACTTTCAAATTAGGTTTTGATATTGTGCTTCACCAAAGACTTCAGAGTAAGCTTAGCAGTCATGGGATAAGGAGACAGGTCTTCTTAATGGATCAGTTAATTGGTTAAACAAAAGGAAGCAGAGGGAAGGAATAGATAGAGAATTGTCACAATACAGAGCTGTAAGAAGTGGAGTCCTCCAAGCATGTTTGTTGGAACTGGTGCTTTTTAACTTGTTTATAAATGATCTGGAGTTAGAGGAAACAGTGAGATGGCCAGGTTTGCTGATGACACCAAATTGTTGTGGGGCAGAAACAAAAAAGACTTATGAAGAGCTCCAGAGGGATATCTCCAAACTGTTTGAATGGGCATTAAAATGGCAAATATTATTCCATGCAAGCAAGTGATAAGTGATGCACATTGGGGCAAGAAATCTTAACTTCAAAGGTACCTTCTATCATATGTGGTGGGATTGTGAGAAGGTAAAATCCTAGTGGGAAATGATATATAATGAATTGAAGAAAATGTTAAAAATAACTTTTGTAAAAAATCCCAGAAGCCTTTTTATTAGGTATTTTAGGTTAAGACATACCAAAAGAAATGAGGACTTTATTTATGTATGCCACTACAGCAGCAAGAATGTTGATTGCACAAAACTGGAAGACTGGAGAAATACCAACTAAAGAACAATGGCAAGAGAAGTTGATGAACTATGCAGAACTGGCAAAAATGACAGAAACACTAAGAGAAAAAGACAATAGAGACTTTGAAAAAGAGTGGGAACCATTCATATTATATTTGCAGAAACAAAAAAGGCAATAGAGTTGATGGCAGGATTTAAGTAAACATTCACATTATTAACATCAGAAAATATTTGAAAGATAGTGAAATAAGATGATGTATTTGATTTAATTTTTATGTTTTTAAGGTTTGATGTTATGTTATTAATAACTTTTTCTGTTGAGAGATAGCAAAGCGGGTGTAAATAGAAACAAACCGGAAACGCAAGTTGGGGGAAGTCTTGGAGGGGAGGGAGGGAGGAATATATAGCAAATATATATAGGAATATATGGCAAATATTAAGAATTTGAGATGTATGTAATGAATGAAAATGAAAAACGAATAAAAATGTCTTTGAAAAAAAAAAAAAAAAGCTTAACTGCACAGAGGGGAAGAGGTGCTTCAGAAAGTTGTTTGGGATACCACTCTCTGAAATGCCTCCCCCCTCCCTTAAACACAGCTGAAGTGAGGTTTAATGGTGGGAAGATGTGCTTCTGAGAGTGGTTTGGGGTGAGCTGAGAAGGGAAAAGATGCGGCGGTTCGGATGAGCTGTGATGGGATAGGCAAGCGGGTGGGTGACATGGAAAAGGAGGGCAGCTGGTCAAGTGTGGGGAAGGGAGGTTGGCAAATTATTATTATTATTTACAGTGGTACCTCAGGTTAAGTACGGTACTTAATTCATTCTGGAGGTCCGTTCTTAACCTCAAACTGTTCTTAACCTGAAGCACCACTTTAGCTAATGGGGCCTCCTGCTGGCGCCGTGCCGCCGGAGCCCGATTTCTGTTCTTATTCTGAAGCAAAGTTCTTAACCTGAAGCACTATTTCTGGGTTAGCGGAGTCTGTAACCTGAAGCGTATGTAACCTAAAGCATATGTAACCTGAGGTACCACTCTATTAGATTTATATGCAACCCTTCATGATAAGATCTCAGAGTGGTTCACAGAATAAAATAGGTTGGCAAAGGGCGTTGAAAGGTGACGGCCAGGTTGACAAGTGGAGCATGAACGGGTAGCAGCTCCTAGTCATAATACAGTCCTCACAAACTTTCTCTTGATGCTGTTTTTCCTGGAAGAAGCTATTAATAGAAGGTGTTTATTTTCTAGGTGAGACCCAGAGGAGAGGGGTGAAACATGAATGGTTACAGAGCACATGTAGGCACGCTATTTTTTTATTTTAAAAGGGCATCCCTCCCTCAACAATTTCCTAGCATTTCACTAGGTAGAGGTACTAGAAAATAGGGAATGTACTTCCCAGGATGCAGTTGGAGCACATGATGTCACTGTCTGTGATGTCATTACCGGACTACAGAGCGAAAACCTGAAATGTCCTCACGTACTACTCTTGAATCGAGCAGCATTAAGGTGCCACTTTCTGTGTCTGAAATCCAGGAAGCTCTGTCCGAGCTCCACCACACACCCCTGCCCTGTGTTTTGCCTCTGCCCTGACAAATCATCCCATGTGAGCCCTGTGACAGTCGGCCAGTGTCAGAGTAATGATGAAGGATATTCAAAGCAGTGATGGCTGCAAAGAAGTATTCTAATATAACTGGTCGAGGTTTATTAAAAGCCTGTAAGCAAACATCTGTCTGTTTGCTTTCTTGGTGTGCCAAGCTGCTTAGCCCATCTCCCAATGGCTTTCCATAACCACCTTTAGCTCTGTAAATAGATTCAGCAAAGCTGCCTACTTCGAACTGCAAAGGGGGCTGTGTTGTGGGACTATGAATTGATTGACTGGAGCCAACATGCTTCTCGCAGTCGGGCTCAACATTGGGGCAGAGAACCGTTTAAAACAGGGGTAGGGGGTCACTGAGGGAAAGGGTCACTGAGGGAAAGGGCTGCCATCTTGAATAAAATATTGGGGTCTAGGTAAGCCCTGCCTCGCATAATCAATCACATGACATGGCACACGCACACAATTTGAATGGCAGTGCCCATTAACTGGGGAGGGGAGGGCTGGCCCCTCAAATATTTTATTGGTGGGGCTAAAGAGAACCTTAATATTCCCAGAAGTGGCCTCTCACCTCACCAGGTATGCTTCATTCAACATCTGTCAAGATGCTGTCAGCGGCTCCCGGCTGGTTGCGCAAGAAATAATAAAGACAAGGAAAACTTTCTTCTTATTTCAGTCTTCACAGAGAGAGGCTACAGAACCCAGCCTCTTGGATAATGGTGTTGTCCTGAGTGAATCTCCACCCTCCGTCTCTCCCACTTCCTCATTCAACACTTCTACGGGTGCTGCTACATGCCCTCTGTCTTTGACCTCTTTGCTCTCCTACTTTTAACGCTCGCCGGGTTCTGGGAGATAGAGGGTCTGGGATGCTTTCTAATGACAACGTGTCAGCTAGGTGTTGCTCTGGCTCTCCCATGATTTCCCAACTTCACCCCTCATCTGCCTCTGAGCTGTGACCTCCCTCAAACCCCTGTTGTAAATCTATATTGTCTTCCTCTCCCTCCTCTCTGGAAGGGTCAGGATGGGGAGGCGGTCTCCACCATTCCTCCTCTGCCCAGGCCCTGACAACATCTGATGGCCTTGCTCTGATGACCACTGGTGAATGAGGTTGGATGGTGTGGGTGGGATCCACTAGGAGCAGGGTCTTTTCAGTAGCAGCACCAGCTTTATGTGGGTGCAACCGGCCCCTACACCATCTTATTTTAGGTGTGATACCAAGACATGGTCTTTCTATAAAGCCTTTGGTATTCCTGAGTTTGGTTGGTGCTACTATGCCCATCATTTACTGCTCCACCTTGCTGCTGTGTGCAGTTGTCCCCACACTTCCTTGCCCCTGCTTTGGGAATTGAGCGGTTGTTATTTTTCTCTTGGTTTTGGAATTTCATAATTCCAATAATTAAGAACAGTAACTGCTCAGAGACCCTTCTTTTTTAAAAATAAAACAAAAGCTTGTGAGATTCATAGCTGTGCAATCACATTTCTGTTTTAGTCTCCCCCAGGAAGCATGCCTTAAAGGACCTCCAATGTTTTGGGACTACAATTCCCATAATCCCTGACCACTGGTCCTGTTAGCTAGGGATGATGGGAGTTGTAGTCCCAAAACATCTGGAGGGCTGAGTTTGGGGATGCCTGCCTTAAAGAATATTTTTGTTTTGTTTTCTGAAGAGTTTGAGCACGAGTGTAACATTTCTGCTTGCCGATTTCTTTTTCAATTATTTCATGGCTGAACTTGAGTACTTAATTTAAAAGACAATTAATAGATCCAGAACATGATGAAAATAAACGCCTTCTCACACACACACACCGGCTCACGTAAGAGACAGAAGATGGCCTGGGAGCTCAGTTGGTTAGAGCGTGGTGCTGATAATGCCAAGGTTGCAGGTTCAATTCCCATATGGGACAGCTACGTTGCAGGGGGTTGGTCTGGATGACCCACAGGATACCTTCCAAATCCAGAATTCTATGGTTCTATTATTTATATCTCACCCTTCCTCTAAAGAGGCCTCCCCCATTTTTCTCTCCCAGCAACTCTGCAAGGCGGGTAAAGCAGAGAAACACTGTGGCTTGTCCATGGGGAGAACTTTATGGCTGAGTGGAGATTTGAATCTGGGCCTACCGTCAAGCTAACAGCTAAACTATGTTGGCCATAACACCCTTGGAGACCCCTCCAACTCTACAATTCTTGGATTTTGGGACTAAGCCCTGCTAAACTCAATGTGGTTTACTTCTGGCTATTGGCTTGCACAGTTAGTTACCAGAGTCCCAAATACAGTGGTACCTCAGGTTAGGTACTTAATTCGTTCTGGAGATCCGTACTTAACCTGAAACTGTTCTTAACCTGAAGCACCACTTTAGCTAATGGGGCCTCCTGCTGCTGGCGCGCCACCGGAGCCCGATTTCTGTTCTCATTTTGAAGCAAAGTTCTTAACCTGAAGCACTATTTCTGGGTTAGCGGAGTCTGTAACCTGAAGCATATGTAACCTGAGGTACCACTGTAAATTATTCCTTGAGATTTATGTATTTGTATAATTTATATACCACTTAGTGCCATTGTTTGTGAGAGGTGTACAGCAGGGATACAACGTACATAATAAAAACTAAAAATGCCTGCTGATTCTTTTTTTAAAATGTCTTCACTAAGTGCTGGAAGTTCAACAGAGAGGGGGCCTGTATCATAGAAGCCAACTCCTAGGGGCCGTAGGAGCTTTGGGCCCCGCAATAAAATATCTGAGGAGGCCTGGGCCCTGCAAAGTTGATGGGCACTGCCATTCAAATGATGTGTGTGCACTGTGTCCTGTGTTTGATTATGTGGGGAAGGGCTTACTTGGGCCCCCACAATATTTCATTCAAGTTGGCACCCCTGACTGTATGATCTTAGCTGGGAGGGAGTTCTACAGAACTAGGCCCTCAATAAGGTAAAGGACCCCTGGACAGTTAAGCCCAGTCAAAGGTGACTATGGGGTTGTGGCGCTCATCTTGCTTTCAGGCCGAGGGAGGCAGTGTTTGTCCACAGGTGGCTTTCTGGGTCATGTGTCCAGCAGGACTAAAGTGCTTCTGGCACAACGGAACACTGTGATGGAAACCAGAGTGCATGGAAATGCCATTTACCTTCCCGCCACAGCAGTACCTATTTATCTACTTGCACTGGTCTGCTTTTGAGCTGCTAGGTTGGCAGGAGCTGGGATAGAGCAACGAGAGCTCAATGGTTTAGACCACAACACCACCCGTGGCCCTCAATACTGAACACATGACTCCTGATGGATAAGAGCTACGTCTCTGAGCCATGGGGGACCTTATGATTTAAAGTAGGCAACATTTCATTCAGTCAGAGCAAAGCAAGCTGTCACGCAAACCTCCAAGTACTGTCAAAGTCAAGAAAAATCCACATCCGGGCGGCAGTGGGAGCTCCCAGATTTAGGCATATCTAGTGACTTCATGAGTTAAATTGCTAAAGTGTCAATAAAAAGCAATTTTATTCCAGCTGGGAGCCAGGAAAGAGGAGATATACAGGTGCGCTCCAGAATTTTCCAACAGTATCTAGTCTGCCAGGAACATGCATTTGAACAGAATAATGATCAAAGAACTAGTTGTAAATGACTTCCCATAAATATTCCAGGGGAACAATTTTCTCAGTCTTAAACCTTAACCTTTGGCTATAACAGGCCTGGGATTACAGAAAAAACATCTATACTTTGGTCAAGGGAGATACCAAAGTTAACACACAGAACAACCTCTATAATAATATACTAATTAACTAGCCACCTTATTAAAAGTCTAACTAAACAAGTATCTGTTTGTTTTCTCGGTGTGCCAAGTCGCTTAGGCCATCTACCCAAGCTTTCCAAAACTGGCGTCAGCACTGAAAATAGATCCAGCGACGCACTAAACACAAACGCAAGTCTTGCTTATTAATAGGAATGGGTGCTTAAGTGTACTCAAGAGTTGCAGTTGAATAGGATGCATGCAGAAGTGGTGAGACTGGAGTAGGAAGTTGGAAGTAGGAAGTTCTGCTAGCCGAGCAGGAGAAAAGGCAGTAAGAAGGCAACTTCTTCTTCAGGTCAGAAGGCATGGCCAGAAAACTGGATGTCCCTTTCGGAGATTTTTGCCCATTCTGGGGCACGGTCTCAGCTCAACGTGCTTCTGGAATCAGGCCTTTGTGAATTACGATTAAGAGCTGACATGAACTGAATTCTCTGGACAGATCAGACCTGAAGTTTATTTTACTGGCTTTTGCTCTTCCCAAATGGTCCTATGCAGTACAGTGGTACCTCAGGTTACATACGCTTCAGGTTACAGACTCCGCTAACCCAGAAATAGTGCTTCAGGCTGAGAACAGAAATCGTTCTCCGGCGGTGCGGCGGCAGCGGGAGGCCCCATTAGCTAAAGTGGTGCTTCAGGTTAAGAACAGTTTCAGGTTAAGAACGGACCTCCAGAACGAATTAAGTACTTAACGCGAGGTACCACTGTGCTCGACTCAAAAACTGTATCAAAGATATGTTTTAGATTGCATATTTTGAGTAAATAATACATCTGGAAATTTGTATTTAAACGCTGTCTCCAGCCTACACATTTTTTCATATCTGTAGTATTTGTAAATGTGACAAGTTTTTCTTCCAGATAAAAGCTACTAAGATATCCTAGCAGCTTTTACTAAAAGCAATGGAGATGAGAAATTCCTGGAGTTGCAGAGTAAAGCGGTGCATGCTATTGCACAAGAAAAGTAAGTCAACAAGTTTTTACAAAATTGATTACAGGATCAATTGGGGGGATAGGCCGGTCTCTTGGGGTCTCAAAATCAAAGAGGGCCTCACATTTACATACCTTCCAATATGAAGCACCCCAAAACTGGAACACCATCATCTGGGGTAACACTCCCATGTGAGTCACATGACCCACATGAGATTGGGGGGGGGGCACAAAAGCACTTTTAAGTGCACAGTGCCCCAAAACACATGTTTTTGGGTGCCGTGTAACATTGCTGCCCCCCAAGCCCACTTTGGGGCGCCATGCCTGAAAAAAGTACAGCTCAAAATCATGTGAGATCATGGTGGCCATTTTGCTCACTTTCCTCTTGCAAGAAAAAACAGGACGTCCCATTTTTCCCCAAGGGCGGTTGTCAGGTATGCATTTAGACACTTGTTATTGTTTTTGACATTTGATTATTTTCGCAACTTGTTTTTGTGTGCATTGGATCAGATTGTGGCACAGCCTCTCAGCTCAGAGCTGCAAATGTAAGTAAACACGAGGTGCGATAAAGTAAAAAAAAATCACCATTTTTTTTGTTAACTGATACAGATTTTCTCACTGGCTTAACATCAACGGTGACTTTGCACAAAAACGAGATTTTTCCTCTATACATAGAGCATTTCACAGGGGTGAGGGGAACAAAACAAACATTTGTGTGTGTGTGTTTTTAAAAATAGATCTATGTGTTACTCCCCACCACCTTTTCGCTGCTATATTTTGTTTGCATATGCTGTTGTTGCTGTGGTTTTTTTTGTGCTGCATTATTATGGCAAGGGGCTGGAAAAGCCAGAAGTGGCCTGAGCCTCCATAGGCTGCCGTGAGCCACTGCTTACAAACAGCAGGTGAGGAAGTCTACCTCATAGCTTGTCAACTTACAGATTTGAAAATAAGGAACCAGCAGCCAAAATAAGGGATTTTCCAAGGAGCACAGATATGTTCAACTTCTGAGCCCCTCCGAGCCAAAGGCAGAAAGCCCAGCCAGCAGCCAAACAAAGCCTCAAGCGGTGGTTCCCACAGCGCAGCAACCCGGCAAAGGGGATGCAGCAAGGGAAACCACCGTCACCTCTCCGCTGGGAAGCGCTGAGCAAAGGCGAGTCCCCAGGCAACGCGGCTGATTTGATCGGCACAAGGCGTGCAAGCTCCACCCCCCAGTCGTTCTTAGACTCCTTATTGGGTGAGCAACGCAGCCAAGCAACACAGTTGGAGCCTCCCTCCTCCCTGGCCGGCAGGGAGGGGGGGGGAGAGGAGCTGCTTCCTTTGAAACCCAGGAAATTTACGGGGCATCATCAGTAAGGGACAGTAGCGGGACACGGCACTGGGATAAGGGAATTTCCCGCCAAATAAGGGACGGTTGACAGCTATGGTCTACCTGTTTCTGGACTCTGTAAGCAGCTGCAGATTTACTTGGCTGAATGCTCCTTGATTTGTGTGAGAAAAGATCCCTGTACATAGACAGAGAAGTGCCAGTTACAAAGCTATGCTACAACCCTTCTCCTGGGTTGTTCATGCACCAGTCCCGCTGTGGAACATTCAGCCCACCCACAATAGTGTGAAGTGCTAGATGCTAGAGACACATCAACCAACTCATATACTGTTTGTGTGATCTGGGCTGGAGAGAGAAACAGCTGTTTATTTTTCTGCATACCTTGCACTTCAGAAGGGCAGTCCCCGGCCCTACCCTTCTTGTTCCTGACCTCTTACCCCTGCGTGATCCCGCGTCTTTGCAAGAAAACTGAAGTCTGCTTTCATGCGCAAAAATGTTAAGAAAATATTGGCATTTATTATGATTTGCCTCTGAGGCATTTGGCTTCGAAGAACCAAGAAAAACTTCACATCACCACTGTATAAAGTTACATCATCTCGAGATCACAGATGCCAAACACCAGAGGTTGGAGTGTTTTTAAGGAACCTTTATGAGCTTCTCAAGAAGCAACCCGGCTTACCCTCAACTTAATGAAGCAGCCGCTGGTTAACCATTGCTGGGTTTAGAGAGGTAACTGTCAGTACATTATATTTAATGTTTGCTGCCCATTCATTCTTAGCACAGACTGAAACAGAACAAGTCTTTAATTGGGCCAGGAAACTACAACCGGGTATCAAGTTTCTGTTATTACGAAATACTCTTTTGCATGGTTGTTTGATATGCTGTGGGACGCGGGTGACGCTGTGGGTTAAACCACATAGCCTAGGACTTGCTGATCAGAAGGTCGGCAGTTCGAATCCCTGCGACGGGGTGAGTTCCTGTTGTTCGGTCCCTGCTCCTGCCAACCTAGCAGTTCAAAAGCACGTCAAAGTGCGAGTAGATAAATAGGTACTGCTCCGGCGGGAAGGTAAACGGCGTTTCCGTGCGCTGCTCTGGTTCGCCAGAAGCGGCTTAGTCCTGCTGGCCACATGACCCGGAAGCTGTACACTGGCTCCCTCTGCCAATAAAGCGAGATGAGCGCCACAACCCCAGAGTCGGCCACGACTGGACCTAATGGTCAGGGGTCCCTTTACCTTTACCTTGATATGCTGTTGCTGTGCATGCTTCATTTTTCTAAATGCAGTGCAGACACAAAACAGCACAAACTCAGGGCAGGATCCTCAAAGTCTCTGCCATCGCTTGCCCTTGAAAGAGGGAAGAGCTGGTCTTGCCAGCCAATTAACAATTGTAATGCAACTGGTCTATCACTGAGCAGAATGCATTCTGCTGGTGAAAGGCAGAGGTGCTTTCTTTTAGTTCATACAAGATGGGGTTGATATAGTTGTGGAAATGTGGCTGGAAACAAGAGAGACAACTCCTGGACAACATGATCATCAACAACAACAGATACACCAGGGGTATGTAATGCAGCGTTCCTTCTTATATGTCTACAGATGAAAAGAGGTTTGCTACTGCTTAGGTAGAAGAGTAACGTGTGGTTCAGTCCTACCAAAAGTGCAGTGATGGTTTCCCCCCTCCATGCTCCATTTTTTCAGCCATGAAACCACCAGCTAGGCCTGACAAAATAAGGGAAAGTATTTTCTGATGTGTTCTTCTTCTGCTCCCTTTTCTGTCTTTAAAAAAGAAGGGAGAGACATCCTAAAATGGGTAACTTGTGTACATCCCCCCCCCCCCGGTTTTATGTGTAACACCTATATGAATATTGGGTACAAATACCAATTCTGTAGGGAAGTGGGTGGCGCTGTGGGTTAAACCACAGAGCCTAGGACTTGCCGATCAGAAGGTTGGCGGTTTGAATCCCCGCGCTGGGGTGAGCTCCCGTTGCTCGGTCCCTGCTCCTGCCAACCTAGCAGTTTGAAAGCACGTCAAAGTGCAAGTAGATAAATAGGTACCTCTCTGGCAGGAAGGTAAACGGCGTTTCCGTATGCTGCTCTGGTTCGCCAGAAGGAGCTTAGTAATGCTGGCCACATGACCCAGAAGCTGTATGCTGGCTCCCTCGGCCAGTAAAGTGATATGAGCGCTGCAACCCCAGAGTCAGCCACGACTGGACCCAATGGTCCAGTCTGTACCAATTCTGTACTTGGGGAAGATCAATTGCTCCTCCTCAGTTATGCCTTTTTATTTAAGTTTGCCCCAGTCATCCTTGGGGTTGTGTGCATGTGGTTGGAAAAAGCATTTCAGGATTAATGGTGGTGATTCCAGAGAAGTGAGCCATAAACTCTGGAGTTTTGCTAAGAAAGAACTGCTATTGTACAGGGGGAGGGGGATATCAGGCAAAGGTGGAGACCCTGAGTTTAGTAGAGATCCCATCAACAGGAGTTAATGTCATTGACAATATTGTGTTTCTTCCTCACTGCACATAGAACCATAGAACCTTTAATGCAAATTGGAGCCTAGATGCATAAATACCTACAGTCAGCGGTGGCTGGTGTCCATTGGAACTGGTTAGGTAGAGCTTGACTGGTGCAGCTAGAGCCAATTGCAGACACAGCCACCAGCTGATTGGTTGGGGCAGAGCCCTCTTTGTCCTTAGGGACCAGCCTCTACTGCTTATATGATAATGGTCCCCAGTCCTACACGTCTGTCCATTACAAACATAGAAAAAAGTATGAAGCTAAACAAGGACTAAGGACATTCCATAAAGGGGTAAAGGGGACCCCCTGACCATTAGGTCCAGTCATGGCCGACTCTGGGGTTGCGGTGCTCATCTCGCTTTATTGGCCAAGGGAGCCGGCGTACAGCTTCCAGGTCATGTGGCCAGCATGACTAAGCCGTTTCTGGCGAACCAGAGCAGCGCATGGAAATGGCATTTACCTTCCTGCCGGAGCGGTACCTATTTATCTACTTGCACTTTGATGTGCTTTCGAACTGCTAGGTTGGCAGGAGCAGGGACCGAGCAACGGGAGCTCACCCCGTCACGGGGATTCAAACCGCCGACCTTCTGATCGGCAAGTCCTAGGCTCAGTGGTTTAACCCACATCGCCACCCGTGTCCCTTAAGGACTTTCCGTAAGACCACACAAAATTCCAGTTGTCAAAAATGTACTAAATATGGCTTCTCTTTATAGGACACTGATCTAAAAGCAGAGCAATAGATGAAGCAATAGTTGAAAATACAAGATAAATATTGTTTTTATTTCCTCGGAGGCTGCAAAACAAACAGATAAGCCATTTAGGCTGCATGAATGAGAATATATATCACATTCACAGACGTTTTTCGTATCAGTGACAAGAGGACATCAAGCAGTTTGTTTACTGCATCATATGTTGGGAGCTTTTCTCCATTCAACAGCTAGATTTCCTTTTATCACCTTAGAGAGACTGATATGGAATGCATTTTCAACAACTGCTGTTTGTTCCAGCATGTACTAAACAATGGGACCTTTCAAGAAAAATGAACCACTTAACTTATCGCAGTAAATTTTCGAGGTGAAAATATGTAGCTTATCAGGCTTTCTCGTTTCCCTTATATAGAGATAAAAAAACTGGAAGGCAGCTATCAACTTCATTTGTTTCAGTGACTTATTCTTAAACCTGTTAAGGGTTGCATGTCTTGCCTTGGCAACAAATAGCCACAGGCCCAGCGTATCTTCTTGTTTTTCTTCATAGAAGTTTGATCTGGGAAGATCTGGCAAGCTCATATCACAGCTGACTTGTCTAAATAGCTGGCCTCCTTTCTCCAGGGTGGAAGGAGACACGGGTTCCTAAGGAAACCCAAGAAAGACGGAGGGAAGCAATTGCTACTCAAGATACAGCTACTAAATTGGTAGGTCATTTTCTAAGAGAGGTAAGTGTTAAGCTAGGGTGTATGTGGTGTTAGGGGACATGGGTGGGGGACATGTTGTGTTCCTTCTGGCGTAGTCTGTCCACCTTTGGTTCCTGTGGCTCCTAGAAGTTGTCAGCATGTGACAATGGCCACACCCCAGGAAACACCTTCTACTGGCCTGCTAAACCAGGTGAAGGTAGCCAATTGGTCTGAAACCCTCAGTGAGTCAGGGACTTCCCTTGCATGCAAAACAGACTCTGGCGGATTGAGCGGATGGGTTCAACAGTCAAGAAGGCTGTTTCCACATGTGCTGTAGAGAGAAGTGAGGGGCCGATGGGGCTCATCAACCAGTGAAGGTAGCCCATCTAGGAGAAGGAAGACTCTGATCCTAAGCCTCCTCTGTCTTGTGGGATATCTTTGGGAGAAGAAAAGACTAAGGACTAAACCCTGTACAAATCCGGAGTGGAGTCCCTAAGATTGTTGGATAGTACATTGTACGCCTCCAGAAACTCCTGCTGCCAAGCCAATGCCAAACGTATTGCTCTGCTTTCCTTTGGACCACATCAGCAAGGCCAAGAGGGTGAGTCTTGTCATCTGGGCAACTTAGGACCTCCATACACATTGCCCAGGCTTGCACCCTGGAGAGGACACTCCTGGGCTGTGAATACAATGGTTTGACTGCACTCTCCATTGTCTATTGAGACAGATGGATAGCAACAAGTGTTGAGAGCCCAAAGAGGGAATTTGAAAGATATATTCTGCATTATATCTGAAGTCTCTCAGCCCCACTCACCTCACCATTATTGACCAGCGCATGAAGGATATTGAGCAGCAGAATAATCTGGCCTATATTAAGAAATTTAGTGCTTGGTACGCTTATCTGCCCCCCTCCCACTTTGATTCTCGGGCACCTTATTTGTCTACCTTAACCATTCCAAAACTCAGGTGGGCCTTTATACTGGCCAGACTAAATATGTTACCCTCAGCTGTTCTTGAAGGTAGATATCAAAAAAATTCATTCGAGAACCGGCTCTGCCCCTGTGGAGCTGGATACGTGGAGACTGTGTCACACGTTCTCTTGTCTTGCTCCCTATATAAAGATCTCAGGGACGAGACCATCATGCCGCTCCTATCTGCCATCCTGGGCCACTCTTGTGAAGCCAAATTGTTCTCACTCCTAGCCGACCAGAACAGCTCGACAACAGAGAAGGTTGCCAAATTTATCGAGAGAGCAATGAGACTGAGAGCTGCTATCTGAATGACATCAGTGTCGTCACCCGGATTCCTCGCCTAGGATCTTATTATTATTATTATCATTATCATTATGTTTTATTATTATTATTTTATTACCTCTGCCAAGTTTTAAGTACTGAGATTATTATTATTATTTTAAAAAATAATATTTCTTAAGCTTTTCAGACAGTAAAAATTACAAAATTATAAATAAGAAAATAAAAATACATAACAATATTAAAAGAGAAAGAAAAAAAAATACAGAAATAGACAATAGAGAATTAATAAAAAAGAGAAAAACAGTCAATATTTTCATGTCATATCTTTCATTTACTTATTTCCTGACCTCCTCACACACCCCTTTTCTGTATTCCAGTTCACATAGTTAGTTCAGCAAATCCTTACCCTCTATCATTTATCTTTACCTATTATCTTAACCTTTTATAACTATATATTTCCAACCATTGTCAATCCACATTTACATATTCTTATTCGTCTTTTTACCAATACCGCTTGTTTTCAGTCCAACATCACTTCAACATTCACTAATTTTACAGTATTTCTGCAGATAATCTTTAAATTTATTCCAGTCTTCTTCCACCGCCTCCTCTCCCTGATCTCGGATTCTGCCAGTCATTTCTGCCAATTCCATGTATTCCATCACCTTCATCTGCCATTCTTCCAGTGTGGGTAAATGAGATTATTAATTTATCTGCATCTGGTTATTATTATTTTTCTCCCTGTCCTGACCATCCCTCCGAGGTTATATTTATATGTGTTTGTCCTTTGATGCTATGGCCTGTCGGCTACGCAAATAAAGTCTATTGATTGATTTCTACCCACATGAATCCTACATACCTACCACAACATCAGAATACAACTATACTCCATTTTGGAAATGCTATTGCAACAGCAACGATGGTGAAACCTCCACTGGGTTGATGTGGGGTCTGCACAGAGACTCCTCAGTGAGAGGTCAGAAATGGCTTAGTTTCTGAGAGCTCTCCTGCTCTTACTGCTGGTGTATGTGTGTCAATTCTTTTAAATTTGAAATGCGCAATATCAGCTTAAAAAAAACAAACACAAGATACCGTGTAAGGTAAAAAAGGTAAAGGTAAGTGGCTCCTGGATGGTTACGTCCAGTCAAAGGCGACTATGGGGTAACGGAGCTTATCTCGCTTCAGACTGAGGGAGATGGCATTTGTCCACAGACAGTTTTTCGGGTCATGACTAAACCGCTTCTAGCACAACGGAACACTGTGACGAGTGTCAGAGTGCACGGAAATGCTGTTCATCTTCCCGCCATAGTGGTACCTATTTATTTACTTGCACTGGTGTGCTTTTGAACTGCCAGGCTGGCAGAAACTGGAACAAAGCAACAGGAGTGCACTCTGTCACGTGGATTTGAATCGCCGACCTTCCGATCAGCAAGCCCAAGAGGCTCAGTGGTTTAGACCACAGCCCCACCTGTGTCTTGAAAAGATAGGGAACCCAGCCCACCCTTCTCCCGCATCCACAACACATGGGAGGTGGTGGGGATTTTAATTTGTTATCTGCCCTAAGGTCCCAGGGCAGGTTACAACCATTCCACTGGAAAAATGGTTATGTCCATGTGGAGATCAGTATTGAGTTAGTGGCTCATGTGCTCCTGGCTGCACTCTTTATAAAGATTTGAGGAGTGAGGATATTACCCCTGGATTATTGTCCATGCCGAGTCGCTCAGCCATTGCTACTGTGTCCTGTCTTTTAGCAGATCAAGATGATCGGGTGACAACAAACACTGCAAGGCTTTTAGCGGGGGCAAATTAGACTAAGATCTATTATTTTATTATTGATGTAAACCTCCAAAATGTATTTTCTATAGTTAAGTTTTTAACTCTGTCTTCAGTACATTTTATTTTATTGCTTTGGCTAGTGGTTGATGAAAATAAAGATTCTTCTGATTCTGATTCAATTAAAATACAACATTAAAAACAGTTTTAAAAATTACAATCACCAAAAAATAGTATGGGTCCTGAAAATATGCATCGGCCAGGGTAAAGAGGGATGGGACGCGGGTGGCGCTGTGGGTTAAACCACAGAACCTAGGACTTGCCGATCAGAAGGTTGGTGGTTCGAATCCCTGTGATGGGGTGAGCTCCCGTTGCTCGGTCCCTGCTCCTGCCAACCTAGCAGTTCAAAAGCATGTCAAAGTGCAAGTAGATAAATAGGTACCACTCCAGCGGGAAGGTAAATGGCGTTTCCGTGTGCTGCTCTGGTTCGCCAGAAGCAGCTTAGTCATGCTGGCCACATGACCCAGAAGCTGTACGCCGGCTCCCTTGGGCAATAAAGCGAGATGAGCGCCGCAACCCCAGAGTCGGTCACGACTGGACCTAATGGTCAGGGGTCCCTTTACCTTTTAAAGAGGGATGCTGATATAAAGCAAGGAAGGGGAACCTGTGGTTCTCCAACTATTGCCAGCAGTGGGTGTTCTGGCTAGGGATGATACCCAGCAGCATCAACAGGGTCAAAGGTTCCTCACCTCCGGTATGGAGCATAGAAAAGTAAGGCTGCAAACAAGCTATACCTTTAAAGCACCTTCCTCAAGGAATTCTGAGCACTGTAGTTTACCCCTGACAGAGCTACAATTCCTGGCAATGCTTAACAAAGTGCCCAGAATTCTTTGAAGGAAAGATTGTGTGTTTTGAAGGTGCTTTAAAGTTAAGGATGTCCACTGCAGCCAGTTAAGGATGTCCACTGCACGGAGCACCACAACAATGCTGTAGAACGGAGCGTGAGAGGCAGGGGGCGAATTTTAGTGTTGTGCATGGCGCTGCTGAAATTTGAGAGCCCAAAGTCCCCCACCGCTGTACCGATTCATAGATGAGATGCAAAGCGGGATATAAAGGATTGACAGCAAGAGCTTGTCTTCGCAAAAATATGCAAAACATCTCCCTGCACTGATTGGAAATCAAGCCGTGTTACTGCCCCTAAACTTTTGCAAGCGCAAGCAATATTAAAAGCAGGATTGTGAACCTTAAAAGCATCGCGAACACACATCAACGTGAACATGCAACAAATGCCTGAAAGGTCCTTTGGTTTGCTTTGAAGAACAGAACTCCATTCCACCTCACAAATTATTTTCAAACCTCTTCAGATTTCAAAACTGGCTTGCTATTCAAGGTTTGGTGTGGATGGGTCTATGAGACTTCTGCAGTTTGGATAAAATATGAAGTACCCGATGAGAGAAACACAAACAGTAATTTGGATTGTGACAAATGTCTACAGCAGAGAGAAACAAGATGGAAGTAGTAAAGACAGCTGCTGTGGTGATCGACTCCAAAGTTCTATCCAGAAATATTGGGTTGTTGTTGTTGGGTTTTTCTTAAACCAAGTGTTCAGTATCTACCTCATGCGAAAATGCAGTTACTCAGGACAGCACAAACCTTTTCCAGCCTTCAACTCAAATATTTATTTCTTTATAGCTCTCAACAATGACAACACAACCTCATAAAGTTAATACACATTCAAGTATACGACTAATGACCCTCACTTAGGATCCACTAAAATACATGATTATGTTGCAAACCTTTGTAGCTCAATATGATAAATCTCAGCAATGGGCTAATACCCTTGCTGACAGCAGTGCAATGAAAGTACGTTCTCTAAGTACCGGTACATATTTCAGAGCTACCCTCTCTATAAGTGTGTTTTCAGAAATGAAGACACGAGTCTCTGTGCCGCAGCCTACTGAAAATGACATCACTGAAGGAATTTGCTTTATTAAGTCATTGCCCTAAAAAGGGAATAAAAAAAGCAGCAGCTACGTGCTCAGAGGTGCCATGCTATGCTATAATATGATCTTACTCTTTCCACCAACTTGGCACATTCTCTTTTTTCCACCCTTAATACGACACAAGTAAGTGCCTAAATGAATCACCCTTGCTAAGACTGAAAGCTGATACTGTACTTTATTAAAAGGGGACCTCCTAATACTTATACAGAGGGAAAGCCCATTAGAAGTGAACAAAAGATAATGCTCATATTGTTTTCCAAACAATGAGTTGCTTACATAATCCTGTTATAAACTGTAGTGTACATTTCACAGTCTATCTGACACACAGTCAACACCCTGGCGATGCACTTGAATGCTAGGCAGTGTAATATACTATCAAAGAGACAAAAACTCCACTGTATATATGTTTGGCATTGGGTCAAAAAAAGTTCACGGCATGCCTCTACTTTAAAGCTATTTCTTTTAAGGGTGTTTTACTCTTGTGGAGAGACAATTTTGACTGTCATGGAGGCTTCCAAGACTACCGTATTTTTCGCACCATAGGACGCACTTTTTCCCTCCTAAAAAGCAAGGGGAAATGTGTGTGCGTCCTATGGAGCAAATGCACGGAGGAGGCAGGTGGGGAAAGCCCCCAAGAGCCGCACACAAGCTTCGTGCGCTCTTGCGGGCTTTTCCCCAGGAGGGAGAAGGGATGACTGGCTGCATCAGTCCCTTCTCCCACCTCCCAGAAAAGCCAGGAGAAGCCGCACAGCCCCTTTAAAGAGCTCACGGCTTCTGCGGGCTCTCCGGGAGGTGGGGGAAGCTGCAGGGGATTCCCTCCTCCCGGGCTCCCTTTGAAGCAGCAAAATGGGAGGGGAGCAGCTGACACTCGTGTAAGCAGCTCCTCTCCCACCTTCCTGCTTCAAAGCAACCACGGTGGAGGGAAAGAAGGGGATCCATGCAGCGGATTCCCTCCTCCCGGGCTCCCTTTGAAGCAGCAAAGTGGGAGGGGAGCAGCTTACACTCGTGTAAGCAGCTCCTCTCCCACCTTCCTGCTTCAAAGCAACCATGGAGGAGGGAAAGAAGGGGACCATGGATCCTCCGCTGCTGGTGGCTGCAGGGGATTCCCTCCTCCCGGGCTCCCTTTGAAGCAGCAAAGTGGGAGGGGAGCAGCTTACACTCGTGTAAGCAGCTCCTCTCCCACTTTCCTGCTTCAAAGTGGAGGGAATCCACTGCAGTTGCGAGCAGAGGATCCATGGCTCCGCTTCCTTCCTTCGAAGCAGGGTGCGGGGGTGCAGGGGGGAAAGAGGGCAGGAAATAGATGCTGGGCAGGAAGACACAACCACACTTTGACCACTGAAAGTCCACCCCAGCCTCCCCAGATTTCCACTGAGACGGCCAGGCTAATCTCAATGGCCATAGGTCAGGCTCAGCATTATTAACTGGACTTAGATAAGCCATGGTTCCCCTTCCTACCCTCCTCTGAGGCTCAGTTTAAAGCAGCAAAGCAGACAGGAGCCGCCCGCTTTGCTGCTCTAAATAGTTTAGTGCAACATTTGATTCAGAATATTTTTTGGTGTGTTTTCCTCCTCTAAAAACTAGGTGCGCCCTATGGTCAGGTGCGCCCTATGGTGCAAAAAATACATTTATTTTTAAACAACTAGACCATGAAGCCTGGATTATGTCATCATATTGAATCCAAGAATCCAGAGTAGGAAATGTTACCTTCTCCGACAATATGCCGAGACTTAGCACTAAAAAGTATAATGCTCAGAAGTGCTTCCTAGTACAGACTGCCATTCTAATCTGGGAAATATATCAGATTGCCTCCTTTTATGTGTAATAAATAAAATAGCAGTGCTCTGGGAGATTCTTTTAAAGTAGGATGGCACGTTCTGTTTGCAAAGAAGCCCAGTGGTTTTTGCCATAAAACCGCCCACTACAGTGGAACTTTTTTGGTGTTTCAAATGCAAGAAGCAGTTCGAAGCTGCAGCTAAGGGCATTGCCGATCTTCCTGTAAACAATTTCTGTCACTCTGCAGGCATTTCTGTTATTACTTTTTTATTGATTTTCAAAAACAAAACAAAATTAGATAAAACTTAAACTTTAACATTCAGCCTTTTTTATCTTCTTATTTACCCTGCGCAATTTCGCGCCCAAACTTCCCTCCTTCCCTGCTTCGGTTTTCCCAATTTACATCCATTCTTGCAGATTCTTAATTACATTCTATATACATCACAAGATTTATGTTAGCCCTGCTACAGTTTTTAAACTTTTACAGTTATTTCGTACATACACAACAAATTTACTCCACACCTCCTCAAACTCTGTCACTTTTTGGTCTCGAATTTTATAGCTCATTTTTGCCAATTCAGTATGCTCAAATAATTTCGTCTGCCACTCCATTAGGGCTGGTAACTCTTGGGATTTCCACTTTTGGGCCACAAGAATCCTTGCGACAGTCGTGGCATACAAGAATAATTTGCAGTCTTCTTTTCTCACTTCATCTCCTATTATCCCTAATAAAAAAGCCTCTGGTTTCTTTGGGAATGTATATTTGAATCTTTTTTTCATTTCATTGTATATCATATCCCAAAACTTTTTCATTTTTTCGCATGTCCACCATATGTGGACAAATTCTCCATCCTTTAATTTACACTTCCAGCAGGCTCTATCTCGCATTTTATACATTTTTGCCAATTTAATCCGAGTTATATACCACCGATACATACTCTGCAGGCATTTCTGAATGAGTATGGCATGATCACGGCTAAAATTCTTAAACAAATAGAAGGTCAAGCCTTGCTGAGGAAGAATCAGCACGGCTTCTCTGGAGTGAGGTCCTGCCTCACTAACTTTTTTAGATTCTTTGAGGCTATCAGGAAGCATATAGATAGTAGTGGCTTGTCAGTGTTAGTTGGGATGGTGGTGGTGGAGAGGGGCTTTGGCCAAGATGCCCTCAGTGCATTACATCTGAACTAGCCCTCAAATTAGAAAAGCTGGCATTGGTTTTGAGAACAGGAGGGTGACAATCAGTTTAGAAACCCTCCAACACCTCCAGTCAAATGATTTGGGAAGCACTCAGTACTTAGGCACTTGGGGTTTGAAAAGTTTCCATGTATTCTTACTGTGTGAGAGTCTGGAGGTGGTTGGAGGATGTTGTTGTTTAGTCGTTTAGTCGTGTCCGACTCTTCGTGACCCCATGGACCAGAGCACGCCAGGCACTTCTGTCCTCCACTGCCTCCCGCAGTTTGATCAAACTCATGCTAGTAGCTTCAAGAACACCATCCAACCATCTCATTCTCTGTCGTCCCCTTCTCCTTGTGCCCTCCATCTTTCCCAACATCAGGGTCTTTTCCAGGGAGTCTTCTCTTCTCATGAGGTGGCCAAAGTATTGGAGCCTCAGCTTCACGATCTGTTGGAGGATGAATGGCGGCTAACAGATTGAGGTTGAATCCTAACAAGACAGAAGTACTGTTTTGGGGGGATAGGGGGCAGGCGGGTGTGCGGGATTCCCTGGTCCTGAATGGGGTAAGTGTGCCCCTGAAGGACCAGGTGCGCAGCCTGGGAATCATTTTGGAGTCACAACTGTCCATGGAGGCGCAGGTTAATTCTGTGTCCACGGCAGCTGTCTACCAGCTCCACCTGGTACGCAAGCTAAGACCCTACCTGCCCGCAGACTGTCTTGCCAGAGTGGTGCATGCTCTAGTTATCTCCTGCTTGGACTACTGCAACGTGCTCTACGTGGGGCTACCTTTGAAGGTGACGCGGAAACTGCAATTAATCCAGAATGCAGCAGCTAGATTGGTGACTGGGAGTGGCCGCCGGGACCACATAACACCGGTTCTGAGAGATCTGCATTGGCTCCCAGTATGCTTCCGAGCACAATTCAAAGTGTTGGTGCCCACCTTTAAAGCCCTAAATGGCCTTGTACCTGTATACCTGAAGGAGCGTCTCCACCCCCCATTGTTCGGCCTGGACACTGAGATCCAGCGCTGAGGGCCTTCTGGCGGTTCCCTCATTGCGAGAAATGAGGTTACATGGAACCAGATAGAGGGCCTTCTCGGTAGTGGCGCCTGCCCTGTGGAACACCCTCCCTTCAGATGTAAAGGAAATAAGCAGCTATCCTATCTTTAAAAGACATCTGAAGGCAGCCCTGTTCAGGGGGAGTTTTTAATATTTAATGCTGTACTGTTTTTAACACTTGATCGGGAGCTGCCCAGAGTGGCTGGGGAAACTCAGCCAGATGGGCGGGGTATAAATACATTATTATTATTATTATCATTATTGCATTACTTTCCTCTCTGGTATTTCTCCAGATAATCACACTTTTTTTTTTGGACTAGCCAGAGAAGGCAGGAATCTATTCTTAAAATGCATAGCTTCCATCCTCCCTAGAAAAAAAACCTCTTTAACAATCCAGAAACATTTGCTCATTTATTGGAGCTGCACACATGCTTTTTTTTTTTTTTTTTGTAAAACCATTTTGCATATATTGAATAGACAATAATATGCACATAGCTACTACCTCCCCTGTGACAATCACCTTAGGACACCCTTATTTCCTTGGTGGAGAAAGCTCCTTGTATGGCCTATGAGAAACAGCAATGTACCGTATTTTTCGCTCTATAAGACGCACCAGACCACAAGACGCACCTAGTTTTTGGAGAAGGAAAACAAGAAAAAAATTATTCTGAATCTCAGAAGCCAGAACAGCAGGAGGGATCGCTGTGAAAGCAGCAATCCCTCTTGCTGTTCTGGCTTCTGGGATAGCTGCGCAGCCTGCATTCGCTCCATAAGACGCACACACATTTCCCCTTACTTTTTAGGAGGGGACTATACTTTTTATAGAGCAAAAAATACGGTACTTTCCATTTATCTTGGCACAGAGCCACACCCCTAGCACAATCAGGAGACAAGAGTTTCAGAGCTGTGGCTTGGATGAACCTGTTTGAATATTAGGCCCTGGGCATCATTAATTATCTAACATAAACAGTTCTTCTTTGATGCTGAGTACAGGTGATGTTTGCAGCTGTTAGGACTAGACTGTGGTTTGGCCACAACTCTGTATAGCTTGTGGCATTGGCAGATTAGGACATTTGCCCAAAGGTCACATGAAAACAACAGCAAAAACTCTTTTGCTTCCACCCCAGGAGACCTCTTTGGGTGAACTGCATTGTTAAGAGGTTTGAAATGAAAATCTCCATCTTTACGACTTTTTGAGGTTTCCTTTCTGTGAGCAGGGCTTGGAAACTGTTCCCTTCTGCTGTTTCTCAACTGTTTCCCAACAAGCAGATAGAATATTCATCGAAAGCAAATCCCAAAAGGGGCCCGAGTACAATTGCTAGCTAATTAAAAAGGTTCAAATGACTATGCATAACTTGCCTCCTGCAATAGTTCCCAAGCTCTAATTATAACTAAGAGCAAAAAGCTGACTCTGTAAAATGGCTCCTTGAAGCTCTGCTTGTGGTGATAAGGTATGTGAAGACAGATAATTATGGTAACAGCTACAGTACATTACAGTGGGTGGATGACTTGGACAGAATGCTAATGGAACATGGAGCCTTCCCTATCTCGGTGACTAATCCAAATACAGATGGGAAATTTTACTATCTGATGACTTTTCTACATACAGACAGCTGATGGCTGTAAGCCGCAATCTAAGATTTGCCTCTGTAAGCACAGCTCCTCTGCTAGTTTGACAAAGCTTTATTTACTCATTTATTTCTGCTAATTTTCTGGGTTGACAGATGTCATCAGTACAATGTCACTTGGGAAAGAGTTTGAGATGAAAACAAAGCTGGGAAAACAAAACAGAACGGTTCAACACCTGAAGTCTCCAGTTCAAATACCAAGCCGCAAAATTTGCAAAAGCAAAAAACCCAAACATTTTATGTCTCAAAGCCAGAAAACAGTGGAAACACGGATTTTCACAGAATGACTCAATTAAAATGTGATGTAATGATTTGTAGCCTTGCCCTTCACAATAGCATATGCTGGGGAACAACTGAAACTTAAAACTATGCAACAAATTATTTATTTGTTTCATTTTTATCCCACCGAGAAACATGAAGAGCACCATAACATGCCATGAAACGTGCAATGTTAGGAATATCATTAAAAGAAAGAAGAAATAATAATTGGGTAAGACAAAGATTGAAAGTTATGGATCTAGTGGAAAAGGCTGCAAAGTTTAAATGGACATATGGAACCAGGCAGAGGGCCTTCTCGGTAGTGGCACCCACCCTGTGGAACACCCTCCCATCAGATGTCAAGGAAATAAACAACTATCTGAATTTTAGAAGACACCTGAAGGCAGCCCTGTTTAGGAAAGTTTTTAATATTTGATGTTTTATCGCATTTTTAATATTCTGTTGGAAGCCGCCCAGAGTGGCTGGGGAGACCCAGCCAGATGGGCGGGGAAATAAATAATAATAATAATAATAATAATAATAATAATAATAATAATAATAATACTATTATTATATGCAGGACATGTAGCAAGAGAGGATTCAGGTGGTGTTATGTACTGAGTCCTAGAACAATAGGATCCAAATTGCAGCAGTCTGATTGGTCCTAGAACAATAGGATTCAGAATGCAGCAGTCTGATTGGTCCTAGAACAATGCAGCAGTATGATTGGTTGGCAGGAACCACCCAATCATGCTCCAGATATAAGTGAATCCACAACCTGATTGGCTTACAGTAGAATTCCAGAATTAACCAATCATGTGCAGCCCATTGTGTAAATAATGTATATAAAGCAGATACTTTGAGGGGACTTTCATTCATTCCTCCTCACCACTATGAGCTGAATAAAGAGCATGAAATCACTTTGCGACTCTGAGTATATTTCAGGTGGATAGAATAAAAGCAGTGTTAGTACGGATACCATACAATTTTAAAAGACCAAGGGGACAACCTTGGTGATGTGATGGGCGGATGATCTAAAACTACCAGTAAGGATTATGTGGATACAAGAAGCAAACAACGGAGAACCAGGGAGAGAACTTGAAGAGGCATATATCTCACCTTATCTCCAAAGGGCTCAATACATAGTTCTCCCCCTCCTCATTAAAATAACAACAATAATAAATTTTTATTTATATCCCGCCCTCCCCAGCCGAAGCCGGGCTCAGAGCGGCTAACAACAATAAAAGTAACACAGTTTACATAAAATCACAATCAATTCAATTCATTAAAATGCATTCTAAAATCAATTCATTCTAAAATCAATTCAAAATGAAATTAATGGCAACCATTGGCCTAGAGTTCTATGAGGATTACCGAAGGAGGGGGTCAGACTATGCCTTGGCCAAAGGCCTGGTGGAACAGCTCTGTCTTGCACGCCCTGCGGAAAGATGTCATGTCCCACAGGGCCCTAGTCTCTTGTGACAGAGCATTCCACCAGATTGGAGCCACAGCCGAAAAAGCCCTGGCGCTGGTTGAGGCCAGCCTAACCTCCCTGTGGCCCGGGACCTCCAAGATGTTTTTGTTTGAAGACCATAAGGTCCTCCATGGGACATACAAGGAGAGGCAGTCCCGTAGGTATGAGGGTCCTAGGCCGTACCCACAACAACCTTGTGAAGTAAGAGGCTGAGAGTGAGTTCCCCCGGTGAACTTCACGGCTGAAGGGGGATTCAAACCTTGGTTTCTCAGGTCACAGTCACACACTCTAACCACTATGGGGTGTTGAATAGTAGCCCAAGGGTGAGGTTTAACATGTCTCCAAAAAAGAAAAAGAAAAAAAATCAGAGTTTCGACTTTGGTGGACATCCGTGGAAAATGAGTTCCACAATTGGGCAGCCACCAAGAACACTTCTTTACATGACCCAAATACAGCACACAGATGGTGCAGCCAAGACCTAACTGTCTTGGTGCTATAAAGTATGGTAGAAGGTATTTGAGTACCAAGAGCCCAAGTCATTACCACTGCTTTGTGGGCACTGCTGCACGACCCAGGTAACAGAGGCTTGGGGGGTGCAGGGGGGCCTTCCTTTTTCTTCTCAGGTGATGAAATGGGTCATACCACCCCTGAGCTTCCCAGAGGTATCTGGTTGGCTACCTTGAGAACAGAATGATGCCCTAGATGGGCCTTTGGCCCGATGCTGCAGAGGTCTTCTTATATTCTCATGACTCCAAACAACATCCTGGGTGGAGGCACCCATTATCACCCATTTCAACCTTCCTGACAGAAGGAAGGGGGCAGGAAAGGGCAGACCCACTAGCGAATATTGCCTAATTCATTACAGGCAATTATTGGGAAGACAGGTGAACTAATGTCAGTGTACTGGAAGAAGCAAAGATCACCAGTGTTGAAGCAATGATTCTTCAACATCAACTTCGTTGGACAGGTCATGTTGTGCGGATGCCTGATGATCGTCTTCCAAAGCAACTACTCTATTCCGAATTTAAAAATGGAAAGCATAATGCTGGTGGTCAACAAAAGAGGTTTAAAGACTCTCTCAAGGCAAATCTTTAAAAAATGTAGTATAAACACCGACTACTGGGAAACACTGACTTGCGAGCGCTCCAGTTGGAGAACAGCCTTGACCAAAGGTGTCATGGGCTTTGAAGACACTCAAACTCAGGACAAAAGGGAGAAATGTGCTAAGAGGAAGGCACACTTGGCAAACCCTCACCATGATCAACTCCCGCCTGGAAACCTATGTCCCCACTGTGGAAGGATGTGTGGATCTAGAATTGGCCTCCACAGTCACTTACGGACTCACTGTTAAGACCATGTTCATGGAAGACAATCTTACTCGGCTATGAGTGATCGCCAAAGAAGAAGAAGATTGCCTAATTCGTTACCGAGTGCACTGCGGCCACTCCGTTCTTCTCTTTGCCTACAATCACTGTGTTTTTAACGGGTCCTAAATCACTCTGCGATATTTTTCTAGTGGGTACCGGTACATACATTTAATAAACCTAAACCTGTTGGTCTCAATAACTTTCCTCTCTGGTGAGTGCCATCCATCTTGTACTCTTTCGTTGCTTAACACATAGGTGAAATTATGTCATCATGCTTCTCCCGTCAGCCCCAGTTTTCCAGACACTTCTTAGAAACTAGTTCCCTGCCCTTTCATAGGGCCTGCAGCACACCCTTCGTCTAATGTAGCTGCCTCCTTTTTCACTAGATGGCACTGCAAAGTAGTCTTAGGACTGTCCACAGAGTGAAAAGAGATTGATGTAAAAAGTGGACCGCTTCAAGAGATGGAGAGGCTGCCCATTCCTGCTCTGTTCCTGGCCCACTATGATGCTGTTTCAAATAACTCTAAGGAAACAGGTAAGAACTCTGAGGAACATGAAACACTCATGTCAAACCCGCCAACGTTTCTCTGATGACAATAGGGATGCCCTATTCAATAATAATAATAATATTAATAACAATAATAATTTTATTATCTGTGCCCCACCTATCTTACTCGGTTGCCCCACCTACTTTGGGAGGCTTCCAACACATATAACAACACAATAAAACATTAAACATAAAAAACCCTTCCCTTACTAGCAGGCATAGGCAAACTTGGCCCTCCAGATGTTTTGGGACAACAACTCCCATCATCCCTAGCGAACAGGACCACTGATCAGGGATGATGGGAGTTGTAGTCCCAAAACATCTGGAGGGCTGAGTTTGCCTATGCCTGCTATATAGGGCTGTCCTCAGATGTCTTCAAAAGGTTGCATAGTTACTTCTCTCCTTGGATCGGGGGTCGCATGACTCCATACCCTACAACATTTCTCTGATGAAAATAAGGCTTTCCTAAGGAAAAGGGGGACGCGGGTGGCGCTGTGGGTTAAACCACAGAGCCTAGGGCTTGCCGATCAGAAGGTCGGCACTTCGAATCCCCGCGACGGGGTGAGCTCCCATTGCTCAGTCCCTGCTCCTGCCAACCTAGCAGTTTGAAAGCACGTCAAAGTGCAAGTAGATAAATAGGTACTGCTCCGGTGGGAAGGTAAACGGTGTTTCCGTGCGCTGCTCTGGTTTGCCAGAAGCGGCTTAGTCATGCTGGCCACATGACCTGGAAGCTGTACGCCGGCTCCCTCGACCAATAAAGCGAGATGAGTGCCGCAACCCCAGAGTCAGTCATGACTGGACCTAATGGTTAGGGATCCCTTTACTTTTACTTTTAAGGAAAAGGGGGTCATTCTGGGATCAAATCAGAAACCAGCACAGTATCTGTAATTCCAGGACTGTCCCTGGAAAATAGGGACATTTGGCAGGTCAGTGATGTTTCTAGCCGTGCCATGTGCTTTGCACAAACTGAGATGCTGCTACTTTCAACTAGTGTGCCATGGCAGGGAAAACACAAAGTATAATGACGTTTGTCATCAGACAGCTCTCTAATTGAGCTGCACCTTTACAGTGGTGTAGCAGAGCCGCGATAGGTTGGGGTGGCACACCAGGACTTTTCGCAGCAGGGATGATGATATCATCCCTTGGGTTGCTTTGTGCCAACCATTCTTCATGCCAAATAAACGAGCTTTTTTTTCCCCAGACAGAAGCTGGTTTCCAGAGGAGGAGCCATGTGTCTTGCAGCAAAAGCAGTCAAAATCAGATGGCACCCTAAGGCGAGGCACCTTAAAGAGTAACCAATTTGTGAACTCAAGCGCACTTTGTCAGCAGCATGTTAGTAACCAGTTGGTGAATTCAAGCCCATATCCTGAGATGAATGAAGTGCAGCTGGCAGGTATAGGAGAAAATTGCAAGGTGGGGTTGCATGGCATTGAGATGGAAAAATGAAAGTCAGTGAGAGAAGTAATATATATGTTAAATAAGCACATCTGTAACTCCGTATAGTAACAGAATGGTGACGGTTGTTGAGCTGATAACATTAAGCCCTGAGTTGTGGCAGGAAACGGTTCACAAGAAACTGTCACCTGTAGAACAGATGTCTTGGTATTGGCAAGGTAATTAAAAACCCTTTGTCTTGATTTAACCCACAAGTAATGGCCCTGAACTTCTTTCTGAATTGTAATTCACGTGCTTCACACTGAATTATTCCTTTGTTGCAAAATGGCAACCTGAAGGTCGTTTGTTTTACAATTGTCTAATGTTGTCTATGGAGTTTTCTTGGCAGGGATACTGGAGTGGCTTGCCGGTTCCTGCTCCAGGTGGATCATGTTTGGTCAAAACTCTCCACTAGGACCTGTCCGTCTTGGGTGGCCCTGCATGGCATAGCTCATAGCTTCTCTGAGTTATTCAAGCCCCTTCACCACGGCAAGGCAGTGATACATGAATGGACTGCAAGAAGATCCAACCTATCCATTCTGAAGGAAATCAGCCCTGGGTGCTCACTGGAAGGACAGATCCTGAAGCTGAGGCTCCGATACTTTGGCCACCTCATGAGAAGAGAAGACTCCCTGGAAAAGACTCTGATGTTGGGAAAGACTGAGGGCACAAGGAGAAGGGGACAACAGAAAATGAGATGGTTGGACAGTGTTCTCGAAGCTACCAGCATGAGTTTGACCAAACTGCGGGAGGCAGTGGAAGACAGGAGTGCTTGGCGTGCTCTGGTCCATGGGGTCACGAAGAATCGGACACGACTAAATGACTAAACAACAACAACAACGTTGTCTAATGTTTTACAATTTTTGATGTGCTGTAAGCTGCCCAGAGTGGCTGGGGAAACCCAGCCAGATGGGCGGGGTATAAATAATAAAATTATTACTATTATTGTCATTATTACAGAGTGCCCTGGGATGTTGAAATGTTCTCCCATATATTTATGGATATTGGCATTGTTATCTCAGATTTGTGTCCATCTATTCTCTTGTGTAAAGAATGGCCTGCCTGTCCAATGCACAAGGGCATTGTTGATAGATGACGGCATAAATCTCATTTGAAGGTGAGTAAGGGAAGAACATCTTATGTCAATGGTTCCAAAAATCTGGTCCATGGATCATGAGTTGTCATCCAGAGACCACCAGTCAGCTTCATTCAAGGGGTCCACAACATTCCACATAAAATATTCATATTGATTTGTAATTGTATTTTTAGTGCATCTTTCATTTACGTTATCTTTTATTGTATTAGCATTTGAATTCTATGGCATGCTGTCTCCAGGGAGGTTCACCCTCCATTACACACCTTTAGGCACCAGGCAAAAACATTTCTCTTTGACCAGGCCTTTGGCTGATTGACATCTGATACCCTTTTAAATGTGTTGCGGGAAGGGGAATTATTGGCTTGTTTTTGTTCTTATTCTTAGTATGTATTTTGTGTTTGTCATATTGTATTTTTGTGCTTTTGAACCACCCTGAGATCTACAGATGAATAAATACAAATTTAATAGATAATAACATAATAATAAAGTATGAGATATGCCATTAAAAAAGCAATAAACATACAATTAAAAATTACCCTGCAACTAGCAACAGCACAGTACAATTGATGTAACAGGCAGGGGAAGAAATATTAAGTGGTCCCCCCAGAACGTCAGGAATTTTCAAGTTGGCCATGGGTGGGGAAAAAGCTTTGGGAGCCACTCTCTCATGTTATAACACTCGATTGGGAGCCGCCCAGAGTGGCTGGGGAAACTCAGCCAGATGGGCAGGGTATAAATAATAAATTATGATTATACAGTAGTACCTCGGGTTAAGAACTTAATTTGTTCTGCAGGTCCATACTTAACCTGAAACTGTTCTTAACCTGAAGCACCACTTAGCTAATGGGGCCTCCTGCTGCCGCTGCACCGCTGCAGCCCGATTTCTGTTCTTATCCTGAAGCAAAGTTCTTAACCTGAAGCACTATTTCTGGCTTAGTGGAGTGTGTAACCTGAAGCGTATGTAACCTGAAGCGTATGTAACCCAAGGTACCACTGTATTATTATTATTATTATTATTATTATTATTATTATTATTATTGACATTATTAGGTCCTTGTGTTGCCAGAGTAGACATAGAGGCAGCGTTGGCAACTGGGTCTGATCCGAGCTTGTTCTTTCTGTGTCCTGTTGTTGCTGGTGAGTAGCTATTTTAGGTTGGTGGGACTTGTCTGTAAGCAAGCACTAGCCTGCCTCCCAAGACCCTGCACTTTTGGGTGGTGTCAGCTGGAAGATGGGATCCGTGATCTGGGGGAGCCTGTAACAGCTGGGAGACAAGAGGCAGGGGCGTAGCTAGCTGCTCTGGCACCCGGAGCGGCAGGGGCAGGGCGATCCGTGTATGGGGACGGGGCAGCGATTTGCGTACAGGGGCGACATGATGAGCTGCCCATGGAATCCGCCTGGTGGACATAAGCCCCACGCTGCCATTTCGGGCAGTGCAGAGCTCTGAGCCACCACGTCACTCTCCTGGTCAGAGGCAGGAGAAGCTGAAGAAGAAGAAGAAGAAGAAGAAGAAGAAGAAGAAGAAGAGGAGGAGGAGTTTGGATTTGATATCCCACTTTATCGCTACCCGAAGGAGTCTCAAAGCAGCTAACATTCTCCTTTCCCTTCCTCCCCCACAACAAACACTCTGTGAGGTGAGTGGGGCTGAGAGACTTCAGAGAAGTGTGATTAGCCCAAGGTCACCCAGCAGCTGCATGTGGAGGAGCGGGGAAGCGAACCCAGATTACAAGTCTACCGCTCTTATCCACTACACCACACTGGCTCTGAAGGATTGGAGAGTGAAGATGCAGGAGGATGGAGAGAGAGGTCAGTCTGGTGCAAAGCCAAGGGCTTCCACACTTTCACCTCTTTCTCCTACCTCTCCTGCTCCATTCTCTCCCTGGATCAGGAAGGGATTGAAGTGGGGCTCGCAGAAGCAGCTTAGATGCAGATGCAGTCTTCACCTGTTTGCACACAGGTTGGATAGGGGAGGTACATAAGCCAAGCTTGGGAGTGGGGCCTCTTGTCAGGCGCACACCTAGGAGTAGCTGACAGATGGAGTAGGGATGATGGACATGCCTTTTCCTAACTTGTAAGTGTGCTTTTTGAGAAGAAGGTTAATTCCTCATTCTAGGCATTCCTTGCCTGACAGTGCTGTGACGTTATGCCTCCTGCTTGCTTGGAGAGAGGGTGGAGAAATTTAGAGCGTTTCTGTGTAGAAAGAAACCTCTGGAATTTGTGTGACTGGAATAATTCCTACTGAACTAAGGTTGAGACTTCCTGTGCTTGGCTGCCTCTGGCTTTGCCCACCACTGGAATGAGGCCGATAAGCAATGTGGCCCTCAGTTCCCCAGCCCTGGTCTAAGACAATGGATATTATCCCCATATTCCATGGCAGTGAATTCCTTCAGCTAATTATGCATTGTACTAAGAATGCCCTGAATAGCCACAGAGTGTACATTCGACCACTATGCCCTTCCTGCTGCAGAAAAGCATTATTTTCTTTGGTGTTTTACCAACCACCAATGCCTAGGCCTCACTCAATGAGGCTTTGTCCCCACCGATCTGTGTGGAGTGTGGATGCCACTGCCAATTTCTCTTTATTACCACTCTTTTCCTTTAGTTGCCTTTTGAAAGCCAGAAGCCTCCATTAGCATATGGCAAGTCAACACATCCCTTCAGTTATATAAATGATCAACTGCCAAAGAGAGAGAGAGAGATGTATACGTTCAACCAAACAGATGGTTTCACATCTTCGTTCCCTCACACAAAGTTCATTCTGCCACCAACTGCTAACCATGAATAGTGCCAGATTCTATAGGTGATTCAAAGGCCAGCCCTGTGCTTCAAAGTTTACCTGGAGATACAAACAAGGGTATAGCATTTTTGAGACTGAAAGCCAGCCACCCCCATTCCTCTCTCTCTCTCTGGTTGCCAGTGTTTTAAAGACACTACTCCAGCACTTTTAACTGTTGCCTGGCACAGAGAGTCCATCAAGGAGATAAGTTCATACCCTACAACATTTCTCCAATGAAAATAGAGACATTCCATTCCATCTATACCCTGCCCAACTGATTGGGCTGCCCCCAGCTACTTTGGGTGGCTTCCAACATATATAAAAACATAACAAAACATTAAACATCGAAAAACTTCCCTATACAGTGGTACCTCGGGTTAAGTACTTAATTCGTTCCGGAGGTCCGTTCTTAACCTGAAACTGTTCTTAATCTGAAGCACTACTTTTTTTTTTAATAATATTTATTAAAGTTTCAGAAAAAAGAATTACATAAAAACAAGAAATACAAAAATAAAAGACAAAAATAAAAATACAAGAAAAATACAGAATAAAAAAGTAAAAACACTTACAAAGAAAAGAAAAAAAGAAAAAATAATAAATCAATCTTTCCATACCTTACATTCATATCCTTATTTCCCTGACCTCCTCATACCTCCCTTTTTTGTGTTCCAATTCAATTAGTTAATTCAGCAATTTCTTTCCCTCCTTATTATCCTGATCTTTGCTCTTAATATATTATAACATTAAATTTTTACCTATTTAAAAATCCAATTTTTCCATATTCTTTTATATCATTACAGCTAGAAACCACTTAACTTCAATCAAACATCATTCTAACATTCATTAATTTTGCAATATTTCTGTAAATAGTCTTTAAATTTCTTCCAATCTTCTTCCACCGACTCTTCTCCCTGGTCTCGGATTCTGCCAGTCATTTCCGCCAATTCCATGTAGTCCATCACTGAAGCACCACTTTAGCTAATGGGGCCTCCTGCTGCTGCCGTGCCGCCGGAGCCCAATTTCTGTTCTTATCCTGAAGCAAAGTTCTTAACCTGAAGCACTATTTCTGGGTTAGCGGAGTCGGTAACCTGAAGCGCATGTAACCTGAAACGTATGTAACCTGAGGTACCACTGTACAGGGCTGCCTTCAGCTGTCTTCTAAAGGTTGTATAGTTACTTACCTCCTTGTCTCGAGGGTCGCATAACTCCATCCCCTCCAACATTTATCCGATGAAAACAGGGACGTCCTAAGGAAAAGCGGGACATTCTGGGATCGAATCAGAAACTGGGATGGCTTCTGTAAATCCAGGGCTGTCCCTGGAAAATAGGGACACTTGGAGAATCTGTAAGCTCCAGCTGCTAAATTTATGGATGTCCGGGTCAAAAGGCACAGAAGCAGGGCACCACCCCTCCCACAAGCAAACCACCCAGTCTACATGTTGCCACTGTTTAACGCATTCACACATGAGTCATCAGCACATATGTAACTTTTTTAAAAAAGCATAGGTGGAAATTTTAGGTCACCTGTGTTATCACTGCAAATGCTATACTTCTTGAGAGGTGGAGAAAGGTAACATACTCAGTTGCTCATCATCCATGATTAAATGCATAGCATACGTATGTAGACTCATTCCGGCTCATGAGCATCTTCAGGAATGGGGGGTAGCCAACATGGTACACCCCAAGTGTTGTTAGACTACAACTCCCATCATCCCTGATCATTGGCCATACTGGCTGGGGCTGCTGCTCCAAGAACATCTGGTGGGCAGCAAGTTCCAGAAATACCAAAAGGCCTTCAGAATAACTTTTAATACTTGAAGTGAAACCAGGTAGCATGGGACTCTATTGTTTATGTTGCTACTATTAGTATTGTTTTTTAGCACATGTTCAGCCTGATTTTATACACAGAATCCTAGAAGTGGAAGGTACAACACCCTGAAATTTGGGATTTTTTTGCCCAACTTGGGGCTTGAACCCACAACCCTGAGATTAAGAGTCTCATGCTCTACCCACTTAGCTACCAAGGCAGATATGTGACTCTATTGTTGATATTTTGGTTTAACTGTCTTGTTACCTAGCCCCCCCCCCCCCTCTGTGTGTGTAAAATAAAGAATTGCTGTTAGGTGAAATTGCATGGCATATTGTGAACTCACTTCCATTCAAATGTTATTTGCCATATTCCCCATATTCCCCTTCACTACTATATTAGCTTACCAAATCCAGAAACCACGAGCCAAGCTTTCAGAACTCAAAAGGTTGCAAGTACAATTTAGCATGAAAATCAGGCTATCTAACTGTTAGCAGTTCTTTTCATACTTTAATACTTCATTGTTGTTCAAATTAGCTCTTCATAGTTCCAAAGCAAGCTACAATTCTTATTCTTCCATGAAACCAGAGGGAGTAAACCCAAGCCAGCGATGCTAAGAGTGTGGGCTGGAGGAATTTGAAAAGGTGTGCCAGCCTTTATGCCTACCCCAGATTCTGTCATTTTTAAATTTATTTTTTGCAGTATAAGCTTGAGAACTTCTTTCCTGTTTCATAATTCAGGAATAGCTGGCTCTGAAAAATTCAAAGACTAACGTCTAGGACATATTTGAATATATTTGGTTTAGAAATTTACAAGTTATTAAACTGGCAATTCCTTATCATTTTAATTTGTTTCAGACGGTGCCAAGAAAGATTACAATCTAGGAAGATTATAAAATCCTATGAAGATTACATGGTCCATCAGTGGAGTCTTGTAAAGGCTGCCATAGGCCAATAAAACCTTAAGTCGATTATTAGAATGTGTGCCAGGTACCAGCAGATGTGTTAAAGGGCCCCAAAGCTCAGCCAGTGGCAAGCATTACAGAGTCCTCCCTCAGCGGGTGCAGAATTGGACCTAGTTCTTTTGTCAGCAAATTTGCTTCTTTATGTCTGAGAATGTGTGGGAGGAGAGAATAACTTGAACCAAGCAATTCAAGCCCAAGTGGTACGGATATCACCAGCTTAGTACGCAGTGCTTGTCCAGTTACACACACAGAGAGAATAAGGAAGTCCTGCTGAGTTCAGTGGGGTTTACTTCCGAGTCAATGTGTTTTAGGATTGCTCCGTTAACCAGGGATGATGGGCAAATGTCCTAGGAGGCCCAGGTAAGGAAAACACACCGTAATAAATGGAACTTTCACCCCTTAATGTCACCTGCCATGGTCCTTGGTTGAGTTCCGTTGCAAAAGTCAACTCTGCAAGCAGCGGCGTAGCGTGGGTTGTCAGCACCCGGGGCAAGGCAAGTAATTTGCGCCCCCTAACCCGGGGCAAGGCAAGTAATTTGCGCCCCCTAACCCCTAACCTGCCGCTGCTGCCAGCTTCTTCTTGCTGCTGCCTGGTCTGGTCTGGTGTGGCTCTCTCCTGCGCTCAGCGCTGCGCTGGGCGGCCGCTGCACTGTCCCTCCCCCAGATAGTCCCTCGCTCTCTCTCTGCACCGCACGCCTGACACCCACCCCCTCCACAGTGGGCGGCGACCCAGAGGCTCGGATCGGATTCGCACAGCCTGCACTGCACTGCAGTGAGAGAGAGTGAGTGAGCCAGGTAGGGGCAAAGAGCTGCGAGTGTGAGTGCGCCCCCCCCAGATGTTGCGCCCGGTGCGGCTGGCCCCCCCTGCACCCCCACGCTACGCCACTGTCTGCAAGTTATAAATCAAAGAAACGAGGAAATGAGAACAGTCCTGTGCAGCTTGGGAAGTTTGCAAGGCAAAAGCAGGTCTCAGTCCAGCCCAGATTCAAAGCAGGGTGCCCTTTTGTGACAGCGAAATGTTGATCCTGTCGCTGGACGGCATCTTGCACAACATGACCATTATTTTGCAAGTTAATTTATACTGCTTGAAATTATTGTGATGATTATATAATTGACAATCGTTGCTCTTTTCCTCTTTTTAGTGCCCTACCTGTCAAGTTTCGTCTCCAAAGAAGCCAGCTTCTGCTGTCCTCTTTAACTTTAAAATAGCTGGATTTTCCTTTAGCAAATAGGAATGCATGGGCTCGCAGCATTCCCTTTGATTTCCAATGTGGAATCTCAGATGATCTCTTTATTGAGCATTCATCCTGATTTGCTTGCACAAAGCTTACGCAGAGGTTAGACTATGACCAGTCTTTATTGAGCATTTATTCCAATTTGCTTGAGGGGTCTTCCTGCTAATCGTTAGGTCATCTCACAGCTTTCAGTGTGTTTACTGTCAATTTCCTAACCACAAAAAGTCTCTTAAAGGGTTGTTGCATCAGAGTGACAGAATACTTTAATTGCACAAACCAAAATGTCTGCTATGCACTTGAATAAAGGTAAAGGGACCCCTGACCATTAGGTCCAGTCGTGACCGACTCTGGGGTTGCAGCGCTCATATCGCTTTATTGGCCAAGGGAGCGAGTGTACAGCTTCCGGGTCATGTGGCCAGCATGACTAAGCTGCTTCTTGCGAACCAGAGCAGCGCACGGAAACGCCGTTTACCTTCCCGCCGGAGCGGTACCTATTTATCTACTTGCACTTTGACGTGCTTTCAAACTGCTAGGTTGGCAGGAGCGGGGACCGAGCAACGGGAGCTCACCCCATCGCGGGGATTTGAACCGCCGACCTTCTGATCGGCAAGTCCTAGGCTCTGTGGTTTAACCCACAGTGCCCCCTGCGTCCCTATGCACTTGGGCAAAAAAAATGAGAGGCACAAATACAAGATGGGTGACACCTGGCTTGAGAGCAGTACATGTGAAAAGGATGTAGGAGTCTTGGTTGACCACAAACTTGACATGAGCCAACAGTGTGACGCGGCAGCTAAAAAAGCCAATGCAATTCTGGGCCTCATCAATAGGAGTATAGCATCTAGATCAAGGGAAGTAATAGTGCCACTGTATTCTGCTCTGGTCAGACCTCACCTGGAGTACTGTGTCCAGTTCTGGGCACCACAATTCAAGAAGGACACTGACAAACTGGAACGTGTCCAGAGGAGGGCAACCAAAATGGTCAAAGGCCTGGAAACGATGCCTTATGAGGAACGGCTAAGGGAGCTGGGCATGTTTAGCCTGGAGAAGAGGAGGTTAAGGGGTGATATGATAGCCATGTTCAAATATATAAAAGGATGTCACATAGAGGAGGGAGAAAGGTTGTTTTCTGCTGCTCCAGAGAAGCGGACACGGAGCAATGGACCCAAACTACAAGAAAGAAGATTCCACCTAAACATTAGGAAGAACTTCCTGACAGTAAGAGCTGTTCGACAGTGGAATTTGCTGCCAAGGAGTGTGGTGGAGTCTCCTACTTTGGAGGTCTTTAAGCAGAGGCTTGACAACCATATGTCAGGAGTGCTCTGATGGTGTTTCCTGCTTGGCAGGGGGTTGGACTTGATGGCCCTTGTGGTCTCTTCCAACTCTATGATTCTATGATTCTTTGATTCTATGATTCTATGATTCTATGAATACCTCTCACAAAATGCTTACTGTCTGAACCCAAATCTGTTTGCAGCTAGAGGAGATATATCCAAGAGATTCCTACGTACACAATAAATATGGAAGGTAAGAAAGTAAAACATCACTAGCCTCAGAATTCATTTCACTGCTCTCCAGCTCCTTGTATTACATTATCCTGCTGTGCAGTCAATCCCAGAAGACCCAATATCAGGAACATCCATGTGATACTACAAGGATTGTAATAAATGTAAGAACTAGGTCAGCTTTTTATGGTTTTGCTTGGAGCACCATAATCTATTTAACAAGGAAGCTTGGAACCCCCAATTCTGTTGTGGGATTTTAGGAAGGAAGCATCTAAAAGCTGCTTCCCACATTATAGTAGAAATAAGTTAGAATACAACCTTTCAATAGTCATGGACTCATGGTATTATGATATATGCATCAGGAAGGAGGGGCCAGCCAAAAATATTATAATTGGACACTTTTATGTACTACTTCCAATAACAAAATGACTTCAAAAGTGGTTTACCTAGACACTTAAAGCAATATAAATACAAATCCTAAAATGCAGTTTAAACCCACAGCAATCCAACAATTATAATCAGCAAAGCAATAGTAGAACCAGACGAGAACTGAAGCAAACTAAACACAGTTGCCTCTAGGGGAAGGGAGTTTCACAACTGGGGTGCAACTAGGGAAAATATTTTCTCATTGTAGTGTTGTCCTTATCCCACCCTGATGTACTTGTTAAATCTGTGGGATGTAAACACAGGAGCAGTCAATGACAACATTCCTAGAGTGTACATGTTAGAAACATGGGGAGGGATGTCTGTCCAGCAAGCAGGTAAACTTCCTGGGGATGGACTTCCTCCGCATGTGACCAGAGGTGGGTGTGGCCTCACCTGTGCAGGTAATGACAAAAGCACAGGACAGGCAGCCATCACTCTCTCTCTGCCATCACCTTTCGAAGAAGCAGGATGCCCTCTTGGCTCTCAGCCAAGAGAGGAGAGGGCTATCTTCCTATAAGATAGATTCTAAGTATATGTAACCTTTTTAAGCCTGTCTGCCATCTGGGATCATATTGTGAACAGATCGTGAGTAAACTCTTTATACTTTTATAAAGACTGTGTTGTGTCTTGTATTTTAAGAGGGAACAAAAGGGGAAATTACCAGAGTAATTATTATAGAGGTTCTAGCGAACCTGTGCACACGTTACCGTTGCGAACTTAAAGGGGAATGTCTATAAACTCTGCTGATATTTTGGGAACTTGTTAGCACAAGTTGGATAAGGATATAATTAGTCAATATATCCTCTCCTGCACCCCAGAACATTCCCACAAAATCAAGAGTGGGGGTTCTTTTTCAGCCTGAGGGTCTGGGAGTCATTTTGGACTCACAGCTGTCCATGGAGGTGCAGGTTAATTCTGTGTCCAGGGCGGCTGTCTACCAGCTCCACCTGGTACGCAGGCTGAGACCCTACCTACCTGCGGACTGTCTTGCCAGAGTGGTGCATGCTCTGGTTATCTCCCGCTTGGACTACTGCAATGCACTCTCTGTGGGGCTACCTTTGAAGGTGACCCAGAAACTGCAATTAATCCAGAATGCGGCAGCTAGACTGGTGAATGGGGGTGGCCGCCGGGACCACATAACACCAGTCCTGAGAGATCTGCATTGGCTCCCAGTTCATTTCTGAGCACAATTCAAAGTGTTGGTGCTGACCTTTAAAGCCCTAAACGGCCTCAGTCCTGTATACCTGAAGGAGCGTCTCCACCCCCATCATTCTGCCTGGACACTGAGGTCCAGCTCCGAGGAACTTCTGGCGGTTCCCTCATTGCGATAAGTGAGGTTACAGGGAACCAGACAGAGGGCCTTCTCGGTAGTGGCGCCTGCCCTGTGGAACGCCCAGATGTGAAGGAAATAAGCAGCTATCTTCTTTTTAAAAGACATCTGAAGGCAGCCCTGTTTAGGCAAGTTTTTAATATTTGATGCTGTATTGTTTTTAACACTTGATTGGAAGCCACCCAGAGTGGCTGGGGAAACTCAGCCAGATGGGTGGGGTATTAATAATAATAATAATAATAATAATAATTGTAAAGGTTGTATACAGTGGTACCTTGGGTTACAGACGCTTCAGGTTACAGACTCCACTAACCCAGAAATAGTACCTCGGGTTAAGAACTTTGCTTCAGGATGAGAACGGAAATCGTGCTCCGGCAGCGCAGCGGCAGCAGGAGGCCCCTTTAGCTAAAGTGGTGCTTCAGGTTCAGAACGGACCTCCAGAACAAATTAAGTACTTAACCCGAGGTACCACTGTATAGTTACTTATCTCCTTGGCTTGGGGGTTGCACAACTCCATACCCTCCAACATTTCTCCTATAAAAACAGGGGCATCCTAAGGGAGAAGTTTTCAGCCAGTGTGCCATGGCACCCTGGGGTGCCTGGAATGATGGTCAGGGGTGCCACAGGCAACACTGGCCTCTGTCCCTCTTCCCTTCCCTCCCTCCCCTGATGCCCTTTTGCATCTCTGCCTCCCAAGGGCTTACATGGCTGTTTGTTGCAACGGCCTTGGCTACAAGGTCCGCAAGCAAATGGGCTGCCCAGAGGACTCCTGAGGAGAGGGCGGAGGAGGCTACGGGCACACTTCACAAGGGAGGTTCTGCAAGCAAGGCCCCACAAGCAATTGATGACATAACTGGGCCTCTAAGGCTTGGAGCACGTTTCCCCACAGGGGAGCCACAGAAAGAATGTACCGTATTTTTCGTTCTGTAAGACGCACCAGACCATAAGACGCACCTAGTTTTTGGAGGAAGAAAACAAGAGAAAAAAAATTCTGAATCCCAGAACAGCAAAAGGGATCTGGCTTCTGGGATAGCCTCTTGCTGTTCTGGCTTCTGGAATAGCCGCGCGAAGCCTCTTCAGGGCTGCGGCTAACTGAAGGCTCCCCCAAGAGTTGCGCTCCCTTTAAAGAACGCGCGGAGTGTGTGTGCAGCTCTTGGGGGCTTTTCCATAAGACGCACACACATTTCCTCTTACTTTTTAGGAGGGGAAAAGTGCATCTTATAGAGCGAAAAATACGGTAGTGGGTCAAGGGAGCCGTGGACTCAAAAAGGTTGAAAACATCTGTGCTAAGGGAACGCGGGACATTCCAGGATCAAATCAGAAACAGGGACGGCTTCTGTAAATCCAGGACAGTCCCTGGAAAATAGAGACACTTGGGGGGGGGTCTGTGAATGTGTCTCTTACCCTTGTACTATTTCTGGCATTCAAAATCCAGAGGTTTCTGCACAAGCATATCTCTCCATCTTCCATCCAGGCCAACAAGATCTGTTTTCAGTGTCCAAGCACACATTCCAGCCAGGGAAATTGTGCTCAAAAAGGGCGATACAAGATCCAGGAGTGTGGCCTGGAGCGAGAGAGTGTCGAAGGCAAAACAGGGACGCCTTAAAGGCTGCGTTGGACCCCTAAGCCCGAGGTTTTCCACTCCTGGTTCAATCTTTGACATGCACCTGCTTCCACTGTGTGATGTGAAAGAGCCCCACAAGCCTCTATCCATAGCTGTCAACTTTTCAACTTTTTTAAAGGGAAATTCCCTTATTCCGAATAGGATTCCTTGCAAGAAAAGGGAAAAGTTATGCCTCTATCTCAGACGGAAGGGCTTGTCGCTTCGACAGAAAGCCTTGGCTTTTAGAGCACATTGGCTTAGCCTCTGTGGGGAAGAGCTAGTCGTCACTTGCAATGGGGCATATGCTTCGGCTGCGCCTGATCATGTCCAGGTATATAGCACCAAGGGAGGCTACTCTCTATGACTCACACCATACAGCGTTTTGCGAATGCCAAAAAGGAGAGGGTGGGGTCCCCGTCTATAAACTCAGGATTCATAAATGTTTACTCCAATTTGCTGCTTGGTTATACTTGACTCTCTGGGTTGGCACACCCATTGATTTACTACCTTCGTACGAAGAGCACTGTCAGGAAGGCTTTCCCTCACCCCGCTTTATTTTAGCTTTTTCAAATGAAAACCCTCTGACTCCGGTTAGTTAAATATTTAAGTTCTTAGACGGCAAGATGAGAAAATTATTCACTTCTCCCAAAATGGTGTGGATTTTCCTAGAGGCTTAATCTGTGCAGTGCATTACACTGGCACTTACTGAGACGGAGGAGACGGATTCTACCCCTCACGCCCATTTACCCCCTCTGCTCCACCCCAAACAAGCAAACATATAAGCACACACACACACACACACACACACACACACACACACACACACTGCTGTCTTTCCTCGCACAACGTTGTTCCTGTAGCTGGGACAGGATGTGAAAATGATGAAACCTACCGTATTTTTCACTCTATAAGACACACTTTTCCCCTCCTAAAAAGTAAGGGGAAATGTGTGTGCATCTTATGGAGCGAATGCAGGCAGGAGGCTCTGCTCAACGCTCCCTTTAAAGAGCCGCACACACACTTCACATGCTTTTTAAGGGGAGCGCGGCTCTTGGAATGAAGGCTCCCCTTGCCCGGGAGAGGCTGTGCACGGCTATCCCATAAGCCAGGACAGCCAGCTGGATTGCTGCACTGCTATGCTGCTGGCTGTCCTGGCTTCTTGCTTAGCCGCACGCAGCCTCCCCAGCCAGGAGATCGCTTATAGAGAGAAAAATATGGTGCTTTGGTGCTTTTTCAGACCAAGTGGACGTTCTCTAAAGAGGGCAGACAATCAAACTAAGCATCCAATCTCTATGCCCCCACCCCCACCCCCACCCCAGTATTCAAAACTTGAACAAAATTTGAGAACAGAGAAATGTGGCTCCGATTGCTGCAGAGGCCCGATAGATTCTTCACATGGTTATCCCAACTATCGCTTGACTATTTGAGCGTGCCAATCATGGATCATCCATATCGACCAGTTATCTAACAATGGAAGGCAAGCTGAGAGGCACCAATCCGCTAAATTAATTGTGTGAACAATATGATTTGTCATTCAAATTCACTTTCATAACCCTGTGCAAGCAACAGATGTTCACAATTTATGTGAACCGCCCTGAGGCTTCCTGGTATAGGGCGGTATATAAATTCAACAACAAACAACAACAACAACAACAATGCTAGGTTAGAGTAATGTTGCACAGTACTGTGTTACCTTTGCATACCACTTGGCCGGATTATGGCATAAACCTATTGATCCTAAAAGCAGCAAAGGTGTGCACTTTTTAAACTACATCTTTCCCGATGAAGTCAGGACACATTTGTCAAGCTTGGTCCAGGTCACATCTTGTACACTTTTTGTTGTAAAATACTTGTTTGCTCAAGATAAAACACACAAACTTTTCTTATAAAATAAGAGAACTTTTATGCCAAGGAGAGGAACGTTTTTCCAGCTGAGGGCCTGATAGCTTTCTGAGCAATCTTTTTTGCCAGGAGTGGGCTGGGGCAAAGGCAAAAATTGGGCAGATAAACGAATACAAATTTTACCTACTTTTACTCACACGTTCCTCTCTATATCCACTCATCCAGGGAAGCAAGAGGCATTATGAGAATTCAGGGACACATTCCACCCGGGGAAAATACTCAAGGAGGCTGCAAAACAGTGTGGACGAGGTATGTGGCTTGGGGAGAGGCAGAGTAACTGAGGAGAAGTTGTAACTTGAGGAGAGTGACCTAAAATGTAGCCTTTGGCCCTCAGGGATGAGATTTCCCATCCCTGCTTTATGCAAATAACACACAACTTTACATATGATTAAGAGGTTCTAAGTTTCATCTTCTTGCTTCGAAGACTGGTTCGTGGGATTTCCAAATTGCCATTCACGTGAGAACTGCAACTAATCTCATTAAAGTGCCGCGTGACCTAATAATTTACTGAACTTGCATTTCTCTTCAATTCATGTGAAGTGAAGACATCTCTCACTCGCTGTGTTGACTTGTGTTGCCTTGGAGATATTAGCCTAAAGATTCAATTGACAAGAGGCTTTTTCCACTTACAAAGAGTCCAAGGATATTAATTTCATGTAAATGTCATGGGCTGGTTGGATTGCAGAGGAACGGTGGGAGGAAAATCCGCACCCTAAGGGAAGAAGGCTCAGAAACTGAGGAGTAGTGGTGGGACAACAATGAGTGGTTAGAGGGAGAAGACTGGGAAGAGGAGGTTTTGAAAGCTGAAGGGGTAACAGGGCTTAGTGAGCTGGGAGAGTCTATGGCAGAGAGAAGTCCAGAAGCGGAAGCAGAAGTTGAAGCTGGGAAGTGGGAGGAGAGAGGCCAAGAAGCAGAGAGGCTTGTGATGAGTCACAGGTGTCTCCTCCTCCTCCTGCTGCTGCTGCTGCTGCTACTGCTGTGACAAGCTCCTCTCCTCCCTGGTCTCCCAGAACCAGAAGAGGCATGAAGTGGGAGGAGCAAAGACAATCATGCAGGCACAGTCTCCAATTGCTTAGGAAAAAAAAACCCTGGAGAGGAGGTTGTGGGGAGGTGGGGACCCTTAGTCTTGGCAACTGATCCTACTGGGGATGAGTTCCTATGCTCATTAGGCCTGTACTGATCCTGTTCTTGCTAATAAAGTGTCAACTCCAACATGCACAGTGTGATTTACTGCTGGCTCACTCCTGTTAGGAAATGTCAGGATTCTGACATCAGAAAGGTTCCATGTGAATCATGTGCCCCCTCTCTTCTCCCATGCATTCCCATTACACATCTCCTCTTACATCTCCTCTTACACATTATTGTTGTTTAGTCGTTTAGTCGTGTCCGACACTTTGTGACCCCATGGACCAGAGCATGGCAGGCACTTCTGTCTTCCACTGCCTCCCACATTTTGGTCAAACTCATGCTGGTAGCTTCGAGAACACTATCCAGCCATCTCATCCTCTGTTGTCCCCTTCTCCTTGTGCCCTCCATCTTTCCCAACATCAAGGTCTTTTCCAGGGAGTCTTCTCTTCTCATGAGGTGGCCAAAGTATTGGAGTCTCTGCTTCAGGATCTGTCCTTCCAATGAGCACTCAGGGCTGATTTCCTTCGCAATGGATAGGTTTGATCTTCTTGCAGTCCATGGGACTCTCAAGAGTCTCCTCCAGCACCATAATTCAAAAGCATCAATTCTTCGGCGATCAGCCTTCTTTATGGTCCAGCTCTTATTTCCATACATCACTACTGGGAAAACCATAGCTTTAACTATACGGACCTTTGTTGGCAAAGACAACTCCTCTTACACACTTTTCCCTTATTCAAAATATTCAATACAATTTCATACCATCTCAATTTGTCATGGGATTTCTGTCGCTAACATTTATTCTGCTACGTGTACCAGGTAAAAGTGTGATGGAGAGCGTCTTTCCAACCTGAAGACAACCTGTCGTTCTAAGCAACCTCCTGGAGAGCACTTAGCATTTGGTGGGCAAGACGAAGAGGCAAAAGCTGGCAGAGCAATGAATGTGAATTCAACCTTTTGTACAGTAGGCGAGTTCTTTCAGACTCAGATGTTGCTCTCTTATCTCCCATCAAGGTAGGCAGGAGGCATCACCAGAGTCCAAGGGCACATTCTATCTACTCAAAAACACTCAAGGAGGGTGCAAAATCAGGGCTGGTGAGGGCTGTGGCCTGGGACAGTGGCGGACCTGAGTACTATGGTGCCCTGTGCAAGGCCAAAATTTGGTGCCCTCCTCTGCTGTCAGTCCTTGTGCTGTTTTCCCAGAGCTGTTTAAGTGAGGCACCAGGGTTTAAGAAGGAGGCAGGGTACTCCCACCTCCTTCCTAAAGCTGGGCAAGCACTAACTAGGCTATGGGAAGGAGGTGGGAAGACTCTAGGACCCTGTCAGAACCCTTATGCCTCGCACAGCCCTAAATCCACCACTGCTGGGGAAGGGTCCTGGGGGCCAGATAGTGAGGACTGAAAAGCAGGACTGGTGAGGAGTGTGGCTTAAACTTTTCCCGCCCCGACCTGGCCACAGTGATCCACATGATGGTCACCTCCAGGCTTGACTACTGTAATTTGCTCTACGCGGGGCTGCCCTTGAAGCTGACCCAGAAACTCCAGAGGGTGCAGAATGCTGCAGCGATGCTCCTGACGGGGTCCCTGCCATGGGAGCATATTCACTCAGTGCTTTTCCAGCTGCCCTGGCTCCCGGTGGAGTACAGGGTCAGATTTAAGGTGCTGGTTTTGACCTTTAAAGCCCTTCACGGCCTGGGACCCTCGTACCTACGGGACCGCCTCTCCTGGTATGCCCCATGGAGAGCCTCAAGGTCCATAAATAGCAACACCCTAGAGGTCCCGGGCCCTAAGGAAGTTAGATTAGCCTCAACCAGAGCCAGGGCCTTTTCAACACTGGCTCTGGCCTGGTGGAACGCTCTATCTCATGAGACCAGGGCCCTGCGGGATCTCATTTCTTTCAGCAGGGCTTGTAAGACAGAGTTGTTCCACCTGGCCTTTGGCTTGGAATCAATTTGATTCCCTCCTCTTTCTTTTTCCTTTCGCCTCCTGTGAAGAGGCTGCATCCTAATGTTTTAATGTTGTATTTTAATCTTGGCTTTTTTAATTCTATTTTAATCAACTTGCTTTTATTATTGGTTGTTAGCCGCCCTGAGCCTGGTCTTGCCTTGGGAGGGCAGGCTATAAATAAAATTTATTATTATTATTAAGAAGGTGTGTCGCTGAGGGAGTGTTGAGGGCCGGATAGGGAAGCCTAAAGGGCCAAAGGTCCTGAGTCTGAGGTCCTCTATCCCTGTAGAAAAGGATTCTTCTGCATAGAGTACAGTGACAACAGAAAACAGCGGCCTCTGTGGCAGACCAGTTGGAAGGCAACACCAGGGCTCACTCAAGGAAGTGTTAGCAGTGAGAGCAAGCCAATGGGTTGGCCCGCCATGTCTTCCTGTTTTAGCGTTGACTTCTGATGAAAGGAAAGCAGTCCTTCAGAACCTAAAGACACAGATATGACAACAGGTTGAGGTTGAGACCTGTTTTAACAATAAAGCCACACTGCCAATATTTCCACTCCTTTGCCAAGGCCAGCTGTTCTGTTCCTCCTGCATGTAGCAGTCTTTTTAAAAGACGACGTTCACCGGTCTAAGCCACCAGAGCCCAGAAACAACAAAGGGAGAGAGCAATAAATAAACAAAGAGGAGGCACAATAAGCTAAGAAATGGGTGTGACTTTGGCATTAAAAGGCCAGAGGTATGCAGTTAAGCAGCCTTCAGAGTTTCCCTAGCAAGTTTGGGACCATACCTTAAGCAACGCCAACTTCCTCTTCCGTGCTGGCTGGTCGCAAAAGAAAAGATTTAGAGGTATGTCTGGCACACTCCAAGTAGCCAAACCTAAACCTATGGGATTTGTACAAGGCCTGAAAACAATTTCATAGATAATCTAGTCTAGAGGGAGGGAATGTTTTTCTGCCCAAGGGGTGCATTCTCTCATGGAGAACATTTCAGATGTCACATGCCAGGGGTGGGTGGGGACAGAAGAAAGAGTGGGTGGAACAATGGATGCAACTCTTATCTTTATCAGTAATTTTTTGGGGGGGTTCAAGTGCACGCTGGGACAATTAGGTTTGCTCACTTATAGTGACCGAAGGGGTAAGACTTAAACAATAGCAATAATATATTTTAATAATAATATAATATTGTTGTTTAATATGGAGGAATGGACGTTGAAGTTACTGGAGAAAAAGCAGATAAGGTGTGTCAGGGAACTGACATCAGAGCAGAGGGGAGAGGCGAGGCTGCCAGATTCTGCAGGAGAGGGAACGAGCAAGGGAAGAGAGAGAACGTCATCTGGGGAAGGAAGTCCAGGTGACACCAGGAAGAAGGGAGAGGCAGAGAGCATCTCGGAGGTGAGGCTCCGAGACTCTTCCAGTGAAGTCAGTGAGGAGGGTGGAGGACCACCACTCGGCACGCCCACTCTGCGCAGAAGGCTTCCGCGCAGGGAGGCGAGGCGAAGGTTGTCCGTTAAGGAATTCTTATGCTGGAGGAAATTTAGGAGACGCCCACTCACGGATTCTGCTAGCGACTGAGCAGCAGCGCCAAGGGCTGCTCAGTCAGGGAAAGACACAACCACCCCTAAGCAGTTTGGAACAGCTGAAGGTTTACACACAAGCAACTCCAATTCCTCATGACAAGGTGGATTAGAGAAAAAACATTGCTGACATTTAATCATAACAATGATGAGAGGAGCTCCTTTTGGATTTTTGTGTGAAAAGGAAAAGGGATTAATTTGGGTCAGAAGATAGGGGAAATTTTTGCAGAAAGTACAGTGGTACCTCAGGTTACATATGCTTCAGGTTACAGAATCTGCTAACCCAGAAATAGGGCTTCAGGTTAAGAACTTTGCTTCAGGATGAGAACAGAAATCGCGCGGTGGCAGCAGGAGGCCCCATTAGCTAAAGTGGTGCTTCAGGTTAAGAACAGTTTCAGGTTAAGTATGGACCTCCAGAACGAATTAAGTACTTAATCCAAGGTACCACTGTAGATCAGCTGGGTGTCATTCTAGAGTGAATGTATTGAATAATTTCTTTTAGGTAACTGACAGATGGAAAAGGGGAGAGCTGGGTGGGTCCACTACTTTCTGTGGGTGACAAGGGTTAAGAGTTACCTTCGAGAGAGGATTCTGCAGTTTCTTTCTTTCTTTTTTCTTCTCTCTCTCTGTTTTTCATTTCATTTAGCTTCTTTTATCTTATTGTATTACGAAAAGAAGCTTTAACAAGGGCTCAGCGCAAGAAAGGATGCTTTAAAAACGCTGGGCGTTTTGTAGATGGAAAAAGGGGTGAGGAAATTATGAAGAAGAAAATAAAAGTGGTATGGCGAATGGAAAGGATGTGTACAGTGTGGCACTCTGTCCTCCTCGCTTGACACTCGGTCAGCTGGGGCTTCCTGCAACTCAAGGAGATGGCTGCTCTCTCTAGATTCCTCTAATTTTTTTTAAATTGATTTTAACATATAAATTATAAAATGTACCACAAAATTTATCACTTATACAATCTTTTTGGACTTCCATCAGCACCTCTGATGATCCACCGTTTTAACCACTTCTTATGCATTTCTTAACTTTATATTGCCTTTACATCTCTTAACAAATCATCCTTCCCCTTCTCCATTTTTGCAATACTTCCAATAATACTCCTCACAAAACTTCTTGCAAACCTACAGACGTCGTCTGATCTTCACAAATACTTTTCAAATAGTTCGTAAATTTACTCCAGTTTTCCGTGAATTTCTGGTCCCGCCGGTTTTGAATCCTTCCTGTTAGTTTATCTAGTTCTGCATAGTCCATTAACTTCATCCTCCATTCTTCAATCGTTGGTAATTCTTCTTGCTTCCATTTTTGGGTCAGTAATATTCTTGCTGCTGTTATTGCATATAAAAAGAGCTTACATGCCTTTCTATTTATATCACTCCCCACAATGCCCAGTAAAAATGCTTCTGGTTTCTTTACGAATGCATATTTCAACATTTTTTTCATCTCATTATATATCATCTCCCAGAAGCATTTCACCTTTTTACATTCCCACCACATGTGATAAAATTTTCCCTCTTTTTCTTTACATTTCTAGATTGCTCTAAATTCATATGCTTGGCCAGTTCCACCCAGCAGCTCTTGCCGCCAATGAAGTCAGGGGGCGTGGCTCAACATCCTGAGAGCAAGAGTTTGGCAACTGGTGTGTAGTCTTCTCAGTTTAGCCCCTTGGGGATGGGACTAAGCAATGGGGAGTGGACAATGGACAATTGCTGGTGAGTCAGCTGGGGATCGGCTCCTTGGGGAAGAGGGCTTCCTAAGAGATGTGAACAGAATTACACGCAGCAGCAATTAAAGGGGTGAAAACACAAAAACGCCTCTCTGCATCTTCAAAGGAACTGCTGTTGCAAGCTCCATTCATTTAAATGGAGCTTACAACAGCACAACTATTTTTAATTTTTTTTAAAGAACTGGACTGATTATCTCAACCTGCGAGTCAAATTAATCTCCTCACGTAATTATATAGGAACCCAGCTGGTTGCGTAACATTGCTGCTATGTCAGTTTACAGTAACGAAAGTTGTTGTTGTGAAATTTGCATACATTTAAAGTGCATAGCAATGCACCTTTTGGAAGGGTGGGGGTAGAAACGAATTGCATAAATGAATGAAGTGCAGTTTCCTAAAAGGGCACAGCTGTTGACTTTTTAGTAATTAGAAGCTACTACAGAGGATTGAGAGAAACTTGGGAGAAAAGCAATGGGAGAAAAGCAATGACTACCTAGACAGCATCTTAAAAAGTAGAGACATCACCTTGCCAACAAAGGTCCGTATAGTAAAAGCTATGGTTTTCCCACAAGTGATGTATGGAAGTGAGAGCTGGACCATAAAGAAGGCTGATTGCCGAAGAATTGATGCTTTTGAATTATGGTGCTGGAGGAGACTCTTGAGAGTCCCATGGACTGCAAGAAGATCAAACGTATCCATTCTTAAGGAAATCAGCCCTGAGTGCTCACTGGAAGGACAGATCCTGAAGCTGAGGCTCCAATACTTTGGCCACCTCATGAGAAGAGAAGACTCCCTGGAAAAGACCCTGATGTTGGGAAAGATGGAGGGCACAAGGAGAAGGGGACGACAGAGGACGAGATGGTTGGACAGTGTTCTCGAAGCTACCAGCATGAGTTTGACCAAACTGCGGGAGGCAGTGGAAGACAGAAGTGCCTGGCTTGCTCTGGTCCATGGGGTCACGAAGAGGCGGACACGACTAAATGACTAAACAACAACAACAACAGAGGGTTGATAGACAGATGCTGCCATGCCGCTGGTCTCTTAATGTTCCCGAAGTGGACAGCTCAGTCGGTCGAGCATGGGACTCCTTATCTCAGGATCGTGGGTTTGAGCCCTGCATTGGGCAAAAGATTCCTTTATTGTAGAGGGTTGGACTAGATGATCCTTGTGGTGCCCTTCCAACTCTCTAATTCTATGAGCCATACAGACAGCTTGCAGAGAAGCCTTTCACACTGCTCCTTTTGTGCAAAAGATATGCCATGTTGCAAGGAACACAGACAGTTACACCAAATATTCTTCACCAAGAGGGTTGGGCAGAGCCAAAAGGGAAAGAGAAAAAGGAATTGATTCTAAAATTCAGATGAGAATCCTAAAAAGGTCAAATAAGAACAGTTTTAATTAACCTGCCAACGTGCGCCAGCTTGCAAGGGAGTTTGAAGGGAGAGCAGAATGGGGAAGCAGAACAAAAAGAAAAAATTTGCATACTTCCAGGATATTTATTAAGATGATGCTTCTGTACAACGTAATTAAAAACCCCAAACAGGCTGCTGAAATTTCTTCAAAAGACTCCCGGGATATGGAACACATTGGGATTGCAGAATGTTTTTAAACATATAGCAATCTTCAGCTTATGTTAGGCCTCTCCCAGTCTCTGGTGCTGTCCAGATGTTTTGGACTACAACTCCCACAATCCTTTATCCCTGACCACACTGGCTGGCGATCCTGGGAGTTGTACAGTGGTACCTTGGGTTACAGACGCTTCAGGTTACACATTTTAGGGTTGTGCACCACGCTGAACCAGGAAGTACCGGAATGGGTTACTTCCGGGTTTTGGCGCTCGTGCATGCGCAGAACCACTATATTGCACTTTGCGCATGCGCAGAAGCGCTGAATCACGACCCGCACGTGCGCAAACGCGGCACTGCGGGTTGCGAACATGCCTCCCGCATGGATCACGTTCGCAACCCGAGCGTCCACTGTAATCCCAAACATTTTTTACTCATTTGCAATGAACATTTTTACTGAGGTTTTCAGCGTTTCATAATGGAACATGTTAAGGGCCAAATCTAAGCTTCTACAAAATAAACCCAAATACAAAAGCATGACAGAGTGCACATATATTATGCATAACCTTCAGTGTCAAGAAAGACCGCATTTGTATGTTGTCCGTCATTCTCTTTTACAGGAAACATGACTCTAAAACCACAAATGTCACAGCAATAATTTAATCTGAAACAATTTTTGGGAGAACTAATAACTTTCCACTTAGCTGGATTGCAAAGGTTATAAGAGGATTCCAGGTGTCCATAAGGGTGTTATTAGATTTAGCTCCCACCCTCAATACACAATTAGCCTCCATTATTTTTTCTGCCAACTCACACTATGGACCACAAAGCTTGTGCAGGAACTGGAGATTTTTCTCCCCAATGGTGAGTTTTTTCTCGGTGAGCTACAGGTATCAGAAATACAGTCAAGTCTTCATGAATCAGGAGGATACACAGAGTATCGGGGGGGGGGGGAATTGGTAGGAGACCTAACCCTGGGCCAATAGGCATTATTTACAGCACCTCTGATGACACGTCTTGGAAAATTTGTGGCCAGAAAGAATGAATGACTGAACAACTCCACTACATAGTCCAAAGGATTTTGAGGGCATCAAGCTGGGAAAGACTGACTTATGTCTTCATAGGCTAATAGATCATGACATGCACTTTTGAGTACACTTCATCAGATGTCATCAAGGGTTAGGTAAAGGGACCCCTGACCATTAGGTCCAGTTGTGGCCGACTCTGGGGTTGCGGCGCTCATCTTGCTTTACTGGCCGAGGGAGCCGGCGTACAGCTTCCGGGTCATATGGCCAGCATGACTAAGCCGCTTCTGGTGAACCAGAGCAGTGCACGGAAATGCCGTTTACCTTCCTGCTGGAGTGGTACCTATTTATCTACTTGCACTTTGACGTGCTTTCGAACTGCTAGGTGGGCAGGTCATCAAGGGTTACTCCACAGTAAATCTGGAATTCAGTGCCCACCAAGATGGCTCGGTTGGCTGTAACCCTGAACAGTATTCCATGCTGCAACAATTGTTCTTCACTGAGCTCTAATTATCATTGAAACTTGTACATGTACAACAAGACAGTTATTTAAGGTGCTACCAGAGTAATGCCCTTGTCTACAGCTTACAAACCTTCACCTTTCCACAGTGCAGAAGAATTTTCTCATGTTCCTTTTGCCATCGGATAGAAGCTATTGTCCATTCTGATTGTAGTTGTCTTTCTTTTTGTACTTCTTTCTAAATATTATGCTAGCTAAGAAAACATCAAGCTACTTTGTGGGTCTGTTGCACATTCTTTACAGAGTGACAAAGCCCAAACAGGTACATTTATACTTGAGGGCTTAGTCATGTCATTTTTTAAAAAAGTGTTCAAGGAACAGTATGCAGTTTCTTGGTAATAGCCATTCTATCAAAGATTATTACCCAATTGTCTGGAAACCTTCAACAAGGCAATCCTTGCAGACAAAAAGCAAAAAAGAGCAGATTGGCTGGGATTTGAATTGCAAGAAGACCACAGGATACTAAGGGCTTATCCAGACCACAGGATACCAAGGGTTTATCCTTATGTGCATAGCGCAAAAGGAAGTCTGGATGAGCCCTAAGACGAGAATTTGCCAACTTCTCCCAAAGCGAAGAATGACATTTCACTAAGATCACCTTTCCTATTTGGTCTTCTAGAAATCTCACAGTCTTCTTAACACAAAACAAAATGACATCTTAAGCAATAGAATTTCAATCGCAGATCACCCATTATAAAACTTCCCAGCACAATCCGATGCATGTTTACTCAGAAGTGAGTCCCACTATGTTCAATGGAGCTTATTCCAAGGGAAAGCGCACAAAGGTTTGCAGACTTGTGAAATAGAAAAAGGTCTCTACCTGTAATCTAAAAGATAACTGTGTTGATGTCTTGCAGGTCTGATGAAAGAAGCTGCTCCACAGACTGGGAGCCACTACTGGAAAGGCCCTCTCTTTAGTCACCACCCATCTGAAAGAGGGAGCATCTGGAAGAGGAACTCCAAAGCAGGTCTTCAAATCTTAAAGACTGGGCGGGTACATATGTGAGAAAGTAACCCTTCAATTACCCTTGTCCTATGCCATTTACAGCTTTAAAGTTCAAAAGCAGGGCCCTGGATTGTGCCTGGCAACATACTGGAAACCAGAGAAGGTCTTTAAGAGGACAAAAGAGGTTCTGACCAATGTGTATCAGTTAATAATTTGCTTTGACTCCAGATTGGCTGATGTCCTCAGATACCGAGTTCTTTGCAGCATTTTGGGTATATCAGCAGGTCTGCCATTTTCACTTCGTGCAACGGAAGAAGAAGAAGAAGAAGAAGAAGAAGAAGAAGAAGAAGAAGAAGAAGAAGAAGAGGAGTTTGGATTTGATATCCCGCCTTTCACTCCCCTTCAGGAGTCTCAAAGCGGCTAACATTCTCCTTTCCCTTCCTCCCCCACAACAAACACTCTGTGAGGTGAGTGAGGCTGAGAGACTTCAAAGAAGTGTGACTGGCCCAAGGTCACCCAGCAGCTGCATGTGGAGGAGCGGAGACGCGAACCTGGTTTCCCAGATTACGTGACTACCGCTCTTAACCACTACACCACACTGGAAGATAGCTGGTGTTGTCTACATCACATCATAAGGGAAGAAACATGGCATTGTTATTATTTATTAAATTTGCCCTATACCCGCAGGTCCCATGGCATGATGGAATTGGTAGCTCAATCAGATTTATGTATAGCCTTGGCAAGAGGCAGAAGGATTTTAGGCACCAGACAACACGGAGTTTCATTTTCCTGGTTCTCTGTCTTAACAAGTTCTCTTTATTCCGTCATCACATTCTTGAATTTATCTGAAACGCACACACATCAGAAAAAGAACAGGAGCTTGATCTTAATTTTCTATTATCGCAAAACGCTCACCTGAGTTTTCCACTGTACTTCCCGAACATCAGAATGTGTGCAGCGCACTTACATACCGTAGTCATAAGGATGGCCATGCAGAGTATGAAGGTGATGGAGGACTTTCTGATGCTTTCACAAATGTCTTCTAAAGTAGGGGTTCCCAACATATTTAGCAGTTGCATGGGGTGAGGATGGGGTGTGAGGATTTGGATTGAAGCTGTAGTGGGAAGGGGAGAGAGGTCCTAACTTTCTACATGCTCAGTCCTAATTGGGCTGCTTTGAGGGGGCCCCTCTCTTTAGGGTTCTGTTCTAAATACCGTATTTTTCGCTCTATAAGACGCACCAGACCACAAGACGCACCTAGTTTTTGGAGGAGGAAAGCAAGAAAAAATATATTCTGAATCTCAGAAGCCAGAACAGCAAGAGGGATCGCTGCGCAGTGAAAGCAGCAATCCCTCTTGCTGTTCTGGCTTCTGGGATAGCTGCGCAGCCTGCATTCGCTCCATAAGATGCACACACATTTCCCCTTGCTTTTTAGGAGGGAAAAAGTGAGTCTTATAGAGCAAAAAATACGGTATTTTGTGTAGTTTTGCAAGCCTAGGAGTTTGTTTCAAGCCTGCTGATATTTCCCTTTTGTGTATAAACAGTGTTCTTTTGGCAACGTAAGAGAACGAGTTTGCTTTTCAGTGTACAGGATGATGATGTTTGGAATTCCACTTAAATCTATTATGACCAGGTCCATATCTATTATCACCCTTGCTATATACTGGTTGGATGAAGAGTGGATCCCATTCTAGCTGATCAACTGCATTCTGTGGATAGCAAATCTCTGCGTTGGCAACGCTTGAGTTACTGGAAAGGTTATGGAGAGTGGATTTTGCAATATTGCAGTAGCAGTGAAGTTTTACATTCGTTCACATCATTGGGAGTACAAATGATGTTAGTCATAAGAATTGTGTTGTTTCATATATTGCTATTGTCTGTTTGTCAATTAATAGTTTGTTTGTTTGATTGTATGTCCGTCTCTTTGTTGGTTTGTTTGCTTTCCTGGCATAAACGTATCTCTTTTAAAACAATGAAGCTTTATCACACATAAAAATAAATGAAATAATAATAATAATAATAATAATAATAATAATAATAATAATAATGCAGCATTGAAGACCAGTGTAAAAACCTGCTCATCCAGGAAATAGGCATGAGCCTTCACTGACATCTTACATAAAAGCGTAATATATGCCAATTTAGTTCTCACTGCTACTCCTGTCTCAGGAGATGTATTTATGAGTAGATAGCAGTGAGAGTTACAATGACGCTGACATGATTGTCTAACTATTAAATATGTATGAACAATTATAATTATTTATCCATTATAATATGATTCTTATTGTTTGTTGTTTTCATTTCTATACTTCCATGTGTGTGTGTGTGTATCACAAACATATATATGTCAGTTATACATGGTATTTGGGAGAGGCATACGCTACAAAAGGTTATTTGCCATTTTCCATGAAACCATGAGCAACCGGGGCAGCTTTTCCAAGTGGCGATGCTAGGGGGCAGAGAGCAGAGGCAAGGTGTTTGTTAGAGGACACAACCGTGTGTGTAACATGGCCAGCTTTACACCCTCTAAACTAGTCTGCTGCTCTTAAGTGGGATTTAGGACCCTGTCCTATCACCAGGGACGTGGGTGGCACTGTGGGTTAAACCACAGAGCCTAGGACTTGCCTATCAGAAGGTCAGTGGTTCGAATCCCTGTGATGGGGTGAGCTCCCGTTGCTCGGTCCCTGCTCCTGCCAACCTAGCAGTTCGAAAGTACGAAGTACAAGTAGATAAATAGGTACCATTCCAGCGGGTAGGTAAACGGCATTTTTGTGTGCTGCTCTAGTTTGCCAGAAGTGGCTTAGTCATGCTGGACATATGACCCGGAAGCTGTACGCCGGCTCCCTCAGCCAGTAAAGTGAGATGAGCGTTGCAACCCCAGAGTCGGTCACGACTGGACCTAATGGTCAGGGGTCCCTTTACCTTTACCTTTATGTTTACCTATCACCAGAGTTGATGTACATTTCAAGCGACAGCCCTGTTGGGTTTCATTATGAAAAAGGTGGTAGTGGCAGATTCAGCAAAGGTGTGCAGTCACCTGTATTCTAAGGTACATCATTGTATATTCAAATGCATCTGTTCCCCATCAACCTAAGACAGGTTTAAAAAGGAAGTACACACCTATCTGCTAGGGACTGTGAGTTCTGATCCTTGATAGGCAAGGAGGATGCAAGTCCATGTAATGTTTCGCCCCAGATATTACCTTAAGAGATTACTGCACAGTATTTATTTGGCAAACAACAACTGTCCTCTGAAAGTTATGGACCCAAACCATCACGTGCGTGGTGGTAAAGTTTCATTTTTGAACCTTTAAACGCATCCTGGCAAAGAAAACTGCAGGAGAATTTGTAGCCCAAGGCCAGGGCGACTACATAAATCTACAGAGGAAAATGCAGTTCCCAGACAGTTGAATGAAATAACACAGTAACAGGTTTCACCCAATGGTGCAATAAAATATATGACGATTTTAATGACAGTGAATTCAGCACCACCAATTCCTCTATCCTAATTTAGCTTCCTCTTCTTCCTGGACAGGGAAGTTCTCACTAGATGCAGTGCCTTCAAACTGACGAGTTATGTAACAGCAAAAAGAAAGGCTGCCCAGAGCTACCTGTCCGCAATTTCTTTTCTTTTAGGAATTTGATGCATAGATCAGGTACACAATGGACTCCCAAACAGATGTGCCTTGGAATTACTTTTCATGGGCTATGCAGGAGTTTGCATCTTTAGCTCTATCCAGCTCGATGCAAGAGTTTACATATCGAACTGCTAATAATTCCCCTCCCTGCCACCTGACAGAAGGGTTGTTGGACAGAATCGGATAAAACAAGGTTGGGGAATCAGTGGCCCTTCAAGATGTTGTTGGGTTCCCATCAGCTCCAGTCAGCATGGTCAGGGTTGATGTAATATGTAGTTCAACAAGATATGGGAGAGCCACAGGTCACCCACCCCTGCATGAGAAAGTGGGTTCAAAATAACTGTCCATATCAGCAGAATAATAATATCAGCGTTTTCACCGAATCTCTGAGTCTACAGATTTAAGCCAGCCAAAGTTATCTCAGAGGGTTGTTGTGGGAGAAAGGGTGGAATTGACATGTAGTGACAAATATTAAGATAAACATCACCTGGTGTGGGCAGCTCGAGGAAGCTTGATCCATCGTGGTGCCTGCCCATAAAAAGCAAGTCTAGAATGAGAGCCTAGGATGACATCAGCAGGTTACAGAAATTCTCTTCTTTGTGAGCGAGCAGTGACTTTGTTTGCACCCTGGGCGAGAGCCAGGGTGGATGGGTGGAGTCCTGGGCGAGAGCCAGGAGGCTGAGATGGGAGGCATATGACAAGGAAAAGGAGAAGATAATGGTTTGCATTTATGAGTATTTTTATCTTAATGCACTGTTTGTATTTGTGACGGTGCATTTTTGCAACATTTGCCTCTTGTTTTAGCTTTCTGTATACTGCTCAGTCCATGATCACTGCAGATGGTGACAGCAGTCACGAAATTAAAAGACGCCTGCTTCTTGGGAGAAAAGCAATGACAAACCTAGACAGCATCTTAAAAAGCAGAGACATCACCTTGCCATCAAAGGTCCGTATAGTTAAAGCCATGGTTTTCCAAGTAGTGATGTATGGAAGTGAGAGCTGGACCATAAAGAAGGCTGATCGCCAAAGAATTGATGCTTTTGAATTATGGTGCTGGAGGAGACTCTTGAGAGTCCCATGGACTGCAAGAAGATCAAACCTATCCATTCTGAAGGAAATCAGCCCTGAGTGCTCACTGGAAGGACAGATCGTGAAGCTGAGGCTCCAATACTTTGGCCCCCTGATGAGAAGAGAAGACTCCCTGGAAAAGACCCTGATGTTGGGAAAGATGGAGGGCACAAGGAGAAGGGGACGACAGAGGACGAGATGGTCGGACAGTGTTCTCCAAGCTACCAGCATGAGTTTGACTAAACTGCGGGAGGCAGTGGAAGACAGGAGGGCCTGGCGTGCTCTGGTCCATGGAGTCATGAAGAGTCGGACACGACTAAATGACTAAACAACAACAACATACTGCTCAGAGATATGTTTAGGTATTATTTCTAAAGAAATGAAACGAATTGCCACTCAAAGCTATTGCACTTTCCTAATCTCTTCCTAGCATCAGCTCTTATAGCTATCCGAGTGCGAAATGCCACAGAGAGAGGAGACGTCACTCACACTAGGAAACCTGAAGCTGTCAGTCCTGAACTGGAAAGATTTCTTCCCAAGCATTTAATTTCTCTATTAGCTAGTAAGCAAATAAAGATTCCCTCCCCCCATTCCTCCTCCCTGTGAGATCATGGCACGTTCAGTATGGTAGGACATGCTGTACCAATGTGAGTCATTTAAGAGAGTTATTAGTAATTTATGGAACTCATTAGCAAGATATTAAAGGCCTAGTAGAGGGCCATGCTCCTAAATGTAATGTAAGCTTGTCCTGGTTAGATTATCAGATGGGCTAGCTGCAATGAGCATAGCCTTAACTGCATACACATTACACCTTTAAAAAACATTCAAAGCACATTTCCTCCCTCTAAGAATTCTGGGCAATGTAGTTTACCCCTCACAGAGCTAGAAGGCCCAGCGACCCTTAACAAACTACAATGACCAGAATTCTCAGGGGTGGGAAATGTGCTTCAAGGTGTGCTTTAAATGCATAACATGAGAGGCTCTCTTTCTCTTGCAAGAAGGCATCGTCAGAGGAAACTTAACTTCACACAGAAGACAGGAATGTAGAAGGATCAGAATGAGGGGGACTTCCGGGTCAGCGCCATCGGTGAATGGCGGAGTTCCTCCGTTTGGAGGAACGGGCTCCGTGGAAACTGGGTCTTCCCGCCGCGGCGAAGGTGGGGACCAGCTAGAAATCCCAGGCGGAGGAAGCCTGGGAACGTGGGGTTTGGCAGGGCACCAGGAGCGCCCCCCTACTCGCAGGGAATCCCATTTAGGGGCTCCGGAGAATGAGGTGGTTTCTGATCCCATAGAAAGAACCGTGTCCTAGTTTTCAGTGAACAGATCCAACCCATGTCTGGTCTGCACCTCTTCAGATGGTGGCTCACATAGGAGCCAAGATCCCACTGCCCCCATAAATTATTTGAGGGGGCTGTCCCCCTCGATGGCATTGCCATTCAAATGGTGTGTGCACTGCATCATGTGATCAAGCATTTTATTCAATATTTTATTCAAATTGGCACCTCTTGTGGCTCACGTAACAGAATGCTCCTCCAGGCAAAAGCAGTAACGACCCTTGTTTTTATACAGTACTTCCCTTTCTGAAAATCATGTTGAATCACTTGGGTGAAGAAAGCGACTAATAAATATCAACAATTTTTTAATTAATTATTGTTTCCCTGGAAGACTGGCATGTCAGACAGAAGGTCAATTGGGGTCAATTGCAACAGAGTCAGGGGCAGCCAGCCACCCATTTATTATTGCCTATATAGCATTGTGGGACGTGGGTGGCGCTGTGGTCTAAACCAGTGTTTCCCAACCACTGTTCCGCGGCACAGATGTTGCCTGGTGTGCCGCGGGGAAAATTAAAAAAATCGAAAGATTTTTTTTTAAAGTCAAATTTTCGATTGGGGCGCCGTCACTAGATGACCCCTGGGGTTCCCTCCCTCCCTCCCGCTCTGCGCCTCCCTCCTCCTCCTCCGGGGAGGCCCTTCCTGGCTCTCGGCCAAGGCTTGGCGACTGCCACTCACTCACTCGCTCGCCCACCCGTCCCTCCATCCCTGCACCCGGCCTCTCCCCCTCCGCCCTTGGGCTCCGCGCCGTTTTTATTTTTGCAATGCTGCATCCGCGCCGGAGGGGACGCATCGGACCGCGGGGAGACCCCTTGGCGGGCGTGCAAGGCAATGCATGCGTGCAGGCATTGCATGGAGTGCAGTGCAATGCAATGGCAACGCGGCGCCCTGCATGCATGCATGCAACTTCCACCGGCACTCCGGACTTGGCAGGTGAGGGGGGTCCCCAGTGGTCGGCAGAGAGAGCCGGGAGGGCGAAGGGGAGCCGGGGGGAGCAGCGCTGCTCCCCGAGCCGAGCCCGGGGGGAAACTTCGGCGTCGTTGCGCCGGGTGTTGGAAGCGGAGGCTGGCGGGGGCCCCTCACCTGCAAAACCTGGTCGCCTCTCATATATTTCGTGCATTGCATTCATCGCCCGCTTTCTCCTCCAAGGAGCTCCCGGGGGCACGCGTGGTTCTCCCCATGTTATCCTCGCAACAACAGCCCTGCAAGGTGGGTCAGGCGAGTGGCCCAAGGGAGCACCCAGGGATTGTCCTGGCCAGGTGGGGTGATTTGAACCCTGCTCTCTGCCCGGTCTTCGTCCTCATTTAGCCCCCACATGTGCATGACTGTGCATGACTGAGGTTTTCCCCCCTCGTCTTGGCTATGGCGTGAGTCTGTGCTGTTAATTAATGGGGTTCTGCCTTCGGAGAAGATGAGCCAGCCCTCAAGGAGGTGATTATGTAATTTGCTAGCAATTCATGTCCCTCCCGGCGTGACGCTGCGCGCTGACGTCACGGGGCTGTAATGGTGGTGTGCCTCGAGATTTTTTTCATGAAACAAGTGTGCCTTTGCCCAAAAAAGGTTGGGAAACACTGGTCTAAACCACAGAGCCTAAGGCTTGCCAACCAGAAGGTCGCTGGTTTGAATCCCCATGACGGGGTGAGCTCCCTTTGCTCTGTCTTGGCTCCTGCCAACCTAGCAGTTCGAAAGCACGTCAAAGTGCAAGTAGATAAATAGGTACCGCTCCGGCGTTTCCATGCGCTGCTCTGGTTCGCCAGAAGCGGCTTAGTCATGCTGGCCACATGACCCGGAAGCTGTCTGCGGACAAACACCGGCTCCCTTGGCCTATAGAGCGAGATGAGCACGCAACCCCAGAGTCATTTGCGACTGGACCTAATGGTCAGGGGTCCCTTTACCTTTATATAGCATCGTGTGGGTGGGTGTTTTTATTTGTTCCTCTAGAGCAGCTTTTGCCAACCTGGTGCCCTCCTGACATTTCAGAGTACAACTCACGTCAGTCCAGAGTTGTACAGTGGTACCTCAGGTTACATACGCTTCAGGTTACATACGCTTCAGGTTACAGACTCCTCTAACCTAGAAATAGTGCTTCAGGTTAAGAACTTTGCTTCAGGATGAGAACAGAAATCGTGCTCCAGCGACGTGGTGGCAGCAGGAGGCCCCATTAAGCTAAAGCGGTGCTTCAGGTTAAGAACAGTTTCAGGTTAAGAACAGACCTCCGGAACGAATTAAGTACTTAACCCGAGGTACCACTGTATCTCAAGGGTACCAGGTTGGTGTTTGTGTGTGTGCTCGTGTCTATGAGGTTTTCCCACCACACACTTTTCTTTTCCGTGAAAAGATTAAAAATGAGTCTTAACTCCCTCATATGTGTTTTAGCGCGTGTCCCCAGTTTTTACGACAAATTAACTGCTGAATAAAAGGTCTCTTTCCCTACTTCCCATCTCCCGATGTTTCTTTGTAACTTTCTCATCACAAGCCCATTTTGAAAGGAACTCAGATCTTAAAGAAAAGAAAGATAAAAAGCATTAAAAATAATCATATTATGTATGCTAGAAATTAGAAAAAAAGAGCCAAATCCTGAACTGAGTACTGCGTGTCGGCTGAGGTCTACGCATCTTTCCAAAGTGTCTGCATTTTACCACAGCAGCTGGTCCTTTGTATCAGGGAAGATACTTCTCTATCAGTGTGTGGTTCATAAGAGAAGCTACTTAAACGTGCAACTCACTGCTACGGTTATTTTTCTAATCCAGGTGGCTTTAGCTAGCAGCCTATTGCGGTGAGGCATGCAACGTTACGTCGCAAAGCACGACACAAAACACTTATTGAGACCCAGCAGCTACCTTTGCCAAACGACTATGAAACATTCATAATATAAGTGGTAGCTATTATGAGCCATTTCTCTCCACTGCATGTTCTGACAAGCAGCTGTTCTTAGGTTTCAGTACAGTTTTGTTAATGTATTACCTGCCCCAGCAATCATGTCCTGGCCTCAGAAAACGGTGTTTGGGGCTTTTCTGCGCTGGTTTGAATTGACAGGGCCAGTGCTCATTCGTGACAGTGGTGTGGTTGTTGGAGCAAAGCACAGGTCTAGTTGAGCGTTTTCCAGCTTCAGAGAGTCTAGCAGAGAGTCTAGCCGAGACCACATAACACCGGTCTTGAAAGACCTACACTGGCTCCCAGTACGTTTCCGAGCACAATTCAAAGTGTTGCTGCTGTCCTTTAAAGCCCTAAACGGCCTCAGCCCAGTAGACCTGAAGGAGCATGTCCACCTCCATCGTTCTGCCCGGACACTGAGGTCCAGCGCCGAGGGCCTTCTGGCGGTTCCCTCGCTGCAAGAAGCCATGTTACAGGGAACCAGGCAGAGGGCCTTCTCGGTAGTGGCGCCCGCCCTGTGGAAAGCCCAAACTTTTAGAAGACATCTAAAGGCAGCCCTGTTTAGGGATAATTTGAACTGGACGCCTTTGAGAAATGACTAGAATTTCTGTCATTTTGATGAGCAACTGTCACTATCCAGCTAGCAACCCTCACACACTCACGGTATTCTAGGATTTCTATTCCTCAAATCAGTCTGACAGCAAGAAACATGCATACAGTGGTACCTCAGGTTAAGTACTTAATTCGTTCTGGAGGTCCGTTCTTAACCTGAAACTGTTCTTAACCTGAAGTACCACTTTAGCTAATGGAGCCTCCTGCTGCCGCACGATTTCTGTTCTCATCCTGAGGTAAAGTTCTTAACCCGAGGTACTATTTCTGGGTTAGCGGCGTCTATAACCTGAAGCATCTGTAACCTGAAGAGTCGGTAACCCGAGGTACTACTGTACTCCCTTTCACCATTTTCTGGGCAGGATTTTCATTTAGAAATCGCAAGCGCACACTGGCAGAGACAAACTCATTGTCCTTTAGGCATTATTACATTTTCTACATGCCATGTGGGTTACCCTGTGCCGTATCATAATTGCAGTTTCACATTTCGTCAAAAAATAAGGTGCCACAAAATAAAGGCATATAATTGGTAGAGGGAATAGCAACTCGCCACAATGTTTTTGCTCTAATTATTCTTTGGCAGGAATTATCATGTATGCTGTCATGGAATCATAGAACTGTAGAGTTGGATGGGACCCTCAGAATCATCTAGTCCAACCCCCTGAAATGGAGGAATATGCAGCTGTCCCATATGGGGATTGAACCTGCAACCTTGGCATTAGCAGCATGCAGGTGGCGTGGGTGGTGCTGTGGGTTAAACCACAGAGCCTAGGACTTGCCGATCAGAAGGTCGGCGGTTCGAATCCCCGTGACGGGGTGAGCTCCGGTTGCTCTGTCCCTGCTCCTGCCAACCTAGCAGTTCGAAAGCACACCAGTGCAAGTAGATAAATAGGTACCGCTCCAGCGGGAAGGTAAATGGCATTTCCGTGTGCTGCTCTGGTTCGCCAGAAGCGGCTTAGTCATGCTGGTCACATGATCCGGAAGCTGTACGCCAGCTCCCTCAGCCAATAAAGCAAGATGAGCGCCGCAACCCCAGAGTCGGTCACGACTGGACCTAATGGTCAGGGGTCCCTTTACCTTTACCATGCTCTAACCAGCTGCATGGGCAATCTTCCTATTGCCATTTATGGCTAGATTCTTTCGCCAGGTAGGTGCAAAGCTGAGAAGCTAGCTCTCATGATATGGATTGCAGAAAGGCCATCCTCAAACAATGTTGCTGCCAACTGCCAATCAGCAGCTGACAGATGCCAATCACCTGCCATCACCTGTCAAGGTTGGTCTGGGGGGGGGCGACGGTAGGGGAATTAAAGACCCGGCCCATTGGGCAGATCTAGCTCTCCTCCCATTTTAATTGATTAATCTAACTGATTGAGCAATTAAACACCACAACCATACCTATTAATCAAGGTTGACTGGCTCAGGATTTCCCAGAGACACAGGCTAGAAGCCAGGCAGTGCTGAAAGACTTCCACTGGCAAGGAGATTGGTATGAATATAAACCGAATAATTGCCTTCAGCCACAACTAGTGTAGCTAGCCTGTGGAGCATTAATAGATATGGGCTGGCAGCATTTCTTGGACTGCACCCATGGTACCGTTTGTGAACAAGCAACACAGCTCCCCCATACCATTTCGAGAGCGTGAAATGTTTAAAAGGGATATTTCTACAGTGGTACCTCGGGTTAAGTACTTAATTCGTTCTGGAGGTCCGTTCTTAACCTGAAACTGTTCTTAACCTGAAGCACCACTTTAGCTAATGGGGCCTCCTGCTCCTGCCACGCCGCCGGAGCACGATTTCTGTTCTCATCCTGAAGCAAAGTTCTTAACCTGAGGTAATATTTCTGGGTTAGCGGAGTCTGTAACCTGAAGCGTATGTAACCTGAAGCGTATGTAACCCGAGGTACCACTGTATGTCGAATTCCTCTCCTGTACCACTCAAGCTCACATAGCTCTGTAAAAATAAGAAACCACCCTTTTCCCTTGACCCCAATACCAGCATTGTTTTGCCATTTTGTGAAACCCCTGTTCAGCTTGTTTTTGCCATCTCCCCGCATCTTTGTACACTGTGCAGCCTCCCTCTCTAGAATTACAGCTCACCTCATCTGCTCCAGAAAGCAAAATAAAAAATGGTGGGCTCTGTCATCCAGTTGAGCGTTGTGTGCCATTTTGGTTTTGGCGTAACTACAGTTTGTAAACTACGAATGAGTGGAGAAATAGGTCAGTAGACCACTACTCCATGACAGCGTCATAGAATTGTAGAATTGGAAGGATCTCAACATGTGGGGGTCCCCCATCCCATCTGAAACCAGACCAGACCCTGCTTAGCTTTACAAACGGCCTAGGACCCTTGTACCTACGGGACTGCCTCTCCAGGTATGCCCCATGGAGGACCTTAAGGTCCATAAATAGCAACACCCTAGTGGTCCCAGGCCCTAAGGAAGTTAGATTAGCCTCAATCAGAGCCAGGGCCTTTTCAACACTGGCTCCGGTCTGGTGGAACGCTCTGTCTCATGAGACCAGGGCCCTGTGGGATCTGATTTCTTTCCGCAGGGCCTGTAAGACAGAGTTGTTCCGCCTGGCCTTTGGCTTGGAGTCAATTTGATTCCCTCCCCCTCTTTCTTTTTCCTTTCCCCTCCTGTGATGAGGCTGCATTTCAATTGTTTAATGTTTTAATGTTGTATTTTAATCTTGTTTTTAAGTTGTATTCATTCAACTCATTTTTATTATTGGTTGTTAGCCGCCCTGAGCCCAGCCCTGGCTGGGGAGGGCGGGGTATAAAATTTTATTATTATTATTATTATTATTATTATTATTATTATTATTACAAACAATCTTTGCAATGTACTAGCAGTTTTATCGCCGCACCACTAAGAGCAGGGGCATAGTATGGGGAAGGCCAGGGGGGGCGTAGCACCATGGTTTTGAGGGGTTGCAAGCCAGGCACCCCCATGCAGGGATCTCCGCCTTGCCTACAGCTATGGGTCACTAGGCCTGGTCTTGCCACTCCACTCCCAGACTCCTTGCCAAGGGCCGTGTGGGTCAGCTGGGCTCCCCCCCCCCACCGTGCGGGTGGGCAGGCAGGCACTGCAGTGCGGCCCCGTGAATCCATGTGGCACGTGCCCGCCTGTCAGTGAGTTCGGCTGGTGCGACAGGTTTTGTTCACCCTCTGCACCCAGCCCCTGGTCCCACCTGGTGTTTGCATGCGCCCCGGGCACCAGCAAAGGATGCCACACCACTGAGATGTCTGCTACATTCAAATCATCATCTTTGTCTCTTAATTTGATATGCACGTGAGACCATTTAGGAAAACACCAGAAGGTTTTCTATTAGGAATAGTACGAGGAAATCTAAAGGAAGAAGACAAGACATTATATCTGTACGCAACAGTAGCCGCAAGGCTATTGATTGCGGAAAATTGGGAAAGTGGTATTATACCGACAAAAATAGAGTGGCTTGCCAAATTATTGGAGTGCTACAATATATCCAAAACAATGGGAGAAATTGGAAGGATCTCAAAAGAGAAAATAGACAGGTATTGGAAGGTGTTTAAAGGATACTTACAAAACCATATTGAAAAATCAGAACTCCTATTAGAATAAACAAGTTCCGTTTTAAATATTGAAATACTAAATAAGATGAATAACAATGTGTAATAGAAAAAGAAGCATGAAATTAGGTTAAAGGTGTGTGAAAGAAAGTAATAGAAGTGGAAAGAAATTGCCATTGAGTAGATTGGAAGTCTAACACAAAAGTGGGGTGAGGGGTGGTGGATGGTGATGGGAAAAGGAATTATCTGTGGGACTGAATGTAGGTATGTTTGTATATATTTAAGGATTGTATGAAATCATAGAATCATAGAGTTGGAATAGACCACAAGGGCCATCGAGTCCAACCCCCTGCCAAGCAGGAAACACCATCAGAGCACTCCTGACATATGGTTGTCAAGCCTCTGCTTAAAGACCTCCAAAGTAGGAGACTCCACCACACTCCTTGGCAGCAAATTCCACTGTCGAACAGCTCTTACTGTCATGTATGTTTGCATATTTGCAATATGTGTGTATTTTATAATAAAATAAAATAATAATAATAAAGATATGCACGTGAGACCTTTTTGACACTAGGACAGACTGTCAGATGGCAAGTTTTAACCTGGCTCATGCTCTTTGCACATTCCCCCCTATCACAGACATGTAAAGTACGGAAGCTGTCATCAGATAATGCAGAGCTTCAAGGCAACTGACACCTCTAAACTGCGGGGCAGGAGGGAGCAGCCTTTTCCTCGAGAAAAACAGATTCTCTTCACTGAATGCACTGGAAGGGTTTAAGACACCCTAGGCAGCTTATCCACCCGATATCATTCCTAAGCAAAAATGCAGAGTAATTAAATAAATCTTGGTGGGAGGCAAGAAATTCTCAGCTTTTACAGTTACCATCCTGAATTTGGTTACAGTATCACATGAATATCACCACTAACAAATCTGTGGTTAGGAGTTGGCCCCGTAATGGCACACAAGCAAACATTGTGCAGAAATTAAGCTGTTTGCATGTGCCAAAAAGTTAATATGCCCTTTATCAAAGAGGAGGAAAACAGCCACAGGGTGCATTGCTTCCCCAGCACATACACTGAGGAGCCAGACACAGAGAACTGAAGTCTCTTCAAAGCAATAAACTGACAACAAGTGAAATACTTTTCTGAGGCAAGTACTTAGGAATTGTCTCCATTTTTCCGAGCGCGAACCACAAAGGTGCAAACCAGGTCTCGGAAAGCTAGCAACAGTCCAGCTCAGAGTCAGACTATGTAAGTCACTCAACTAGGCCAGGGAATGGCTTTCCATCACACATAGCTTCTAACTAGAATCAGAAAAACAAAGGACGAGGGGACACACACACACAAAATCTATTAAACAAGAATATACTACCAGTTTTCTGCAGTATGTTCAGTACAGTGATGAGACGGTACTAATTTTGATTATGGGCTAGCCTTAGGGCATGGATGGGGAAACTTTTCCAGCCACAGAGTCAAAATTGCTTCTGGGCAGTGGTGTACCATGGTTTGCCAGTGCCTGGGGCTGCAGAGAGGGAGTGGGGGGGGGTGAGGGGCATAGGGGTCTCCTAACAACTCTCAGCATCCTTAACAAACTACAGTTCCCAGGATATTTTTTTGGGGGGGTGTCTGTGCCATGTGGTATGATGTGCAAGCTGTTTTGAGGTTTGTTTGTTTGTTTTACAATAAAGCGGTTTAAAAATTTTACCAAATAAAATAAATATGGCACTACTTTAAATGTATAGCACAGAGGGGGGTCTTAGTTTAAATTTATCCAGGTATGATTGTAGCTGGGCTACTGATGGAGAGGTAAAAAGGTAAAGGTAAAGAACCCCTGACAGTTAAGTCCAGTTGCGGACGACTCTGGGGTTGCGGCGCTCATCGCGCTTTATAGGCTGAGAGAGCCGGCGTTTGTCCGCAGACAGTTTTTCCGGGTCATGTGGCCAGCATGACTAAGCCGCTTCTGGCAAAACCAGAGCAGTGCATGGAAACGCCATTTACCCTCCCGCTGGAGAGGTACCTATTTATCTACTTGCACTTTTTGGTGTGCTTTTGAACTACTAGGTTGGCAAGAGCTGGGACCGAGCAACAGGAGCTCACCCCGTCGTGGGGATTTGAACCGCCGACCTTCTGATCAGCAATCCCCAGAGGCTCAGTGGTTTGGACCACAGCGCCACCTGCATCACATATTATTAAACACGGTGGAGCCAAAGGCACGTAAGACCACAATATGCCACAATTTGTGTCTCTCTGTGTATGGAGCTTCAAGGCACATGTATGTATCATATGCTTCCATGTACTGTTGGCAGCATGTTTGACTTATTAACATGCTACTGAAAGAGATGTCAGCAGGGAGCATTGCTGAGCACCACAAACCCATCAGACCATAGTCAGACGCACACGAAAGTCATTCAGTGTGGTGGGCTGAACACTTTTTAAAGCTAATTTAATAATTGCTACTAGCCTGTTCTGCATTAACCTCCTATCTTTCTGAAGGTATTTTAATTGCTAGGGTGTAAATTTGTTTTAATTTATTTCGGTTTTCAGTTTGTAATTTTACACTGTATTTTTCATTTAGCTTGAAATCACTCTGAGCTGCCTCGGGGGCTCATTTCTGGCAGGTTATTTTTTATTTTTTAACCTGAATCAACATTTAGTGATGCTTACATGCTTTTTTTTTCAACACAAAGAAGTAAATGGAAGCTACACATGCTTTGCATGTTCCAACCTGTGCCTATTCCATTGGTGTCCTTTAAGAAACACACAGTTCCAGGTAGATGCAAACCTGTCTTTAAGTGGGTAATAAGATCTGAAAAGCATAATTTTTAGTCTCCCACTAGCATTACATGGAAACAAAGAAGTAAACTGTGCTAAATGTTGGTCAGAATAAGTGGTACATGCCAATCTCTGTACTGAATTTAGTATTTACAATCCTGCACCTAACTGTGTGTGCGTACATACATATTGTCATAGGGTTGGGGTTTTTTTGGGAGGGGGTCCCCTTAGAAATTGAAAATTGCAACAAATGAAATTATTCCTGAAATATGATCATGAAGTGCTATACGATAAAAAAAACCTTCAAAACATTTTCTTGAAGATTTTGGTTGCTGTTTTAAAAAATGCTGAACCAGAAAGAAAAAGGAGTTGAACACAGAAGAGCACCTGAGAAGAAGAGCTTGGATTTGATATCCCGCTTTATCACTACCCGAAGGAATCTCAAAGCGGCTCACATTCTCCTTTCCCTTCCTCCCCCACAACAAACACTCTGTGAGGTGAGTGGGGCTGAGAGACTTCAGAGAAGTGTGACCAGCCCGTGGTCACCCAGCAGCTGCATGTGGAGGAGTGGAGACACGAACTCGGTTCCCCAGATTACGAGTCTACCGCTCCTAACCACTACACCACACTACACACTGAGAAGTTGTATAATCTCCCATTTCAGATGGTACAAGGAAACATGAAGATAAGAACCATGAGTCACTTGCATTCACCTTGCAAATTCAAAGTGGTGTTATAGATTTGGAGGGGGGAACCCCCTAAACCCTAGAAATTGATAAAGGGCAGGATTTTTTATTCATTGGGATATGGATGAAAGTACAAGCCGCAAAACTGTCACAGGCAAGGAATCCCAGGACTGACTTAGGCAAAGCAGCCTGGCTGGCCCAGGGAAGAGAAAATCTGCTAACCTGACAAAACGGGTTGAAAGGGCATCTGAGAGGAATCCTTTGGCCTGGGGAGACAGATGTTGCCAAGGTGATGGGGTGAGTGTTTGAAGCAAGAAGAGAGTTTTTGGGCAAGGTGCTCTGGGAACAAGAAGGGAAAGAAAAGACTGGGCTCCATCTTGGGCAGGCTGGCTGAAGGCTGGCTGGGAGAGATGATTTGGATTCCATGGCTGCACTGCTGTGGGGGACAAGCCCCTCTTGAAATGGCCATGCTGCAAGATATGGACTCCCTCCATGTAGACTGAAGGTATAAATAGGTGAATAAACCATATTTCTTAAAGCTACAGCAATCTCCACTGTGTCTCAACTCTCTAAAGGAACACAGACCCCGGATGCGTGCCTGGAACCTTGCTATTGCTCAGTAGAGAGCAGGGGGCACCCAACTTTGGTAACAACGTACACAACTGCAACTCAGGATAACTTCATGTATCTGATGAAGCAGACTAGATGTAGTTCATGAAGCTGATGCCATAGTAACTCTGTTTATATTTGAACTACTGCATGGCTCGTTTTCATTTTAACTTCTGGACCAAGCTAGGCATTAGACATGTGTAGGCATCTCCCTAGGTTTTTGATGATAAGCTGCAAAAGGCTTCCTGCAGCCAGAGGCAGAGGAACTGCTTAATAAATCTTTCCCCTCCAGCCACTTTTGCAGGCTCAAGAGCAGTGCCACCCTGAATATTGGAAACCGTTTATTGAATATATGGGAAATAATTGTGTACAGCCGAAAATGCTGGCAGCATTAAGATGAATTCAGCAGTGTAAATAAGTTTTGATGGATGCAATAATGGAATAGTGATTGGTATATTTTTTTTGGTAAAAATGCAGGGAATTGTGATATGTAAAATGGAAAGAGAAGACAAAAAGCCATTGATATCTTAAGGATGTAAAATAGTATTTTATGCGCATCTCACGGACTTTACATATAGAATAAGAGAACAAGAAGAACATACGTTTAGAGAAGATTGGAAAATGTTTATTGAATATATGGGGGGAAATTGTGTGCACTTGAAAATGTTGGAACCATTTAGATAAATTCAACAGTGTAAATAAGTTTTGATGGATGTGATAATGGAATTCTGAATGGTTTAGTTTATATAAAATATGAAGGGATTTATGATATCCAAAATGAACCACAGAAAGAGAGGAAAGGAAGTCTTTGATATTTTAAGGATTTTTAAATGAGTATTCTAAACTGTAAAACAGAAAATTTAATTAAATATATAAATACAAAAAATGAAATGAGTATTTTAAATTGTAAAACAAAAAATTTAAATACAGTGGTGCCTCGCAAGACGAAATTAATTCGTTCTGCGAGTTTTTTCGTCTAGCGAATTTTTCGTCTTGCGAAGCACAGTGTTGGAAAAGTTTTGGAGAAGCTTCAAAAATCGCCAAAAACCTCAAAAAAGGCTACCACACCGTGTTCTATGAGTTGCTCCTCGAAGTGAAGTCGCAACTGTATTAAGGGTGTTAAGAAAAAGGAAACAAACTTGCAAAAAACGCAAGACGTTTTCGTCTTGCGAAGCAAGCCCATAGGGAAATTTGTCTTGCGAAGCAGCTCAAAAACCGCAAAACCCTTTCGTCTAGCGAGTTTTTCGTCTTGCGAGGCATTTGTCTTGCGGGGCACCACTGTATAGATATATGAGCAGTGCCACCCCACAGGTTTTCTTCTGTCCATTGAACAATTGCCTTTAACTTAGGCAGAGGGAAGTGTTTGTGATTTTAGGAAGCCCCAAAACCAACAAACAGCTGGAGGGGAAAGGGTTAAGCATTCCCTGCCCTCTGCCATTTTTCTACTCTTGATCATAGCCTCCTGCAGCTGCTTTTTCTCCCTGAAAGAAAAGAAGTCAGGCATCTATTACAATCAAGTGTTGTACTTTCCTGGGGACTCAGAAAGCCAGAGCACTGGCCCATCTGGGTCAGTTCTGTCTCTAATGATTGACAGCAGCTCTCCAGGGTTTCAAACAGTGGAGATGCCAGGATTGAACCAGAGACCTTCTGCATGCAAGGCAGATACGCTACCACTTTTCCCTTTCAGGGCCAAACCAGATGCCCCATCAATTCCTACTGAAATGCATTAGATACGCCATGCCGTCACTATCCTGTCTGCATGGAACACAACAGTATTGAATATCAATCAGTGTAGAGGAATACAGCGGTACCTCGGGTTAAGAACTTAATTTGTTCTGGAGGCCTGTTCTTAACCTGAAACTGTTCTTAACCTGGAACATCAAAGCAGCAGAAATATGAGATGATTGGGCCCTTTCTGAACTCGAAACATGGGTACCCCCCAACAAAAATTTAAAATTCGGCTAAATATTTGGAATTTTTTGTGTATTGGTATAATTAGGAATTAATGTGATATGATTGGTTTGTTAAATGGAAATTTAATAAAAATTATTTTTTTAAAAAAGAAAAGAAACTGTTCTTAACCTGAAGCACCGCTTTAGTGAATGGGGACTCCCAGAGCATGATTTCTGTTCTTATCCTGAAGCAAAGTTCTTAACCCGAGGTACTATTTCTGGGTTAGCGGAGTCTGTAACCTGAAGCATCTGTAACCTGAAATGTCTGTAACCCAAGGTACCACTGTACAGTGGTGGCTCGCAAGACGAAAAGAATCCGTTCTGTGATTCTCTTCGTCTAGCGGTTTTTTCGTCTTGCGAAGCAAGCCCATTGACGGATTAGCAGATTAGCGCTATTAGCGCTATTAGCGGCTTTTAGCGGCTTTTAGTGGCTTATCAGCTTATTGGATCAGCTGATAAGCGGCTTAGCGGCTTAGAAAAAGGGGGGGGGGAGGAAAACCCCCCGCAGGAACTCGCAAGACATTTTCGTCTTGCGAAGCAAGCCCATAGGAAATTCGTTTTGCGAAGCACCTCCAAAACGAAAAATCCTTTCGTCTAGCGAGTTTTCCGTCTTGCGAGGCATTCATCTTGCGGGGCACCACTGTAATTGCCATTTTCTGTGGAAGAGTTATCTGTTCCACGTACGGGTGGGGAGGAGTTGCGGACGGACCAGGTGGCTACCCAATCCCCTCTGGCTGGGGCGGGACTGTGTCCCACATCATCTGGAGGTCCTGGCTGTGTCATAGCTCTGGCCAACCAATCCGACTGGCTGGAGGGCGTGGCCGGGACCATTTAAGCCTATTTAAACCCATTTAAAAATAAGGGTATTTTCTTAAAAGAATCCGGGGTTGTGGATCTGTTCAGAGCCTGGTGGGGTGGCTAGGGCCATGCCACAACCCCATCGGGAACCCAGGAGGAGCTTGAGTTGATTTGCATCAACAGGGTTCCCCCTATTGGTGGCTGACCTTTACAGGACTCCCTGCATAGTGGGCAGGAGTCAGATATAGTCAGATCAATTCTGGTGCCTAAGCCAATACTGCTCACATTCTGTAACCAATAAAGTTGTGGCCTAAATTTGCCCAATAACCATTAACCTTATATACTGTGTCCTTGTGTCTTATTCATCAATGGGGGGGGGGCCTCAGGGTCTTGACCGCAACTACTAGATTTAGGCTGCAATCTCATGCACACTTACTCGGAAGGCCCCCCCCCCCAATACAGCAGAATTTGCTTCTGAGTAAAAATGCATGGGATTGCACTGTACATTAGCATTCCTGAAGCAATTAGGTTGATTGCAAGGCGTTAACACCTCTTGCAATCAGAAACAATTCAGGAAGAAACTGAAGGGAGCTTATAAAAATCCATGGCTGTTTCTAAGCATAGAAATCTGACATAGGAAAGATTTCGGTTTGTAGGGCTCAGGGTTCACCTGCTGTGATCAGCACCAATCCTGATTCCCTCTTTTAAAGGTTTGGTAGTACCCCACAATAGTTAGATTCCAGGTGGGTGTCATCACCTAATGCAAACTCTAAAGAGCTGCGTCACCGTGGAAGAATTCAAATTTCAGGAACAAGGCTTTGTCTTATGTGACTTGGTATTTATCTCAAGGTTTCCCAAAGTTGAGATGATTACATACCCTCTATAATATGAATGGTCAAAAGCCAACATTTAATTAAAGAGTAAACTATCAAACACCCCAGTTCACCTCCCCCACCCTCTTCAGTTTCTGCTCCTCTCAAAGGATCACATTCATTGCAAGCCCAATTAGCATATCTACTGCGAAGAGCAAGTCTGGAAAGACCCAGTGGTGCAGTGGTTAGAGTAGTGAATAAGAGTGTTGAACTTGGGAGAGCACAGTTCAAATCCCCTCTTAGCCAAGAAGCTCAATGGGTTACCTTGGGCCAGTCACTGTTTCTTATCCCACCTTACATTTCTTCCTAATCTACATTCATTTGGGTTTGTTTGTTTGTTTGTGTTTTGCAGTGGTGAATGGTGCCTATGGGACTGGTAGGGTGGAAGGCAGGGAGACTAACAGTAGGTGGTGCCAGAACCACCAATTCCAGGGTTGTCACAGTCCTCCTCACTGCTGAGTTCCACAGGTGGCAACATTGAGACTAAGGAAGAAGAAGGTTTCCACTTCAATTTGACCACAACTGCATACCCTCTAACATTTCGACCAATGAAAATAGGGACGTCCTATTCCATAATAAGGGATGCGGGTGGAGCTGTGGGTTAAACCACAGAGCCTAGGACTTGCCGAGCAGAAGGTCGACGGTTCGAATCCCCACAACGGGGTGAGCTCCTGTTGCTCGGTCCCTGCTCCTGCCAACCTAGTAGTTCAAAAGCATGTCAAAGTGCAAGTAGATAAATAGGTACCACTCCAGCGGGAAGGTACACAGCGTTTCCGTGTGCTGCTCTGGTTTGCCAGAAGTGGCTTAGTCATGCTGGCCACATAACCCGGAAGCTGGCTCCCTCGGCCAATAAAGCGAGATGAGCGCCACAACCCCAGAGTCGGTCACGACTGGACCTAATGGTTAGGGGTCCCTTTATCTTTTTATTCCATAATAAAAATATTTTTTATTCTTATTTATGCCCCACCCATCTGACTGAGTTGCCCCAGCCACTCTGGGTGGCTTCCAACATACCTATATAAAAACATAATAAAACACTAAACTTTTAAAAGTTTATATACAAGTCTGCTTTCATTAGGTCTTCTAACAGTTGTATCGTTACTTCTCTTCTTGGTGCGAGGGTTGCATATCTCCATACCCTCCAACATTTCTCCAGTGAAAATAGGGACGCCCTACGAAAATGCAGGACATTCCAAAACCAAATCAGAAACCAGGTGGCTTCTGTAAATACAGGACTGTCCCTGGAAAATAGGGGCATTCAGAGGGTCTGCAACTGAAACAGCTCCCAGGCTTAGCTGGGAAGACCTAAAAAAGATCTGAATCGGTTTCTAACTTTCAACATTATCTACTGAGGATTTCACGTCTCACAATTTTGAGTGCAGCTAAAATATGGTGTAGCAATATCCTGATCCCTCAGTTTTCAGAAGGATTACGGGGAGCATTATTGCAGTACAGTGGTACCTCGGGTTAAGTACTTAATTCGTTCTGGAGGTCCGTTCTTAACCTGAAACTATTCTTAACCTGAAGCACCACTTTAGCTAATGGGGCCTCCTGCTGCCGCCACACCGCCAGAGCATGATTTCTGTTCTCATCCTGAAGCAAAGTTCTTAACCCAAGGTACTATTTCTGGGTTAGCGGAGTCTGTAACCTGAAGCGTACGTAACCTGAAGCATTTGTAACCCGAGGTACCACTGTAATGGGCTAGGCTTGATTTCCAGTAAAGGATGGTGAGTTTCCACTGGTGTTGACAATGATGCTGAACCCATCTCTTGTCTGATTCTATGGTCCTATGCACCCCCTACACAATTTCTATACCTGAGCCCAGGAGTGTTGCTAGGTACTTAAAAGTCTCAGGTGATAGAGAAAGGTGTTTCAGTGGTTGCCAGAGTAACTGTTGCCCAGCACAGGATCGTTCAGCCTTGGTTTCTGCTGCAGCTGAGCATCCACTGAAGTCAAAGGTTCCAAAACTCCAAATGTTACTGGCCTATGCTTCCCATCAATCTGATCACGGGTCTTGTTGGCTGAGGCTGCTACAAGTCCAACAACATCTGGACCCCTCCTCACCCTCTCACAATATATAAGGGTCTGGTGACTTCTGTTTCAGTGTATCTGAAGAAGTGTGCATGCACACGAAAGCTCATACCAATAACAAACTTAGTTGGTCTCTAAGGTGCTACTAGAAGGAATTTTTTATAACATCTGGAAGATTCTCCATCCCTGCATTAAGAAATGGGGTCTGCTGCACTGATAGATTAAAAATTATAATCCCCAAATACCTGTTGCAAAAAGTGAAAACACACACACATGTGTGTGCATAAATATATCAGGCAAATAAGTGGTTGGGGCAGAGGTAATTAGCACTCTTTTTATAAACAACAACAACAATTTATTATTAATATTATTCTTTTGGGAGCTGCCCAGAGTTGGGGCAGAGGGAATTAGCACTCTTTTCATAAACAACAACAACAACAAAATTTGTTGTTGTTGTTGTTGTTGTTGTTGTTGTTGTTATTTATGAAAATAATGCTAATTCCCTCTACCCCAACTCTGGGCAGCTCCCAACAGAATAATATTAATAAAAATAAAAAAGCAATAAAACATCAAACTTTAAAAACATTAAAAACTTCCCTAAACAGGGCTGCCTTCAGATGTCCTCTAAAATTATACTTGGTCATATTCCTGTCTGCGTTGGCTATTGTGTTCTTAGTTCTCCTCATTCAACCTACTTTTTCTTTTGCTGTGTTTGAACAGGAATGAGCTCTCTGTTTCCCCCTTCTACAAGCAGTTGTAAGTGCCATCTAGGTTAATAAGTTGGTGAGAGAATTAAGGTGGATGGATGCTTCTACTCATGGCTTGGCCACATACCAGGCATATTAAGCAACATCTTCTCTTTTATTGTCCAGAATACATGAGAGAAAAATGGAATGTTCCTGCCATGGATTGGCTGGATGCAAAGGAACCAGCTGGGGAACTCCTTGGGAGGGGTGGTGGGACACTACCCCCAGGGAGAAGACTGCGAAGAGGAGGTGTCAGAAGCTAATGGCATAATAGGGCTTAGTGAGCTGGAAGAGTCTGGGCAGGAAGAAGTCCAGAAGCTGTAGCTGAAGCTGGCGAAGTGGGAGGAGAGTGGTAGAGATTAGTCAGGTTGGTCAGGTTGGTAAAGAATCACAGGTGTCTCCCCCTTCTGCTCCCCCCTCCACTCTTGTCTCCCAGAACCAGGAGAGGTGTGAAAGGGGTGGAAGGGAGATTGGCTGCACGCAGGCGCAGTCTCCAATTGCTTGGGGAAAGCCCTGGAGCGGAGGAGACATAGACAGCTGTGGGGAGGCAGGAACCTTTAGTCTTGGCACCTGATTTCATGGAGGAAGACCCACCAGGAATGAGCTGCTGTGCTCATTAGGCCTGACACTGTTAATAAAGAGTTAACTCTGACTTTGGGCGGTGTGATTACTGACCAGCACTCTTGGCATAGCTGTCAACTTACAGATTTGAAAATAAGGGACCAGCAGCCTCGAAAATAAGGGATCAGCAGCCAAAATAAGGGATTTTAGCCAACCAGCTGAAATACAGTTAAAAGGGACCAGATATTTTTCATTTCCAGAGGTTGCTGCTCAAGACACCAGCAGATGAAACACTGCAATTTAAATAACTACAAGCAGCAACCACTTTTCACGCAAAACAAAGTCCAAGCTACGAAGATGCTGCTGCAGTTCTGTATCTTTTCTCTCATGCTCCATCTGCAGCTCTCAGTTCCATCAGGCGGGGCGGGAGGAAGGGGGGGATAGCGGCCGAAGTAAACCCGCAGATCAGACCATCTATGCTAGTCTACCACTACAAATCTATGGGAGAAGCGCTTGCGGTCCTTCCTCCACTTTTCCCCTCTATGGTTAGCCCTTGGAACACCTACCCGCGCCTCTGCCTCCTCCTGCTCCTCCTCTCTCTGAACTGCTTTCTCTATGGTTGCCCTCGCTCTCCTCTCAAGGCTCCTCATCAATTCATAGACCATGCCAGGCTGCCCATCTCATCCGGGTCCTTTGGCGGCACAGCCGCAGTACGGCCTAGAGGAAGCGGCGGCGGCGGAGATGCACAGAGGGGAGGCCCCAGGCAGAGACGCTCAGTTTGGCGGCCGCGAGGAGGATGGCGGCGGAAGGGCCTGAGGCTTCCACCAGTCCCGGCGGGGAGGGGCTCCCGGTGGCCGAGGCTGGTGAGAGGAGGCCGGAGGGGGGTGGGGTGGGCAGCCAAGCAACACAGTTGGAGGCTCCCTCCTCCCTGGCCGGCAGGGAGGGAGGGAGAAGAGCTGCTTCCTTTGAAACCCGGGAAATTTAAGGGACATCATCAATAAGGGACAGCAGTGGGACACGGCGCTGGGATAAGGGAGTTTCCCACCAAATAAGGGACGGTTGACAGCTATGACTCTCGGTGACACTTCCCTTCTGCACCTGGACTAGCTAGAAGCATCCATGTGGACTTAGAACTTTGCGCCTTTCCAAATAAAATTGCTTGCAGTTGGAAAGAGACTCTGGGAACTGAGAAGCATTTGCTGTTGCCAATGTATTGCACAGACTAGACAGATGCTTTGGCCTTCCTGTTGCTGCTGGACTACAACTCCCATAATCCTCGACCATTGGGCACAGTGGCTGGGGTTTATGGGAGGTGCAAATTAGCATATTCTAGCCCACCTCCTCCAGATTAGCATATACTGAGAACACCCTGGACTCCTTCCCCATGGAGCCTGCAGGTCTGGGAATCAGTTTAGTCAAACTTAGGGGTGTGTGGGTTCTTAACTACTCAGCTACATATTAAATCAGAATTAAAATGAGCTACCAAGAAGCAACAGATTGGTGTCTGATCTCAGCTGGAGCAATCAATTTTTGGCATTTTACCACCCCTGTTATTTGACAACAGAATCTGTTTGCTTGCCTTCCTAATTTAAAATGAACTTTCATCTCTAGTATAATGATATATTGAAAGATATGTTGACAGGACTCCTCTCACGTTTGCCTTTTAAAAGGCTGCCAAATAATAGATTCAACAACTTCAAGTCACAGTAGACCATTGTCAATTTACCCAGGGTTGTTTCATTTTGTTGTTGGTGGTAGTGGTAATTTAATATTGCCGTAACTTCTATCACTCCAGCTTGCTTTGTTTTTCAACTAACTTTTCTAGTAGGAGTATGGAGTCTTTCCAAAAGCTGTTTGATGAAAATTCTTTTTTTAAAAAAAAGTGTTTCAAATATAGATCAAATATTATCTCTCCTGCCACTAAATGAAATATTGTGACATTAATTTTCTTTAAATACTGTAATTATAATACATCTAGCATTCTGGAGAGACAGACTTGGGAGTGGTCCTGGAGATCTTCACAAATTACAATAAGATGTCTCCTAGCTCAAGCCAACCCCCTCCCCAACATCCTCACAACATTTGCTGCAAACGCGCACACGCGCGCACACACACACACTTTCTCTCTCTCTCTCTCTTAGTTCTACAGTGGTACCTCGGGTTAAGTACTTAATTCGTTCCAGAGGTCCGATCTTAACCTGAAACTGTTCTTAACCTGAAGCACCACTTTAGCTAATGGGGCCTCCTGCTGCTGCCGCGCCGCCAGAGCACGATTTCTGTTCTTATCCTGAAGCAAAGTTCTTAACCTGAAGCACTATTTCTGGGTTAGCAGAGTGTGTAACCTGAAGGGTATGTAACCCGAGGTATCACTGTACTACAAAAAATAAAATAAAAATATTATTAGTAGCATGAGTGATCTTAAGCTTTGAACTCAGCTTTCTAATACAGAAGACTGAAGGTGGAATCCTGATCAGAGATGCAGAACCAATTTAGCAGGCATCCAAAGTCTGTTTCGGGGGCCTAATCCGGCCCGCCAGTTGGTTTAATCCAGCCTCTGTGGCTCAACAACTTCTACCCTCAGAAAAGCTCAACAGCTCTGAGGTAAAATCATAGAAAAAAGCTAAACAACTTCAATCCTTAAAAAAGGTCGGCCCTCATGGCCCTTCACTTCATCAAATCTGGCCCTCTTTGAAAAAACAGTTTGGACACCCCTGCTGTATAGTCTGTGCTTGTGATATCACTTAAAAGAAGCCAGACCTTCTGGGGTGAGCCACTATGTTTTGCTTTTAGCAATCGTGTTCACGTGTATGCTGAAGATCTGGACCTTGTACCAGTGCAAAGAAACTTGAGCCCCTCAGGGAGTTTGAAGAATCACTGGCCTTTTTGAACGGCCATTTCCTCGGTGAGATACAGAAGGAACAACAAACTTTCCCTACAATCTGCAGCGGCTTTCCTAAACTATCACGTGTTTGTGCAATAAACGTGGAGTTCCTTTTTTAAAAAAATTGGCAGGGCATCTAGCCTTCTTCCCGCAAGGTGGTGTGTGCTTCCCAGCAGTCAAATTACAATATTTGGCTGCGGGGATGCTCTTCAATTTCTGCAAGTTGGTGCAGTCAGTGTGCTGCCATGACAATCGGGTGGAATCAATGCCATTTCATAACTAGAACAGGTGGGCAGGAGGAAGTGGGGATCTGGATGATCCGGAGTGAGATCAGCAGAATTTCTGGCTCCCAGTGGTTTAACAATATAAATGACTCCCCTTCTCAGTTGTACTGGTGCAAGGAAGAAAGTGCAGGGGGTGTGTCTGTAAAATCCAGGAGTGGATCAACTGCACGAGAGGTTCTCCCTGATGATAGATAGATCGATAGATCGATAGATAGACAGATAGATAGACAGATAGATAGATGGATAGATAGATAGATAATCTTCCTAGTTTTCAAACAACTGAAGATATTGACAGATTTTTCAGAGCACAAAGTGATTTGAAATAACAGTTGTCGAGACATTTCATTCCAAATCTGCTAAGCAGAGCTAGACAGAGGATGGTGACAGGTGGGTATCCTGGCTACGTCCATGCCTGCAGTCCTCCATTTGCTGTTGGACTACAACTCCCATCATCCCTGACCGCTTGCTGAGCTGACTGGGGCTGATGGGAGTTGGACTCCAACAGCAGCTGCCTCATGCCTGCATGAGACAAAGCAAAGCAAGACCTGGAGGAGGTGGAATCAGTGTAATGGGAACGTAAGGGGGTGTTTACTTTCTGCTGGGAGGGAAGAGGCTGCTTCGAGGGCTCTGTGCCACCACGAAAGGGTAACGGGAAGGGCAAAGGGTGAGGAAAAGGTTCCTGCCGAGTCAAGGTAGGACATTTGATAGCTCATCGGGGAGCAGAGTCAGGTTTAATAATGTCTCTGCTAAACACAGTTAATAATTGAGGTCAGCACTCTTGGCAAGGATAACAAGAAGATAGTCTCCCAAAGTGTGGACTGATGGCACGAAGGGCACGCTGTTCAGAAAACACAGGTGGCAGTTAAGAGCGTTGGCTGAGGTGTTCTGTTCTGAAGGCAGCTGGGTCACAGAGGAGGCTCAGCAAGAGCACGTGGTCCTTAGGCCATCCTCTGCTCCTGTGTCCGAAAGAAGGATCAGGAAACAGCACAGAGGTATGTTCTCCCCACAGCTTGAATGGGCTTTCTGTAATTTGTTTATTTTTTGCTCTAGGTTTCAGCAAGAAAAGCCCCATCAATAAAAGGCACCACTTTGGTCATGCCTAGGTCACATGCACACCATCCAGACACGTTTAAAGCCAGTGTGATGTAGTGGTTAAGAGCAGTAGACTCGTAATCTGGTGAACCGGGTTCGCTTCCCCACTCCTCCACATGCAGCTGCTGGGCGGCCTTGGGCTACTCACACTTCTCTGAAGTCTCTCAGCCCCACTCACCTCACAGAGTGTTTGTTGTGGGGGAGGAAGGGAAAGGAGATTGTTAGCCGCTTTGAGACTTCTTAGGGTAGTGATAAAGCGGGATATCAAATCCAAACTCTTCTTCTTCTTCACATGGTTTCCCCCCACAGAATCTTGGGAACTGTAGTTTGTTAAGGGGCTTGGAATGGAAGCTCTGGGATGGGTGAACTACAGTTCACTGGACTCTTTGAGGGAAGCCATCAGAGCCAGATTACCATATAGGCAGAGTAGGCACCAACCTATGGGCCCCACACCTTTTAGGGGGCCTACAACAATGGATCAAAACAATATTGATCCATTGAAGCTGTTAGTTGGTAAAATAATAAAATAAAAATGTATTAGGAGATAGTTTGTGAGGGCCCCCCAAGACTTCAACTGCCTAGGGTTCTCTGGAGGGTTTAATCCAGCACTGGAAGCCATGTGCTTCAATGCACAGCGTGGATGTGGCCCTACAGCTCCCTCCCACTTTGAATTTGCAAGGTGACTTTGCAAGTGAACCGTGATTCCCATCTTCATGCTTCCTTGTGACATCTGAAATGCAAGATTATACATCTCTCCAGGTGCTCTTCTGTGTTCAACTCCTTCTGCTTTCTGGTTAGCATTATTAAAAGCAGCAACCAAAATCTCCAAGAAAATGTTCCGTAAGATTCATATAGCACTTTGTGGTTGTATTTCAGGCATCATTTCATTTGTTTCAAGAGCTTAATTTCTGACAAATTAGTCCAGGACCTCAGAGTCTTTTCTTTTCCAACTGCTGCCCTGCCCAATGCAAAGCCAGCTGAAATCAAGTAGATCACTTGCTGGACTTGGAATGCAAGTTCAAGGTGAGTATTGAGCTATGATCAAGGACACCCAGGTCCAAAGATTCAACTCTTAGCCATGAAGCTCTCTGGGAGACCTCAGGCCAGCCATTTTCTTTCAACCTACCTCAGAGGGTTTGTGTGGGATAAATAACAAAGCCCTAATCTGCCAGGAAGCATGAAGAAACTCGCTGTAACAACTATCTGTGAAAAAAGGAGGCTTGTAACCTACCGCTACAGAAAACAAATAGTTTAGCGTTTTTGTTCAAGGAATGACACGTGCCTGTCTCCTAGATCAAGCCAGCAGATTTAGCCAAGTATGCCTGAAGTTAGAAATTATCACCTTTTGATGATGGGTGAGATCTGGAGAGTACAGGAACGTGTGTGTGGAAAGTATAGAAAAGAAAAGGTGGGGCTTTGCATGTTGCTATTGAAAGGAAAGAGAGGGACAAACAATCATGTCTGAACAAGATGTCTTCTGGTGTTAAGTCAGGACTCCTTCAAGCCTGAGTCAGCATAAGAGAGGCAGAGGAAATTTTAGTAGCTGCTACAGTATGGATCTGGGATGTGGGTCTCTCTTGGGCGTTGCAGGAGGAAGGCGTGTCTCATCTAGGCATCAATACTGACTCACTGTTTGTAACAGCCCTCCAGATGTTGTGGGAATCCAGCTGCCAGCAGCCTCAGTTGACACGGCCAGGGGCCAGGGATGATAGTCCAGCAACATACTGGAGAGCCTCAGGTTGATCCAGAAGGTATTTTCCCCAGTGTCATAATAAAGAAGATATTTGCTTTGATCGTCTCTGAAAAATTAAATGCAGTTTCCCTATATTGTAACCTTCTCAGTTACAATGCGTTTAGATACAGCATGGGAGAATAATATGGCTGCATGCAGTGGCATAGCGCGGGGGGGGGGGGAGGACTGGCCCTGGGTGCAAAATTCTGAGGGGGCACAACCAGGCCCCCCAGGTGTGGCTTCCACTGGGATCTACGCCCCAGCCAGCATGGTCAATGGTCAAGGATGATAGAAGTTGTAGTTCAGCAACATCTGCTTCCATAGCTGTCAACTTACAGATTTGAAAATAAGGGAGCAGCAGCCTCGAAAATAAGGGATCAGCAGCCAAAATAAGGGATTTTCAGAGCACAGGTATGTTCAGCTTCTGAGCCTCTCCGAGCCAAAGGCAGAAAGCCCAGCCAGCAGCCAAACGAAGCCTCTAGCGGTGGTTCCCACAGCGCAGCAACCTGGCAAAGGGGATGCAGTAAGGAAAACCACCGTCACCTCTCCGCTGGGAAGCGCTGAGCAAAGGTGAGTCCCCAGGCAACGTGGCCGATTTGATCGGCACAAGGCATGCAAGCTCCACCCCCCAGTCGTTCTTAGACTCCTTATTGGGTGAGCAACGCAGCCAAGCAACACATCTGGAGCCTCCCTCCTCCCTGGCCAGCAGGGAGGGAGGGAGAGAGAGGAGCTGCTTCCTTTGAAACCTGGGAAATTTAAGGAACATCATCAATAAGGGACAGCAGTGGAACACAGCGCTGGGATAAGGGACTTTCCCGCCAAATAAGGGACAGTTGACAGCTATGTCTGATTCACACCATGTTGGTTGTCCTTGATACAGTTAGTAAGTTCTAACTTATATGGCAGCCTCTAAACTTTGGCGCTCCTTCTCTCAGAAGTGTGGCGGGCACCTTCATTGTATAACTTTCATCATATGCTAAAGACGCAGCTCTTTACCTTGTCCTTTAACACCTGCTTTACATATGACCCACCCTATTCTTCTGGTTATGCATTGTTTCAACTTGCATAAACTTGCATTTTTATATTGCTGCAATATAACCGAACTTCTGTTTTCTGAAATAATACGTGAACTGAAACCCAGCCACCCTTTTTTCAACTTCTCTGAATTTTGCAATGCAGTTCTCCAGACAAATCATTTATACAAAATGCAGATAGGGTGCATATAAATGCATACATTAGTGAAAATAACATACAAAAATGCACTATATTAGGGGGAGCTCTTTTGCAAAAATGTGTATAATCAGCAAAAAAACACACACACAAAAAAACAGACCCATGAAAAACTGTAGATTAGGAGAAATTCACATTGAAATGTTGCTGGATTTTTGGAAGGACTATCTTCAAAATGAAAAAAAATCACCAACTGATGCGGAAATGTGGAGAGCCAAACTCAAGACTTGGGAAAAAAGAAAGAAAAACAAACAAACAAATCCGGAAATTGACAGATTCCCTCATCCCTAGTTGTAAACCACCTTGGGCCCATATGGCATAGGACAGTTAAGAATTCAAATTAATAAAAATAGTATCGTTAGTAGCTGCTGTTTTACTCCTGTTGTCACACAACCATGATACACTAGGGATTGTAATCAGTGCATTTCTATATTCTTTTATGGTGCACTCCTCTATAGATCTACTCAGAAGTAAGGCCCACTCAGACAATACGAGTTCTTCTTGGGTAAGCGGTATAGGATTGCAGCTGCCAGTACGTTTCCGAGCACAATTCAAAGTGCTGGTGTTGACCTTTAAAGCCCTAAACGGCTTCGGCCCAGTATACCTGAAGGAGCGTCTCCACCCCCATCGTTCTGCCCGGACGCTGAGGTCCAGCGCCGAGGGCCTTCTGGAGGTTCCCTCATTGCGAGAAGCAAAGCTACAGGGAACCAGGCAGAGGGCCTTCTCGGTAGTGGCGCTCGCCCTGTGGAACGCCCTCCCACCAGATGTCAAAATGATAAACAACTACCTGACATTCAGAAGACATCTTAAGGCAGCCCTGTTCAGGGAAGTTTTTAATGCATGATATTTTAGTGTTTTTTTGGTTTCTATGGAAGCCGCCCAGAGTGGCTGGGGAAACCCAGCCAGATGGGCGGGGTACAAATAATAAATTATTATTATTATTATTATTATTATTATTATTATTATTATTATTATTGACAATCTGGTATTGCTGACTGTGTGTTGTCGACAGTATACACACACAAATTTCATCCCCACCCCCATCTAGATAAGAAACAGAAAAAGAGAATAAACAAAGCAAATACTTTACCCTTTACAGAGCCATTGAAAGCTCTTAAGCTGATACCCTCCTGTTAGTTCATTTACAGTGCAATTCTATGCGTATTTACTCAGAAAGAACCCCATCCAAATGGGACTTGTTCTGTAAGAAGAGGCCCAATATATGAGCTTCGCTTTTGTATGGTGTGAATCACCACTGACTGCAAAACCCATGCAGCTGGACATGGTATTAAGAGGGTTGGTTTCTCTCCCACAACTGATAACCCAAAACCATTCACATATCAATAAGGGCAAATGAATAGTTATCCCTGCAAATGCTCCCATCTCTCACTCCGCAACACCAGATTTTACACAGGCTGCATTCCTATGTACAGTTTTCTGAATGTAAGGCCCATTAAACACAACAGGACTTGCTTCTGAATAGATATGCCTGGGTTTGTGCTGTTAAGGAGTCAAGAGATGCAAACACTCATTAGAAGCATATGTAAAAAGGCTCTCTGGTCAATACTTTGAAGGGAAGCTACAATATCAATAAGGCGTGGTGGGGGCAGATGCTTGGATCACTTGAAATAGTCCTTGTTTGACATTTCCACCACTGTTGAAGTGCTTCTATGTGGGGCTACCTTTGAAGGTGACCCAGAAACTACAACTACGGTAATCCAAAATGCGGCAGCTAGACTGGTGATTGGGAGCGGCCGCCGAGATGATATAACACCGGTCTTGAAAGACCTACACTGACTCCCAGTACGTTTCTGAGCACAATTCAAAGTGTTGGTGTTGACCTTTAAAGCCCTAAATGGCCTCGGTCCAGTATACCTGAAGGAGCGTCTCCACCTCCATCATTCTGCCTGGACACTGAGGTCCAGCGCTGAGGGCCTTCTGGCGGTTCCCTCGCTGCAAGAAGCCAAGTTACAGGGAACCAGGCAGAGGGCCTTCTTGGTAGTGGCACCCGCCCTGTGGAACGCCCTCCCACCAGATGTCAAAGAGAAAAATAACTACCAAACTTTTAGAAGACATCTAAAGGCAGCCCTGTTTAGGGAAGCTTTTAATGTTTAATGTATTGTTGTATTTTAGTGTTTTGTTGGAAGCCGCCCACAGTGGCTTCCACTGTGGAAGTTTATACCCCAGCCAGATGGGCGGGGTATAAATAAAATAATAATAATAATAATAATAATAATAATAATAATAATAATAATAATAATTCTGGCAAAAGGTTTTAAACCATTACAGTTTCCTTTCACTCTCTGAAATGCTGAGCTAGATCCAAGTTCAAACCACCATTCTGTGAAGTTCTCTGTTTGTTTACTCCCCAAAGCAGGTTCATAAGGCTGATTTTGAGCTGAAGGGGGTTGAGTGAGAGGGGAAGGGGTTAAGCCACTTCCCTACTCTCTACTCCTTCTGTTCAGATCCAACATGCCTCCTACAAGACAGAGGCACTGTTAACTGGTTTCTTTGTCTCGTTGTGTGGAGTTCAACCCCTTCTAGGATAGCGTGTTCCCTAAAGGATCAGGACTGCAGTTTGTTGGTGCTTTTATGGCCCAACATTAGCATTTGAGGAACAAGCAGCCATGATAGCTCAGCCTCCATGTTAGCTGCATAGGACAACATACTGCCTGTGACCTTATTAGAACAGAGATAGGCTTGCTACATTGACTTATTTGCTTGGGTTACGGAAATGCATTCATTCATTCAAAGACGCCTGCTTCTTGGGAGGAAAGCAATGACAAACCTAGACAGCATCTTAAAAAGCAGAGACATCACCTTGCCAACAAAGGTCCGTATAGTTAAAGCTATGGTTTTCCCAGTAGTGATGTGTGGAAGTGAGAGCTGGACCATAAAGAAGGCTGATCGCTGAAGAATTGATGCTTTTGAATTATGGTGCTGGAGGAGACTCTTGAGAGTCCCATGGACTGCAAGAAGATCCAACCTATCCATTCTGAAGGAAATCAGCCCTGAGTGCTCACTGGAAGGACAGATCCTGAAGCTGAGGGTCCAAGACTTTGGCCACCTCATGAGAAGAGAAGACTCCCTGGAAAAGACCCTGATGTTGGGAAAGATTGAGGGCACAAGGAGAAGGGGACGACAGAGGACGAGATGGTTGGACAGTGTTCTCAAAGCTACCGGCATGAGTTTGACCAAACTGTGGGAGGCAGTGGAAGACAGGAGTGCCTGGCGTGCTCTGGTCCATGGGGTCACGAAGAGTCGGACACGACTAAACGACTAAACAACAACAAAGCTGTCCTTCATCAGCTTCACTGATCCCCAGGTGGGTTTCATCTGAACACACTCTAAGCCCATACAATAAAACTATAAAGAACAACAAACACTACCACAATATTCAGAATTCTGGTGATCATCACCAGCTGCCAAGCTCCCCTCACAAGCCTGGATGAAAAGATACCATTTTAGGCAAGTAACAAAGGGGAGAGAATTCTATTACCAAGGTCACACCACAAAGAAGACCCTCATGGTGGCAGGACCACAAGGAGGTTCTCTCCTGGAACATGTCAAGTTTATGTTCCAAAGTGGTAATTATGAAGTTTGGCAACATCTCTAGAGGCAGGAAGACTAAATTCAGGAACCAGTCCACAAAGAATTTTCCCTGGGCAACCTAGAGTTACAGAATTGCAGAAAGGCACAGAGGGATAAGAAATCAATGCAAGGCTGCAATGGCTGTCAATAGTTCTACAAAAGGGGTTGCAGTGGAGAATGAACATGGCATTACATACGGTCTGCCCTGGGAGCTATATAGAAACCAGTATCCCAGGTTATTTGAAAGGCTAGCCATGCCAGAATTGTAGAGTCAAATATGTACTGGAAGGTTTCCAAGATGATGAAGCTTTACAAATTATATTAGGTTACGGCAGTCAACAAAAAGAGGATTGTACTGAGCTCAACCAGTCCTCAATCGTTTCCTGTTAAGAGTCTAGAAGTGAAAATGTACTAAAACATTCCCTTTCATGTTATGCTTGTTATAAAGCTGCGGTACACTGGAGAACACTTTTATAATCTCCATAACAAAATGATGAGATTAATAAAACTCTTACGTTGGAGAGAGTCCTCTTACAGTCAGCAGAAAAACTTGGAGAATTACCACAAGGGATGGAACTGCGGCTTACAGTATGTAACGAAAGCCAGGAGGACTCAAATTTGGAATTTTAATTTAGTCATAGGATTCATATGCATTCGAGTCAGGTGAGTGCAATAATTTGGATTTTTGCCTTCCTTTTTTCTGGCTTTGCCACTTTCCAACATCAGCACAAACAGTACACACAGCAAACATGATATTTGATTGGAGAAAGGACCGTAAATCAGTAGTAAAGGTAAAGGTAAAGGGACCCCTGACTATTAGGTCCAGTCATGGCCGACTCTGGGGCTGCGGCGCTCATCTTGCTTTATTGGCCAAGGGAGCTGGCATACAGCTTCCAGGTCATGTGGCCAGCATGACTAAGCCGCTTCTGGTGCACCAAAGCAGTGCATGGAAACGCTGTTTACCTTCCCGCCAGAGCGGTATCTATTTATCTACTTGCACTTTGACGTGCTTTCAAACTGCTAGGTTGGCAGGAGCAGGGACCGAGCACCAGGAGCTCACTCCGTCACAGGGATTTGAACTGCCGACCTTCTGATCGGCAAGTCCTAGGCTCTGTGGTTTATCCCACAGTGCCACCCGCGTCCCAAGTCAGTAGTAGTAGTAGTCGTCATCATCATCATCACCATCATCATCACCATCATAATTTTATTATTTATACCCTGTCCATCTGGCTGGGTTTCCCCAGCCACCACTGTTTTGTTTTGTTTTGTTTTGTTTTGTTTGCATGTGAAAGGTCCCAGGTTCAACCCCTGACACCTCCAGGTAGGGCTAAGAAAGGCTTGCTGTCTGAAACATGGGAGAGTCACTGCCAGTCCCTGTTGACAAGACTGGGCTAAATGGACCATTAGCCTGATATAATAATACCGTATTTTTTGCTCTATAAGACTCACTTTTTCCCTCCTAAAAAGTAAGGGGAAATGTGTGTGCATCTTATGGAGCGAATGCAGGCTGCGCAGCTATCCCAGAAGCCAGAACAGCAAGAGGGAATGCTGCTTTCACTGCGCAGCAATACCTCTTGCTGTTCTGGCTTCTGAGATTCAGAATATTTTTTTTCTTGTTCTCCTCCTCCAAAAACTAGGTGCGTCTTGTCGTCTGGTGCGTCTTATAGAGCAAAAAATACAGTAGTAATAATTTTTTTTATTTGTACCCCGCCCTCCCTGGCCGGAGCCGGGCTCAGGGTGGCTAACATCATAAAACTAACACAGTATACAAAAAACATAAGAACATAAAAACAGGCAATCAGTTAATTAAAACACATCTTAAAATTAGTTCAGAGCAAATTAAAATCTGGACAGATGGCAGTCCACAGGTAAAATTGAGAGAGATTAATATTCTCCAGTGCCAACTGATATGGTATAAAGTAGCTGTTTTGCAAGCTGCTCGAGGCAAACCTGGGATTGGGGTTAAAAAATTGGAAGTCTGGTAAACCAAAACGTTTGCATTCTGTATGTATTGCATATTGATGGGGGTGGTGTGTCCCATTTTGCTGCCTGAGGTAGAATGTGAATGTGATGCAGCTAGAATTTTACACGCACAGAAATAGAAAAACGAAGAGACTCCAACTAAGGGAGAATGGCTTATAAAACTGATGGGACATTTCTGGATTCAGAAATGGCTAATCTGACTGCTAAAATAAGAGGACAAAATGGTAATATCTTCACAGAAGAATGGAGTTCACTTGTGAATTACCTATCAAACTATCATTCTTACATGAAATCACATGCAGGATTTGAGATATCAGCAATGGAAGAATGGACTTTGGGAGCTTAAAAAATAAATATAGATGTGTTGTGATGCAGCTATTATGGGGGAATTAAAAAAGAAACCAGCGGGGAAGGAGGGATGGGAAGTCAAGGAAAAAATGTGTAACAAAAAAAATGATATATATATAATTTGGAAGATTTAATAAAAATCATTATTTAGAAAATGAAATGTGAAAGTGCTTCTTCCACCACCTGAGGCTGCTCACGGAGAGCCAATTGATGCAGGATACAAGAGTGCAGGGGTAATTTATTTATTTTTGCCTGCATTTCTACAGGTTGCAAGTGTTTGCAGACCATGCTTTTAATTCTCCCTGTGTAGAAAGCTCCCTGCATGCAGTGAGTTACACTGAACCCCAAATTGCAAATTCTTCCGGAAAATTAAATCTTAATTGTAAAAACGGAAATGCTTCAGCAAGATAGAAGTAGTACCAAAACAATGCTCCTCTTGCACGGCACAGTAGCCTGCAGGCCTTTAAATGGAAGTAGGAAAAGCAAGCTGTCCACACCGACAGCTGCCTTGATAATGCCAAACAAGACGTGAAGGCTGCAAGGCTAACCTCCTGCAAGCACATTTGATCCCCTTGCTTGAGCCTTGCTTCGGTAACACACCTCGGGCAGGATGTGCTGTTAAATGATTCAGGCCAGGAGAGATTTGCAGCCCTGGAAAAGTAAAGCGTGTTTGTGTGTGCGATGCATGCGCATGAGAAAAGACAACATCACAGCAAAGAATTCACAGTGAAAAGCAAAACACGCTCCAGGGTGTGAGCAATACCCTTAAACCAAAGAAAAGAAATTGCAACGGTTCAAGAGAGAGAGAGAGAGAGAGAGAGAGAGAGAGAGAGAGAGAGAGAGCGCAGACCTGGGAGCTCTCTCTGTAATTTGTCCCACTCCTAAATTATGTATCACAATATATATGGAAATTAAACCCTCAAGTATGACATACAATAAATAATTTAGAATGTCTCTTTCATCAAGTGTGTGCTGGCTTCTAAGATATTGATACTTCATTTTAGCATCAACGTCCAGCACGTTCTCAGCCTGCCGCCATGTGGAATTCCTCATTTAATGACACTTGGGCATCCCTTTAACTTGCTGCACCCCCTTAAATGGCACTTGGTTGTTTGGAAAAGAGTGGGGTGAGAGAGAGAGAGAGAGAGAGAGTGCATTCAGATATTGCAGGATTAACACTATTTCAGCTCACCCTCCTTGTAAAGCACAGCTCTTTGGGGAGAAAGGGAGAGGTGCGAAACCAACCACTTCTTCTTGGCAAATTTAGAGTTGCTATTTCTGCCCAACTGCCCTGGCCGGGGTGGGAGGGAACCAACAGGATGTGTTATTACATAAGAGACTAAGTATCTGCAATGGTCATCAAATAGGAAGCACCTTCAGACATCAGGTAGTGGTGGCGGTGAGAAAACAAGAGAGCACTTTGTGTTTGTAAGAAACCAGGAGTATCTAGTGGTCTGGATTCTAGTGGTCTAGATTCATTCAGGTAAGCAGCAGAGAGAGGGAGCTCCGCACTTCCATTCATAAGTGGGTTCAGCAAACAGAGCTGTCCCCCCTCATTTGAAATCAGAAATCAGCAGATCTTAGAATTACCTAATCTGTAAACCAGCCCTTCAAAAGGCATCAAGAAGAGTTAACTGTACTAAGTCAAACTCACGAAGGTTGCCTGAAAAATGGCTGAACAGCGTGTTTATAGCAACCAAACACGAGCAATGTGGTGATGGGTTTAGCACTTGCTCATAAAATGATGGCTGCCGAGTTACTTAAGTGTGGGATTCAATTTTTTACCTTCCATGATGTTTCACCAGCCCCAAGGTACAAAACTTTCTAAGACTGAAGTGGGTTTTCCAAATACCTTTCTCTCCATATTTGCACAGTCCAAACAAAATACCAAACTTCGTGTATAATCATGCTGGCCTTGTCTCTCAGGCCTGGACTCTTTAAACCAGTGGTAAAACACTTAGCACCTCATTATGGTTTGGTTTAGATGGGTAAATGAAGAGATAAAAGAACACTTTGTTCAAACTATCACCTGCTCAAATGGCTGATAGCACACAGTGTTTAGTTTCACCCAAGTGTTAGAGACGAATGATGGGTTTGAGGACAGAATACTTGTAGAAGACATTGTGTTAAGCAAGCTTTGTTAGGAACAAACAAGGACTGCCAAAGTTATAGGGGGTGAATGGGAAGACCTTGCCAAGCAAACACCCAAATGCCAGGATTTGTTTTGTCACCAATTGGGAACAGTCGATTTCCTAGAAGGCTGCATAAAAATGTCTGGGTGCTGGATGTGAACACAAAGACTTTGAGCTGCTAATACAGCTCTGGAGAAGGTTAAGTCTTCGGCACCCTCTTCCACCTTTGGAAGAACTGTACGGTTCCCGTTGCCTTAGGAAAGCAAACAACATCCTGCAGGATCCATCTCACCCGGGATACAGTCTGTTTGCACTACTGCCTTCTGGCAGGAGGTATAGAAACATCAAGTCAAGGACAAATAGACTGAAAAATAGTTTCTATCCAAGAGCTGTGGCCTTGTTGAATGCTGTAACTCGATAGTGAGACCTGGGAGTTTGATGGGTGTGGGTGTGGGTGTGGTTGGAAGGTGGTTTGTTTGGTTGTTGCTGTTGTTTTGCTTTTGTTTTTAAGGGATGGCATCCAATTTCGTTGCACTAGTGTAATGACAATAAAGAATCTATCTATCTATCTATCTATCTATCTATCTATCTATCATTTGGGGAAATGTTTACACTTAGGGGGAGGGACGAGTTAGTGCTCTTGCATAAGGTGATGGTGATGCAACATCAGGTATTTTATGTTTCCTTGTTATCCATATTCAAGGAGGATGAGTTTATACTGGAACAGGATCAGAGAATTGTAGGAATGGCCCATTTATCTTACTATCAGAAATCCCAAGGGTTTGGACTGTTTGCCTTATAAGAGGAGGCTGAGAGGAGGGAGTTGCAATTGGTACATAATGAAGAAGAATGATTTGTAGTCAAGATGACAGTATATACCAGAACTACTACAAATTGGAATTTGACCAACTTAGCGATATCTTGGGAGACCAGTTCACAATCTGAGAACAGTTCCCCGAAGCACTGGAAAATAAAGAGACCCCCAACATTAGACATCAAGGAAAAGGAGTTCTAGTCTAGTCTCTGACATCTAGTTTTCTATGTGGGAAGGTATGGAATAGCTTTTCATTATATGAGCTCCCACCCTTGGTCTCAGGTGGAACAAGTTGACTTCTGAGCCAACCTCTGTCTGCAGCTGCAATTGTCATGAACCACAAATGAGCAGTTCTGAGCCTGAGCTATATAGGGGAAGAAATGGAGAAATTTCAACACAATTTCAGAGCATTCGTCAAGTTTTACATAGGATTCCAGCTCACAAACGAAGTCTCCTGGTAACAGGCTATCTGAAATATCAAGAAGATTGTGACCCTTGGTTCCTTTAAACCATCAACTTTGTCAATACATGCTGTATTTGCAAAGGCCTGTAGTTCTGACAAAATGTTTGCTGTGATTAACAAATGATTTAGACCCCCGTTTGCCCAAGTTTAGAGATGCTGGAGGGAGATGGGGACACTGAGAAAAGAACAGACAAAGATGTTGGCTTTCTTTTGTTTAGGTAAAGTAGCTGAGCAAAGTGAATGCTCAGTAAAACAAACAAAACACTTCACATTACTGTAGCAAGGTCCTAAGAACTAAACATGTAGCAAAAGCTATGCATCAGATAACAGGGTGTGCAAATTTAAGAGGGTTAGCCCTGTGAACCTCTTGTGGCAAATACAAAGCCTTCATGACACTCAAAAAACGAACAGAATATGCAGTTATACTATATTAATTGTTCCCCGTGCCAACTACCTCCATTCAGTTTCGCTAGGAGCAAATGCAACTTTGGAACTGTGTCTAATAAGAATAAGCACATGACTAATCCAATCCTGGAAGGAGAGGCTGGGCAAGAAATCATAGCTCCATCAAAACAATTGCTTGCAGAGTGCACAAAAGCAGATTTTACAGAAGTTCTCTCCTCAAACACTGAAAGTACTCCTCTCTCACACACACAAAAAAACTTGATAATGTAGACAAGTCTTTAAAAACAGAATATATGACCTGGACATGCAACTGTATAAATGGGAACCACATTTAAAATGTGTCAGGGGCAATTCCATCACTCTCATGTATGTAACGCACATATTTCAGACAGAAAAATGTCTTCCTGATCATTAGACACATCTCGGTACCAATACTAGTGGAATCTGGAGGACATCTAGAAACCTGACGTCTTCATCTGGTGTTGCTTATACCAGCATTGAAATATTCACAGACCTAAGAGCCATGGTGAGTATTTATATCTCAGACACTGCTTCATTTGATATAAATGGGAACCTTGTTATTGATTTCAGTGTAGAATCAAACCACATTTTAATCTCAGTAGTGCAACGTATGTTGGCAATAGCCATTTTCCTAGACGTCAGAAGCAGCAGCAAAAGAGGCCATTTTTATTCTACTTCAGCAAAAGCAATTCATTCACTGCTGATATAGAATGCAACAGCATATGTTACATTTGGCTGCTTAAAGGAGCGATGAAAGGTGATATTTAGTTCCGAAGCTGTTGCGACAGATACAAACAGTGGAAATTTCAAGTCACAATGCATCCTCAAATAAGTTGAGCTTTAGTTTATTTATACAGTGGTACCTCAGGTTACATACGCTTCAGGTTACAGACTCCACTCACCCAGAAATAGTGCTTCAGGTTAAGAACTTTGCTTCAGGATGAAAAAAGAAATCGTGCTCTGGTGGCGCGGTGGCAGCAGCAGGAGGCCCCATTAGCTAAAGTGGTGCTTCAGGTTAAGAACAGTTTCAGATTAAGAACGGACCTCCGGAATGAATTAAGTACTTAACCCAAGGTACGCTGCTTTTCTAAAGTACACCTTCTCTAGTGTTGATCAGAACAAACATGGGGTTGCATCCGACTACATGAAATTGAGAGAAGGTCCATTGAGTCTCCCAGGGTGAGAGACTGGGGAAAGAAGATGGCTCCCAGGTGGTATAATCTACCTCTCTGTATGTGGATATATATGATATAAATATGGTAAAGGGCCTTACGGGTCTACTTTTTCTTCTTTTTCTTTTTCTTTTTTTTTATAAAAATATTCTTGTTCTGTAGACTAGTTTGATTCTTATTGTATTTTACCTCGAAAGTTGCCAATAAAAAACTTTTTTTTTTTAAAGTCCACTGAAATCAATGGACTTGAGTTAGCAGGATAGAATCTATTAACTTAACTTTTTTAAAATGTTGCCAAACATATCAATGGGTTCAAATGAGAAGGATAATTTCAGTATTCCAACAAAATAATTTCAAACACAACAAGCACCAAGATGTGGATTTCAAACACAGCAAGCACCAACAACAAAATCAAAAGGAACAGACTATCTATCTATCTATCTATCTATCTATCTATCTATCTCTCTATCTATCTATGAAAATATACTACTGTTCCTACTTTCACTGATTTTGTACTCTGCATCCCCTCTTTCTTCCATAATGGAACCAGAGGTGGCATACACATGAATTTCAGGAAGTCTTCCATCCAAGCACTGGCCAGGAGGTTCAAATGTTTCAAAATGGCTGCCTCAAACACCAGCCTTTAGGAAATAATACATTCAACCTCAGCAGATGTCACGGACTGGCTGGATGCAGAAGATGCAGAAGAGTGTATGCTACAACAGCAGCAAGAATACTCATTGCAAAGTATTGGAAGACACAAGATTTACATACTTTGGAAGAATGGCAGATGAAGCTGGTGGACTATATGAAACTGGCAGAAATGACTGGCAGAATCCGAGACCAGGGAGAAGAGTCGGTGGAAGAAGACTGGAAGAAATTTAAAGACTATCTACAGAAATATTGTAAAATTAATGAATGATAGAATGATGTTGGATAGCAACTAAGGGGTTTCCAGCTGTAATGATCTAAGAGAATATGAAAAAAGGGTTATAAATGGGTTAAAATCTAATGGTAAGGATTTGCTGAACCAATAAATTGAAGTGGAATGCAAAAAAGGGAGGTATGAGGAGGTCTGGGAAATAAGCTAAAAGAAAATAAGTAAAAGAAAAAATGTATGTTTTTAACTGTTTTTATTTTGTATTTTTCTTTTTTCTTTTTCATTTTTACTGTTATATTTCAAAAAAATTTAATAAATATTTTATTTTTTAAAAAAAGATGCAGAAGAGTGGTGGGAGGTACCTGCTGGGAAACCTTCAAGAAAACCCCCAAGGGAAGAAGACTCAGAGCCAGGGCATTGGTGGTGAGATGAGTGGAGATGGGCTGCTGAAGAATCCGGGGAGTCTCCACCTCCTACTGCTACCAGCCCCCCCCCCCCGGTCTCCCAGAACACACAGAGAAAAGAAGATTGCAGAGCAACAAGAGGCAAGACCATGAAGCCTTAGGCTGCTGGGGAAGGAACAAGGGGAGGAGCTTTATAGAGCAGTGGGAAGGCAGGGACCTTCAGTCCTTGCAACTGTTTCTGAGCACAATTCAAAGTGATAGTGTTGACCTTTAAAGCCCTAAACGGCCTCGGTCCTGTATACCTGAAGGAGCATCTCCACCCCCATCATTCAGCCCGGACACTGAGATCCAGCGCTGAGGGCCTTCTGGCGGTTCCCTCATTGCGAGAAGTGAGGTTACAGGGAACCAGGCAAAGGGCCTTCTTGGTGGTGGCGCCCACCCTGTGGAACACCCTCCCTTCAGATGTGAAGGAAATAAGCAGCTATCCTATCTTTAAAAGACATCTGAAGGCAGCCCTGTTCAGGGACGTTTTTAATATTTAATGCTGTACTGTTTTTAACACTTGATTGGAGCCGCCCAGAGTGGCTGGGGAAACTCAGCTAGATGGGCGGAGTAGAAATAATATATTATTATTATTATTATTATTATTATTATTATTATTATTATTATTATTTTCATTGGGGAAAGACCTACCAGGTAACCAGAAGGGTTGCTGTGACCCCTAGGACTGAGCTGTTTTGTTTCTTTGAATAAAGAGTTAACCACTGACATCAGGTGCTTTGATGTTTTATTGGTGGTAAAAGGTAAAGGTAAAGTACCTCTGGATGGTTAAGTCCAGTCAAAGGCGACTATGAGGTTATAGCACTCATCTCACTTTCAGGCTGTGGGAGCTGGCCTTTGTCCACAGACAGCTTTCCAGGCCATGAGGCCAGCAGGACTAAACCTCTACTGGTGCACAGAGGACCGTAATGAAACCAGAGCACACGGAAATGCCATTTACCTTCCCGCCACAGCGGTACCTATTTATCTACTTGCACTGGTGTGCTTTTGAACTGCTAGGCTGGCAGGAGCTGGGACAGAGCAATGGGAGCTCACCCCATTGTGGGGATTCGAACCACCGACCTTCTGATCAGCAAGTGCAAGAGGCTCAGTGGTTTAGACCACAGTGCCGCCTGCATTTATTGGTGACCTACCACTGGCTCCAGCTCCTGACATCAGACAATCTAAGGAAGGCCATGGTTGGATCTACACTACAGCCGCTGAAAACTTAGGAGGGGGAAATGCGAACAGAGTCCTAGTCAAGATTAACGGATCCATCAGATGGTTCCTCTGTGGAGAATACTGAAGAGCAAATTCAACACAAGAGACAATTAGCTAAGCACTTACACCAAGGATGGGGAGCCTATCTTAGCTTAAGGGCTGCATTTTCACAACAGCTCTTAATAGCTGACAGAATTTGTTACAAGCTTAAAATAAAGTGTTCTTCATAACTTTGGAACGTGTCAATATGGGCCTGTTGACTGTCAAATACTGCTTACCAATACATATAATCTATCAAATGCTGAAATGCCATTTAATGTCAAAGATCAATAGATTATATTGATACAAAGCAAATATCCAGTCAATACTCAACTTCAAAAGCTAGAGAGAAGAATTATAAATGGGAGTTTGATCCAACTCTAGTGGACAACCCCGCAAGAATGCAATCAAGGAGCAAGCAAGTACATTTGTTTAAACACTAAATGCAATGGCTTAAGTGGCTTATGTACTGTGCTGCCTAAATACCTATATCTGCTCAACTTCCAGCTGTTTCATATGGATAGATCAGCAGTTTCACAGCTTGAAGACACTCATTAAACACATATAGCACACACCAGTATTTGCCAAACAGCCTTGAATGACAGCAAATGGCCTGACCCCCTAACCCCGGGTACTCCATAAATCTGCCGAGCATGCTATTTACACTTTTCTGCTATTACCCGGTGTAGGTGCTCCAACAAAATATCCTATATTGCCTTGCCATTGAGAGGACCAGTTCAGTGTTACAGCCAGCAAGCAATTTCTAGCTATTTAAATGACACCAAAAACATGTGTCCATAACACAAGAGGAATTTTAACATTCCTTCATGGTTGTTGAAGCAACTTTACACTAAACCGGCTGCAACTGCTTTTCCATCGCCACCGTTTAAGAACCCTTGGGGAAAGTAGAAAGGGCATAAACCCAAGAGCTGAAGACCAATGGGCTAATCTCAGCCCCAATGACACGTTACTCAGAAAGGTGCGGCTGTTACGTCTGTTTCTCTGGTTGCTCCCACGCTGCTGCATACAACTCAGTAAGGCAAAAAAAAAAGTGCAGTTGAAACATGAAACTGTACACCTAAACTCACCAGAAATTGGTTGCAGTAACCTCTTGGATCAAATAAGGGGCTGTGGATATTTAGATAAATCATAGGACACCTTGGAGGGTTTCCTGTGAGTGAGGAGCTGCAACTGACTGATAGGTCCAATGCAAAGGTTTGATTCAATTCTGCTGGAAAATGCTCTTTCGGCCACACTGGTCCTCACAGCATCTCCAAATGCTTGGGGGAACGGTGCAGCCTAGCAGAAGGCTGCACTAACTGGCATGATGTCAGGAGACATTTGTGATGTTACGCACTATGCATGCAACATCACATGTGTTCAACCCGGTACCGCTGAACTGCGTTGATGATTGCTTTGCCAAAGCTGGTCATCTAGTTTCTTGAAAGATCTCCTCTGCCGCAAAAGCAGCTTCTATTTTTCAGCTCAGGGCACTTTAGAGTGTTGGTGCTAAGCTTACTGAAGCACTAGGAGGTGGCAACGGGTGGTGCCTCTACGCTTTTCTTTCCAGCAAACGTTCCTCCAGCATTCTGCAGCCAGCCACCCTAATAGGAAAAAGGCCCACAAATTACATCATGACATATTCCTTGGGGCTTTATTAGAGGCATGAGAAAGTGGGGAGCCTAGCTACTGAATGCCTGAGATGGGTGTGATCTATGTTTTTAAGTGGGGGTCTTTTTATTGGTAATTTTAAAAATAATAATAATTCCACACTGATTTCTTTAATAATTAAAAAAAGACCTCACTTGCAGAAATAACAACAAACAGCTGTTAAGTGTGCAATAGACAGTCTCATCAGCTTCCTGCACTTACAGGAAAGCCCAGCTGAGGATGGTATGAAGTTTTCAAGAAACATGAGCCCCCAGGAAGGTTGCAGAGTGATCTCAATAGAGATGATTTGGAAATTGAAAGGAAGAGTGCTTCCAAGCATCCCACGGTTAACCTGAAAGTACAGAAAACCTGCTCCCCACCCATGAGAACTCTGCTGAAATTTATTCTTCCCTGGACATGGGTGGCACTGTGGGTTAAACCACAGAGCCTAGGACTTGCCAATCAGAAGGTTGGCGGTTCGAATCCCCGTGATGGGGTGAGCTCCCGTTGCTCGGTCACTGCTCTTGCCAACCTAGCAGTTCGAAAGCATGTCAAAGTGCAAGTAGATAAATAGGTACCACTCCAGCGGGAAGGTAAACGGCGTTTCCGTGCACTGCTCTGGTTCACCAGAAGTGGCTTAGTCATGCTGGCCACATGCTGTATGCCGGCTCTCTTGGCCAATAAAGCGAGATGAGCGCCGCAACCCCAGAGTCAGCCATGACTAGACCTAATGGTCAGGGGTCCCTTTACCTTTACCTGGTAATTTTTGAACCCAATTCCTTTTCTCATTAATCATTGGAGTATGGTGAAGGGCAGGTAAGAGAAATCAAACAAATCAAGAGGTGGCTTTCCAGATGTTTCTGGACTCCAACTCTGCAACTCTCATCAACTTTAGCCAGTATGGTCAATGGTCAAAGATGGTGAGGGTAAGGGTGGTTAAGGAGATAACAGAAATCACTGGGTTAAAGCTGACCAAAAGTCCAGGGGCAGCATTATTATCAATTTACGATGGAGGTAGAAGGTTCGCAGGCTAGGAAGGACTTGCTCACAAATTTATTGACAGCTGCACGAATTATGATAGCTAAAAAGTGGAAGGGGCAAGCAGAATAAAAAATGGAAGAGTGGTATAAAGAGGTGTGGGAAATAGCTGTTAATGATAAATTAACATGTGCCATTAAGGTAAGACGGGGAATATGCAGGAGAAATGATTTTGAGGAGATATGGAGGGTGTTTGTAGAATTTGTACTGTTAGAATGGAAAGGGGTCAAACCATCACAAGAGGTGTTGAAATTTTGGGAGGTTGGATAGTTACAATGGAATGGTCTCAGAGGTGGGGTGCACATTTTTATTCTTATTTATGATTATTACTTTGTCAAAATAAAACATTTTTTTTAAAAAAGTAGTGGAAACACCCCAGGGGCGCCGACTTATAAAAAATATTGGGGGGGCCCATACCGGGGTCCTGCCGCTGGTTCGCTCGGGTAGCCGGGAGAACGCAGTTCGAGGTGGCGGTGTTGGGGAGAGACCCTCGCTCAGGGCGCCACGAGACTTGGCGGCCGGCGGCCTATCTGGGGGGGTTTGGAGCGTATTTCGGCGGAGCGATTGGGGAGGAGGGGGCTTGTTGCCGGATTCTTCAGCTGAGCCGGAGATCTGCTGCTGGGGGTCCCTGGGCCGAGTTGTGAGCACGGCCTGCTGAAGGGAGATCCAGCCGATTGCGCGACGGGGACGGCCGGGGGTCTCTGGCTAGGGCGCGCGGCTGGCTGGCTGGCGAGGGAGCAGGTGGGGAGGAGGCGGGGGTCCTCACTCTCTTAGGAAACGCACCCGCACGCCCGATTGCCATGAAGTCCGAAGGGTGCGTGTGTGGAATTAAAAAGCAAAAACGAGATACGGGCAGGGCAGGCAAAGAGTTTTCCGCAAGAGGATGGAGGGCAGGTTGAAGAGAAAATCACTCAGGATGAGACAGTCAAATCAGCCATGATAAAATGGGCTCAGGATATTGGGTATAACATCATGTTTGAGGACTGGGAAAGGTTATGGACCACCGGAATGAAATTCACGGCATGTAATGCCTTGAAGGAAAATATTATGAAAATGATTTATAGGTGGTACATGACCCCAGTCAAGCTTGCAAAAATATATCACCTGTCTGATAATAAATGTTGGAAATGTAAGGAGGCTGAAGGGACATTCTTTCACCTCTGGTGGACTTGTCCAAAAGTGAAGGCCTTCTGGGAAATGATCTATAATGAGTTAAAAAAGGTATTTAAGTATACCTTCCTCTTGGGCATTGTTGGCCAGAAAGTGTTAAAGAAGGATAGAACTTCCTTTATGTATGCAACTACAGCAGCAAGAATACTTATCGCAAAATATTGGAAGACACAAGATTTGCCCACACTGGAAGAGTGGCAGACGCAATTGATGGACTACATGGAACTGGCTGAAATGACTGGCAGAATCCGAGATTTGGGAGAAGAAACAACGGAAGAGGACTGGAAAAAAATTAAGGACTATTTACAAAAACAATATAAGTTGTATGAATGTTAAAAATTTAAACGATTCGGAAACTATAGCTTCAGCAATTAGATTTGGGAAACAGGAAATTATATTTTAAGTAAGAAAAGGTCAAAATCTAAGGTAATACTATGTTTAATTTAAGATATAAGTAACTGATGAAAAGTATGTTAAATTTAGAGGTATAGTATTTGAAAAGTACAAAATAAGGTACGAAACAATGTAATAATTTGCTGATATCTTTATTATAAAGAACGCAGGGTAAGGGAGATGCGAGGAAGTCCAGTTAGTTATATAAAAAATGTGTTGAATGGTTGGTTTTCTTTTCTTCTTTTTCTTTTTTTCTTTTTCTTGTTCTTTTACTTTTTTCTTCAGTGTATGTTTCTAACATTGTATTTTTAATAAAATATTTATTTAAAAAAAGAGAAAATCCTTTCGCTTTTCTGGGGCGCAGGGAAGTCTCAGAGCCGGAGGTTGGGGAAGGGACCCCCTTTGCTCTGCCCTCTTCTCCCGTCTTAGATTCGCATGGGGGTCCCCGCCCGAGCTTGCCTGGCCACCGGGCCACACAAGGGCCGCGCTCTACGCGGCGCACCTTGCTAGCCGCGCAGCTGTCCTCCGCGGCTGCGGAGCGGCCCTGCGCCGGTGCCCAGCCCCTCTGGGCGCCCGCTGCGCTGCCAATGACAAGCGGGTGACGTCGCGGGCGGGGAAGGCGTCGCTTTCTTTCCCAATCCTTCATCCTCCCAGTCTTCCAGCCCTTTTTTGGGTTGGAAGCTCGTCTTGTTCACCCTTCTCCTTTCTTCACCCTGCGCGCAATTTTCCTCCCTCGTCTCCCTCCCCATTTCTCCTTCCTTCCTTCCTTCCTGACTGACTGACTGACGGGCTTGGGCTCGGGCTCAGGCTCGGGCTCGGGCTCAGGCTTCGGGTCGGGCTCAGGCTCAGGCTCGGGCTCGGGCAGCCACAGCGTCGGCGGTGTTGGCGATCGGCGGCGCGGGGGGATGGCCCTCCCGGGGGAGCCGGCGCTGCTCAATGGGGTTGCCAAGGAGACAGGCCGGCCGCCCCCCTCCCCCGGCCCGGCGCCCCCCGCCGCGCCGGTGCCCGTTATCGAGCTGGTGCGCGCCGGGCGCCCTATAAAAGCTGCGGACGCGCCCACCGCCGCCCGAGATTATTGGGGGGGCTGAGCCCCCCCAAACGAATTTTTGAGGGGGCTCGGGCCCCCTCAAGCCCCATGGAGTCGGCGCCTATGAAACACCCGCTCCCCCAACTAAAGATGGTGAGGGACTTGGAGTCCAACAACATCTGGTGAGCCACAGGTTCCCTACCTCCTTAATAAATTATAATAAAAAGAATAATTTTAAAATACAGGAGATATTTCCAACACGCCATTGACATATACTGCCTTGAGCTCCTTGCAGTGGTTCTCAACCTTGGGTCCCCAGATGTTTTTGGCCTACAACTCCCATGATCCCTAGCTCACAGGACCAGTGATCAGGGATGATGGAAGTTGTAGGCCATCTGGGGACCCAAGGTTGAGAAAGGCTGCCTTAGAGGAAGTGTGGAATATCCATATAGTTAAGCTTCAGTTGAGCTTCAGGTGTAACCATGTTCTCTAAGTGGAACTGGTGACTACCATCTGATGGCATAGCAGCTTCCAACACACCACGTCGACCAAACACAATTGGGCGCTAGTGAGGCACCCCATCAAGTCAGATGCTCGAAGCTGACTCAAGTCTAAGTGTGACTTATCAAATAGTATGGGAAACAGCCTTATTAAAGAAACTAATCAATACAGTGGTGCCTCGCAAGACGAAAAGAATCCGTTCCACGAGTCTCTTCGTCTTGTGGTTTTTTCGTCTTGCGAAGCAAGCCCATTAGCGGCTTAGCGGATTAGCGCTATTAGCGGCTTAGCGGGCTTAGCAGATCAGCTGATAAGCGTTTTAGCGGCTTAGCGGATCAGCTGATAAGTGGCTTAGCGGATCAGCTGTTAAGCGGCTTAGCGGATCAGCTGATAAGCGGCTTTGCGGATCAGCTGATAAGCGGCTTAGCGGCTTGGGAAAAAGGGGGGGGGAGGAAAACCCCCCGCAGGAACTCGCAAGACATTTTCGTCTTGCGAAGCAAGCCCATAGGAAATTCGTTTTGCGAAGCACCTCCAAAACGGAAAACCCTTTCGTCTAGCGGGTTTTCCGTCTTGCGAGGCATTTGTCTTGCGGGGCACCACTGTAAACTGAAACTGACACGGGGACAAATAGAAGAAGATGACTTCACCCTGGTATGGCTCCCCTTTATCACATACAAGACAACGACAACAAGACAACGACAAGAATCCGCCAACAGCACATGAATCAATCTGGCTAACCTAATTCAAAAATACACACCCACACCCCGCTCGCACACAAAAACAATTCTCACTACAGCCAACCAAAGACAACCAATCATACCCTAAGCCACCCCCAATCTCTCTCACCACCAAGAAAATACAACAGTAAAAGAACCCATACAAGTAACGCTGACAAAACCCCACGCATAACACTAAGTAGAATAAGTATAACCACCTGACCTGACCCCACTCCCCCCTTTTCTTCTTCCTCTTTCCAATTGTTCAGACCAATTTATGAACCAAGAACTTATACAATGACCACTAATAATGAAACATATGTGGTGCATATTTTTCCACATTTATGATGCTATTTTTGTGATATACAAATGACATGAGAAAACTGGGTATACAGTGGTACCTCGGGTTAAGAACTTAATTCGTTCTGGAGGTCCGTTCTTAACCTGAAACTGTTCTTAACCTGAGGTACCACTTTAGCTAATGGGGCCTCCTGCTGCCGCCACGCCGCCACCGTGCAATTTCTATTCTCATCCTGAAGCAAAGTTCTTGACCCAAGGTACTATTTCTGGGTTAGCAGAGTCTGTAACCTGAAGCGTCTGTAACCTGAAGCATCTGTAACCCGAGGTACCACTGTACTTATTTGTATAACGTTATTCTTGTTTATAAAACCCAATAATAAAAAAGAAAACAAAAGTGACTTCACATAAGCAAGATCAAGCATGACGGAACAGTTCAGAGAGAGAGAAGGCCTTTTATTGGTACAGGAGGTCACTTACATAAAACACATGCAAGGCTGAATCTAGCAAACCCTGGGCATGAAGCCAGTAATCCCCATTTTACCCCGATTCAGGCTCCTGACGTCTTTGTTGAGCAGGTGGGGGAAAGAGACACAAAGGAAAATATTTGGAAGCTATTATCCTTTAAATGCACATGTTTGCCGGAAATCTCCTCGGACCTGTGGAAGGTCAGGGACAGGCTGGAGACGGTTGCAAAAAAGGATGTGAGGAGGTCAGAGACCCCTCCCCCCAAAAAACCCACCCCTGCAGTAATTGTTTCTCACTTGTGCAGATTTCCACCCCCCCAATTCAGTTTTATCTAGAATCAATACAAAAGCACTTAATAATAGTAATAATATTAAAACTTTTAGCTGCTTGTTGAGCAGAAAAAGGTCTCCAAGCGACTTACAACATCTTTAAGAGCATAGGTTAAAAATACAGTATAATAAAAATCCACAAAGCAACACCAATAACATCAGAAAAAGCTTTGACGGCACAGCTAATGGAAAACAACATCATTGTATCCCAAGAAACACCTGAGAAATCGCATGCAGAAAGGTACATATTATTCAAAACTGCACACAAAGGTTTGCTTATTAGGAGATATTCATACTAAAATGATAAATATTTTTGGTTGGTTTTTTGAAAAATCTCCAATTGCTGCAGAAATGTGGAGAACTAAATCTAAGGACGGAAACATTACTACTTTAATAATAGTTTAATTGAACAACATAAAATAAAAAGTAAAAAGGAGTATACTATATCATTACAAGAGTTAACAATTGCAATCCATATGTATTTATCTAATGTATATGTATTTTTATTATCCAATTACATATGTGTTAATTTTAAACCTACTATATTTTGTATAAATGCATTCCAAATGTCATACTTGTCCATGCAAAGTCTATATCTATAAGCATTCATGGGTATATGCAATTTAAGTTTGGAAACAAGAGAAGTAGAGAACTGAAATGGACAAATTTTTCCAACTCCTAGTGTGGAGAACCTCGAAGAAACAGTGATAAAGAAGCAAGGGAATAATTCAGTTGAATGGAGGGATATCCCTCAGTGGTAACTCAAATACAGAGTCATGTCTCTATAAATAGACATTAAGTTAGGTAAAGGTAAAGGGACCCCTGACCACTAGGTCCAGTCGTGGCCGATTCTGGGGTTGCGGCGCTCATCTCGCTTTATTGGCCGAGGAAGCCGGCGTACAGCTTCTGGGTCATGTGGCCAGCATGACTAAGCCGCTTCTGGCGAATCAGAGCAGTGCACAGAAATACCATTTACCTTCCTGCCGGTGTGGTACCTATTTATCTACTTGATCTTTGACGTGCTTTCGAACTGCTAGGTTGGCAGGAGCAGGGACTGAGCAATGGGAGCTCACCCCGTTGCGGGGATTGAACCGCCAACCTTCTGATCGGCAAGTCCTAGGCTCTGTGGTTTAACCCACAGCGCCACCCGCATCCCAGACATTAAGTCAAAGCAGCATAAAAAAGTGTCTTTAACATAACAAGAGACATTCCTTATTTTAACTCCAAAGCATTATTGCATGCTAGTGGCATAGAAGACAACTTGGCAAGTGCTTTAAGGGCAGTGAAGAAAACCCGGATGATTTAAAGGAATGCAAGTGAATAAGATGGTCCAGGATGAGCTGTTCAGAAATTTAGATACCGGCAAAACAAAACTCATAAATCAGTGCCTAAAAAGGCACCCTATTGCTGACATGTACACTTGATCAGCTGTGATATGGAATAAAACCTGTGCATAGTTGGCTCATTGCTGGGGTGTTTTGTGCAACCCTATCTACTTCTTCTCCCTTAAGAATCTGGTCTAGGTATAAACAAGAATGAGGAGTGCGAACACAAGCGCAGACTTCTAAGTTTGCAAGTGCCCATTCACAAAGGGAAGTTGGCAAATAGGTGTTCAGGAACAAGAATGCCTGCTGATGCAATGTCCTTCATCCTGCAGCGAGCACAGAAAACCTTTTCATAGGCTCTAAATCTGCAGCTACAATAAAGCCTTCATACAGACAATCTGCTTAAGCAGAACGTCATGCTTGCCTTTATTTTAATTGCAAAAAGCTATCCAGTTTCCCTACTGAAATATGCAGGTCTTAAGACAATGTGCGTAGTAGCTTCATTAGCCTCCTTGTTGCTTTACGTCAACATGTCAACAATGGCAAAAACTGAAGGATCAATGATATGAGGCCAACACCTATGGATAACGTTTTCCAGTGTATATACTGATTTTTTTTTTTTTAAATCTCAACAATTTATAATTTTTATTTTTGGGCTACTGAACATTTCAGGTGATATTCCACGAAAAACAGATAAAATGTGACACTACAGAACCTCTTCTCACTCGGGAGGCAGGGAGGGGACTGATTGCTGCTGCTGCTGCAAGTGATAACCAAGGCAGGCTATGAATAAGATCTGCTACAAGTACCTGTGTACAGGGCCGGTCCTAACCCGAGGCAAAATGAGGTGGCTGCCTTAGGCGGCAGATCGACAGTATCATCAAAGGACAGCAAACTGATAGTTATTTAAAATTACGATGGCAGCATTTTTACTGCCAGAGGAAAGAAGTGGAAAGGAGATGCTTGTGAGCTCTTCTGCCTCAGGTGCCAAATTAAACTGACTAAGGGGATGCAGGTGGCGCTGTGGTCTAAACCACAGAGCCTAGGGCTTGCTGATCAGAAGGTCGGCGGTTCGAATCCCCCAAAGGGGTGAGTTCCTGTTGCTCTGTCCCAGCTCCTGCCAACCTAGCAGTTCAAAAGCACGTCAAAGTGCACGTAGATAAATAGGTACCACTCCGGAGGGAAGGTAAACGGCGTTTCCGTGCACTGCTCTGGTTCGGCGGTTCGAATCCCCATGGCAGGATGAGTTCCCGTTGCTCTGTCCCAGCCCCTGCCAACCTAGCAGTTCAAAAGCACATCAAAGTGCAAGTAGATAAATAGGTACCTCTCTGGCAGGAAGGTAAACAGCGTTTCCGTGTGCTGCTCTGGTTCGCCAGAAGCGGCTTAGCCATGCTGGCCACATGACTGTACGCTGGCTCCCTTGGCCAATAAATCGAGATGAGCGCCGCAACCCCAGAGTCGTCCGTGACTGGACTTAATGGTCAGGGGTCCCTTTACCTTTGGATACTAGAACCCTTGACTTGGATCTTGGGGAGGGGGATGGGCATTTGCTGTTCAGCCTCAGGCAGAGAGATGTTGTAGGTGAGAACTGCCTTTATAGCTCTGGCATGTGGATGCCTAGGCTTATTTCCATGCCCTGTGACATTAGACTAAGGACATAATTTCCTCCTGAGCAACTTTCCAGAGGACATTTGCTAGCAATGGGCAGGCCAAAGGTCAAAGTGGGCAGGGGCATCTGGCTGGCCACTCTGTTGGCCACTCTGAGAACAGGATTCTCGATCAGGTAGGCCACTGGCCTGATCCTGCAGGCTCTTCTTGTTTTTGTGAAAGGAAGCAGGTATAAACCGCCCGACTTGAAAAGTTAACCAACAAACCCAACTAGCACGGGAACAAGCTATGGAGGATGCCTTCACCCCGGTATGGTTCTGAAATATACTCGGAGTCAAGAGTGGATTTCATGCTCTTTATTCAGCTCATAGTGGTGAGGACGAATGCAAGTTCCCCCCAAATGTCTGCTTTATATATATTATTTACACAATGGGCCCCACGTGATTGGCTAATTCCGGGATTCTCCTGTAGGCCAATCAGGTCGCGGATTCACTTCCACCTGGAGCTGGATTGGGTGGCTCCTGTGGACCAATCAGACTGCTGCATTCTGGAGCCTATTGTTCTAGGACCAATCAGGCTGCTGCATTCTGAATCCTATTGTTCTAGGACCAATCAGACTGCTGCATTTTGGATCCTATTCAACTCAGTACATAACAGGTTCCCCTTTATTACATACACACAACAACAGGACATTGACCGATCCTCTCCAACAACATACGAATCAATATGGCTAATCTGACCCAACAACCTAGCCTGCCTCCCTCACACAAATAAGCCACACCATAATCAACTAAACACAACCAACCAAGCTTGCAACCTCTCGCAATACCGATAAAAATGAATAAATACACAAACAAAGGACTTACCCATATGATACTGACACAACAGCGCTCTATACATTAAGAATAGGAAACAGAACAAAAGAACAATATCCCCATCTCTCTCTCCCTTCCCCTTCCTCCCAACTGCAAGATGGGTCTATGACAAAATGTCTCTCACCAAACGTAAACGAGCTGTGAAAAAGTTGTGAAAAACTATGAATCGAAAATGAAGACAATAGATGTACCCATTCCCTGTTTGCTTTGTAACACAAACCCCCCCCCCAATAAAAACTTTTTTAAAAAAAGAATAAAAAAGACAGGAAGCAGGTAACTAGAGTTTCAGACTGGACTCTTTCCTAGAGATGGTGGGGACTGATTCATGGCCCTTTATGTGTTCTATTTGCGAGCCCATCCCAAAAGCAAAAAGATTTTTAAAAATTGAAGCAATATCTGTCCCCCAATCAGTCCCATACACACAGTGGGAAGTTAAAGCGCACCTTCCCATCCTGAACACCAGGCACATCTCACCACCACAAACATTTGGGGGTATTCTGATTACATACAATATTATGATCATGTAAAATATACAACTATAACTTTACAAGTGCATAAGAACACCCATATCCAAAAGACAGTGGCAGAGCTTCATGCTCTGGCACCAGCGGCGGAGAGCAGGCGAGGGCGTGGCTGGCACGCATCCCAGCGGCATGGTGCGTGTCCCAGGGCTGTGGCACGCCACCCAGAGGGGAGTGGCGCCCAGTGCAGGGGGGCTCAGCTGCGATGGCACCCCACTGGGATCGTGGGGCCGTAGGCGGTGCGGTCTCCCCCCTCTTCCTCCGCCAGTGCCAAAAGAGTCTTATAAACTTAGACTGACCTTAGCAGAAAAGGAGTTCCCATGTTTGACATCCGCGCCCAAAAATCTTCTTTCTTTCCAAGTTGATTTCCCTTTACATCCCATGTGAAACACTACATCAAAGACAATAGAATCCATTTACAAACATAGTCATGTATCCAATAAAGTACACACATATATAGACAGATGCACACATATATATTTGCTAAGCATATGCAGTGGTACCTCTACTTACGGACGTGATCCATTCTGGGGTGCCATTCGCACCCCAAAAAGTCCATAAGTAGAGCGCCGCTTCTGTTCATGCGCATGACGTGACACAGCGCTCCTGCGCATGCGCGAAGCACACAGATCGCTCCTGTGCATGTGTGAAGCGGTGAACCTGGAAGTAAACACTTCTGGGTTTGCCACATTCGTAACCAGAAAAAACACAATGTTAAGCAAACGCAACTCGAGGTATGACTGTACTAAATCGATAAGTAATTAAATCAATAATTGAGCTAACCTTTAATTGGTCCAAGAGGTTCCTTCTACCAGTTCAGTTATTTATCAACAACATTGTTCCTTCAACCATTCCAATGAAGTGTTAGTTATTTGCACAACATACATTCTTATTCAATGGATCACTGGCCTCTTCAGCAGAGATCTTGTTACATTCTTTATTTGCTGTTACCTCAAGAGTAAAACATGCTGGTTACATGTAGGGCAGCGAAATGCAAAATAAGGCAGGGCTCCTCTTACCTGTAGCAATTCTGTAGTAGAGGAAGTTTCACCAGGTGTGGCTGTTAAAAGTAAATGAGCCCTAGCCTCTTTTTGAAATTTGCTGTCTCTCTCTCTCTCTCTCTCTCTCTCTCTCTCTCTCTCTCTCTGTGTGTGTGTGTGTGTGTGTGTGTGTGTGTGAGAGAGAGAGAGAGAGAGAGAGAGAGAGAGAGAGAGAGAGAGAGATTGTTTGATACTATGTGAGAGTTCAGGATAACCAGGAAAAGCTGTTAATAGACCAGTACCGGTACTTGAAAGCAACGAGCTATAGGAACAGGGCCAGAGAAAGTAACCCATAATGGTCATATCTACCAACATGCAGTTCCTATCCACAAGGAGGAGCACCAGTCCAGACCAGCAGCTCCCAGTGCTTTTTCAGATGCTAAGCTTGTCCTTAAAGCCACATCACTCTTCCCAGGTGTTGAAATATAAGGTAAAAGGTAAATGACTCCTGGATGGTTAGGTCCAGTCAAAGGTGACTATGGGGTGTGATGCTCATCTCACTTCAGCAGAGGAAGCCGGCGTTTGTCCACAGACAACTTTCTGGGTCGTGTGGCCAGCCTGATTAAACCACTTCTGGTACTGTCTCCTGGTATAATACACCCTGCCCGGCATTTACTCAGCTCACCTGTGCCTTCTCAGCTGTATAATTTTTTCCAGCTGTTTCTCACCCATATTCCATTTAGCTACAACACAGCCAAAAACCTGCCAGAAAAAAATCCAGTGTGCTACTTACATACTCCAAACATTTACTGACTTCTTCAAGGTTCAAGCGCACTGTTTGGAGGGACAGGGCAACCTTTAAGCATCTCTCAGTACCTGAAGGTCAAGGAATATCCAGAACAGCACTCGTTGCTTAGACAGGGGTGGGTCTATTATAAAACTAATAAAGCTTAAGCTTCAGGGCCCATAATCTCAGAGGGGCTCCAGAAGTGACTTTCGTCAACATTGCTTCAAAATTTTAGGTCTAGTAGACCCACTTTGAGTCACATGACTCAAAAACTATAAGGCATAGGAAATTCTTATTCACACCAGTGACTTTGCATATGAGATTATCCAGTACAGCAATTTTAATCAAAATCTGAGGTGGTGTAGTTATTTCTTTAAAAAAAAATATTGTGGTGATCTGTCATGGAATAATCCCAATGAAGAAGACAACCATGGTTACCCAGACCTCACTGCCCCCTGTAACAGTTCAAGCTTCTGGGCCTGAAAAATGTACCGTATTTTTTGCACCATAACACTCACTTTTTTCCTCCTAGAAAGTAAGGGGAAATGTCTGTGCGTGTTATGGAGCGAATGCCTATGGGTGGCGGGGGGGGGGGGATCTGCTGCAGCCGTGAGCAGAGGATCCATGGTTCCCCTTCCTTCCCTCCTCCGTGGCTCGCTTTGAAACAGCAAAGCGGGAGAAGAGCCACTGAGTGGGGAGGAGAGAGGGACAGAGAGCCTGCTTGCTTTAAAGGAGCAAAGCGGGAGAGGAGAGGAGCCACTTACACGAGTGTAAGCGGCTCCTGTCCGGTTGGCTCCTTTAAGGCAAGCAGGCTCTCTGTCCCTCTCTCCTCCCCACTCAGCTCGCTAAATAGCAGCAAAGTTTTTCAGCTCGCTAAGCCAGGGATGAGCGGGGAGGAGAGAGAAAAGCAGAGCCTGCTTGCTTTAAAGGAGCAAAGTGGGAGAGGAGAGGAGCCTTCTCCCCTTATACCCCTCTTCTTCATTATTAGCAGCATCCTTCTCCACCCACCTCACGCATGCTCCTTGTCCCTTGAGTGTTTTTCCTTCCCTCCACACTTAAAACGTGGTTACAAAGCATGGATCCACATGGATCCTCAGGCTTTTTGCATTGGGCTACTCCAAACTCACTGTCAGATCACATGTCTGTGGCCACAGCATGAACCACAAAAATCATATATCCACTATTTTGTTTAGAATATTTTTTTTCTTGTTTTCCTCCTCTAAAAACTATGTGCGTGTTATGGTCTGGTGCGTGTTATAGAGCGAAAGATACGGTAGGTCTATCACTGTGTTTAGAAGATCCAGCAGTCACAGCAAGGGAGGAACACAAAGCCTGGGAATAGAGGACCAAGATCACACAGCAAGACTGTTGTATTTTTAAAAATGGATGCAAGGAAACATGAAACCAATGTATGTGAGCCTCCAGAAGGTGTTGGACTACAGTTCCCATCATCCCTGACCATTAGCTTTGTGGGCTGGGACTAATGGGAGTTGGAGTCCAATAGCATTTGGAGGACCACAGGTTCCCCATCTCTGTACTGGGTAACGTCACTAGGACTTAGGTTTGCCAGGTCAGGAGCATCCTAGACCCTGATATTTCAAACCTAGGGGCACCCCCTGGTGATGTCATGGGGCAGGCCTTGGAGACAGAGGTTAATTGGGAGAGAGGTACAGAGGAGGGGAGATGCTCCTTCCCTGGTGTTTATGTTATAATGTTTATGTTATAATAATGTTCTAAAAGCTGCCAGGATGAAGCTTGCAAGTTGCATGTGGTCTTCTCAATGTAGGAGTGGTGGTAGTAGTAGCACCCTGGCCCACCTGAATATTCAAACCCACCACCTGGAGGGGACCAGGAAAACCTGGAAACTCCAAGTCAGACTTGGAGGTCTAGAAGTGCTATTACTGCAGCAATTAAACTGCTAGCACATTTGCAAAACTAAGCAGGGTCTGGTATGGTTTCAGTTTGGAATGGGGGACCACATGCATTGCAAAAGGGTTGGACTAGATTTGGGGGCTATGATTCTATAGGAGAAAAGAAAATGGTAGGTACGGACAGATAATACACAGCTCAGCTACATATATGTTGATTGAACAAGGGTAGGAGCAATCCTCCAGATGTTCTTGGAATCCAACTCCCCATCATCCTTGACTATTTTTTTTTTTTTTATAAAATTTTTATTGGTTTTACAACATTTTTAAGAAAAACAAACAAACACTAAAAAAGACAAACATACACGTATAATTTCAAACATATTTTCATAAACCATCATCCTTGACTATTGGCCATGGTGATTAAGGCTGATGGGAGTTGGGGCCCATCAAGGTCTTGAGGGCCACGGGTTCCCCTCTCCTGGTCAAAGAGTGGGATGGCACCTAACCAGTCCAAACAACCCAAGAGTGAATGGAGAAAACATCTCCTCTTTGAGATCCAGTCTCTTGGGTGCTACACTCAGCTCTGAAGTGTGACAGATAGCCTTGGACCAGTCTACTGCCACTCAGTGGGGTGACTTCACTTATACCTTGCTAATTCCTTAGGGCAGTGGTTTTCAATCAGTTTGCCATGGCACCCTGGGGTGCCTTGAATGACGGTCAGGGGTGCCACGGGCAACACTGGCCTCTGACCCTCTTTCCCCCCCTTTGATGCCTTCTCACATCTCTGCCAAACACTTGCACAGCTGCTTGTTGCAGCATCCCTGGCTACAAGCTCCCTGGGTGAACAGTGCATCTAGAGCTGGCCAGGGGGTGCTGGTTGCCAGGAGCTGAGGCGGCCTCTGAGTAAGCAAACAAGTGGGCGAAGGAGCCCAGCCATCCAGTCCACCAGTCCTTGCTGTTGGGAATGGGCAGACAAGTCCCAGGGCCCTGTGGGGCAGTGTGAAGAGGCACCTCTCTTTGGGGCGGGGAGGGGGGAGCTCAGAGATCAGGGGCAGCAGCAGTGGCTGCCCAGAGGTCTCTCAAGGAGAGGGGAGAGGACAGGAGACTGAGGGAACACCCCACAAGGGAGGGTGCTCGAAAAAGGGCGAGGCTGCCAGCTCTGTCAGCAAGGGGTGACATAACTGAGCTCCAGAGCCCTACAGGGGTGCCGTAGACTCAAAAAGGTTGAAAACCTCTGCTTTAGGGAGAAGGGTAGAGTCTGAATGTGATCAATAAACTGTCATGATCCAGAGAAAGTTTATCAAGTGTAAGGTAAAGGGAGCCCTGACCATTAGGTCCAGTCGCGGACGACTCTGGGGTTGCGGTGCTCATCTTGCTTTATTGGCCGAGGGAGCCAGCGTACAGCTTCCGGGTCATGTGGCCAGCAGGACTAAGCCGCTTCTGGTGAACCAGAGCAGCACACGGAAATGCCATTTACCTTCCCGCCGGAGTGGTACCTATTTATCTACTTGCACTTTGAGGTGCTTTCGAACTGTTAGGTTGGCAGGAGCTGGGACCGAGCAACGGGAGCGCACCCCATCGCGGGGATTCAAACTGCCAACCTTCTGATTGCCAAATCCTAGGCTCTGTGGCTTAACCCACAGCGCCACCCGCGTCCCTTTATCAATGTTAAGTCCCATTGAAACCAACTTAATTCCCACTCATTTGAATGTGGCTTGATTTGCAGCTGATTTGCTTGGGGCTATATGGCACCAATAGTGTGCTAGAGCTTTATCCTCTGCAGTTACAAGCTGTTGTTTTTAAATGCCCTAAACACTGGATAGGTGGACTATTTTTAAAGTCAAACAGGAAGCAAAAAATAAAATAAAATAAATACTGCAACCTCTTGACATGTTAAATAAGAGTTTTTCCAGGCCTGGTATGCATAACAATGGCTGCATTTTTCTTTAATAAGACTTATCATCCTAATATAGCAATCTAGCCTTTGTGCAGATAAGAGGAGCAGGATATCTGATATAACCTAGGCACCAAGCATGGGTATCGGATGTTAAGGTAAGAATGATACTTTTTTCCCTCCTGGCATGGTCCATAGCCAAATAAGCTGCACTGGAAGTTGGATGCTGAGGTGTTTATTTAATATGGGTGCAAACTTGATGACCATTGTTACTTTGGCAATGATTTGCATCATTAGCATGCCTGCTCCATATGCCTTCAGTTCACGACAGATTGAGGCAAATTCAGAAAATTCAGTGCTTTCTGAAATAGAACACTGACTGAGCGTGGTGGCGAGATGCAGTAGCCACGGACCATGAGAGAAATTCAGCGTTGTGATATGTATCAGGAACCATCCTGTTTTCCTTCTCCATGTGATGTTCCGATGGTTCTCCAAACATCCCTCAGAGCCAACTTCAGGGTGTCGTGGGAGAAGAGGGGGGGAAAGCTCCATTCTGCAAATGGAAGTTCTTCTATGGATTTCCACTGATGGGACTCGTTAGTTGCATTCCACCCTGTGTATTCACTGAAATCCATGGGATTGCTTCAAAAACAGTTTGGAGCAACAACAACAAAAGACTTGTGGTTTGCAAATCCAGTAACCTTGTCGAAATAAATAATTATTATTTTTAAAAAATTGTCCAGTAGCACCTTGTTGTTGTTGTTGTTGTTGTTGTTGTTTAGTCGTTTAGTCATGTCCGACTCTTCGTGACCCCATGGACCAGAGCACACCAGGCACTCCTGTCTTCTACTGCCTCCCACAGTTTGGTCAAACTCATGCTGGTAGCTTCAAGAACACTGTTCAACCATCTCGTCCTCTGTCGTCCCCTTCTCCTTGTGCCCTCAGTCTTTCCCAGCATCAGGGTCTTTTCCAGGGAGTCTTCTCTTCTCATGAGGTGGCCAAGTATTGGAGCCTCAGCTTCAGGATCTGTCCTACCAGTGAGCACTCATGGCTGATTTCCTTCCGAATGGATAGGACTCTCAAGAGTCTCCTCCAGCACCATAATTCAAAAGCATCAATTCTTCAGCGATCAGCCTTCTTTATGGTCCAGCTCTCACTTCCATACATCACTACTGGGAAAACCTTAGCACCTTAGAGACCAACTAAGTTTGTTCTGGGTATAAGCTTTCGTGTTCATGCACACTTCTTCAGATATGCCAGTAACTTTGTGTTCAAGATCTAGCTACCAGGATTCTAAGTCCTATCTTCTGCTCACATACATCATATAGCAAATGAGGAATGTCAGGGAGAGTCTGTTTGATGGCCCTGTGAGGGTGTCTGGATGAGGGAGACCTGAGTGTGAATGCTTGGCCATTGAGACTTGCATTCAGCAAGGTCACCCTCTGCCCAACTTCATTCAAAAATCTGCCAAATCTGAGGACAACATGAAAAGGACTGCAAACAAAGGTGAGAAAGGAATAGAATAACTTCATATTATTTGAGTGTTGTAAGGGATAGTCATATTGTGGCCGCAATCCAACTCAGAGCCAAGCACATTGGAATGTGGCTGCATAAGATGAGATCACTATACTACAATCTCTGACCATTGGCCATACTGGATGGCGATCATAGGAGGTGGAATCCAGCAACCTCTGAACAGGAGGCAGCAGGTGGAACCTGTGACTAACAGGGTCAGTGCCTTGCAAACCAGGGATAAAGCTTGGTGAGATAGGAACAGAGTTGAGTGACAACACCTGGGGAAGGCAATGAGCTCATGAGGAAGAGCCTTGTGACCATGTCATTGGAGAAATGGAAACTCGGTGGCAAATGTTCTCAAGCCAAGCAGAGAGCAACTCCTTCCATTCTGATATTTTAGTTCTGCCTAGGAAGACCCCGAGAAGCAGTCTAAACCTATGTTGGCCAGGGCTGATGGGAGATGGGGTCCAATAGTGTCTTTGAAGGCCATAGATTCCCTACCCATTCCTAAAACTTCAGGTCAACTCCTCTGACTTAGCAACCCAAGATGAAGACTGTGCTATGCAAGTGGGACTCATAACTTTCATCAACAGCCCTAGTTCTAAGCATACCGCTTGGAAATAAATCCTGTAGTTTTTGGTGGGTCTCATTTCCCAATGAGCTTGTTTAGAAGGCAGTAGAAATCTCAAAATGGGCACACTTGATTAGATTGTGCACCTTGGGTCTCCAAATACTGGTAGCCTACTACTCATTTCATCTTTGATGGCTCACCATGGTGGTTGGAGCTATTGGGAGCAAATGGTCCAACTACTTCTGGAAACGCATGGTTGAGGAACGCAGGTCTACACTTGAAGATAGGTAGCCGTGTTGGTCTGCCATAGTCAAAATAAAAAAATTCCTTCCAGTAGCACCTTAAAGACCAACTAAGTTAGTTCTTGGTATGAGCTTTCGTGTGCATGCACACTTCTTCAGATACACACTGTATCCCATAGCTGCGGGGAAATTATTCTGCAGACGTTGCAGTGCTTGGATTCTAGAGGGAATCTAGATACCTTGCCTATGTTGTCACACCCGGCTACTGCATTTAGGTGACTACAATTTGGCTATAATTTTGAAGGAGACAGGAGCTGGGGCTGTAATTTGAGCAGTGAGCATGTGCAATGTTTCTTGAGAGCGGCTAATGATCTAAAGTCTTCCAGTGATGATAATTAAAATTATAGTTTCATGAGGATATAGGAAGTAGATGAAGGCAAGCCGAAAGTCCACCAATTGAAAGTAAATCATTGTTATTGAACTGGCCTCAACGGTGCAAGGAATTACGAGTTTTCATTCAAGCAGAGGTGTCCTGACACATTTCCACCACAGGAGGGCAGGCATTTCCAAACAATTAATATTTTTTTAAATATAGATGTAAAAATAAATTCCTGGATCCCAAGGGGGAAAATCAATTTAGGAACTAGGGACTATATCCACAAAAGGTGCAAACCTTTCAGTATTCCGCTCTTTTTCATGTTTGGAAAGTCAGAAAAAATACTTCTGGAGTGGTAGATGCTATTTTGCAGTGGGGGTTGGAGCCTGGTAGGTATCAATGGAACTATGTCCATTTGCACCCATCTCCTCTGTAGATGGGACGTGGGTGGCTCTGTGGGTTAAACCACAGAGCCTAGGACTTGCCGATCAGAAGGTTGGCGGTTCAAATCCCCGCAACAGGGTGAGCTCCCGTTGTTTGGTCCCTGCTCCTGCCAACCTAGCAGTTTGAAAGCACGTCAAAGTGCAAATAGATAAATAGGTACCCCTCTGGAGGGAAGGTAAACAGCATTTCCATGCGCTGCTCTGGTTCGCCAGAAGTGGCTCAGTCATGCTGGTCACATGACCCAGAAGTTGTACGCCGGCTCCCTCAGCCAATAAAGCGAGATGAGCGCCGCAACCCCAGAGTCGGTCACGACTGGACCTAATGGTCAGCGGTCCCTTTACCTTACCTCTGTAGAACCCCACTGCAGCAGCTGTTTGCAAGCCATCAGGAGGAAGGTAACTTTCCTTATAAAGCAAGAGGATTTCTCTCCTGATTTTTAATTCACAAAAGTAAGTCCATGGAGGGAACAGCCTTGGTTCTGGGCTTTGGATCATGGTCATTAGACAGTGACTTACAGGTGCAACGAAACCTTTCTTATTGCAGCTTCTGTGTTGATGTAATATTTTTATAATAATAATAATAATAATAATAATAATAATAATAGGCACAATCACTCTGCCAGTGGGAGACTACCCTCTGATTCTGTCACTACCGTTCATTTCTTTTTAAAAAAGGTATGTTGCACATAATCAGTTTCAAATGCCTTCCATACGAAGCAGGCATCTCACGTTGCAATCCTTCGAAACAATCCTGTCTACTGGGGATGAGCCTGAACAGTGGTGGATTGTGATCTGGAGTGGTATCCATGCCACCCTGAAGTCTATAGAATCACAGAATTGTAGAGCTTTAAGGGACCATGAGGGTCATCTATTCCAACCCCCTGCGATGCAGAAATCTTTTGCCCATAGTGAGGCTTGAACTCACAACCCTGAGATTAAAAGTCTCACACTCGACCAGTTGAGCCATGAGACCACTCCCATTGCTTTGTGCCCTTTAGTGGTAATTGGCAAACATGGATAAGTATGAGAAACGCTGGCTTAGCCACTTCTCCTCTCTTTAGGGCTGCCTTCCCCAACATGGTGCCCTCCAGATGTTCCATCTGCCTTGGCCCATGTGGTTATATTGGCTGGGGTTGTTGGGAACTGTAGTCCAAAACATTTTAAGGGCGCCCAACTGGGGGAGTGCTAATATAGGTCATATGTAATGGAACACATCTGAAACAAATAGCCATGACTTTTGCATATGGGGAACGGGCATCTAAATCAGCGACGAGCAACCTGTGGTCAGTTCAGTTCATAGAATCATAGAGTTGGAAGGGACCCTGAGGATTATCTAGCCCAGCCTTTCTCAACCTGTGGGTCCCCAGATGTTGTTGAACCACAACTCCCATCACCTCTAGCTAGCAAGGCCAGAGCTCAGGGATGATGGGAGTTGTAGTCCAACAACATCTGGGGACCCACAGGTTGAGAACCGCTTCTAGTCCAATCTCCTGCGATGCAGGAATATGCACCTGCCCCATATGGGAACTGAACCTGCAACCTTACTGGGCTACAACCTGCAGTATCCCTGGCCTTTGGCCATGCTGCCTGGGGCTGATGGAAATTTGGAGCCCAACAGCATCTGATTTGCATGACATAAGGGGAAGAAGAAACCTCAAGTCCAGGTATTGAATGGAGGAGCCCTCCAGGCCTCTCTGCCTGACTCCAGGCCAAACCTCCTCTTCTCACCCCTCGCTGGCCTTCCTTCACACCATCCTTGAGAGTTTTTGCCAGACTGGCATGTATCTTTGGACTCTGGTCATGCCTCTCGCTGGCATGGGTGAAGGACAGTGGGGGAGGGGGGGTCTGCGGAAACTAGCATAATGCAGAAACTAGCACAGTATGCAAAGGTGAGATTTTCACATGTTGCCTCTGCATGCTTTTGCCTCTAGCGCAGCCCATCACCAGCACATGCAAGGTTGTTGCCTGGAAGGGAATGCAGCTCTCAAGGTAAAAAAAATAATATGTTCCCCACCCCAATATCAAGTATGGGTGCCTGAGAACAAGAATACATGCCAGCCTTCAAGGGCTGGGTTAATAATTAACCCAAAGCCTCTGCCATTGGAGGACCCTAAGCAATTCAGGTTTTTTCAGCTCATCTATGGGATTCATAAAGACCAGTCCTCCGAGCAGGAATGAATGAGAAAGATGTTTACATATCAACATGTGCGTATCAAAACTGCCAGGCTGTATATAACCGGCAGAAGCTGGGGTTCTTTGGGACTATCTGTTCTTGGGTGTTTAAGAGAATCATTTGTTCCTCACCTGTTCCTCAACTTGAATTGATGCCAGGGTTTTCTGCGGCAAAACTATGTCACTTGTGCACTATTTTTAAATTTTATTTATTAAATTTATACATCACCCTTCATCAAAAGATCTCAAGGCGGTTCACAGAATAAAATGCAAGATAAAACATAAGTAAATAATTGAACCAAAACAACAAAACAATAACACCCCCCTTCCCACAGACATATTTAAAGGGCTTTAGGGTATTAATCAGTCAAAGGCCTGGTTGAAGAGGAATGCTTTTTGCCTTGTGCCTAAAAATATATGATGAAGGCACTAGATATCTGCAAATTGTGTGAAGCCTTGGAATTGCAGTTGAAAAAGACACTGGATCGGTTCTGACAAGTTTTCTTCCACTGTGTACTATAAAACTTGCAGCTGTTATGTGGCGAGAATCGAGTGCAACAGAGCTGACTAAAAAGGAGTTTGGCCCATAACAATCTCCACAATTGAAGTTGCAATTTGTTGGAAACTTACCTAGGGCTAAATATCTCACTGAGCACCAGTGGGGCTGACCTCCAAGGAAATTTACCCATGTTCACAATGCTAGCCTTCATGGGGCAGGCTGCAATTTGTACAATGGAAGTTGTCTATGGAAACCATTATTGTACTGGGCTCCTTGGGGCAGTGTGAAGGAGCAGATAGAATGGTTGGCCTTTTCACCAGGGAGTAACTGGGCTCAGCCATGGCATTTGCTGGTTGGTCTCTTACAAAATTGTTCTGAAAACAAAACAGGGCTACCTCTCTGAACTCCGTGGAGGAAGCCTGGGAGAAAGACTTGACCAATGAACTGAAAAGTCAACATACCCTAGGAAAACCACTGGCTGGCTTTGACCTGGTGTGGCACTAGCAATTTAAACGGGGTGTTGGCTGGCCAACTTGGAGTGTGAAGCCTGCAACCCTACAAATGTTGCTGGACTGCACACTCCCATCTTCCACCATGACTACTGGGCAGTGCTGGTGGGGATGGTGGGAGTGGCTCCGAGGCTCCCCAGTCTGGTGTAAATAAAAGCGTCCTTTCAAATTCTTGGTGGGAAGGGGTTTCCTTAAATTAGAAGACTGGGTGTTACCAAAGTTCTGCATCATCTTCTCTATTCTCGTTTTCTGCAGAACACCCTACAGAGTATGTTTCGTGCACAGGTGGATATTATGTCATTTCCTCACTGTGTTTGGATTCTGTCAAGTGCTCTGATTCCCTTTCTTTGACCTTCATACCTTCAAAGACAGTCAACACGTAAATCCCACCCCACGAAGCTAATCCGATTTGCAGAGGCAGGACCTGTGAATTGCTCTACTTCTCCCCCTCCACGTATAGACAAAAGGGACGTATATAATGGATCATTGTTCAAGCCTTCCGTCTCCACTGAACTGCCTCTGCTGTTGCTCCAGGGCCAGGCCTTCGGTGGCCATAAGGCGAAGCAAAGCTGCTCTACTCCCGCATTGCCCGCTCTGATCCGAGGAAAAGGGAACAGCTTTCTGGATCAGCCAAAAGTCCCAGCAGAAACTCTACGAAACGGCTCCCCTTTCGTAGCCCCCTGCCCCCAGAACCGGAGGATTGACTTCTGAGCAAAAAGACAGCAGGAAGAACTTTCTGACAGTAAGAGCGGTTCCACAGTGAAACAGACATATTCCCACGAGAGGCGGTGCCCTCTCCTTCCTCGGAGGTTTTTAACAGAGGTTGGGTGGTCCTTCGTCTTGTTTGATTTAGTTCAGATTCCCGCATTGGTGGGGGTTGGACTAAATGACCCTCAGGACCCCTTCCAATTCTATAATTCTAGGATTCCAGGATTGTGAGGCACGTTGAGAATTTGATTTCGCACGCTTAGGCTGCCTGCACACCATCCGTTTAAAGAGCGCGACTTCCCCATAAAGACGCCTGGGAACTATAGTTCACTCCTCACAGAGTTCCAATTCCCAGCATCCTGACAAACCAGCGTTCCCAGGATTTTTTTGGGGTGGGGGTGGGGTGGGAATCGCGCGCTTTAAATGGATGGTGTGTAGGCAGCCATAGACGCGCCTGAACCTATTGGCTGACTTAAGCGAGCTGTGCCAAACTTAACCCAAGACAGGGCTGCTATGTCGTTTGATCACTCAAAAGCAACAGCAATCGCAAACATGTTTAACTCAAGAGTAAGGGTCATAGAATATCACGCGAATAACAAGTGCCTTTGCGGTTGCAGCCCAGGTACCGGGCAGAAGAAGCGCGGGCCACGGCAGAGCGCAGCAGGGGCCGCGGCGACTCCAAAGTGAACCTGAACCGCGCTGCCTGCAGCGCAGCGCCCCGCTCCTGCGCTCGATCGATCCGCAGTTGCAGGGTCGTTTCAAATCTCGGCTTTAGCCCTAGGAAGTTCCCCTCTTTATGTTGAGCGGGCGGAGGGAGGGAGAGAAGGGGGGGGGGAATCCGTCGTCGTCTTCCACAAGCAGAGCTTTATCCTTTCCAACCCCCCTTTCGGAACAGAAGCATTTGGCACGCGCAACTCTGGAAACATTTCCACTCCCGAAGGAGCTGCCGAGCGCCGTGAAGAAATAGGTACATCTTTCTTCCAAGCGCGGGCCGGGCGGGCAAGGAAAAGTCTCGCGGCGGGCCGGAGCTCCGGCAGCTCCTCCTCCCGGCGAGCCTGACTGCTCGAATCCGGAAAGTTGTGGCAGAGGAGAAGCGAAGAGCGCGCTCAGTACCCCTCCGTCGCTGGGGCTGAGCGTATGTGTGCCTGCTTGTATGCGTGTGTGTGTGCGTGTGTAAGCTGGAGGGGGGGCCGCCTGGAGGAGGGAAGTCCAAAAAGGGGGCGGCGTTCCCTTTAAAAGCCGCCTGCCCTGCCGCGCTTCATGCAGCACCAGCAACCCGCCGCGCCAGCCTCGCCTAGGCTCTCCCGGTTCGCTCACAGGCCGCCTGGCGCTTGGCGAGCGCGCCTCCAGCCCCCGCGCCCGTGACCTCAGCCCGAGCCGAGCAGCCACAAAAAGCCCCGAGAGGGAGAGGCCGCCGAGAGAGAGAGAAAAAGAGAGAGCGGCGCAAGCAGCTCCGCTTGCAGGAGAAGCAGGAACAAGCAGCAAGAAGCGCTCGACGCCGGAGCCCAGGGCGCACGCAACGCGCGGAGAGAGGCAGGAGCCGGGTCGTGCGCTCTTGCCGCCGAGCCACCACCAGGAGCCGCCGGAACCGAGCAGCAGCAACAGGAGGAGGAGCAGCGGCAGCAGCGGCTGGCCGGGCCACTAACTCTGCCTGCTCGCTCTTGTTGCTGCTTTTCTTTTGCAACCGGGAACGAAAGCGCACGACCCAGAGGAGTGGGGGGAAAGTGGCCCGTTTGGAGAGATCGGAGGCGGAACCCAACGCTTCACGGCTGCTGATGCCAAGGGCATTTTCTTAAGGAGAAGGGAGCTGCTTTCTATTGACATCCGAGCAGGAGCGCCGAGGGGGCGCGCATTGCCGGCTCTCGGCCCGGGAAAGGGACGTTTCTTCGCCCCCGACCCTCCGCGGCTCCTTTCCCTGGCAGTTTCGGATCCTGAGCATGTTTCCCCGGCGGGCCGGGCCCTGGAGAAGGACGCCGGCGGTGCGTGCTCTTCCCCCGAGCTTGGCTCTGGGGCAGCGCCCTTGCAGCCGGGAGTGATGCGGCGCCCGGGAGAGGCCAGCGGGCCAGAGAGCAGCTGCAAATCCGCGACCGCCGCGTCGACGTCTTCTTCTTCCTCGTCTTCCTCCTCGCTTCGTCCAGGTTAGACCAGGAGCGAGACCATGCCCGGGATGTTTCTTCCTCTGCGCCGAGAAGCGAGCTCGGGCTGCAGCGCTGGAGAGGAGCTCGACTAGAGAGCGAGGCTTCAGAGGCGCTGGGAACGTTTGGTTCCCCTTTTGCCTCGGCTGCGCTCGCCGCAAACTTCCCAGGGAGGGAGGGAAACTGAGCACAGCTCCTCGCCGCTCGTGGACAGCTCTCCTCCCCGACCCCGGAGTAAGGAGGTGGGGGGGAAAGACCACCACCACCCAAAAAAAAAAAGGAAAAGAAAGGACGGATCGCACATCCTCCCCGCTTGATCGGCCACGTTACTTCCATGTGGAGGGTGGCTCCATGGACGTGCCCGAGTGTGCTGCTGCTGCTTCTTAGGCGATCGGCGGGATCTTAAAGGTAGCAGGAGGCGGGGGGCGCTGGGGAAGGAGGGCGCGCGCGGTCTCGAACTCGGCACATGGCCACACCTGCCGGGAAACTTCCCACGGGGACTCCCTGCGGATTCTTTCCTCCGCGTTCCCTAGACGGTTGATCATCCATACCTCCCTCCCCACAACAAAAACAGTCGCGAGTCTTCCTAGGAAGTATGAATTAAAGCTAATGGTAAACGAGACATTTCTGGTGGCAGATCTCCCTCTTGGCATGTACCTTGCTCACTTGTTGAGAGAATGCGGGAGGTGTGTGTCCCGTGCCCCCCCCCGCTCTTTCTCCCCCGTGACAAGACCCCCCAACTGCCCTCTTCCCCAGAACACTTTGCTGCGCAAGTTAACTGCTTGCAGCGCCCATCCTAAGCGCCTTGCAATATCCCGGGCCACAGGTGGCGGGCGGGGAGAGTACTGGGCAGGTTATTACGCGGCAGCATCCTCTCCCGTATATTGCAAGAAGTCCTGGCTGGGAAACACTTCCAGCAGGCCTCCGGAGCTGCTGCCTGTGTTGCTCTGCTGGCCCGGTCACTTGCTGAAGCTACTTTATTCGGGATGTTTCGCTTCGCTCCGCAAACTGCAGGCTCCCCACCCACCCACCGCTGTTTCGGGAGCTTCTGAAACCCGAGTCCCTTTCTAGCCCATTATTGTAACGCGCCCCCCGCGCACCTCCATTCGCAAATCCCCTTGATTTTGGTAGAAACATCTCCGCGCATAAACCGTGTGTTGGGTGGGGAACTGGCTCCAGATGTGGCTGAACTACAGCTCCCATCATGCCTGACCATCACCCATGCTGGCTGGGGTTGATGGGAGGTGGAGTCCAACGAAGTCTGCAGGGCCACAAGTTCATCACGGCTGGCCTCTTAACAGTTAGAGAGGATCATTTACCGTAGCCGAATGAATCCGAGGCACGGGAAAGGGGTGCTGGAGAGTGGAGTTTTAGCTCGGTTTTACTGCAGAGACAACTAGCAGGCTTTTGAAAGGAAGAATGTCCAACAAACCTAAATGTACGTCCAAGCACTTTACTAAAGGAGCGCACGCGCCCCTGAACTAAAGCAGCAGAAAGGCTCTCTCTCCATGTAAATGAGATCCTTGAATGAAACGGCTCACATGGATAAAGTTCTAGCTAGCAACCTTTGCAATCTTTTGCTTGTGGCTGCCGATGCCCCGCTCATTATGCTGGATCCCAAAACTATTAAAATGCGGAACGAAGGGGGCGGGGGAAGAGATGAAATAAGGTTTCCATTAGCTATGTGTAGGTTACAGGATGTAAAGGAAGGGAGTGAGGGGGAGAAAGCGGGGAGTCAGGCAGTTTCAGGTCACAATCCAGCACACTGTCAGGTGCACTTGGTTTTGAATGCCTCATTCTGCGCTGACTTGTTGCCTTGGTGCACCCTCTAATTGTTTCCAGTGGTTTTGTCCAGCCCTTGGGGAATCGATGGGCTATAAAACTTAAAGCCCACTCTCCTTGCAAACCTAGGAGGCTGGAAGCTCCTCTTGATAAATGTTTCACTGCAGTCAAAAAAGCTCGTGTCCTTCCCCTTTCCCATGTAATTCTCCTTTCTAAAAAGCCACTCCGTGATTACTTGTTCTTTCTTTACCATATTCACCTCCTGTCTCTCATTCCACACCTTCTACTACATGCATGCCCGGGTTTTGTCCTCCCACCAGTGCAGCGGAGCCACCTTACAGCAGGCTAGGAATCAGCTCCCATAATGCTGGCTCTCCAGCCGCCCCTCAAAACCCCACCACGCCACACCCTGCAATACTTCCTTCCTTCAGCTACGTCCCAGCATGCAGCTATGCTTGGGGGCTCTTCACACAATACTAATTATAACAGTTCTGTCTCTATTTATTCTCTGGAGTGAACAGTTGCACTCAAACAGCCCAGGAGCCACAGTGTGGGCTTGTGAATATAATTATGAAAATTCATGTGTTTGTGGAGGTGTCCCCCACGCCATATCGTGGGTGAATGTGTCAATATCTTGCTGCAGGGTTTTATCCCACCCTTCCTTCAAGGGGTTGTGGGTGACGTTTTTAAGTGAGCCACCCAAATCTGCAGGGCCTTTCATGTGCTTGCTCCCTCCTGAAATTTCCATTTCACACAGTCCTTTCTTTTGCCAGCAATCGCAAAGTTGTCCACGGTGGGGAGCAGGTTGTGTGTTACCAATATTGTTTTGTGTGACTTGCCTAGAGGAATGATAGCAGCTTCTGTAGGTTGTATCCAACTAATGTTTGCTCTGTCGAAATTAATGAACCCCGGTTACTCATGGCCATCGATTTCAGTGGGTCTACTCTGAGTAACAATTGAGTATAACCTGTTTTTTCCTGGATTAAGAGGATCCATTTGTGGGCTTTGCTTGGGCCTTTCAGCCACAGGATTGTGAATTGCCTTCGCTTTCAGCTACTTATTCCCCATTGCCCATAATACCAGTTCCTACCAATCTTGGTCCACGTGGGCAGCTTCCATAATGTGCTGGCAGATTGCTACCCACCCCAGCAACTGTGGACATATGAGAGAGAGAGGAAAAACAATATCCTGTCACAGTTCATGTCAGTACCAAAGTTCCCACTGGGGTCAGGACTGTCTCTCATAAACTTCATTTTCGGGGAGATGGAGAAGGTCCTACCTACAAGGACCATGGGAGCTGGGAAGGGTTATTTATAGATCAATGATAAAACTACTGTTTTGTATTCAGAAAGACCCTAGTTGGATCCCTGGCATTTCCAGGCTGGTCTGGGCATATCCCGTCTGAAATTATACAAAACTACTGGCAGATAAAGGGACGCGGGTGGTGCTGTGGGTTAAACCACAGAGCCTAGGACTTGCCGATCAGAAGGTCGGCGGTTCGAATCCCCACAACAGGGTGAGCTCCCGTTGCTTGGTCCCTGCTCCTGCCAACCTAGCAGTTGGAAAGCACGTCAAAGTGCAAGTAGATAAATAGGTACCACTCCGGCGGGAAGGTAAACGGCGTTTCCGTGCGCTGCTCTGGTTCGCCAGAAGTGGCTTAGTCATGCTGGCCACATGACCCGGAAGCTGTACGCTGCTCCCTCGGCCAGTAAAGCAAGATGAGCGCTGCAACCCCAGAATCTGCCACAACTGGACCTAATGGTCAGGGGTCCCTTTACCTTTACCTTTACTGGCAGATAAGACTGAGCTAGATGGCACCAATGGAATGGCTTTGTAGAAGGTGGTTTCCTATGTTTCATGGAGTGAAAGCAGCCGTGAAGCCTAGAAGGACCTTACACTTTGCTCATGCTGGTTTTGCCCTACAGCGCTTCCTCGCCTGCCAACTCAACCTCTTCCCTTCTCCCCAGGTTGATGACCATGGTTGCCAGGACCTGCTCTCTACTAGCACTGCTGCTTTATCACATACTGCTGGGTGGTTCGGCCAGCCTCATCCCGGAGGTGGCCGACAGGAGAAGGTTCAGTGGAGACTTGGGCCGCGTCACTCCCCTGCAACTCTCTGAAGGGATCCTGCGCGAATTTGAACTGCGCCTGCTCAATATGTTTGGGCTCACACGGCGGCCCACCCCAAGCAAGGACATCATCATCCCTCCCTATATGTTGGAGCTCTACCATCTGCACACCAGCCAGAAGCCAACAAGCATGGACTATAACCTGGAGAGAGCTGCCAGCAGAGCCAATACTGTCAGGAGCTTTCACCATGAAGGTAAGGAGGGATGCTCTTAGCTCCTGCTTCCACTGCCCAAGCCCTAACAAAAATAGGCTTGGAGATTCCACCCCCTCTGCCCCTTGCAAATTGGAATGCTGCAATTGCCAAGACGTTTGGTGGTTGGATATTTGGGAAGGCCCACATAGCTCAGTGGGGGAACACCTGTTCCCAGCGTCTCCAGGTAGGATGCAGAGACCCCTGCCTGAAATCTGTTCAGCGCCAAATGCAGCAATGGCCTTGATTTCTTGTGCTCCTTCACCCATTAGATATATGCAATGTATCTCTTGCTATTTAAGCAGTTGTGAATTCCTCATTATGCAGATTGAATCTCTGCCTGGTTTGGTTGCTGCTACACTGGTATGCTCTAACGAGACAAAGCATATCGCTCAAATCTGGTTAGCTGAAAAGTGCAGTTGAAATGTACGGTTTTTCCTTCTGAGCATCTATGCTAGGAAGGAAGAGATTACCGCACTGTGTGAATGCAGCTGAAGTGTGAGTCTCTCCTTGTGGTGTTTCTGCTCAAACTCCTCTCAGCTTCCTCTTAGCTCAGCGCAGGTCTGTCTCAACCACTGAAAAATGAATCAGGGTTCTGAAACCAATCTTGCCCATGTTGACTTGGAAATAGGTAGCCTTCTTTCACAGTCAAAGCTCATCCCTGGAAACACCAGGAGGAATTCAAAATCTTACTCCTCTGATCAGGGCGGGAAAGCATTTTGCAATGATCTCCCTCTTTCTCCTTCTGTGTGCTGTGTGACCGGACTCATCTGTTTAATTCTGGCCACTATTTTGAATGATTGTGGTGGGTGGGAAGCTTTCAAAACCTGAAGTCATGTTGGCAGTAATGTAGATGTGTATGTGAAGACAGTACCATGCCCATTTCAGTACATGCCCATTAGCCTTTGGATCCCAAAACGAACAGAAATGGTTATCTCTGCATGGCTGCCAAGCCTCCTGGGCTGGATCCAAGCACAAGCCATTGTTAGAGCAGACCCGCTGGAATCGGTGAGACTTAACTTAGTCATCCCATTGATTTCCATGGGTCATCTCCGGAATTACAACCAACCCAAAGATTGCAGTTTCAGCCTGTGATTTCTTTTTAAAAAAAGCTATTTGAAGAACACTGAAACATTGCGTATCCCCTCCCCTGCATAATGATGAACATCACAGAAACACATGGCCTTGCATTTTGAGACATTTTTCAAAGCACGGTCCATAGTTCTAAGACAGGGGTCAGCAAACCTTTTCAGGAGGGGGCCGGTCCACTGTCCCTCAGACCTTGTGGGGGGCCGGGCTATATTTTTTGGGGGGAAATGAACAAATTCCTATGCCCCACAAATAACCCAGAGATGCATTTTAAATAAAAGGACACATTCTACTCATGTAAAAACATGCTGATTCCCGGACTATCCGTGGGCTGTATTTAGAAGGCGATTGGGCCTTAATTTGCCTACCCATGTTCTAAGATGCATTTGATTTTTTTTAAAAAAAGTTTATTTAATTTTCTAAATATATTTCTGAAGATTGAGCCTGTCACTGCCTTTGTGTTGGCGGCAGAATCTCCCTTCCCTCCCTCCTAAAGAACCAGTATCCCGCATATGCTTATGCTAATAATGTGGGTGGCCAATTTGCCCAGAGGAGTGTAGAGACCAGTTTTTCCTCGAGGTGATGAACGTACAGATGGTAGGAAACAACCTGGAGCAAAAATGAGGAGGAGTACAAGGAATGTCGCATTTCCCCCTTTAAATAGCTAGCAATTTTAGTTGCTGGCTATGTTTGTTTCATTAAATGTTAAGAATGGCAAACTACATTTCTAACTCTGCTGAACTCTTTGTTCTGTGCCTTATATTCATTTATCAATTTTTAAAAATTGACTTACATTGATCCAGAGCAAGAGAAGTGGGTGTGTTTTTTTAATTCTACAGATTCTGTCCAGATTATGAGTTCCTACCAATAAATTTAAATGTTGCAGGCTAAATAGGAAAAAAAAAGTCTGTCTAATTTACAGTTGGCAATCAGAGTAACTTGGAAGGATTTCTAATCCCCGTCTAATCCCCGTGAGAGATCAATTTAACAATCAATTGTATTGTCTCCACCGTGACTTTGTCTTCTGTTTAAATCTAGATTTAGTGGAGACCCAAGGTAAGCCCTTCAGAAAGCAAGGCTGATAAGTTTTGGAGCAGCTGCCCACTGGATTTCATGGGCACCTGGGGCTTTAGGTCACTCAGATTAGAAGCCACAAGCAAATATGTACTTAACCAGACAGAACAATTGGGAGTAAATGCAACACAATCTTCAGATGCTCTGTTGCCACTTATTCTTGTATTTTTTGAACTAGGCCAGTTTGCTAAATGAAAGGCAACTTGCTTGAACTTTTATGCAAAGTGCTTATATCCGAGTTCCTTAAACTTGAATGAACTTGTCCTCAGCACTACTGGGCAAAGCTTTACATTGTATTTGCAAAGTGTTTTTTTGTTTTGTTTTTGCTGCTTCTGCCATCTCTGTTCAATGCAAATCCAAAAGTTTCGCCATGATTGCGGCAATCTCCTTTCTTCTCCCCTCCATTTATGACCCTAAGCACATTTTGTGTGTGTGTGATTAGCAAAGTCACATTGAATTAGCTAGACTTACAGGTTCCTTTCTGTGTTTCTGCATCCCGGCCACAGATACTTTGATGCAACATGTAGAAATAATAAGCATTCAGAGGATGTGAATCTAGTGTCTTCTGCAGAAAAGCTATAAACTTGCAGTTGTCAACCTTTTCACGGGCGGCATTGATGGATTATATAGAATTGTGGGGAGAGAGACGGAAGCAAGCTGCTTAGATTACATATAGTATAGAGCTGGGCTGGCAAGGAAAGATACATAAATATGTATTTTAATTAAGTTTCTCCACAAGGGGTGTGGCCTACGTAGTGATTATTCTAACTAATAGCAAGTCTTAATGAGGAAAGAGATTAATGGTGTAACTTAAACTTGCACTGTGGCTTATGCTGCTTTGTGTGTGTGAATATAAAACTAATGAATGGGAGAACTTCCAGTAAACATTTCAATGGTGCCAAAATGCACCTTAATGCAGAACTACATACATGTATGAGTGGGCAGAGGGAGGGAAGGCTAGCAAGTGTTTTGGTCAGCTTCCTTGCTGCAACTTGGCAACAATCCTCCTTCCAACAAAATAAACCCTTGGGCGATAACCCTACACCCCTTTGCTTGGGGGTAAGTCCCGCTGAAGCAGAGAAGCAATGACGTGGCCATTTTGGTCCAGTGATCTATATAGCTCAAGACAGAACTTGAACCCAGGTCTTTCCCTAAGTCTGTTATTTATTGTGGGAAGCCTGTTCTTTCAAGCTGATTCAAAGGGCTGTTCTCCCCCCCCCCCAAAAAAACACACACACAATAAAACCAGCTTATCTAGAGAGAGCTGCCTAAAACAGCAGCAGAGATAACAGGTTAGTTTTTAAAGGCCTTGGGAAATAGAAAAGATGTTAGGGAATACAACCATTACGGTAGGTCTTTTGGAGGGTTTTATATTGTAAACCACCCAGTCATCCTCTGATGAAGGGCAGTATAGAAATTTAATTAATTAATAATAGTAATAATCGTCATCACCTTAGGCCCCGAGGCGTCTCCCTGGCATGTCAGCTACTGAAAGGCCCTTTCACAGGTGCGCTTGAGAGGAAAGGGAGTGCCTAGACAATAGTGGGGTTTAAATACGAGAAACAGTGTGGAGGAACTGGTTCAATGCTAATTGGCTGGCGGTTGAGGGCTGCAAGATCTGGAGGGCTGCAGGTTCCACACCTCCTGTGACCAGGATACAGATGTGCTTACAGAGAACCCACAGGAAAACCTGTTTTTCCCTCTGACTGTTTTGCCGTAGCTTGCTACAGAAAAAGACACACACACACTTAACTTTTCTCCGAAAGCTCTAAAAACCTGACGCGATCATTTACTTTTCCTCGCAGTTCCAAGGGCCACAAATGATTTGAGCAAATCGTTAGATTGTTTCTTTATTTCCTTTAATAAACTCACAGGCCCTTGTTGCAAGTGCACTGTTTGCAGCTTGCAATATTCCTCCCCACTCCCCGTCACATCCAATCCCATAAACCAGCCCAGTTAAAGTAAGAGGCCTCTCCCTCCGTCAGTTGAGCATGAGGGTCTTAATCTCAGGGTTGTGAGTTCAAGACCCGCTTTGGACAATGTTTCCTGCACTGCAGGGGGTTGGACTTGATGGCCTTCATGGCCTCTTGCAACACTACAATTCTAAGATTTTGCCTCTCTGGGTAGGGAATTCCACAACCATGGAGCCACTATGTTCAGTGGCGTAGCGTGGGGAGTGCAGGGGGGGGGGGCGGCCGCACCGGGCGCAACACCTGGGGGTTAGGGTTAGGGAGCGCAAATCCACGGGTTAGGGGGCACAAATTACTTGCCTTGCCCCGGGTGCTGACAACCCACGCTACGCCACTGACTGTGTTGGTCCCTGTCAGCCTAACCTCTCTCCTCAGCAAGCACATGTCCGCCACTGAGCTTTAATCTCTGGCTTACCTCTCTGGGCAAAGGCAGAAGCTCTGCCTTTCCACCTTTGTAACCATGCAAAACAGGGGTTTGTTGGGGTTTTTTGGGATGGGGCGGGGGTTTGTTTAGCCCTGCCTTTGTTTTGCACATGTCAGTTCAAAGCCACTTGAGAGAAGTGTCCAATTAAAGCACCAATGATGTAGATAGGGCAGGAATTAAAAACAAATCGAATGTGAGGTAAACACAGCGTGGCTGTGGCTTGTTATTCTCGCGAACCCTCCCTAGCCATTGGGTGAGCGGCTGTTTTTTCCCCTGTTGCAATACTTGGCGGGGGCAGGGCGGGAATGGGAAAGCAAGAGGCAAGGAGGGGTTTGGGTGGAAAGAGACGGAAAGATGGCAGCCGGTTGCTGGCTCTGAAAGGTAGTGAGGAGTCGCCAGATGCAGTAGGGTGAGGATAGAAGATGGCCCTGGGGGACAGGGCAGCGCAGGATAAAACACGGCAGCAATTTTTCCTCTGAGTAGAAGGAAGCAGGGGGACTCCCATCAGGACAGGGCAAGGAAAAACGAGGGTGAAGTAGATCTTGAAGGAAAGACACCAGGGGTTTGTGGTGGGTGGAAACCCCAGGAAAGAGTGTAGACTCAAAGGACTGGGAAATGGCTTCTGTTTTCCTCAGAAGATGTTCTCCTGGAGAGATGGAAAATTTGTGGCCCTTTTGATGTTGCTGGGACTACAACTCCCATCAGCCCTAAACACTGGAGCATGCTGGCTGGGGTGGTTGGGAACAGGGGCCCACAGTTCCCCACATCCCCTCATCTTGTTGTTCTGGCACTTTTTAGAGATGCTTACAGAGTTGTTGGGATGTGGGTGGCGCTGTGGGTTAAACCACAGAGCCTAGGACTTGCCAATCAGAAGGTTTGCGGTTCGAATCCCCGTGACGGGGTGAGCTCCCGTTACTTTGTCCCTGCTCCTGCCAACCCAGCAGTTTGAAAGCACGTCAAAGTGCAAGTAGATAAATAGGTACCGCTCCGGCGGGAAGGTAAACGGCGTTTCCGTGCGCTCCTCTGGTTCGCCAGAAGCGGCTTAGTCATGCTGGCCACATGACCTGGAAGCTGTACGCCGGCTCCCTCGGCCAGTAAGGTGAGATGAGCGCCGCAACCCCAGAGTCAGCCACGACTGGACCTAACGGTCAGGGGTCCCTTTACCCTTTACAGAGCTGCTGAGAGAGGAGAACAGTCCGGCCCTAAGTCATCTTGCTGTCAAATGCTACACACTTCACTTATAGCCAGTGCTTTGAAAGGAGTCTTACAATGCTGTTCACAAACCACTCCCTGCCATTTTGTAGCCTGCACCTATCTTGGTGCCACTTCACCAGGTGGTTTCACCCTAAAGCATGTCAGGGCCACCCCTGCAAGAGACTCCATGTGCTCAGGCATACATGTGGCCTCACTGCAGATGGGTGTAGAGTGCTCAGGACAACCACATTTAGATGGAGCCAATTATAGTTAGCTTTCCTGCAAATGCTTGGGAGATACCCGTTGTCCACCATAGACTTGTGTACTTTAAATGCAAGCTCTTGTTTAGATGACCATAGAGGAAAGGGACTCTGAATCAGATGTTGGGGAATAAGAAGATACCTTTGGATTATGGTTGTGTTTCCAAAGCTGCAGTGGGAACAGTTAGGCTAGAATCCAAAACTTGTTCCCTTGGAATTTAATATTGGTGATACTTCTAAGTAAATAGAACACCAACGGAGCAATGTCGCGGTTAAGATAGTTCACAATATGCTTAGACTTAGCCACAGTTGTTGCACAAGTTGCAATGTGTGGTGGTATTATCATTGTGTAGTTCACCGAGTGGGCTGGACACATTGCTTGTTCATAACCCAATTTAGAGGCTATCTGAGAATATGGATATTGTATCACATACTGAGCCCTTGGAATAAAACAGGAGATAGGGCAAGTCAAATCTTCCCATTGCTTTCTCTTAGATTTCTTTTACTTGCACATGAATTTATTTCTGAACCCAAAGTGCAAATGAAGATTCACTCCAACTCCCATCAGTCTCTAATAGGGTCAGGGATGGTGGAAATTGTAGACCAGCAATATCAACCTTGGGAGCAGCAGAGTCCCTCACCCTTGGCCTCAATGGTTTAGTTAAATTTGGCAGCAAGAGTACATCCTGTCAATACTGTACAGTGTTATTGGTCATAAGTAAATGTTCAATCATAGTACTATATTTCCCCAAAAGTTTGTTTTCCAAAAAGCAAAACTCACACCTTAAAACTATCGGAGAGTGCTCCAATCTTCCACATGGGATGCACATAATTCCCTCCACCCAGTATGTCTTCATCCCCTCTCTGAGCCTTCCCTCCACCCCTCCTCATGCCATCCATATTAAAAAGAACAAAAAGGAAATGGTGTTTTGTGTCCCTGGCCACTTTAGATGATGACCAATATATTGCCTGTCTCCAGTTCAAATTTCAGCCACATACTTAAGCAAATGTTCATTTCTCTGCTCCCACCTGTAATAACAAGTCTTATGTAGGGGGTGAGCTTTCAACAGTTAAAATTAGTAGTAGATTTTATAGAAAAGAGCAGGACAAGGCACAACTCACAAAGCGCCTTCCAGGTTGGCAGGGTCTGTATGCCTGTTTGTCCCATATTTTGCAGTTAACTGTTCATAATAGCAGTTCAGTGGACAGGCAGTATGGATGATGAATTTGCCCAACATGTGATGCAGCTGTAGACTGTTGCAGTTCAGTAGATCTGTGCGACTTGGTTGCCTGTTCCTGCAATGCTGCCCATGGCCTCCCCCCAAACAAACAGCTAGTCCTACCCAGTGGCGTAGCATGGGGGGGGGTGCAGGGGGGGCCGGCCGCACCGGGCGCAACATCTGGGGGTTAAGGTTAGGGGGCGCAAATCCACGGGTTAGGGAGCGCAAATTACTTGCCTTGCCCCGGGTGCTGACAACCCATGCTACGCCACTGGTCCTACCTGGTGCCCTGCAAATGTTTAAGACTACAGCTCCCACCAGCCTCAACCAGCACGCCTGCAAGCTATAGTCCCAAACTTCTGGAGGGAGCCCAAATGGTTTAACTACTAAACCCATCCAAGTTATTTTCATTTAGGGCCTCCTTGAGTAAAATGACTGGGTGTGCTTTGTGGAAAGGTCTATAATTACGAGACAGGGTTTTGGATAGTAAGTTTTGTAAATCATGAAACTTGTGGCACAATGCCTTTGGAATGGCTTTTGAGAGACTGACATGAAAACTGAAGGTAGGGGTTTGTTGTTAGCGTTGCGTGTTTTTTTTAGGGCAATCTTTAAGAAATGCAATCCCTTTCCTTGATCCTCAGTCAGTTTTTAATTACTCTCCCTGGGCCCCTGCTAACCACAGTGTTAAAAAATGTTCTTTAATACCCTTGAATTCCAAAGCAATGCCTCACATTTCTTCCCCCTTATTACGACCACCTGGAATTCGCAGTGCACTCCTATGAGATCCAAAATGTGTGGCAGCGAATGAAGCATTTTAACATCATGTTTCGTGGGCTTGCCTAAACATACAGAAAGACAAGAGCAACTAGAAAAAGGAAAAGGGGGGAAAGTCTTTTGAATTTCTAACTTAACACACGTATTGGCTTATGCTAATGTTATGGGAAATCTTCTATATCTGTTCTTGTGTTGTTTAGTCGTGTCCGACTCTTCGTGACCCCATGGACCAGAGCACGCCAGGCACTCCTGTCTTCCAATGCCTCCCGCAGTTTGGTCAAACTCATGCTAGTAGCTTCAAGAACACTGTCCAACCATCTCGTCCTCTGTCGTCCCCTTCTCCTTGTGCCCTCCATCTTTCCCAACATCAGGGTCTTTTCCAGGGAGTCTTCTCTTCTCATGAGGTGGCCAAAGTATTGGAGCCTCAGCTTCAGGATCTGTCCTTCCAGTGAGCACTCAGGGCTGATTCCCTTAAGAATGGATAGGTTTGTTCTTCTTGCAGTCCATGGGACTCTCAAGAGTCTCCTCCAGCACCAGGGTACTTCAAATATTTCGTGGCATTATCTGAGTTACTGATTGTGTTTTTCTTCTTCTTCTTTCTCTCCCCCCCAAACCAGAAACACTAGAAGAACTTCCAGAAAGAAGTGGGAAAACATCTCGTCGCTTCTTCTTCAACTTAACTTCCATCCCTGAGGGGGAGTTCATCACTTCAGCTGAGCTTCAGGTTTTTCGGGAGCACATTCAAGACGCTTTTGAGAGCAATGGCAGCTCTTACCACCGTATTAATATTTATGAAATCGTCAAGCCCGAGAGAGAGGCCTCCCAGGACCCCATCACGAGACTTTTGGACACGCGCTTGGTGCATCGTAACGCCAGCAAGTGGGAAACGTTTGATGTGACGCCGGCTATCATGCGGTGGATTGCACATGGACAACCCAACCATGGTTTTGTGGTAGAAGTGGCTCACTTGGACCCCAGGGAGAGCACTGCCTCCAAGAGGCACGTCCGGATCAGCAGGTCTTTGCATCAGGACGATGCCAGCTGGTCTCGGATCAGGCCGTTACTAGTGACCTTTGGGCACGACGGAAAGGGACACCCTCTCCACAAGAGAGAGAAGCGCCAGGCCAAGCGCAAGCACAACAAGCGCAAGTCCAATTGCAAACGGCACGATTTGTACGTGGACTTCAACGACGTGGGGTGGAATGACTGGATAGTGGCCCCGCCGGGCTATAGTGCCTTCTACTGCCACGGAGACTGCCCCTTCCCCTTGGCAGACCACCTGAACTCCACCAACCATGCCATTGTTCAGACTCTTGTCAATTCTGTCAACCCCAAAATCCCCAAAGCTTGCTGCGTGCCGACAGAACTGAGTCCCATCTCCATGCTCTACCTGGATGAGAACGAGAAGGTGGTACTAAAGAATTATCAAGACATGGTTGTGGAGGGCTGTGGCTGCCGCTGACATGGCAGCAGGACGGAAAATGGACCAATGAAACAAAACAAAACTTGACACTTTAATATTTCCCAATGAAGACCTTATTTATGTTATGAAATGGAGAATTAAACGCATCTATTTTGAAAAAAAATCTATTTATGTCTACAGAAAAAAGCGAGGAAAAAAATATTTTAATCAGAGAATTATTCCTTTTAAAGATTTTTAAACGTATTAGTTGTACATTTTATATGGGTTTAAGCGCCCCCCCTTTCCCCCCTCAGCACATGAAGTATAAAGGTCAGATTGTTATTTTGTATTTATTTACTATTATAACCACTTTAGAAGAATAGCTAATTTGTATTTATATGTATAATCAAAAAAAAGCAGAAGAAAAAAAATATAGGGTTTGTACATAATTTAAAACAAATGGTAGCTTTTTTTGTTTCTTTTCCTTTTTCCAGTGTGTATTTAAGTAAGTTGCGATGTGTACATGGAAGGGTTACTATGGCAAAGGTGCGTAATGCATTTTGCTTTCTGCAGTTCTACTGTTAAGGTCACAAGTGCAAGCCCAATGAAAAGTGGCTAATCCGCCCTGCTGACTCAAGATTATATTGTACAATTCTCAGGAATGCTGCAGGGTGGGCTGCCTAGTCCATGAGAAACTGGCATCTTCCCGGTGGGGAGCATGTGGATAAGAACCAGACGGTTGCCGAGCAAGTAGAAATAGAATTGCTGTTCCTCATGAAGGTGTGACACGACCACCAACCGGGCTTCTCTAGAAAACTCTCTTTCCCTACTTTAATTTTCGGGTTTTTTGGTCCTTGCACCGACAGAAAAGCAAAATGTTTATGCTGTTCCTCCCCTTTTAAGTAGTTCACCCATTGGAATCCTTGTCCTGGCCAAATATTAAATAAAATACCAGATTTCTTCAGTTTTTAAAAAGCTTCGTTTCTGCTCGCCTTTCCGACGGCGCCTAAGGTATTCCTGCTACTACAGAGTAACGCTCGCTGGATGCCAGAAGTGTATTATTGCGCGCACCTTGCAATGTATGTTAACAGAGCTCCGAGGGAAGAACAGGTTTGTGGGAAGCAGCAAAGTATGCAAATTCCACCCTTTTATTTTCCTAGGGACATCAAACACATGCAAAGGAATCTGAGGAATTACTACCGGGCCAGGCCCTAAATATCTCCTCCCGCACCTATGTAAAAGGCTCCAGGGAGGTAGAAGTTTGCATGCAGTCAGATGCGTTGCCCATATGTAAGCATAAAGCTGGGTCAACTTGCACCCCCATGTAGTGGGAAGAGGGCTTCTTGGTTTCCCACGAGAGCTTGCAGAACAGGAAAACAATTGCCCTTGCATAGATTGTACTGAGCAGGTGAGAAGTAGCCAACATGGTGCCTTCAAAATATGTTTTGGAACTTAGGCTCTCATCAGCCCCAGCCTCAGTGGCCAGTGAGAAGGGATGCACCTGGAATGGGCTACTTACAAGCAACAGCGACAGGGGAAATGTGCACCAGAGTCAAAAGATGTAAAGCTACACTGCAATCCTACACATATCTACTCGGAGGGCATTCCCACTAAGTTCAGGGGGAATTACTTTGGGGAAACCCAGCTGGCTCAATCGCACTTGCATCTGAAAAGCTCTGTGAAGGATTGCGCTGCTAGCCTGGCTTGCAATAAGGCCATTCATAACCATCCTGAAATTACATACTGTGGAATAATTTCACTTAAGTGGTTTGAGAACGGATCATTAGGTGTTCACGGGAGCATATGTTTATTTTAAATGAAAGCAATGTCCCTAGAGATGTTTCAGTTTGTCCTCCAAAGTCAAGCAGTCCTAGTTCGACCTGCAAATGTTTTTTGCACAAACAAAGAGGTTTACACGGCTTTGTTTTGCAGTATTTCCCCCTTTTAAAAAATCTCTGCACTGGAACTTTTTCAATAGCCTTGGAGTAGAGGTTCAGGGAACCTCGTCTGCAATCTTTGACAAATATTCTAACCAGTGCTTTTTTCCTCAAAAAAAAAATGCTTAGGGGTACTCTCATTTTCCGACTCATATTGAAATACTGCCCCTCAATGAGGCCAAACTTAGATTCACAAAATGTTTAGGGGTATGCGTACACCTGCATCCCCCCCCCCCAGAAAAAAAGCACTAATTCTAACTATGTTGCTAAACATGTCATTGTTGTCTGAATGGCACTTTTTCACAAAATGGTGCTCAGAGCGTCTCGCAAAAGGTTAGATGAACAGTGACTATCACAATTCAAAAGCCTACCAGAAACAATTAGAAATAATCACAATATCAGTAAGTTATACAAAAAGGGAATCCATACAACATTGTATGAAACAAGACAAATAAGCTTTTCTAACTTAGTGGCTTAAATCTGATGGATGTCTTACCAAATAAGCAACATCTGCAACTTTAGGCTGCACAATCAGTAACAGCAACCCTTCAGAATGAACGCCACTTGAGAAGACGTAATCATTTCGTGATCTGTTCTTTGGCTTGGTAGGACAAGATTTTGACTGTAAGGTCACATCCAAACTATGCATTTAAAACATTCCCCTGCCCCACAAAAATCAAAGTAGAATCCCAGGAATTGCCGTTTACTCTGCAAAGAGCTACACTTCTCAGCACCCTTAACAGACTGCCATGCTCAGGATTATTTGTGGAACGCCATGCGCTTTAAATGTATGGTGTGGGTGTGATCTGGGATATTGGCTCATTTATAACAGCAATTTTGGAATTTCTGAATACTTTCTTAAACCAGTTTTGTTGAAAGCTTGTTAGCATCATAACCATCCAAAAGGGAGGCTTGGAGGACACAGAGAAGGGATGTTATAGAAGGTTAAGACCCGGAAGTACTGGAGAATATTCATGCAGTGTTGTGAAACCTTCATTCATGAATATTTTTTGGTAAGCAAGAAGGTGCAGTGCTCATTTAATATGTAAATATAGCCTGCAATAATTTGATCGGAGGTGACCTCAAAAGATCTGTCGTTTCATTTCTGGTAAAATGGCAAGGAAGATCTTATACATTTGTTTCTGAGTAACTCTTTCTTCATGTCATTCATGTTTGGAATAGCGATTTGTCCCCCCCCCCCCCCGGTTCTTAGCAATAAACAGTACAGTGGTACCTCGGGTTAAGTACTTAATTCATTCTGGAGGTCCGTTCTTAACCTGAAACACCACTAATGCGGTCTCCTGCCGCCGCCGCGCCGCCAGAGCATGATTTCTGTTCTCATCCTGAAGCAAAATTCTTAACCCGAGGTAATATTTCTGGGTTAGCGGAGTCTGTAATCTGAAGCGTATGTAACCTGAAGCATATGTAACCCGAGGTACCACTGTACTCAGAAACTTTTACACATTTGTAGGTCATTTACCACTTGTGGTGACAGTTTCTTCTGACTGGATTGAATAGGTCTTCTGATTGCTGCTTCATGAATCCAGTTTGTACACCACTGCAAACTGTCTGTCAGAAATGTGTGCAATGGGATGTTAGGACGGATGTCTGGGCCTTGCTTGTGGGGAACTGTTCAGCCTGCCACTTCACTACCTCCAAATTCAATTTGCACAAGCAGAAAAAGCCCATAACATGCTTTGCCGAATCATTCCACAGACTGTCTGGAATTCTTTAGTGCTAAGGATACTAAGAACTAAGAGGGGAAATGGAAGTTCAGAATTTCAAATTTAAAAGGAGATGGAACTACAGGAGGTGGGGCTGTAGGTTTTCTGAGGGTTCTGTTAAGTCCAGTTGGAGAGATGCACATGATTTTCAGGGTGATTTTGATCCCATTTCAAGGGGTTTTGGGTGGGTAGCATTGCTAAAACAAAAGAGGCTCAATGCACCGTCCACAAATCAACTCTAACCATTGGAAATCAACCAAACTGGCAACATTTCTGAACGACATACAAATTCCATATAGGTTGTGAGCAGAGAGAAGATAATTGGATTTCAGTTTTTTTAAAATTTTAAATATATCTTGCCCATTATTCTAGTTCCATTATTATATTAAAGAATGTGACAGTGCCAAAGCAAAAGCATGGTGAGATTTTCACAGCCCTCCCCATCAACCCATTCATTTGTAGTCCGTTTGATGTTGAACATGCATGAATCAGGACCCAGTAAAATACTGTATAAAAAGCAGACAGAACTAGTAACAATGCCAATTAGCAATTGATTCATTTGTTTATCGTGCCTATAGCTCACTCCATGAAGTTCAACTTAGGGCTGAGAGCCAACTGTCCTCATATTTCATTTTTTACAGCAAACTTGAGTTCAGGATAAGGGAAAGCCTGCAGAATTATTCTGGGTGGGATTCAATGTCAAAGGCATGCCTAGGGTACCTTGAAAGCAGCTGTATCAGTGCCCCTGCCCCAATCACATAGAAATTACTACATTTTAAACGACCCAAGTATTTGAAGTGTCCACAGTGACAGGCAGGATGAAAAAAACTGCATGCCTTTATGCCGCAGTGTAAGAAGGACAGGAAGCTTCTCTCACATATGATCTTGCCCCAACACTTGCTGCACACTGATGTCAGACACCCCATAGTCAGATAGGTGGTTTTTGCACCCCCAGTGGGGGCTAGTCTCACCAACCCCTAGGTACGCCTCTGGCAGAGCTGTCTTTCCCATAGGGCTTAGTGGTGCTTTGCGCCAGGGCGCCGGGCTCTCAGCGAGTGGGGGAGCTGCGCGGCTTTGACGGCAGCCTCCCCTTTCTTTCCCTGCATGCTCGCCAGCTGCATCCCGTCAACCATATGGCTGGCGCACGTGCAACTTCCCTCCCAAGCCTCTGCAGGGAATGCTCTCCCTCAGCGGCATGGGGGAGAGTTGCGCCTCCCCCCATGGCTGGCAGTGTGCAGCTTTGCCACCCCCCATCCATGGTAATTTGGGGGCTCTGGGTGGATATTTGCACCCCAGCACCACATCTGCTAAAGACGGCCCTGACCTCTGGCCACACTATTGCAATGGTTCTGTTAGAATAAACACTTCCAATTTCCAGATGGGACCATCTCTTCTCTCCTCCCTCACTGCACATTGTTCTGGGGGGGGGGGTCTGATTTTTTTTTTTTAAGGCACATGGGAATTAGAGGGGGAAAGCCCCAGTCATGTTAGCCAGACCTGTGCTGGCTCCGGCTAGCAAAACCGTTTAGTTGAATCCAGCCTGAATTTTGACTTTTGCTCATCAGTTGCCTTCGCTAAACCTGTTCCCTTTTAACATGCGCAACAGCCATACACATATAAGCCATGGCGGTAGGGCATCATTGCATAGAGTACATCTCTGTTGATACCAGATGCCACTTCATTTGTCACGACGTGCCTAATCTTATCTAGGATCTCTTTCCACGATCCTTTCAGCACAAGACAAATGTGGCTTCAAATAATTCTGCGCTGACATCCTATCATGCCCTAAAGGTGGTTGTGTGCAAATAAATGTCACGTACAGAATTCACACAAATGACCACAGGACGTAGCATCTTTAGCTTGCCAGACACATATAGAATAAAAAATGTAGACGTTACAGACTGGAGGGATTCCAGTGTGAAGGAGCCTTATACATACATCACCGGCCTGACTCTGGTGGAAACTGCCACTGTTGCCAGTGAACTAGTTTGTTTCAGTCAAGGCCTTCACGTCTGTGGGATGTATATATGCTATATACCAATTGGTATTTACAGTGGAACCTCGTGTCTCACCAGAGTGGTGCATGCTCTAGTTATCTCCCGCTTGGACTACTGCAATACGCTCTACGTGGGGCTACCTTTGAAGGTGACTCGGAAACTGCAATTAATCCAGAATGCGGCAGCTAGACACGTGACTGGGAGTGGCTGCCAGGGCCACATAACACCAGTCCTGAGAGATCTGCATTGGCTCTCAGTACGTTTCTGAGCACAATTCAAAGTGTTGGTGCTGACCTTTAAAGCCCTAAACGGCCTCGGCCCAGTATACCTGAAGGAGCGTCTCCACCCCCATCGTTCTACCCGGACGCTGAGGTCCAGTGCCGAGGGCCTTCTGGCGGTTCCCTCATTGCGAGAAGTGAGGTTACAGGGAACCTGACAGAGGGCCTTCTTGGTAGTGGCACCCGCCCTTCAGATGTGAAGGAAATAAGCAGCTATCCTATCTTTAAAAGACATCTGAAGGCAGCCCTGTTTAGGGAAGTTTTTAATATTCAATGCTGTACTGTTTTTAACACTTGACTGGGAGCCACCCAGAGTGGCTGGGGAAACTCAGCCAGATGGGCGGGGTATAAATAAATAAATATAATAATAATAATAATAATAATAATAATAATAATAATAATAATAATTTATTTATTTATTTACTGTCCTCCTTAAGAACACTGTGGGTTACGAGCTCTGCTAACCTGGAAGTAGATGCTCCTTGCTGCGAACTTTGTCCTGGGATGGGAGTGGAAGTCGCGCGCCGGCAGCGCGGCAGCAGTGGAAGGCACCATTAGTAGAAGTGCGCCTAATGTTATGAGCGGTTTCGGGTTACAAACGGACCTCAGGAATGGATTAAGTTCGTAACCGGAGGTACCACTGTCTCATCCTGTTCTGCCTCCCACTTTCATTGCGCACTTTTGCAAGATGAAGTCATTATTGCGGGAGACTGGGTATGAAATAGAAAATATTAATCACTAATCGGGTGTTTCTTTATTTTGTTTAACTCTAAATTGTTAAGAGGTTGCTTAATTGCTGTTTGCACAACTCAACTTTAATCCTTCAGTTAGTACCCTGTATGTTGATGTTCAATTTTCTTCCCTAATTTCCATTATGAAAATGTTTGTGCGCAGTTACTGCAGAGCCTTCAAGGACTGTTTTATACTTCCTGACAGCGCAGGTCTGCCTTAATGGTTTGTTTTTACTGCTTAAGAGTGTAAACTTTTCTGCAGCCAATGCGTGGAAAGTCTACTCTCATCCTGCATTACACATTTTTCATTACTCATTTACTGTTTTTCCTTTGTTGCCAATGACCACCTTTACTTCGGCTTTGTGCAAACACTCCTGTAATTTACAAAATAAGATCCCTCTCCTTCTGACCCTTTCCCTCTCACACTTTGCTTTCTATGATACATCTTCTATAAATTATGTAAGGGGAAAGGAAAGCCACCAAAATACAAGAAGTTAACTTGCTTTTTTCCAAGGTCCCCTTATCTGTTTCAGCAGCAATTTGCTGTAATCTTATTGCAGCAATAGAGAAAGTTTTAATTCCCCGGTGCTGCTTTAAATAGTACTGCCATAATTTCCAGGAAGGAATAGATTTCTTTACTATCACTCCTACTAGTAATAAAACATTCTCTGCATTTCTGTACCATTTAGCTGTTGAATTGTATAGATGTCTACGCAAAAGCAAACCCCATTGCCTTAAATGAGACACACACTCCCAGCTAAGGGCGTGTATGGGACAACAGCCTTACAGCGTTCAATGGGCTTAGCATATGTTATCCCAAGCCAATTCCAATTTTCTTATTGCACTGCAATAGTATTTTACAATATAGGTTTCCTCTTGAAAGGTATGTCACCACTATTCTCCCCATTTTGCAGATGCAGGGCTGAGGCTGGGAAACGGTGACTTCCCTTAGGCCATACTAGGGAGTTCATAGCATACATCAGGCATAGGCAATCTCGGCCCTCCAGATGTTTTGGGACTACAACTCCCATCATCCCTAGCTAACAGGACCAGTGGTCAGGGATAATGGAGGATGTTAGCATTTCACTCCTCCGTTGCTGGAAGTGTGATTGTTACATCACATGTCAGTGTTTACTTTCCAGGCTTGGAAAGTGCGAGAACGGATGTCAGTCTAAGGGAGCTGGGCATGTTGAGCCTGGAGAAGAGGAGGTTAAGGGATGATATGATAGCCATGTTCAAATATATAAAAGGATGTCACATAGAGGAGGGAGAAAGGTTGTTTTCTGCTGCTCCAGACAAGCGTACACGGAGCAATGGATCCAAACTACAAGAAAGAAGATTCCACCTAAACATTAGGAAGAACTTCCTGACAGTAAGAGCTGTTCGACAGTGGAATTTGCTGCCAAGGAGTGTGGCGGAGTCTCCTACTTTGGAGGTCTTTAAGCAGAGGCTTGACAACCATATGTCAGGAGTGCTCTGATGGTGTTTCCTGCTTGGCAGGGGGTTGGACTCGATGGCCCTTGTGGTCTCTTCCAACTCTATGATTCTAGGATTCTAATCTCTCTTCCGCTGTACTATACTTTTGTACTTTCTTGCTCCCTCTCTCTCAGAGTAGAAGTGAGAGGATGCCATGATTGCTTTGTCCTGTTTAATAATAATAATAATAATAATAATAATAATAATAATAATAATAATTTATACCCCGCCCATCTGGCTGGGTTTCCTCAGCCACTCTGGGCGGCTTCCAACAGAACACTAAAATACAATAACCTATTAAACATTAAAAGCTTCCCTAAACAGGGCTGCCTTCAGATGTCTTCTAAAAGTTTGGTATTTATTTTTGGTATATATATATTTAAGTTTGGTATTTATTTTTCTCTTTGACATCTGGTGGGAGGGCGTTCCACAGGGCGGGTGCCACTACCAAGAAGGACCTCTGCCTGGTTCCCTGTAACTTGGCTTCTTGTAGCAAGGGAACCGCCAGAAGGCCCTCGGCGCTGGACCTCAGTGTCTGGGCAGAATGATGGAGGTGGAGATGCTCCTTCAGGTATACTGGACTGAGGCCGGTAGGTCAGCCTCAGCATCAACGGTCAGCCTCAGCACCAAAGGTCAGCACCAACACTTTGAATTGTGCTCGGAAATATACTGGGAGCCAGTGTAGGTCTTTCAAGACTGGTCTATATTGCTTAACAAATCACTTAGAATGCACACATCTACGCTCCATGATCGTTTCTGCTGTACTCTGCTAAGTGAGCGTGCACATGTCGCTGGTGCGCTCCGGGAATTATTTGTGAACTGGGCTGTGCTTCATCAGGAAGACACCCAGAGAGGTCTGTCTCATTCTGGGGGCTGTGTGTGCCCTCCAGGCATGTTCCAACAGGGAATTGTAGTCCCAAAACATCTGGAGAGCCGAGTTTGCCTATGCCTGGCATACGCCATATTGGAACCAGTGACTTCTGGGTCTACAGCTGAACTTTTAGGCACAATGATATGCCAGCCAACAGAAACCAGTGTTAGCAGAGGGTTCGGTATCTTCATGTACGTTTCCGAGCACAATTCAAAATGTTGGTGCTGACATTTAAAACCCTAAATGGCCTTGGTCCAGTATATCTGAAGGAGCGTCTCCACCCCCATTGTTCTACCCGGACACTGAGGTTCAGCACCGAGGGTCTTCCGGCGGTTCCCTCACTGTGAGAAGCCAAGTTGCAGGGAACCAGGCAGAGGGCCTTCTTGGTAGTGGCACCCGCCCTGTGGAATGCCCTCCCACCAGATGTCAAAGAGAAAAACAACCACCAGACTTTTAGAAGACATCCCTGGTTGAAGACAACAAGGCAGCCCTGTTTAGGGAGGCTTTCAATGTTTGATGCATTACTGTATTTTAATATTTTGTTGGAAGCCACCCAGAGTGGCTGGGGAAGCCCAGCCAGATGGGCGGGGTATAAATAAATGATGATGATGATGATGGTGTGCAATCCCCTGCACTTCTAATTGAAAGGAGCAGAGAGCAGTCAATGGAGGAAGAATGGCAGATGAAGCTGATGGACTACATGGAATTGGCGGAAATGACTGGCAGAATCCGAGACCAGGGAGAAGAGTTGGTGGAAGAAGATTGGAAAAAATTCAAAGTATATTTACAGAAATATTGTAAAATTAATGAATGTTAGAAGGATGCTGGAATGAAGTTACATGGTTTAAGCAGAAATGTTATAAAGAACTAAGTAAAAATAGATTGTTAATGGGCCAAAGTGTAAAATTTAAGGTCAGATTGTGTTAAGATAAATTATAGAACAAAAATTGAGAAAGACGGAAAGGATTTGCTGAAATAGCTAATTGAACAAGAATACAAAAAAGGGAGGTGTGAGGAGGTCGATGATACAAGTAAATGAAAGGTAGAGATATAGAAATATTGGATGTGTTTTTTGAATGTTTTTGCTTTTCTTGTTGTTTTGTTGTATTGTTCTTTTTTTGTTTTTTTCTCTTTATTTTTGATGTATTGTGAACTTTTTACTGTTTTCTTCTTCTTTTTTCTGTAACTATTAAACTTTTAATAAATATCTTTTTTAAAAAAAAAAGAGCAGCCAATGGAAAAGACCTCAGAGATGCAGCTGTTAGCTAGCCAGAGAAGGCAACGCTGGGCTACATGGACAAATATATTTGTTGACATCCATCTATCTCAAGAGACAATGGAGGGTGCCTTTGGGGATGAAATCTAACTGCTGCGTTAGCAACACCGAAGTGACCTCCCCAGGGTGCAAGCTTGGGCAGTGTGTATGGAGGTCGTGGGTTGCCCAGAGGACCGCCGCCTCACTGATGTAGTCCATAGCAAAGCAGAGCAATATGCTTGGCACTAGCTTGGCTGCAGGAAGGAGACGCAGACAAGGTGCCATCCAATCAACTTAGCAACTCCAGAAGAAGAAGAAGAGGAGTTTGGATTTGATATCCCGCTTTATCACTACCCGATGGAGTCTCAAAGCGGCTAACATTCTCCTTTCCCTTCCTCCCCCACAACAAACACTCTGTGAGGTGAGTGGGGCTGAGAGACTTCAGAGAAGTGTGACTGGCCCAAGGTCACCCAGCAGCTGCATGTGGAGGAGCGGAGACGCAAACCCGGTTCCCCAGATTATGAGTCTACCGCTCTTAACCATTACACCATACTGGCTCTGTACACAGACTGTAGGATCTCCTATCAGGCTGACAGTTTCAAGGTTCTGAAAATTGAGGTGCATGTTAGATTCAATGGCGCATTAGACTCGAGAAAAGTCATAGAATCATAGAATCATAGAGTTGGAAGAGACCACAAGGGCCATCGAGTCCAACCCCCTGCCAAGCAGGAAACACCATCAGAGCACTCCTGACATATGGTTGTCAAGCTTCTGCTTAAAGACCTCCAAAGAAGGAGACTCCACCACACTCCTTGGCAGCAAATTCCACTGTCGAACAGCTCTTACTATCAGGTGTTAGACAGTTTGCTATGCTCTTAAAACTAAACAAGCCATACAGGAAGTAGAATGTCCCCTTGATTCTAGCTCTGATATATTTTTTCTGCTTACCTTTGAGAAGGAGGTGACAACCTCCCCGGAAAGTTGAGGTCAAACTCTGAGACCTAGAAACCTGACTGGTAGTTACTTGGTTTTTAGTGCAGAGATAGAAAAACATATGGCTCTCCAGACACTGATGGATTCTCGGCTCCCACCAACCTCAGCCAGCATGGCCTCTACAGGTCAGTGTTAAAGGGAGTTGGGAGTCCTGAAAGATATGGAAATACACAGGTTCTCCACCACTGCCTTAGGAGATAACAGCTGCGAGATCAGTTCTAGTTCTGTTGTGTTTCTTAAATTCTGTGCTTGGGGAAGAATCAACTTATATGGCACCACACCCAAGTGAATATCACTGTTATCTCGGTAACTTGCCAGGATCTTCACAGCTGCTGGTGCCATGCACATGTCTGTACTTATAGCTCTAGCACCTTATTTTTGGGGTGCTGTTTTAAAGACACTGGACCATCACCTCAAGAGAAAAAGTGTTGCACTGCTGGCTGTCGCTACAGCGATCCTGCCTCACCCAAAATGTCAGCTGGCATTCCCCTCTATTGGTAATATTTGCCAACGAGGATATATTTTGGAAGGTAGCCGTGAAAAGAGGGAAATAAAGACCGCAAAAAAGGCTATTTTCAGACATCCCGTTCAGAACTGCAAGAAACGCGCCTCTGATCCAGAAAGTTCAGTTTCCCACAACAGCTGGAATATGGCAGATTTACAACTTAATGAAGCTGTTAATCCCATTAGAGATTAAATTAAAAAGGGCTTTCTGGGAGAGCATCAAAAGAACCTTCGGATACTGCGCTGTAGCGATTCCAAGTGTAGATGCGGGGGCAGAAGAGGAGGTTGACATGTGTGTCTTTAAAATGCATGATAGCAATTCCTTCCGTGTCTCTCATTAAAGTAGAAAGCATTTGGCTCTAGCAGCACATAAAATGAAAACAAAAGAACACTTTGATTCTGCGAGCCACATGGAGATAAGAGCTTTAAAATATAAAGCTAATTCTGGACGGGTGTAAACTGGCCTAGGTCACATTAACTGAAGCTCTAGCTCAGCTCTAAACCCAAGCCTGAGGGAACCAGAGGGAATGACTATTTACTGGTAGCTACTATTGGGATGATAACTGGAAATGATCTCCCAGCTATTATGCTCACAGCACTCCACATTCCAACTAATTGAAACTCCTTGTTTTAATTCTAAGCGTAACTTATCCCCATGACTCACTCGCACTACGATTTGTGTGATGGCTGTTTGGAGTCTTGCATATGTACAGTTTCACTTACATCCCTGGAGGGCACAATGCAAACTTCAGAGCAAGTAGCGCATGGGAGCAAAGACAGTGATGCCATCGATGAATAGGCCCACCGAGCCTCTTGGGCTTGCCAATCAGAAGGTCGGCTGTTCGAATCCCCACGACGGGGTGAGCTCCCGTTGCTCGGTCCCTGCTCCTGCCAACCTAGCAATTTGAAAGCACATCAAAGTGCAATTAGATAAATAGGTACTGCTCCGGCGGGAAGGTAAATGGCGTTTCCGTGCGCTGCTCCGGTTCGCCAGAAGTGGTTTAGTCATGCTGGCCACATGACCCGGAAGCTGTACGCTGCTCCCTCGGCCAGTAATGCGAGATGAGCGCCGCAACCCCAGAGTCGGCCACGACTGGACCTAATGGTCAGGGGTCCCTTTACTATTGGGATGATAACTGGAAATGATCTCCCAGCTATTATGCTCACAGCACTCCACATTCCATCTAACTGAAACTCCTTGTTTTAATTCTAAGCATAACTTATCCCCATGACTCACTCACACTATGATTTGTGTGATGGCTGTTTGGAGTCTTGCATCGATTAATAGGCCGTTGCATTTTGAAGGGGCAGCTTTTGGAGGCTCACATCACAACCACCTGTGGTGGCTTCAGATTCAATTCTCCACTCAGTTATGAAGCTAACTTGGTGACCTTGGGCCTTGCCACTGTCTCTTAGCCTAACCTACCTCAAAGTAGATGTAAGTATAAAATGGGGAAGAGAACCATGGCTACCACCTTCAGCTCCCTTGGAGGACATAAATGTCATTGTTGTCTGGGAAATGATATATAATGAGATGAAAAAAATGTTCAAATTAACTTTTGTAAAAAACAAACAAACTAGAGGCATTTTTATTAGGAATTATAGTTGCGGATATTCCAAGGGAGCAGAAAAGACTTTTTATGTATGCAACAGCAGCTGCACGGATGCTACTAGCCCAGAGGTGGAAAGAAGACAAAGTCGCTACCAGACAAGAATGGTAATTTCAACTGTTGGACTATGCCAAAATGGCAAAACTGACTGGAAAGATCAAGAACCAAGAAAACCCAAAAATTCATAAAGAATGGGAAAAAATTATAATATATCTTGGAGACCACTGTAAGCAGATAAAAACATTAGCAGAATTGCAATAACGACAATAATAGCGAGCATTATGGAGACAATGGAGTGATATAAAATATGGGCTACTGAAAAATATGCAGTAGACAATAGGACCCATGGAGGGGAAGGTGGAAGTCCAGAGATACAGAGGAATCTTTAACTGTGGATGTATATAGTTAGATTGTTATATCTCTATACTTGTAAAATCAAATAAAAAACATTTCAAAAATAAAATAAAATAAAATAAATGTCATTGTTGTCATCATGATATGCACAGGACACGTGGATCTGCCACTGTCAACAACACCTCGATTAGTAGGTTCCTTCCTCTCTGTACTTTGGCAGAAGGCAAGTAACTGGTAACTGGGTAACTGGTAGAGCATGTGTTTGTAAAAACACAAATCCCGTCTTCATCATCTTGCCCTGTGTTTCTTTCCTTGTAGGGTGTGTGTGTGTCTGTGGTGATGGGAGAGAAAACCAGAAGGGCTTGTGTGGCTTCAAACAAACAACTGTCACAGAGCCTCCCATTTCCCATTGGTAGGGAGAGGGGAATAGTTGCCTGTAGATTCAGGGCACAGCGAGGGCAGGCTCAGTACATGTTGGGAAACAAGGGGGTTCTTTTGAAGGCTTCAATATTTCTGCTTCTTCCAACTCTACGGGGCAGGGGGCCGGAGGGCAAGGTTAAGCAAGGTGAGCAAAGAGCAGGCTTGGAATAGCAGGGGATGTTAAATGGCTGTGGTAGGTGGAGGGGAATTTGCATTTGGAAAATGTGGAATTAAGTCGGTACACACCTGTTGCCCATCGACTCAGACATGGTCATGTTACTGCTCTTTTCACTTCAATATCTTTCCAGCACTATTCAGATGGGTGTGTTTCCCCAACCTGTTCAATGCATACTTACGGCCACTATGGAAATCCTTATTTGCATATGTGATTGGGCTTCTACTATAGAACTGGAGGCTGTTTACTGCTGCTGCTGCTGAATTGGCCAAGATTACAACAGTGTAGCCTTGTGAATAGCCCCTTTCACACACTTATTCGCCCTGCCCACTTGAAAGAAATCTGTTTAACATACAGCCTTCTCATTCCAATACATCTCCCGCCTCCCACTCCTGCAAAGTCCTATCTGTTCGGGGATCACAAGGCAGCAGGTGCCAGAGGGACTATGTGCTGGGGAACCGATATCTTAACTTCCCCAGCTGCTACCCCAATAATATAAAGATTGGAAACATCTTTGCTATCTGGCTTGTTTTAGAGGTTTTGTGTCCATTTACGGTAAATGTGATTTCAAACACTCGGCCGTCTCCATCTCTCCCCTTCATATATAGCATATTGTGAACCCTAATTCCCTGCTCTGTCAAAACAATCCTGCTACAGCCAAGGTGGAAACAGTACAAAGCCTGCTCTTGCTTGTGTGGGCCATTCAAGGGAGGCTGGAGGCAAAAATAACTGGAACCTGATCAGCCAGACCTGAATATTGAGCAGCTTTTGAAAGACAGGAGGAAAGAATACGCCAAAACGATGCTCCAAAAACATCAGCCAGAGAGCCCTTTCAAAGACCAGCTCATCATAAGACACCACACCCATGCCTATAGTGGAATCAGATTTTTTTCTCAGCACCATGGTGGAGGAGCTGTTGAACATGTTGGTGATGCTATCTACTGAGAACTTCATCCAGAGCATTGCAGAGACCATCAGAGTTTCCTGCTTGGCAGGGGGTTGGACTCTATGGCCCTTGTGGTCTATTCCAACTCTATGATTCTAATATATCTGTGCTGCCTAAAAAAAGATAGGGGGAAGAGGAGTTTGGATCTGGATTTGATATCCCACTTTATCACTACCCTAAGGAGTCTCAAAGAGGCTAACATTCTCCTTTCCCTTCCTCCCCCACAACAAACACTCTGTGAGGTGAGTGGGGCTGAGAGACTTCAATAGCCCAAGGTCACCCAGCAGCTACATGTGGAGGAGCGGGGAAGCGAACCCAGTTCACCAGATTACAAGTCTACCGCTCTTACAATTTGTATTTTAAACTGCAAACAACATTTTCAAAGTGGTGCGTTATAAATATTCATACCAGTTTAATATTCACAGTGAGCCTCTTTGGGGGTTTCCCCCTTGCCACAAGAGGCTGCACTCAACCTTTGATTTGCACGAGGGTTGTGTTCCAGGTCATTACGCATGTTGGCGGATTGCGCATAAGCATGCGCTGCTTCATTATGCCTTCTTCTGGATCCAAATTGTCCCACACATGCATGGTTGCACATTCTTTGAATGGTGTGCAAAATGGGGGTTGCCTGCATTTAAGATTTGCTTACAATTCTCTGTTCTGCATTAAGGTACACATGTCCTCCTTGAGAGCTTCCCATAGGCCTTTGGTGGGCCACTGTGAGAAAAGTACAGTGGTACCTCAGGGTAAGTACTTAATTCGTTCCGGAGGTCCGTTCTTAACCTGAAACTGTTCTTAACCTGAAGCACCACTTTAGCTAATGGGGCCTCCTGCTGCTGCTGCGCCGCCGGAGAACGAGTTCTGTTCTCATCCTGAAGCAAAGTTCGTAACCTGAAGCAATATTCCTGGGTTAGCGGAGTCTGTAACCTGAAGCATATGTAACCTGAAGCGTATGTAACCCGAGGTACCACTGTATGCTGGAGCAGATAGACTATTACAGTGGAGGCATTTTAAAAATAACAATATAATAATAATAATTTATTACTTATACCCTGCCCATCTGGCTGGGCCTCCCTAGCCACTCTGGGCGGCTCCCAACAGAATATTAAAAACACGAGAAAACATTAAACATTAAAATCTTCCCTAAACAGGACTGCCTTCAAATGTCTTCTAAAAGTGAGATAGTTTATTTCCTTGACATCTGATGGAAGGGTGTTCCACAGGGCAAGCACCACTACCGAGAAGGCCCTTTGCCTGGTTCCCTGTAACCTCACTTCTCGCAATGAGGGAACCACCAGAAGGCCCTCGGAGCTGGACCTCAGTGTCCGGGCTGAACAATGGGCGTGGAGACTCTCCTTTAGACTGAGGCCGTTTAGGGCTTCAAAATATGCTGTTTTAATCACAATAGGACTTGTACAACACACATCTAATAAAGTGTGCCATTGCACATGTGCAGACTGCCATTGTCTCCTCACTAAAAAATCAACCCAATAATCTATTATTTGCTGCACATCTCGTAAGCATTCCAAAAACGAATAGCAGGTGGAACCAAGGATGAAGAAAGTGTGAGGGGCTTGGATGGAAGGGCAAGGGGGTGGAGATTTGAACACCACCACGCAGGAAAGGATGGAACCAGCCATTTTTGTGACTGAAAAATGCGCCAGGCATTTTTTGTGCCTGCAGACAGTGTTGTAGCAGCAGGAATGAACTTAAATATCACAAACCAAAGTTGTGTCTGAGGGAAACCTCCTAAGGTAGGGGTGGGCAGAATTCAACCTTTCAATATCTACTTTGTTTTTCGCTAGAATCCTGACTCCTGTCCACTACAGCCAGGTGCAAAAATGGTGGCCCCATGAGTGAAGTCGGTCGCCTGCTCTGGAAGATCTGTGTCTTGAATTGCTACAATTCAATATTCTAATCACACAATTTAGATGAGAGGGCTTTTTGCAGTGGCGTAGCGTGGGGGGTGCAGGGGGGGCCGGCCGCACCAGGCGCAACATCTGGGGGTTAGGGTTAGGGGGCGCAAATCCACGGGTTAGGGGGCGCAAATTACTTGCCTTGCCCCGGGTGCTGACAACCCACACTACGCCACTGGCTTTTTGCTCCTATTGTTAAATAAATTGGGAATAATAATATGAAATGCTTGCAGATCTGCTGCAAATCGACTAGTAAATCCCAGCCAACTTTCTGCCTACCCTACCCTAAGGTATGGAGGTACATATCTCACTTTTTAAAAGTTTGGGTGACTTGTCAGAGTTGCCCTGATATTGGGGACAGCATCTGAAGCTGAGCTTCAGCCATTGAGATGCTCTAGTGTGGGAATTAGGCCAAAGGCATAGGAGGCATAAAATATTCCTACACACATATAATCCTAATTACTGGAGATGTTAATGTAGACAAGACTTTATGAGCACTGCATGTCAGTTTATTCAGCCTTTCAGATAAGCATGCTGATAAGTGTTTTCGGTTCAGCATTGCAGAACTGCACACATCTGCCTATCAGCAAAATCACAATATAGTCCAATACAGTCCAATGAGAATAATAATAAAAACTAATACAGGTCACCTCTTGATAGCTTTCAGGCAAGGGAACTTGGTGCATAACGCTGTAATGGTTCAAACAGGATATCTCCTGCAGTCTAAGGAATCCTCTGAGTGACACTGACACCAACAATATTTAAGTTTTCTACAGTTGCGAGTAGGCTTTTTGAGGTTTTTTCCCCTAAATCTTGTTAGAAGTTGCATCAGATCTTGGTATTCACAGGTGTATCATGCTAAGGTGAACACAATTTTCGAGTTAATCGCCACTCAGACTAATTAGGGGGCAGTATAAAGGGAGAAGAATGAATATAACTGTGCATTACATGGTTGATGGTTCTGGAGAGGGAAAGACTCAGGTGCATTGCCCTAGGCTGCAATTTCCCTTAAATTAACATATTTAGAGAAAAGAGGAGAGGTGGGATAGCTCTTTAGGTAGCTTTACCCACCCACATTCTTTTTGATTTGGAAACCCCTATTTGCAAATTGTTAGGAACCTTGTTATAGCTTGGGCATGACAAAGCACTTTAATTTGCATCAAGCTTTATGTTAACTCACATTCAGCCAAAGCAAAAAGTTTGAGACTGGAGACTCTGAAAGTGCCTTGGATGAAAAGGAACAAGTTCAAAATGTGTTGCAAATCTTAGCGCAACATAATCTTCCTGCGATATCTGCATAGCAATGTTTGCAAAGTATATAAAATGTATATTTTTGTGGCGTACTCCAAAGCATACATTTGAAATTCTATGCATGTCTACTCAGACGTAAGTTCTGCTGGCTTAAGTTGTAACTGGGTAATTCCAGCTAAGTATGTATGGGATTGCAGCCTAAGGGCAATGGCCTGCTTTGCAGCCAATGCTGTCCCGCAGAAGATCAAACAAATCTTGGATCATTTATCCAAAGTTTGGTTTGTTTTCCAACTGTTCTTGCCTCAGAACTTCATAGCTTGGCAAGCATCTGAGGTATGCAGCCAAACATATTACGGTTAAGGAAGCATGCCAGGTTAATACATAGCACCAAGTAATAGTTAAAATAAACCATGGTTCACAAAACCAACTGCAAATCATGGTTTGTGGTAACAAACATGCAATAGTTCTGCCACTGGGCAGAATTCAGATGTTCAAATAAATCATGGCGTCGTAGACAACAGAACATAGCAGAAAGTGGACACTCGGGTTGCGAACATGATCCGTGCGGGAGGCACGTTCGCAACCCACAGTGTTCACAACCCACAGCATTGCGTCTGTGCATGCACGGGTTGCAATTTGGTGCGTCTGTGCATGCGCAAAGCACGATTCAGTGCTTCTGTGCATGTGTGACCACCGAAACCCAGAAGTAACTTGTTCCAGTACTTCCGGGTTTCAGTGGGTCCGTAACCCGAAAAAACGCAACCTGAAGCGTAGGTAACCTGAGGTATGACTGTAATGACTTCTGAACAACACTATCATACTAAATGCATATAACGTTTTGTGAGTGGTCCAAAATGACCATTAAGTCCCTAGCCCTGCAGGTTTAAACAAATAGCTTACACAAGACAAACAGTGTGTGAAAAAAGACCAGAAAGCCACCTTTCTCTTCTGTGCCTCAGATTTTTGTGGTGACAATTCAGCACAGCCCTAAAATGTTCATCCCTTCTTTCTCTTTTCTCAGTATTTTATATGAATGTGTGCTTAAAGAATGCTTTAACAGTCCAGCTGCCCTGCTCATTATACAATCTGCAACGTTTAAATCTGGGGAAAGACTTTCTCAAAACTTTTGCCTTGTAGTGTGTCTCCGGGTTATCGCCCTCCCTTCTTTCATTTATAGCCTGTCTAGAGGCTTCCAAACATACTTCCATAAACTTGATAAACTCATGGTACTGCGTGCCAAATTATAATCTCTATGATCTTTGAGATCAGACATCTGTTATCTTTTGCCTCAGGTTTACTTTAAGGTAAACACAAACCCAAAGCACTAAAATGGATTTACAAAAAACACAATCACAGCATGACCTTTCATTTCTAACGTCTACCAAAGGCCACCATTGCTGAGGGTATATATCAACTCAAGAAAGCAACGTCTAATCTGGGAAGCAATGTTTTCTCTAGAGCAATGAAACAACCAGTGGGACCAGGGGGTTGGGAGAATCTTTTAAGAAAAGCTACAATTTTTATATGGCAAAGAATGGGTTTTGCAGTCTCTCTTACTCCTCCTGAGAAGATTGATCAGCTCAGACTTATATACAGTTGTTATTGGTTTTTGCTGAGTGTTTAACACACCTCTTTAAATGTCCTTAGAATGGATCGATGTTTCACCAGCAGATGGCAACAGTCAGCTCACATAATAGGAAAGACAGGGGCCAGATTAGGTCTCTAGGAAAATATTTAAGAAAGTTATCCTAACTAAAACTAGTCTTTGACTTTAAAAAGTACTTTGATTCTCAAAGGTGTTGGTTACAGGGTACCACAGAAAAGCTTTAGCAAAGAGGGAAGGCTTGGACCGCCTCAGGGCTGCAAATAGCTCAGAGATGTCTGAAAATGTGGCCAGCACCCAAGAATTTTAAACCTTTCTTGAGATCTGCGGTTCGGTAGAGGAGGAGAATTGTGGTTCAGACCCAAAACATGATGCACCCAGAGGCTTTTCAACTCCCTCCTCCACCATCCTCAAAAGTGCCTCCCCTTCATATTTTGCTCAAAGCGATTCTGCACTTCATGAGGTCTCTAGGGCTGCTGCTGAAATTGAAGTTTGCCACTCCCCTGTGCATACAGAAGGGCTTTCTGCTTGGTGATGGACCCAGACCTCTAATTTCATGTGAAGGTGCAGCAAACAGTCGCCCTGGCCATTGGACACTACATGCTGTCCATTGGATGTTACACAATACAGTGTTGGCAAAACCAACAATGTTTCCTGTGCCACCTAAGAGACTAACGCTTCTATTTTGGCATACATTTTCATGGATTAGAGTCTACTTCATCAGATGCATGAAGCTTTAGCTCAAGTTGGGTACGGTTTTACCTGGAAGGGAGACAATTAAGAGGCCATAGGATAGCCATCTTCAAACATCTGAAAGGCTTTCATATAGGGGATGAAGCACGGCCTCCCCATCCACTGCTTCTCCAGAGGGTAAGGACCCTAACTAACAGCTACAAGTTACAAGAAAGGGGATTCTGATCAAATGTTAAGAGGAACCTTCCTGATGGTAAGGCAGTAGAACAGACTGATATGGAAAATGGTGGACTTTTTCCCCCCATTAGAGGTTTTCAGCATGAAAAACATCTTCATGTATGCGACAACGGCCGCAAGAGTCCGAATAGCAGAAGGATGGAAGACTGATGGACTATGCAGAACTGGCAAAACTGACATACAAGCTACGGGACAAGGATAACTGTGTCTTTAAAGATGAATGGGAACCCTTTACAAAGTATTTGAAGAGGCAACAAAGTGAATTGGACTCCTTGGCAGGTTTTGAATAAACATTCGCAAACATTTTATTGACAATAATCAGTTAAATAATTTAAGGATTTATACTTTGTAACATTTAAGGATTTATACAACTTTGTAACAATTTATACAACTTTGTAACATGCAGAGAATAGCGTTCACAAAGAAACCAAAGACTGGAACTGAGGGAAGTCGGGGTGGGGGTGGGTGGGTTTTGTGTGGGAGGGTGGGGGGAGGGAGGAAAATAGGAAAAAATTAAGGATGATATGTTTTTGAATAATATGTTTTGTTTAAATCTTTAATAAATATATATATATATATGTATATGTTTGTGTGTGTGTGTGTGTGTGTGTGTGTGTGTGTGTATGTATATATATATATATATATATATATATATATATATATATATATGGTTTTCAGCAGAGGCTGTAGCAGTAGATTTCCTGCACTGACAGGTGGTTAAGCAGTGTTAGAAACTGAGATACGAAAGCTAGGAGCTAAACAGTACCTTAAACCAAGGTTATGGGTGCAAGAATGGAATGTCTAGGCATGCTTTAGTATAGCAAGAATACAAAGCTGAAAATGAATGAACTGCAGCTTAAATATTATGTTCATTTTCCACATGGTCTAGTCCTTCCCCTTCCCACCCCCCTAATATTCTTAAGAGGGTCTCTTCTCTAGTTTTCAGAGAGTAGCTGGAAGTGGGGAGGCATAAAAAGGTCCTCCTTTCCTTCCACTCTGCAGTTTTAATCTGAAATCTTAGGCGCAGTCCTGCTCCCAGAGCTCAGAAACTGCTTACGCTAATGAAATTCCCTGTTGCAGAATGCGCCTGGAACAATATGAGTTTCGAACACTGGCTAGATGTTCTTTGAATAGGCATCAAGATTTGAAATGTGTGTGCCTATGAAGGGCCTTGCATGAGAGACAGGGTGGAGAGGATTCTCAGAGAGGCTGTGGGAAAGGGAGAGTTGGGTAAAGTTCATTGGCAGAAATGACTGGCAGAATCCGAGACCAGGGAGAAGAGTCGGTGAAAGAAGATTGGAAGAAATTCAAAGACTATTTACAGAAATATTGTAAAATTAATGAATGTTAGAATGATGTTGGATAGAAATTAAGTGGTTTCCAGCTGTAATGCTTTAAGAGACATGAAAAAAAAAAGGTTTATAAATGGGTAAAAGCTTAATGGTAAGGATTTGCTGAACTAACAAATTGAAGTGGAATACAAAAAAGGGAGGTATGAGGAGGTCCGGGGAAATAAGTGTAAGAAAAATATGCAATGGAAAATTAAGGTGTTTTTAACTGTTTTTATTTTGTATTTTTTCTTGTATTTTTATTTTGTATTTTTTTCTTGTATTTTTTTTCCATTTTTATTGTAATATCTTAAAAACTTTAATAAATATCTTAAAAAAAAGAGAGAGTTGGGCAAGTTCACTCTTCTGTGTGAGGAATAAAGAGCTTGGTATTATGATATCTTTTTCCTTTCTCTCTTTTTCCCTTTCTCTCTCCCCCCTCCCCCTTCTCATTTCTTTCCTCTCTTTTGTTTTTAGATTAGTTTGGCTTTTACTGCATTTTAAGTGGAAATTTTCAATAAAAAATTCAAAAAGATTTGAAACGTGTGTGCCTATGAATGTACACAACAAACCTTTTAAGCTAATGATCCACAATGAACAGGCTAACCCCCAGCTTCAATCTTTTGTATCATTTCCTCATTGCTCTTTAGCACCTACAATGACTGCAAGCAGTTTGGAGAAGGGTGTTTTTCCCCCCTTGGGAGATTTCGACAAGTGTGACGTATGAATGGGAATGTTTCAAAATCCTGTTCTCATCAACATCAATGAGTTTTCATTATCTGTACCCATCTAACCTAAGCTGTGAACTCTTAGGTTCTTGTCATAAACATTTTGCATTTGCTTTTTGTTTTAATTTGGGTGCGGGTTTGGGGCCCCAGGTAGAAATTTAAAAAAACCCTAACTGGTTCCAAAAGCTGCACAATCTAACCCCATTCCAAACACAACAAATGGGATCTCTGTTCATAGTGTGGGTGAACATTTGCTAATTTCAAACCACACCCACAAATTTGGCACATTTAGTGTGATGAAGCCAAGCTTTGCAGAAATAAACTTTATTACCAAAGCAACATCTTTTTATGCTTTATATATTAAAGTGTGTTTAACTTTACATCCATACACAAGCATGACATAGTAACAATTTTTTCGAAGATCGTAGACTGACATTTTCAAGATTCGGTGCCTAGAAAGAGCAGAGATTTTAATGTCTCTAACAATTTAGCCTCTGAAAGTTTATCAGAAGAATAGAGGTTTCTGACTTCCATCTGTCAAACTTATTAATTCTGTGTGAAGCTGTTAAAACTGCGCACACACAAATCATCTACTCAAAAAGAACTTTGTGTGTCTTTACTAGCTGACACTTTGGGGGCAGACTACATGTTACACACAAATGCTTGTAATTCAGCTGTAGTGGGGTGAAGGCAGGGTGCAAACAGTTATCATTTTCTCTCATCTACTGCTTCTTTGCTCTCTCTATATCCCTTCCAAAAACAAAAAACCACCTTACACCCCCCCAAAAAACAAACAAACAACCATACACACCCAGAAGCCATCAGACTTGCTTCATGTGCATTTGTGGCTAGATTTCTCTTGATTGATTTTATAATGATTGCATATTTTATCCAAGCCGTTCAGGTCAGGATGATATATATAGTTCCTCTATCCCACAACCCTGTCAGACTGATGGAAAGTGTGTGTGTGACTGGCCCAAGTTCATCCAATGAGCTACCCATCTGCCTTTGGATTTGAACCCAATTCTCTTCAGTTCTCCTCCAATATATACATGGGGAACCTTTGGCCCTACAGATGTTGCTGAACTAGAACTCCCATCATCCATGCTCACTGACAAGGCTGGCTGGGGCCCATGGGAACTGTAGTTTTATTTTTTAAATGTTTTTATTAAATATTTTCTTGGGTTACAAAAGTACATACATGTGAAGGGATGATGAGCTGCTTGTGCGTAAAATCGTAGTCCCTCAGAGTTTGTTCAAGTCCACAAACCTCTGTCTGTGACGGAGCCCCTCAGACATGGCTGCTCTAGTCACTTGCAGATTCCGAAAGTGGTCGCTTTCGGAATCGCTTCCAACATAAAAGCTCCTTAACGGAAACACGTCTTCTGGACTCGCGGCGTGACAGTTTCCGGCGAGGAGTGGGTCTCCCTATGGGAGGTTCAGAAACCTCCCCACTGTTCTCGCTGGACGTGTCCCTGAGCCCTCCCTCTTGCTCGCTTTCCCTCAGAGACCCACCTCTCCCCCTGCTGGTTCCTGCTTCAGCTGCTGGGTCTCTCCCAGCCTCCGTGAGCCCTTCCACCACCTGTCCCTCCGATGGCAGTTCCCTGACAATACATCATCTCTATTTTCAGATCCTAAAGTCCTTCCTACAGGTCAGCTATATTTGATGTGAGACTTTAATGCTGTAGACAGTATAAAGTTGGGGGAGAAGTGAGGTGAGGAGAGAGGTGGAGTAGTAAACTTTCTTTCTTTTTTTTTTTTTATAAAATTTTTATTGGTTTTACAAAATTTTTGAGAAAAACAGACAAACACTAAAAATGACAAACATACACGTATAGTTTCAAACATATTTTCATAAACCTCTTTTCTTAGACTTCCCCATACCCCCCCTCTCTGCATCCCAATGTCCAAAATTCAACTAGCAACTTCCCATTGTAACTTTCCAATCTTTATCATCTTAGTCCTCTTTTATAGTCTAACCTTGTATCCCTGTACCCTTTTGCTTCTGGAAACCATAACATTTTAGCATTCATTAAGATTATAGTAGTCCTTAAGATAACTTTTAAATTTTTTCCACTCTTCTTCCACCGTCTCTTTTCGTTGGTCACGGATTCTGCCTGTCATCTCGGCCAGTATCATATAGTCCATCACTTTCATCTGCCATTCTTCCACAGTGGGTAAATCTTGTGTCTTCCAATACTTTGCGATGAGTATTCTTGCTGCTGTTGTAGCATACATGAAAAAAGCTCTATCTTTCTTTGTCACCAGTTGGCCGACAATGCCCAAGAGAAAGGCCTCTGGTTTTTTAGGGAAGGTACATTTAAGTACCTTTTTCATTTCATTATAGATCGTTTCCCAGAAGGCCTTAATCTTCGGGCATGTCCACCAAAGGTGATAAAAGGTACCTTCAGTCTCTTTACACTTCCAACATTTGTTATCGGGCAAGTGATAGATTTTTGCTAGCTTGACTGGGGTCATGTACCACCTGTATACCATTTTCATAATGTTTTCCTTTAAGGCATTACATGCCGTAAATTTTATACCGGTGTTCCATAACCATTCCCAGTCAGCTGACATAATGTTATGTCCAACATCCTGAGCCCACTTAATCATAGCCGATTTAACTGTTTCATCCTGTGTGTTCCATTTCAACAACAAGTTGTACATTCTAGATAAATTCTTAGTATTGGGTTCTAACAGTTCGGTTTCTAATTTTGATTTTTCCACCTGGAAACCGATTTTCCTGTCCTGTTTAAAAAATTCCATTATTTGACGATATTGGAACCAATTTTCTACTTTATGCTTCAATTTCTCCTGACTTTGTAGTTTGAACTTATCTCCATCCTGTTCTAAAATTTCCCAATACTTCGGCCATCCGACCTCCATATTGAGTTTCTTCACTGCTTTAGCCTCCACTGGTGAGACCCATCTAGGGGTTTTGTTTTCCAATAGATCTTTGTATCTTATCCAAACATTAAACAATGCTTTTCTAACAATGTGATTTTTAAAAGCGCTGTTAACTTTATCATACCAAAGATATGCATGCCAACCAAAAGCATTATTAAAACCTTCCAGATCCAAGATGTCCGTGTTCTCGAGGAGCATCCATTCTTTCAGCCAGCAAAAAGCTGCTGCCTCATAGTACAATTTTAGGTCCGGCAGGGCAAAACCCCCTCTTTCTTTAGCATCTGTCAATATCTTAAATTTAATTCGGGGCTTTTTGCCCTGCCAGACAAATTTCGAAATGTCTTTGTGCCACCTCTTAAAACATTCCATCTTGTCAAGAATCTGCAAGGTCTGAAACAAAAATAACATTCTAGGCAATACATTCATTTTGATTACTGCAATTCGGCCTAACATTGACAATTTCAAATTTGACCATATTTCTAGATCTTTTTTAATTTCTGACCAACATTTTTCATAGTTGTCCTTATACAAATTCACATTCTTAGATGTTAAATAAACCCCTAGATATTTCACCTTCTTTACCACAGTCAAACCTGTTTCCTCTTGAAATTTCTCCTTTTCCATATCTGTTAAGTTTTTCCCTAAAACTTTGGTTTTTTGCTTGTTCAACTTAAATCCAGCTACCTGGCCAAACTGTTGTATTATTTCTAAAACCTTTTTCGTACTAGTGTTTGGCTCTTGCAAAGTCAATACTAGGTCATCTGCGAACGCTCTTAACTTATAATGTTTAGCTCCGACCTGCACACCTTTGACCTGCTGGTCATTTCTTATCATGTTCAGCAACACCTCCAGAACTGAAATAAAAAGTAATGGGGAAATCGGGCACCCCTGTCGTGTTCCTTTTTCTATCTTAAGTTCCTCAGTCACAACATTGTTTACAATCAGTTTAGCTTTTTGTTCTGAATATATTGCAGCCATACCATTCTCAAAACCCCGGCCTACCCCCATCCCATGAAGATTCTTCTTCATAAAACTCCAAGAAATATTGTCAAAGGCTTTCTCCGCATCCACAAAAATCAATACTGCTTTAGTGTTTATATTCACCTCTAGCTTTTCCAGAATGTCTATTACATTCCTTACATTGTCTGCCAGGTGTCTTTTAGGGAGAAAGCCTGCTTGGTCCTTATGAATCTTCTCCATCAAAACTCTTTTAAATCTTTTTGCCAAAATGTCTGCAAAAATTTTGTAATCCACATTAAGGAGTGATATTGGGCGGTAGTTCTTGAGTTGAGTCTTTTCAGTCTCTGACTTTGGTATGAGTGAAATATATGCCTCTTTCCACGATTCAGGCGCCCTTTTTCCCTCAAGGATCTCATTACAAACTTCTCTTAGTGGTTGAGTCAACCATTCCTTCAGCGATTTGTAGTATCTGGAAGTCAGTCCATCTGGTCCCGGAGATTTGCCCAGTTGCATATTCTGAATGGCAGCCTCTATCTCTTGTTCTGAGATTCTCTGGTTCAAGTCCATCTTGCTTTGATGAGAGATATTTTGTAATCCATATTTTCCAAGGAATTTATCTATATCTTCTTCATTTTGCGGGCCTTGAGTGTAGAGTTTTTTGAAATAACTTAAAAAGCAATTTCTGATTTCATTGGGTTTAGATATATTCTTTCCATCCACCTCAAGGCTTGTAACTGTATTTAGTTTCTGCCTTTTCTTCAGTTGCCATGCCAACAGTTTACCACATTTATTTGCTGATTCAAAGGTCTTTTGCTTCATTTGCTTTATCTTCCATTCAATCTCTTGGTTCATCAATTCCATGTATTGTGTTTGATATAGCTTAATCTCTCTTAAAATGTCTTGAGACTTTGGTTTTGTTCTTAATTTCCTCTCTCCTTCCTTTATCATTTCCAAAATCTTCTCTTTTTTCTCATTTTGTTTTTTCCTCTTTATTGAATTTTGTTGAATCAAAAATCCTCTCATGACCGCTTTGCTTGCATCCCAGATCACTCTTTTCTCCACGTCGGTCCTCAAATTTATTTCAAAATAGTCTTTTAGAGTCTTTTGGGCCTTCGTGAGAATCTCCTTATCACAAAAGAGGGTGTCATTCATTCTCCATCTAAATTGACCAGTTATTGTGAGTTTCATCTCCATCTTCACGGCGTTATGGTCGGAGCAAGTTTTTGGGCAGATTTCCACTTTCTTAATCTTTGGAGCCATTCCACTAGTAACCCAGATTTGATCAATTCTGGTCCAGGTCATCATTGCTTGGGAGAAAAAGGTTCCCTCTCTCTCCAGAGGGTTCCTTGTTCTCCAAATGTCTATCAAGTCCATGTTTTCAGTCATTTCGAAAAAAGTCTTAGGGAGTCTCCCTTCTTTGGTGACTGTTAGTCTTTGTGCCTTGTCCATATTGGTGGAGACCACGCCATTCATGTCTCCCATGATTATCATATTGTAATCCAAATAATCCATCAACGTTTCATGAAGTCTCTTAAAGAAGTCGGATTTGCCTTCATTTGGTGCATAAATTCCAACAACTAGAAATTTTTCTCCTTGTACTTGTATTTCCACAGCCAGATATCTCCCTTGTTCATCTTTGAATATCATTTTTGGAGCCCATTTCTCTTTCACATATATTACAACTCCTCTCTTCTTGACTTTGTCTGATGAAATAAATTCTTGTCCTAGCCTTTTGTTTGTAAGTAATCTCCTGTGGGCTCTAGTTATATGAGTTTCTTGTAAGCATATCAAGTCCAGTTGTTCTCTATTTAATACATGAAATACTTGTCTTCTCTTCAAAGGCCCATTGAGCCCATTACAATTCCAACTAAGGAATTGCAGAGCCATCTTTCTATTTTTCTGAGGCTCCTCCAACAGCTCCCAGTTGTTGCTCTTCTTCTGATGGTGGTGGTTTTTGTCCAAACGAGAGATTCAGGATGTCCAACGCTCTCCTCTGTTGTGCAAGTGCGTCCACAGTCCCCTTCTGTAGATCCTCCTGGTATCTTGCCAAAAATTTGTCTTTATCTTGAATTGTCTTTATTTTCACCTTGTTTGCCTTGTAATCAAATGACAGCCCTTGTGGGAATTCCCACCTGAAGCGGATAGAGTTTTTCTTTAATAAAAGGGCTAAGTCCTTATAGAAGTTTCTTAAGTCCAGAATGTATTTTGGGATGTCTTTGAAGATCTGTACAGCTGAGTTTCCAATTTGCAAGGCCTTTTCAAAATGTAGTCCCAATATTTTGTCTCTTTCCTCCTTGGATCTGAGTGTGATCAAACAGTCTCTCGGGGTCTTTCTGTTTTGCTTTTTGCCCAATCTAAAGGCAGTCGTAATTTTGAATTCGTCTTCCTGGAGGTCCCAACAGTCCACAAACTCCCGTGTCAAGTATTCCACAAGGTTGTCTCTTTCATTCTCCGGAATCAGTCTTATTTTTAAATTTCTCTCTTTCCTCTGTAACTCCCACAAGGCCAAAGTTGCATCATGCTCATAGACCTTCTTGGCGATCGGCTCTAACTTCTCCTGTGTCTCTCCCGCAGTAGCTTTGGCGTCTTCGGCAATTTGGCGCGTAGTGGCGTTTTCCTCCACCAATTTATTTATAGATTCTGTATTCTGGTTTAATCTTGCTGAAATTTCTGTTAGTTTTAGTGTATTCTCTGAAGTCTGTTTTGTCAGAGACTCCAGAGTTTGATTTATCTTGAGCAGAGCATCTGTCACAGCTTCCATGGAGACGGCTGCTCCTTTGTCTTGCCCTGTTGTTCCTGTTGATCCAACTGTTGCGCCTGAGATTGAGCCTCTTTTCTTTACCTGTAGCTGCTGCAGCTGTTGTTGTTGTTGTTTGGTTTTGGCTCTTGTGACTATCTCCTCTTGTGCGCCACTCATGTCAAGGTCAGTTCCCACGGGATTTATTCTCCCTTGGAAAATTCCACTGTCTTAGGCCGTGCCGGACCTCACTTTGTCCTCTAGAGGGAGCAAATCAAAATGGCCATAGAACAAAGTTTCCAAGTATAGAAACAAAGGAGAATGTCCAAAATGTAAAAAGGGAGGTTAACACAATCAAAGTCAGTATTACTAAAAACTTGTTACTTCAGATTGCCACAGTTGCCCAATTTATGCTACTTCTTCTTGTATTGTACAGTAGCCAGGCACTGTGGAAACTTTGTATCAAGGTATCACTTCACAGGGAAAAGTCAGTTCAGTGTGGTACAAAGGCAGACCGTTTCGTTTTCAGATGGATGAGACAGCAGAGGTTTTTTTACTTCCAACAAATCATGCAGTTGTTGTTCAAATTCACCTCCCCTCTGCCCTGCTAGCTAGAGGGGAGATCAAAGGGTCTAAATGTCCGGTTAAGCTAATCAAAGAGCAGATTTAAACGGATGCAGGTTTAAAGCTCCGTTGCTTTCACTTTCATGCAGTCGGGGGGAGGCAGACTTCCTTTGTTTAGATCTCCCCCGTTTTTAGCCCAATTTTTGAAATTTAAAGGGTCCCGATTATATTTCAGCTCTTACTCACGGGGATTCAGTCCAAATTTTCTTTTCAGGAAGGAATCGGCGCTCTCCGCTTATGGCGACGCGGCTTCACTTCGCAGGCTGGGTAGCGACTCTCAGCACCGCGCTCACTCCCGATGTCGATCCGTAGCCTTTAAAAAGGCTCTTTCACGGTACCGGGGGGCGCAAAGGTGCCCACCGAGTCTCCTTGTTCTCAGGCTTCAGCGCCTGGGATTTTAGGGGTCCCCCGCTTGCCGTAGCGGGTAAGACCCGAACTTGCGAAGCAGTCCTTCTCCGGAGCTCGGAGCTAGGACCGCCATTAAGCGCTGGCACCGACCGGAGTAGTAAACTTTCAGTCTTTTACATAGTGTATATGTGAGGTTTATATGTCAGCGTCATGTGGGTAGGTACTCTTTCTATTCTTTTATTAGTTTTCATTGACGGTGAGAGAGATGGGGGGGGGGGGGGACAGAACTGGCGCTATCGAATATTTTCCAAGACAATAACGCACAGTCACACTACAAAGAACTCATGAGACTTGTAGTTCAGCAACTTCTGTAGGGCCAAAAGTTCCCCACATCTGCACCAAATGCTACAACCACACTGGAAAATGTGGATTTACAGAAACAGATAGGATAGTGATTGGAGTAGACTTCCCAACTTTTGCAGCCATTTCCCTTTTTTGGTAAAGAGTAATTTATGCAGAGCAGCCACAAAATAAAAAGACGTCTGCTTCTTGGGAGAAAAGCAGTGACAAACCTAGACAGCATCTTAAAAAGCAGAGACATCACCTTGCCAACAAAGGTCCGTATAGTTAAAGCTATGGTTTTCCCAGTAGTGATGTATGGAAGTGAGAGCTGGACCATAAAGAAGGCTGAACGCCAAAGAATTGATGCTTTTGAATTATGGTGCTGGAGGAGACTCTTGAGAGTCCCATGGACTGCAAGAAGATCAAACCAATCAATTTGGAAGGAAATCAGCCCTGAGTGCTCACTGGAAGGACAGATCCTGAAGCTGAGGCTCCAATACTTTGGCCACCTCATGAGAAGAGAAGACTCCCTGGAAAAGACCCTGATGTTGGGAAAGATGGAGGGCACAAGGAGAAGGGGACGACAGAGGACAAGATGGTTGGACAGTGTTCTCGAAGCTACCAGCATGACTTTGACCAAACTGCGGGAGGCAGTGGAAGACAGGAGTGCCCGGTGTGCTCTGGTCCATGGGGTCACGAAGAGTCAGACACGACTAAACGACTAAACAACAACAATTTATGCAGAGCACAGAAATACCAAAACAGACCCACTGATGCTGCTAAAGCTCTCTAGGCAAGCTCCAAAAAAAATGATATTAAAGCCAGTAATTCAGGAGAGGAAAAAGAGGCTGGAGGAGAGCTAACATCTCCCCGGCCTTCTGGTGTCATCTTCTTTAGCTCTAGCTGGAGATGCCAAAATCTGGATCTGGGACCATGCAAAGTATGCACTGTACTATTGAAACCACAGGGCATCACCCCTCCTATTCCCACTTTGGTGTTCCATTGCTCTTGCCAACCTGGTACCGTCCAGTTGTCTTGGCTCACAACTCCCATTAGCCCTGTGCTAGCTGGGGGCCTGGGCTGATCAGGTGTAGTCCAAAATAGCTGGAGGACAGCAGGTGGGTGAAGAACCTGCCACTGCCCCCCAAACAATGGGAAGGAAGGCTTGCAAACTGCAAACAGCATAACAATGATCTCCATTTTTCAGGACTGCAGAGACCCAGGTGAGTGAGTGTCTTGTTTAATTCTGCTGCTCTGTAGATGTCTCTAATCAAGATGCATTGTTTGAATTGCAGCTACATTTCCCTTTCTCTTTGCTAAAAGTACATCCATTCTGTAACAAGCTTGCTTTCGACCCCTCCCATTACTGGACACTCTTTTGTAACCTTTTACTCATTCAGTGCCTTTTTCTATTAGAGGCAATTGTCCCACAATGCAAATGTAAGGGAGGGGTGCGGTGCAAGAAAGAAGGTCAATTAACACCCTTATAGGGAAATGATTTGCTTTAGGGCATCAACAATTCATGTGTGCATGTGTGTGCTTTCTATTGAGTATGGGTAATGCACGAACAATGCCTTTCAGCAAAGAGGTTGCACCAAAAAGTTACATTCTCACCCATCCATTCCCCCTAGGGAAACTCCCTTGCCACAAAACTGTTTCACTCTTTATTTTATAATGTATATACCTTAAAAAACAACAACACCATAAACCAAGCAAACCAAGGCAGCTAACAAAATAATGCAAAGCAATAACTAAAATATTGTTGCTGGAATGTTATATAGGGACACACACACACACAGCCCCCAGGATGGTTAAGTCCTGTCAAAGGTGTACGTCGGCCAATAAAGTGAGATGAGCGCCGCAACCCCAGAGTCGGCCATGACTGGACCTAATGGCCAGGGGTCCCTTTACCTTTACCTTTTATGCAGTAAAAAGGTAAAAGGTAAAGGACCACTGGACACTTAAGTCCAGTCAAAGGCAACTATGGAGTTGCAGCACTCATCTCGCTTTCAGGCCGAGGGAGCCAGTGTTTCTCCACAGACAGCTTTCTGGATCATGTGGCCAGCATAACTAAACTGATTCTGGTGCAATGGGACACCATGACGGAAACCAGAGCACACAGAAACACTGTTTACCTTCCCACCACAGCGGTACCTATTTATCTACTTGCACTGGTGTGTTTTCGAACTGCTAGGTTGGCAGGAGCAGGGACAGAGCAACGGGAGCTCACTCCGTCACAGGGCTTCGAACCGCCAACCTTCCGATTGGCAAGCCCAAGAGGCCCAGTGGTTTAGACCACAGTGCCACCCGCATCTGTTAGCTTATGCAGTGGCTTGACTTTACACACACACACCCGGCACACTCCATTCAGCGGCGTAGCGTGAGTTGTCAGCACCCGGGGCAACGCAAGTAATTTGCGCCCCCTAACCCGGGGCAAGGCAAGTAATTTGCGCCCCACCCAACCCCTAACCTGCGAGTTGCCGCTGGCGCTGCTGCCCAAACGACGCCACTTGCCCGGAGGAGGAGGGGGGCAGAGAGGCGAGGAAAATGCAACATGGCCCAGCAGCAGCTGCAGCAGCAGCGGCGGAGGCGGGGCTGTGAGGAGGGGCTGCCTGGCGCGTCCTCCGCGGCAAGCGCTGAGAGCCGCTGCATGCCGGGCGCCTTCAGCCGGGTGCCGCGAGACATGCGGCTCTGCTACAGCCTGCGCCCGAGGCTCTTCGGCGACTCTGGCACCCCCCATGCTACGCCACTGACTCCATTGTGCCTCAAGACAGACAAATGGGAACAATGCAACCCCATCCCAAAGGTGCTGCTAGGATTTTTATTGCAACCACCCAACGTGTTTCTAGTGTTAGGAATGAAAAATATTTTTAATGCAACTTACTTGTTTACCCACGCTTACCCCCAGAATTGTTCAAAAGATCACCTGACAGTGGCCTCTGCTTGAAAAATAGTTTATAGAAAGATAAAACAGGCCAACAGTTTGGGGCTGAGTGGGTGGGCAAGGAACAGATCTGCTGGATATTGAAGGAGAGGCAGCCTAAGGCATAGCAGTTCCTTTTAATGGTCATTCTTATTTTCAAACAAATAGGCAGTTGGAGCAAAAAATAAAAATGGGGGAAATTCTGGCCAGGAGTCTATATAATCAGCCCCAGGGTTGGTAAGAATGAGGTCATTCCTCGTGTTTATATTTTCACATGCAGGGAACATATTCCAATCCCCCTCCTGTCACTCAGATGTGAGAAGAGCTTCACATTTTTGAAAATGTTTGTGCAGAGTAAGGCACCAACTTGAAAGCTTTAATCACAGATTAACCCCCTGCCCCACCCCCCAAATGTTACTGGGGCAGAGATGGAAGAGAAGGCTGCTGTGGAATCTGCACAGATGCACTGTTCTCTGTGCCAAATTTGATGAACAAGAAAGATTACTTTTCCTTCTAATTTCTAGCCAAAGCTAGCTGCCATTTCACTTAAAATAATCCATACGTACGTTATTATTTTTTTAGTTTTCATTAAACTAAAAAATAAAAAAGTGTTGAAACATAAAAACTTAGCGTAATTACAACAGAATAATCACTATAGGTTAACAAAGGGGGGGACACACACCTAAGTTAGGAATTGTAGCAGAGTCTTAAAAGTTAAAATGTTGGGAGTAAGCAAAAAGGTTTTTATAACCTTTTGTTCTTTAAATTGATAAATTAAGAGTATTGGGGCTAAAAGTGAGAAATTCCCGTGTCCAAGATTTTTGAGACATGGCAGTGTCACAGTGTCTGGTATAGTTGGGTAGGGAACATCTGGGGGTTCCTGGACTCCAACTCCCATCAATCGCAGCCAGCATAGTCAATGGTCAGGGATTATGGGAGTCATACTCCAACATCTGCAGGACCACAACTCCCCTATTCCTGCCATAGGCTCCTTCCTCCTCCCAATTTGCACACGCAACTCTCCTCTCTTTATTGGTTTGGTCTAAACATGGTTTGCCACTGTTCAAATTGGGTAAAGTATGGTTAGCGTTAACCATAGTTTATCTCCAAATCATCGTTTTCAAACCCAAACCATGGTTTCAAATCCTGGTTTGGAGGCAAATCCTGGTTAAGAAGAAGAGGAGTTTGGATTTGATATCCCGTCTTTCACTCCCTTTAAGGAGTCTCAAAGCGGCTAACATTCTCCTTTCCCTTCCTCCCCCACAACAAACACTCTGTGAGGTGAGTGGGGCTGAGAGACTTCAAAGAAGTGTGACTAGCCCAAGGTCACCCAGCAGCTGCATGTGGAGGAGCGGAGACGCGAACCCGGTTCACCAGATTACGAGTCTACTGCTCTTAACCACTACACCACACTGGCTCTCAAACTGTTTACTAAACTGCAAACAGTTGCTGCAAAGGATGGTTAGAAGGAATCAGGGAAATTAGGAGATAATTTGTGCATCGGAGAAGGAGTGTGATTGCCCCCCCCCGGGGGGGCAGTGGTGAAAGGTGCTCTCCAATGCCAAATGTGGTTTGACAACCGATTTACATGATGTCTGAAGTGAGTCTGTTTTCTCCTTCCTCCAGAATAATTAACACTGAAATTTAGAGGAATAGGTCAAAGGGGTTTTCGTTCCCGATGAGAGATTTTAGTTTGAATATTGCTATAAACCAGCTTAGCCAAGTGTGAAAATCTAGGTGTACAATGTAAGCATTCTGAACAAATACAAACTAAGAAGATTTGAATCATGTGAATAACCTACTACTTCAGAAATAAAGGATGAAATACGAAGTTGTTGTTTTTTAAATCAACAGTGATAAAATCTGAGCTACTTTTGCTAATGCAAACCCAGGAGAATGTTTAACAGTGACCAGTACTTCTATGGAAGCTAAAAGCATCTTACTGGATCGCACTAGGACTAGGCAAACCTGCAATATAAAGAGGAAATAATTTAAGATAAAATGTTCCATCTGGTTATATATTTTATTATAGCTGTTTCTGCACCAGGACCCAACGCCACTGCACACTTTTTAAAAATTCCTCTGAAGAGAACTTTGGCCTCTTAAGGAGAACATGTTTGGTACAGGAGGGATATTTTAAAGGGGTTAAAATCTAAGTGGAGCTGAGACAATGCACTTGAAGGAAATCTAGAAAAAGCAGTTATCAGGGTTTACATTTTGTACCATTGCCTCTTTACGTTTCTACAGGTTGACTTTACAATTTTGCAATGCTCACACTATCCCAAAGCAGTGGAAACATATAATCTGGCCTTAACTATTAAAGTGTCCACTACAGAGTGGCTCTTTGTGGTCCAGAAGTGTGATCTGTTTGGAAATACAGTGGTACCTCGAGTTACATACGCTTCAGGTTACATACGCTTCAGGTTACAGACTCCACTAACCCAGAAATAGTACCTCGGGTTAAGAACTTTGCTTCAGGATGAGAACAGAAATCGTGCTCCGGCGGTGCGGCAGCAGCACGATGCCCCACTAGCTAAAGTGGTGCTTCAGGTTAAGAACAGTTTCAGGTTAAGAATGGACCTCCGGAACGAATTAAGTACTTAACCCAAGGTACCACTGTAAGTTGCTTGTCTGTGTTCCCCATTATTTAACTTCGCCTAAGGAGGAAGACTCTTGAGAGTCCATGGACTGCAAGAAGATCTCCATTCTGAAGGAAATCAGCCCTGAGTGCTCACTGGAAGGACAGATTGTGAAGCTGAGGCTCCAAGACTTTGGCCACCTCATGAGAAGAGAAGACTCCCTGGAAAAGACCCTGATGTTGGGAAAGATGGAGGGCACAAGGAGAAGGGGATGACAGAGGATGAGATGGTTGGACAGTGTTCTTGAAGCTACCAGCATGAGTTTGACCAAGCTGCGGGAGGCAGTGGAAGACAGGAGTGCCTGGTGTGCTCTGGTCCATGGGGTCACGAAGAGTCAGACACGACTAAACGACTAAACAACAACAACTATTAGAATCACCCTCCACTGTATTGCTGTATTTTCCTTTGTGGCTTTGGGGGTGGGGGAAAAGGTAGATTAGGATCCACGGGTAGTTTCCAGCAACTTGCAGCAGTAAATCTGTATGAATTCTGACTCTGATTGTTCAACAATCGCAACAGGAAAAATGCCTCCTAAACAAGGCTACTGCAAAAAGCTTGGGGGAGAAACCAGAAGGATTTCTGTGTGGCGGCACTGCAAGCTCAGTTCTGGTGCTGAAAACAAATGCATTGGCTGAGCATGTACCCAGAGGGTTCATTAATTCCAGGAGAATGTCATTCTTGCCCCTCCAACCACAGCTGGCTCTGGTTGGTGGACCTCCAGGTTCTGCTAAAGAAAGGGGGGGGGGGGAGTGGATCCAGAAAGTCTGATCCCTGCCCGTCTGTTCTTGCTCCACACAATCAGATACTTACAATGTCAGATTATTCTTTCCCAGCCAATTTCCCTTTAGGTGATGGAGTAAAAGCAATCTGGCCCTGTTGCGTCTAATTTTCTGGCTTAAATTTATCTTGTTTATTATTATTATTATTATTATTATTATTATTATTATTATTATTATTAATCACCTTCAGAGGCTAAGCTCAAATGTTACTCTTATATACATGAGCTCGGAAAGAAAAGAAGACAAAAAACTTTTGGAAGTGGGTTTTCATTTTTCCCTTTTTAAAAAAACCTCCTTTGGGTTTTGATCTCTCTCTCTCCCTTTGAAATGGAAGCAAACTCCTGCAGGGTGCTCTGTGATCACTTTCTGGGTGTAGTCGCATGTTTTCACTTCTCGCTGTAGGTGAAATGGCTCATGTGCAATTGTGTTAACTCTCCGCTCTCAGCAAAAGGGGAAGAGCGAGGAAGCTCAGGGTGCCAGCAGGGAACGTTCCCTCCCCATCACTCAGCTGTGCTGCACTGTCGAGCGCCTCTTATCTTGAGTGCCTGGCTAAAGAACATCAGTGCACAGAAAGAAGAAAAACTCTAAGAAGCAGGCTAGTAAAGGGTAAAGGGACCCCTGACTATTAGGTCCAGTCGTGGCCCACTCTGGGGTTGCGGCACTCATCTCGCTTTATTGGCCGAGGGAGCCGGCGTACAGCTTCCGGGTCATGTGGCCAGCAGGACTAAGCCGCTTCTGGCAAACCAGAGCAGCACATGGAAACGTCGTTTACCTTCCCGCTGGAGTGGTACCTATTTATCTACTTGCACTTTGATGTGCTTTCGAACTGCTAGCTTGGCAGGAGCAGGGACCAAGCAACGGGAGCTCACCCCGTTGCAGGGATTTGAACCACCGACCTTCTGATCAGCAGGTCCTAGCCTCTGTGGTTTAACCCACAGAGCCACCCATGTTCCATGAAGCAGGCTATGGAGGTAATTATTGTCAAGAGGCAACTTCTACAGGAAGCCATGGTAATGGGGAAGGAGGGAAAAGGGAAAACAGTTATTAGACCCCTGGGGATCAGTGCACCATTTGCACTCCAACTCTAAGCATATCGACTCATGATGACATGTGACGTCTTGTCAATGCAACGGCACACAAATTCTTATCCACTGCTGTGTGTATGCCACAGTTTGTTTGTTTTTGTTTTGCTTCCCAATACAAATACCACAAACATTCGTTGCATCATCACAGACTTTTTTCTCCTGCACATTTCAGGCATTAGGATTTTCATTAAAAATATTTGTGGTTCTCCCACAGGTTTGCTTTCATATCCTTTTGATGGATTTAAGCTTCTTGTTGCGGTTGTCAGAACTATAACCATATCCACCGATTTCAGAAATGGTGGTAATAAATTTTTGTACCTCAAGAAGCCAGACCTATTTTCAGCCAGCCACACTGTTTATTAAGTTTGGGGCAACAAAGCCTCTTCTAACCACTTGATCTCAAATCATTTTAAATAGGATCATCCTGACATTCTTTAACTGAGGCCTTGAGATCATATATATTTTTAGACTAAAGGAAGAAGTGGTTTTGGCTCCTCTTTCCTGCCCCCATGTCATACAGAACTGTGGAATAAATCCATTTTGTCTATAACCTCGAAGAACTCATTATTGTCAGTGTAGACAATAATGAGCTAGATGGACCAATGGCATAAAGCAGATTCCTAGGTTCCTGACTCTATGCTACTACTATCAACAGCACCTATCCAGTGCTTCTTAGGCCTGCCAAGCTACCTCTGAGAGGCAGAGGAAAGAATCAATGGGTGGAATTCAACTTAGTGCAGCACCAAGGAAATTGTTCGAGGAGTGCAAGCATTTCAGCTTGATGGAACAATCTCCCTTCACTCGCCTCCCCATGCTCTGTTCTGGGGGTTCTCCTGATCCTCCAGAGAAGATCTGGGGATGGCATGAGGGCTGCACAGAGTTGGGGAAGCCCTGTTCTGCTAGAAGGAACGGGTTAGTTGAATCTCAGCCCAGAAAGCTGAGCAGTTGCATGTTAGGCACCATGGGGAGGAAGAGGAGGAGGAGGAGGAGGAGAAGAAGAAGAAGAAGAAGAAGAAGAAGAGGAGGAGGAGGAGGAGGAGGAGGAGGAGTTTGGATTTGATATCCTGCTTTATCACTACCCGAAGGAGTCTCAAAGCGGCTAACATTCTCCTTTCCCTTCCTCCCCCACAACAAACACTCTGTGAGGTGAGTGGGGCTGAGAGACTTCAAAGAAGTGTGACTAGCCCATGGTTACGCAGCAGCTGCATGTGGAGGAGTGGAGACACGAACCCGGTTCACCAGATTAGGAGTCTACTGCTCTTAACCACTACACCACACTGGCTCACTTGAGAAGAACTTGTGATGAAGGAGAGATACAATAAAACAACATCAACAACAACAACCGATGGTGTAAGAGAAGGCTGTGCTTTGATGGTGGTGGCGGCAACATATTGTTGGCCTGCCTTGTCCATGTACAAAGCCAGCAGAGGACCTTGGCATCTCATATTTCAGGGGCACCATGTGTGATGCCAGCAACTGGCACCATTGGACGTCATAATTGCAGCACCTGCTGTGGCACCCCAGAACCTCTGCACCCAGTGTGACCAACCTCTGCACCCAGTGTGACCAAACTGGTTGCGCTCCCCTAGATACACCTTTGACAAAGCATGGCAGAGCACTGTTTGAATACCAAGGGGAGACAGATAGATGAGGAGCTGCTGCGCCCAGGGGCGTCTTACCCATAGAGGCTAGTGGCGCAGGGCACAAAGTTCTGGAGGGTGCCAGGGAACAGGCGTAGGCTGGACGTGGCGCCTCTTGGCATCAGTTTGCTGCCCTCACCAGCCTCTGCCATGCCGCACCAAAGAAGCGCTGTGCCCAGAGCCTCCATCTGCCGTGGCCACCATGGCACAAAGAGGCCAGCTGTGCCGGGAGCCGCTGCATCCAGCCTCTGTCTCTTCCCCGCTGGAGGAGCTGTCCTCCAGCTGCTGCCCGCCTCCTCCAGCCCCACAAAGCTGGGCGCATCGCTGGCAGTGCCGTCTTCCCTAAAAAAGGTCGGCAGCTCTGGGAAAGGGAGGCGGGCGGGCGGATAAGACGACCCTGGCTGTGTCTTCCCATCATGTCTAGTTTTGCCCAGTAAGAAGCCTTTGTGTGGGGAGAAGCAATAGGTCTCTGAAAACTCCAGCACAGAGACTGCCTCCTCTCCACCCCACAGGATTCTGGTCAATGTCAAGTTTCAGGGTGGGCTCTTACAAAAAAGATAGAAAGGTACACAGCAACGGAAGCCACATGAGCTCAGAGGCCAGGTATTATTTTATTAAGAATCAATCGGTACAGTGGTACCTCGGGTTAAGAACTTAATTCGTTCTGGAGGTCTGTTCTTAACCTGAAACTGCTCTTAACCTGAGGTACCACTTTAGCTAATGGGGCCTCCCGTTGCCGCCACGCCACCGTGGCGATTTCTGTTCTCATCCTGAAGCAAAGTTCTTAACCCGAGGTACTATTTCTGGGTTAGCAGAGTCTGTAACCTGAAGCGTCTGTAACCTGAAGCGTCTGTAACCTGAGGTACCACTGTACTATATGTTGAACTGGTTTGCACTGTACACAAACTTGTCTACAGCTCCCAGTCAGAAAGAGCTTAACCTTGAGTCTTTGTTTGGGTGACACACTATGCCAAACCCTGGCTTAGTTAACCATGGCGCAGCGGAGGAAAGGGCCAGGGAGGAGGAACGTTGCTGTGAATTACCCTCTGGGATCCCATGCATGTCTTGATAAGCCAAGGATTGGTTTAGTATGCCATGTGAACTGGGACATTATGTACAATATGAAGAAAGAACGCCCCCTCCCAATCCAAGCTATTCAAATCCACAGTTAGATCACTTGCATGGGAAGGAGATAGTCAGGGGCCGAGGTATGAATGCTGTTACTGGTTTAAGCTTATTATTATGGTGGGAAATTTGTTAAATATTTGAGTGTCTATCTTTCTCCTCCTCTTAAGAAGGGGTCTGGTGGCTCTTCAAGGTAAATTTCTCTTTGTGCCAGAATACAAATGCAGATAGACAAAATGTTAGATATTGGCCAGTTGTCAAAGAGGGGAGACACCGGCTTTTTCCTGCCAGCTCTTTGGGAGGAATCAGGAAAGAAAGTTGAATGCTAATGCCTCTGAAATAATAGGAACAGAAACCCACCTAATAATAAATTGTCAAAGAGGAAATACTCATCTGTCAACAGGACAATTCGAGCTTTGCTCTACACAGGCGAGCGCTGCTGGAAGCTTGGGAACACTAATAATTTTTTGGCATGCGGGAGCTCACACTTGACTCTCCGAAACATAACTCATTTACTCTTTGAAAGATGCTTTGATAAATGTTCACATGCGAGACGGAGGAACTTCAAAGTCCATTCAGCTTTCTCAACGTTTGAAGGCACAGGCAACCATCAGCAGCAAGATTAGCATCTAGGTTTTAGCTCGCTGTGTGCAGAGACCACCCAAAGTTTAAAAGGTGTCCGGATCTGAGAGGAATAATGAGAAACCGATTTCCTTTACAAGGAGGCTCCGTTACCTACCCACCCCTCTTCAAACTGGGTGGCTGCCATCACTACTAAACCACGCAAATTCGCTCCTTTACCTACAGCATAGGTACAGGGAACCAGCAGCAGAAGCAACGGCAATTGGTACTAAAGGCCAGTTCTCTCAAAATCTGCAGCCCACAACGCCAACCAAGCGACTCCTCAGGCATTATACCTCTTTAACTCTAGGAAGAAACCTGGGAACTGTAGTTACAGATAGGTAGCCGTGTGGGTCTGCCATAGTCAAAATAAAAAAAATCCTTCCAGTAGCACCTTAAAGACCAACTAAGTTAGTTCTTGGTATGAGCTTTCGTGTGCATGCACACTTCTTCAGATACACTGAAACAGAAGTTGCCAGATCCTTCTATATAGAGAGAAGGTGGGGAGGGGTATTACTCAGAAGGGTGGTGGGAATGGGAGATTGGCAGATAGCTGAGATGAGCCTGTTGACGACTCTTAACGACTGCAGTAGGTCTTACAGGAAAAGGCAAGGGGTGAGAAGGTGAAAAATGGCTAAGTCATGTATAATGAGATAAGAATCCAATGTCTTTGTTCAAACCAGGGAACTGTTCAAACCAGGAAACTGGGAACTGTAGTTTGTTAAGGGTGCTAAGAGCTGTTAGGAGATCTCCTATTTCCTATGCAGAGCTACAATTCTCAGTGTGGTCTAACAATCAATACCTCTTTGAAGGGAACTCTGGGAACCCCAGTTTTAACTCCTGAGCCCCCTCTGCTGCCACACAGCTTCTCCTGGGTCCCATCAATGGGTCTGCTGTCTCAGGTGCAGCAGCCAGTGATGTTTTTCCTTCCCCAGCCTTCTGTGGAATGGGGAGAAGGCACCATCCTGTCCTCCACCTCAGGCAGCAAAACACATTGGACTGGCTCAGCTGAGCACCCACAGCCTTCTGCTGTAATTCAGCTTTTTGGCACATGACGACAAGACAATCTTGAATGCAGGACAGCAACAGTGTGGCAAACACTGGCTTCAGAACATTGCATCCCCTCTGCCATCCCAAGGCAGTCCTCAAAATTAAACTGGAAGGAAGTCCTGGAGGTGTAGACAGCTGCTTTGATCCCACTAAGTGAGGTGTTGGAAACTGTTTGGACCTCTAGATCTTGATAAAACTTCAACTCCCATCACCCCTAGCTATTGTCTATGCTTGCTAGGGTTTATGGGAGTTGTAGTATAACTATAAGGGGCAGGGGGAACATTCCCCACACCAACAGTACAGTACATTAAAATACAAAAAAATAAGGGTTTTAAGTGGCTTCAGGAAAGCATTCTTTAGACCTTGCCACTTATTCAAGAAGGACACTGACAAACTGGAACGTGTCCAGAGGAGGGCAACCAAAATGGTCAAAGGCCTGGAAACGATGCCTTATGAGGAACGGCTAAGGGAGCTGGGCATGTTTAGCCTGGAGAAGAGGAGGTTAAGGGGTGATATGATAGCCATGTTCAAATATATAAAAGGATGTCACATAGAGGAGGGAGAAAGGTTGTTTTCTGCTGCTCCAGAGAAGCGGACACGGAGCAATGGATCCAATCTACAAGAAAGACGATTCCACCTAAACGTTAGGAAGAACTTCCTGACAGTAAGAGCTGTTCGACAGTGGAATTTGCTGCCAAGGAGTGTGGTGGAGTCTCCTACTTTGGAGGTCTTTAAGCAGAGGCTTGACAACCATATGTCAGGTGTGCTCTGATGGTGTTTCCTGCTTGGCAGGGGGTTGGACTCGATGGCCCTTGTGGTCTCTTCCAACTCTATGATTCTATGATTCTACTTAACACAAGGTCAGAGGTAAAAGGGGAAGGGCCTAAAAGGATAAGCTAAAAACCAAATTAAAATAGATGCCCACATTTGACATACGGAAAGGTGTAGATAGCTAGCTAGAGATATGTGTGTGTGTGTCCAGACCAGCCTTTCTCAACCTTGTGTTTGCAGATGTCGTTGGACTACCACTCCCATCATCCCTGACTGCTACCTTTGCTGGCTACAGATGACCGGAGTTGTAGTCCAACTACATGTACAAATGCAAGGTTGAGAAAGGCTGGCGTGTAGCTTTGTGTATCTACAGTAACCTGGTGAGTCAGTGGGAGACACCGTTTGAACCTCCAGTTCGGCAGAGACTATCTGAGGACTCCTAGGAGGCGCTGTGTGTGAGACACAGCAAGAAGTGGGAGGCATGTATCACCTCGGGGCACCGACTGTGGCGGGAAGGCCAGGCGGCAGGCAGCCTGGGAGCAGGAACTCAAAGGCTGAGAGCCAGACTAGACACACCTTGTTGCTGGCAGGAGACCAGCAGCAACTCATAGGCAGGAGGACAGAATGGATAGGGAGGAGGAGGAGGAGCGTAGAACCCAGGCAGCTTTTAAAAATAAAAATTAAAAAATGCTCCTGTGATAAACTTGCCTTGTGGACAAGGGCAGAAGGGGGGAAATGGCAAACACTGACAGAAAAAGGAGTCCTGTTGATTTGGAGCCATGTCAAGGCCCACCTTGACCAGTAATCTGGTTCTCACAGGGGCCAGGCAGGTTGCAAAGGGAACAGTAGCCTGTTGCATTGCTCTCCTGCAGCAAACTGAAGCTCAGAAGAATGAGGCTGACTCTGAACCTAGCAGATTTGATGTCGCCTTTGTGGGTTCCCTCCATTTGCAAAACCATGTTGCTTTAGAGCAACAGACCTGTCTGAGAATGGGGGCTCCAACCCAAAAAGAGAGCTCCATACATATAGAAAAGGCTTTAATTAATTGCACAGACAGAGGGAGGCAACTCGGGACTTTAGAGCAGATGAGGTGGCTGAGGGGCACTGCACTGACCAACATCAGTGCAGCATTATGTTCTATTAAAGTGAAAATGTTGTGTATTGCCGTGCTGTCCCTGCTTATGTAAAATCACAAGGAACCACAATTGGAGGAGCAAACAGCACATGATTGGGAAATTCTGGTATCTGCTAATAAGCCCAAGATTTGGTATACTATAACCGATTTAGATGCATTCTATACTCAAATTACTTACAATCAGACAGGTGGCTGCAAAGGGTTTGGGTTGGACAGTTTGAAGGGAAGCAATGTTTCTATTCCTCCCTCCCATGCCATTCCTCTAAGAGCTCTTAAACTGGAATAGAAATAGGGTCCTCCTGGTCAGGAAGAAGGGCAATCTGAACTGCATTGCTCTAGTTTATTTAAGAATCAACTCCTGTTTAAAGGGAAATTCAATAACGGAACACATGCCTGGAAGTGGGGTGTTCACAGGACTCACAGGCTAGCTAGTTTGTTTGTGTTTGTTTATTATTGCATTTATATATAGCAACTTTTCTCCAATGAGCTCAAGGTGGCACACAAGGTTTTCTGGAGCAATCAGTCTTCTTTGGAGCAGGGGCCTTCAGCAGCAGATCTGAATGCCTGGGGATTTCGTCGGGGAGAGAATAAACTCAGCGCAAGATTGGCCTTTAAAGCCAGCATCTTGAACCTGGGAACCCATGACAAAATTCAGAATAGGTGTTATATGACCTTAGCTGGCTCACACAAGCCAATGTGGTGTAGCAGTTAAGAATGTTGGTATTACACCGACAAAAATAGAGTGGCTTGCCAAATTATTGGAGTGCTACAATATATCCAAAACAATGGGAGAAATTGGAAGGATCTCAAAAGAGAAGATAGACAGGGACTGGAAGGTGTTTAAAGGATACTTGCAAAACCATATTGAAAAATCAGAACTCCTATTAGAATAAGCAAGTTCCGTTTCAAATACTGGAATACTAAATAAGATGAATAACAATGTGTAATAGAAAAAGAAGCATGAAATTAGGTTAAAGGTGTGTGAAAGAAAGTAATAGAAGTGGAAAGAAATTGCAATTGAGTAGATTGGAAGTCTAACACAAAGGTGGGGTGAGGGGTGGTGGATGGTGATGGGAAAAGGAATTATCTGTGGGATTGAGTGTAGGTATGTTTGAACATTTTTAAGGATTGTATGAAATGTATATTTGTATATTCGCAATATGTGTGTATTAATGCTGAATTATTTTAACAATAAAAACTTTTCAATTTATATATATATATATATATATATATATATATATATATATATATATATATATATAATAAGCTAAAAAACTACAAAATTATAAAAGTACATGGCATGGAACATAAGCCATTATGGGAAAGAAAAAAGAAAAAGGAAAAAGGAAAGGAGATGGGGGGGGGAGAGGAAAGGGGGGGTGAGAATGTTGGATCAGGATTCAAATTCCCATTCAGCCACTGACCTTGGGCCAGTCACACAGCCTTCCAGTCTAACCTTCTTCAAAGGGTTGTTGTGAGGATAAAACAGGGAAGGGGAGAGACCCATTTATGCCACACTGCATAAATGCAATGAGAAGATGTAGGATATTCATGCAATAAATGGATGGACGGCTGCATTTTGGATGCAGTTCCACATACAACACAGGGATGTTGGGAGCTATTTTTGCAAGCAATAGAGGGGGTGGTGACAAAACTTGCCTTGAAATGCAGGTAAATCAATCTCTGCGGAATTTATTTACTTCTTCCAGGCAGCTCTAAGTATTTCTCACATTATCTGGAAGCAGCATCCCTTTCCATTGTCAAGCTCCATAAAACGTTTATAGAACCCAGGAATAAATCAGTAGGCGAAACGAACAATTTTTCTGGATTACAAAATGTTATGGAGAAGAATTATGGCATTTATTGAGTTTATGACTCTAGTGCAGCTTTGCAAACAGCAAACGTATAGAAAGTACCATAGGCTGAAAGAATTATGGCCCCACCTGTGTCAAGTTTAATCTCCCATTATCCACCATGCAAACAATGCAACATGCCTTCTGTAAGCTTTCCCCTCCTCATATCATACCGAACAGGGATGCAGCATATTCATAAGCAACACATGCCCAAAGGTCTTGGCCGCATCGCACATACAACCAGCAAGTGCCTGTGATCAATGACTACCCACAGAAAAGCACCACAACACTATAAGGCAAACCAAATATACACAGAATAATTATCAACAAGACACAGGCAAAACCTGTCGTTTACGAAGCCATCTTGTGAAATTAAGCAGCTTGTTCTAAACCAGGATACAAACAATTTATCCGCTTTGATGTGTACGTATAGGACAGTGAACTTCCCAGTTTTCACTCACTCCATTTTGATGCACAGGGATATATGGAAAAGGGAGGGGAAAGGACAGTCATTTTCCCGCTGCTTGTCTGGAATGCTATGGCAACACACAAACAACACCCCATTCTGAAAGTGGACTATACTGGAAGTACAAGCATGCATTATTTTTTATTTTTTATTTTATTAAAGATTGTCTTGTTTTACAAAAGTGTTTGCAATGACTCTCTCATATTTCCCCCCCCCCCATGTAACATTTTTACAAATCATTTTTATTTGTTGAGACATTAGGAAGAAAAGGGGAAAGAGGTGGGGGGGAAGATGGGGGGGGGGTCAGGCGATGGTGTTACGATTTTACTTACTATATGTAGGGTTTAGTGTCAGCGTTGCTTGTGCAGGTTAGAATCATAGAATCATAGAATCATAGAGTTGGAAGAGACCACAAGGGCCATCGAGTCCAACCCCCTGCCAAGCAGGTTCTTTGTTGTTCGCTTGTGTTCCTTTGGTGGTGAGAGAGGTTGGGGTTGGCCTAGGGTGTGGTTGTTCATTTGTGGTTGGCTGTGGTGGTCTTTGTTTTCATGTGTGAGTGAGGTGGGTGGGTGTTTTGGATCAGGTTAGCCATATTGATTTGTATGCTGTTGGTGGGTTCTTGTCGTCTTGTTGGGCTGTGTATGTGATAAAGGGGAGCCATACAGGGGTGAAGGTGTCTTCTTCTATTTGTCCCCATGTCAGTTTCAGTTTATTGGTTAATTTTTCTAATAAGGCTGTTTCCCATACTATTTGGTAGCATTGGTCCATGCTTACTCCTGACAGGTCTCTCCAGTGTCTAGCTATGATGCTTTTGGCTGCTGAAAGTAGATGGGTTATGAGTTCTTTGTGGTGTAAGTGGGCATTATTGTCTTGGAAGATGTTTAGTAAGGTCAATTCTGGGGTGATTTCTAATACTTGCTTGATTGTTTTATTTATTTCTTGTATGGTTGTTGTCCAGAATAGTTGGATTTTGGGGCACTCCCACCACATGTGGAGGTATGTGCCCGTGGAGGTGCACCCAACATTTTGGTGAGGTTCCTGGGCATATTAGCACTAGTTTTCTTGGTGTTAGGTATTTTGTCTGTGATTAAGAAGCCACACTGCTCCCAGTTTGAGCCCACCCTTTCCCAGAGCTCCACCCAAACACATTTGCTCATGTGCATCCCTGTATAATTGGAATGCAGGGAATTATGTAGAGTAGACCGTGATGGAGCTTGTGAATTGTCCTTAAATTCATACATGTGCGAGTTTTTGCAAATTAGCTCATTTCTTTATGTGCAAAGGGAACATTCCTTCCTCAATATACCGTATGCAGTCACCTGAATCAAGGCAATTTCATAAATCATACAGGACCTATATAATGGACAAACTAGTGATGGATTAATGAGTGAGCTGAACTATTTGCTCTCTTTTTTTAAATGATCTAAACCTTGGAGATTTTGTAATAAATTTTTTTTAAAAAGAAAAAAACATTCAAGGGAAGACCTTTACTTTTTAGTAATGATCTCAGTGGCAGCAATTGCTTGTTTGCAAACCTCAAGACAGAAAGCATTCCATACTTCATTCAAATGTGTGGGCAATGTTTAACTTCCCTCTCAGCTGGCCCATTTGGTAAATTTCAACAGTGACTGTTCAATCTAGTTTTCCCAGTTTCAACCAATTTGAACTGTGGGCCACTTTCCTTGGGTGATAGGAGATGGAGGAGTAGGTCTATATTCTCCCTCCCCACTGCTGTAGATATATTCCTTAAACCAGAATTGTATACAGTATTCCAGACGAGGTCTCGCTACAACAGAACAATGAGGTGCCATTACTTCATATAAACTGGACGTTTCTGAGCACAATTCAAAGTGTTGGTGCTGACCTTTAAAGCCCTAAACGGCCTCGGTCCAGTATATCTGAAGGAGCGTCTCCACCCCCATCGTTCAGCCCGGACACTGAGGTCCAGCGCCGAGGGCCTTCTGGCGGTTCCCTCACTGGAAGAAGCCAAGTTACAGGGAACCAGGCAGAGGGCCTTCTCGCTAGTGGCACCCGCCCTGTGGAACGCCCTCCCACCAGATGTCAAAGAGAACAACAACTACCAGACTTTTAGAAGGCATCTGAAGACAGCCCTATTTAGGGAAGCGTTTAATGTCTAACAGACCACTGTATTTTAATATTCAGTTGGAAGCCGCCCAGAGTGGCTGGGGAAACCCAGCCAGATGGGTGGGGATAAATAATAAATTATTATTATTATTACTGTTGATGCAACCCAGAGTCACGTTAGCCTTCTTAGCCACAACCAATGCTGACTCATATTTAGCTTGTTGTCTACTAAAACTCCAAAATACTTTCACATGTACTGCTAACCAGCCAGATGTCATTCATCCTGTATTTGTGCATCTGATTCTTCCTTCCCTCAGGGGAATTCCAGTGTGCCTGCCTCATGATGATGTCACTGCCCATGTATGGAGTGATGCAGTGCAAGGCCTCCCTGCCTGATGAGCCTTGGGGGCGACTATGCCACAAAATTTGCTGTCTCTGACTGGGTGGTCCCACCCTTTGAAAATCTGTGCTTTAAGGAAAGGATGCCAGGGAGGGGGCAATTCAATGCGTTCCCTGCAACAATATTCTTGAGCAACGTTGCAGGCAAATATATCTCCCAAAGCCATCCAAATGGCTTCTAACTTCAGCTGTGCAGAGATTTGTAATTCAGAATACACTTCAGGATTGTGGTAGTTCTTGAAGACCAAATTTAGTAACCTATAAATTATGCCGTGATATTAACTATTTAAAATACCATGAGGTCTGATTCACAAGGCACTAATGGTAGGTTCTTATTACCAGCATCATTAACCTTGGTTAGAACTGTGCTTTTTTTAAATAAAACAACACAAAAAACCTCAGGGCAGTATGTGCTTTCCACTCTGAAACTCAAATACCTGTATGATGCCTTGACCAGTTGTTTAGTGAAATCTGTTAATTTCATGAAATGGTGCTCCAAAGGTTGGTTGGCTTGTGTTATGTGAGCAAAAAGTTACAAGTTTGTTTGTGGTGTTCGGGGACAAATTTCATGGTGTTCTTATAGGCAAGCTAAAATACAGAAGTTGAAGTTCTGTTGTCGTTTTTACCTCAACATTCAGCCAGATACCTCACAAAGCTAATGCAACACCGCAAAAATGTCATCAGAATCTGTTGGGTACCCTTTGGGCTGGAGCAACCGGTCACTGAGAGAGGTCACCGAGCTTTGTAATTCCTTGGCTGACCTTGGCGGCCAAGTTAAGGGAGTTGCGTATGTTTAGCCTGGAGAAGAGAAGCCTGGAGAAGTGATATGATAGTAAAGGTAAAGGTACCCCGACCATTAGGTCCAGTCGTGGACAACACTGGGGTTGCGGCGCTCATCTCGCTCTATAGGCCGAGGGAGCCGGTGTTTGTCTGCAAACAGCTTCCGGGTCATGTGGCCAGCATGACTAAGCCGCTTCTGGCGAACCAGAGCAGTGCACGGAACATCCGTTTACCTTCCCGCCGGAGCGGTACCTATTTATCTACTTGCACTTGACATGCTTTCGAACTGCTAGGTGGGCAGGAGTTGGGCAAGCTTGTTTTCTGCTGCTCCAGACCCAAGCCAGTGGATTCAAATGACAAGAAAGGAGATTTTGACTAAATAGTAGGAAGAACGTTATGACACCAAGATCTATTCAACAGTGGAAAGGACTACCTCGTAAGGTGGTGGACTCTCCTTCATTAGAGATGATTCTGTGAACTCTGAGTTCTTCTGCAACTCAGATTTCTAAAGTACCGTATTTTTTGCACCATAACACTCACTTTTTTCCTCCTAGAAAGTAAGGGGAAATTTCTGTGCGTGTTATGGAGGGAACGCCTACGGGTGGCATGCCTACGGATTTTCCTCCTCTAAAAACTATGTGCATGTTATGGTCAGGTGCGTGTTATAGAGCGAAAAATACGGTACATTTCTACTAGATTGAGATCTAGAAAGAGATAACAATGAGACAGAAGATTAGAAAAATACCTAGGATTCTGAGGTATTAGCAGAAATAGCTCAGAACCTCTATACATACTAATTCCATTCTGGAATTCCTTCCTTTTCCGAGCTAAATACATGGAGTAGGAACATCCCTGCAGTTGGCACGCTCTGTTTGCCCAACCCTCAACACCAACAATGCATTCAGTAGGATATTTGCAAAAGAGGCCCTATGAATATATGGTTGTATTTAGCTGTTCCATATAATTGGGAATCTGTATTGCACATGGCTGCGGCTTTGCTTCCTTCACTGGAAATGCTGATGATGGGGCTGGGGCCAGGAGATAGGCTAAGTTCTTGTAGGAGGGAATGCAACTCTGTGTGTGGAAGGAATGCCTGAAAAGGACTAGTGTCTTCCTCCTGTGAGAAAGTGAAGCTTCAAGTTTCACCTGTAATTTGTTTCCACACCGGCCCTCACTCAAGCCAACACTTCTTCATCAGATCCTTAAAGATTATGGATTTGCAACGGACATAGCCCACAACCACATCTTCATGACCCAGCCAACCAAACCCCTCAACAATGTTCCAAGGCCAATTCAGAATTCTCCTGTCCTCACATATAAAGCAGAGCTATTCAACTACGGGTCCCCAGATGCTGTTTGACTACAACTCCCATCACTCTTGATTGTTGACAAAGCTGGCTGGGCATGATGGGAATTGTAGTCCAACTTAATCTGGGGACCCAACGTTGAAGAACACTGTTATAAAGGAGAGGAAAGCGACGGTGAAGATAATGCCATAACTTGAGAAAAGACAGGCCACTACGGTGAAAGAAACTGTCCTATTAGCAGGCAAGAAAATACATTTGCAGGAATGAGTGAAATTTTTGAGGCACGTGCTGATCCTAGTTTACATAAAGGGGCGATATAAAATATAGACTGGCGATTCCAAGATCAATCAGACATCTGAAGGCAGCCCTGTTTAGGGAAGCTTTTAATGTTTAATAGACCACTGTATTTTAATACTGCCCAGGGTGCCCTGGGGAGACCCAGCCAGATGGGTGGGGTATAAATAAATTATTATTATTATTATTATTATTATTATTAAATGTCAATTTGTTGTTGTTGGTATCTGTCTGCCTTGGGAGACAATGGAGCGATGCACTTTTGGGGGTGAAGGCAAACTGTTGGAAGGTTACAGAGCTTGCTTTGGCTGTAGAAACCAATATGGAAGTGACATGTTTCATTGCAGCTGGGGCAGATGAAGGCGTCCGGTTGTGCTGCTGCAGATGAACCATGGCATTCTCTCTGAGGTACCATGCCTCGCCCTACCCTGAAGGCCACAGCTTCCCCCATTGTGCTGTGCAGGGTCTTATTTGGCACCAGAAAAACAACAACCTAGACTACACTTCTCCTTCACAACTATAATGGATCAAATTTAGATGGTCTAATGCAGCCTTCGCCAACCAAGTGCCCTCTAAGTATTTTGGACTACAACTCCTATCCGCCCCAGCCAGATGCTGGCTAAAGCTTGTTTAATGGACCAGTTCTTCCTCCCTAACTGTTCTGGGGGGGGGGTAGAGGGGTTTAGATACAATTCAGCTGCCAAAACATTGTACGGAAATGCAATGGAAGATTGTGATGGAATCCTTTATGATCACTAGAAATGGTAGGCTCTTTGTCCATTGCACTCCTGATGGCCACAAAGGTATTGCAAATTACCGGGGGACGGGGGTCTGGAGATAGTTCACAAGCCACCCGTTCCATCATTTCAAACGGTGACGAAAGAACTCAACTATCTCCGCAAGGAAAAGTCTGCGGAAAGGAGAGGTGAGCGGGCAAAATTCCCAGACCTTGCAGACCATTTTCCCCCCATCTGTCCCAGCCGCACACCAAAACCGAGACTCAGAAAATGCCGCGGTGATTTCTAAGCCATGCCTGGATTACCTACTCCTCAAACTCGCTCGCTGCGCAGCTAGGAAGCCCAACGTGGAATCTGCAACAACAAACCACACAAAGCAAGCTCGACACATTAAATCATTACACAACCGTTTTACAGCCTTCAGTCTTTCATAACAGACGAGACTGTGGGCTAGATCCTTATCAGAAAGCGGGCACAGCTCCATGGGCTGCAATGGAATGGTGCCCATTTTTTATCAGCGAGACGCCTAACCTCATTTGCACGGAGAGGCAGAAACCGAAGTCTTAGTGCCATCTCCTTCTTAGCCTTAAGGAAATATGGTGAATAGCATATCATGCTTGAGCTTCACAGAGTGAATCTTAAGAGCTTTAACAAACCACAAGTGAATTGGGCTGCTTAATCAGCATTTATGGTAGAAGCTCACACACTTCCCCGTGGTACCTGTTCAGCTGACACGCCAATCACTTTCTGTATGTCTGCCTTATGCAATATATATCAGTGTTTCCCAAACTTGGGTCTCCAGTTGTTTTTGGACTACAACTCCCATTATCCGTAGCTAGCGAGACCAGTGGTCAGAGATGATGGGAATTGTAGACCAAAAACAGCTGGAGACCCAAGTTTAGGAAGGTAAAGGTAAAGGGACCCCTGACCATTAGGTCCAGTCGTGGCCGACTCGGGGGTTGCGACGCTCATCTCGCTTTATTGGCCGAGGGAGCCGGCGTACAGCTTCCGGGTCATGTGGCCAGCATGACTAAGCCGCTTCTGGCAAACCAGGGCAGCGCACGGAAACGCCGTTTACCTTCCCGCTGGAGCGGTACCTATTGATCTACTTGCACTTTGACGTGCTTTCGAACTGCTAGGTTGGCAGGAGCAGGGACCGAGCAACGGGAGCTCACCCTGTCGCGGGGATTCGAACCGCCAACCTTCTGATTGGCAAGTCCTAGGTTCTGTGGTTTAACCCACAGTGCCACCTGTGTCCCTTCAGTTTGGGAAACACTGACATAAAATATCAAAACAGGAGAAGGCACAAAAGAGGGCCACCCCCGTTTCCAGAACAGGAATCTGAGCAGCTCATGCATACACTCTCTCTCCTGCACATGCATGAATGTATGAATGAATGCTTATTGCTATTTTACTGATTGCCTTCCTACCCCACCCCTCCAAGGAGCTCAAGGTGAAATGCCTGGTTCTCCTGACAACAACCCTGGGAGGTAGGTTAGCCTGAGAGGCAGTGACTGGCCCATGGTCACCCACTGAGCTTCATGACTGAGTGGAATCCAAACCCTGGTCTCCCAAGTCCTAGTCTGACACTCTATAACCACTATACCACACTGGCTCTGTTGTCTGGTATCATTTCAGAAATCTAGTACCTGGTTTCCCACTGAATCTTATTACCTCCCACCCAGTGAACTGCCTGCAGGCTGGTAGTTTCACCAGAGGAGACAAGTACTTATCCTAATTTAATACTTGTTCAGATGATTACTGGGGAAGCCACATTTGTCATTCTCCAGGATTAAATGCATGCTGAAATTTAGAACGATAAGGCGCTCTCTGAAGAAATCCATAGACTCAACTCATTCTTCACAAAGACAAGGCAATACTTCATGAATATCATGCTGACTACATAGTGCTGGCCTTTTCTCATACAGCAGTACCTCAGGTTAAGAACTTAATTTGTTCTGGAGGTCCGTTCTTAACCTGAAACTGTTCTTAACCTGAGGTACCACTTTAGCTAACGGGGCCTCCCGCCACTGCACAATTTCTGTTCTCATCCTGAGGTAAAGTTCTTAACCCGAGGTACTATTTCTGGGTTAGCAGAGTCTGTAACCAGAAGAGTCTATAACCCAAGGTACCACTGTAGTACTAAACATACTGGAAATTGGGGACTCTGGGATTATTTGTTCATTTTGTTAATCGCCTATTGTTGGGTGGCTCTTTTTGACATGATGGTGATAATGCAACGGTGTTTTATCATGTACATGCTTCAAGAGTTTTATTTATAAATCTAAATTAAAAAGAAAGTGAACAGCATGCAACCCAAGTGAATATGGTAGCATCAAATCATTATAATACAGTGGTACCTCAGGTTACAGACGCTTCAGGTTACAGACTCCGCTAACTCAGAAATAGTACCTCGGGTGGGGTTAAGAACTTTGCTTCAGGATGAGAACAGAAATCGCACGGCAGCGGCGCAGCGGCGGCGGCAGGAGGCCCCATTAGCTAAAGTGGTACCTCAGGTTAAGAACAGTTTCAGGTTAAGAACGGAGCTCCAGAACGAATTAAGTTCTTAACCCGAGGTACCACTGTACTTAATCTTATGTTACCAAACAGTGCAGGAAACCAACAACTAAGATTTAAAATTTCAAACAGTAAAGGGTACCATGCTCAGTTTTTGAAAACTTCTGAATGTTTTGGTGTAATACAAATAATAGGGATGTATTTGAGAATTCGAAGGATGGTTCACTGAGATCCAGCCCAGACTTTTTCTTCCTTTTACTGTGGATTCATCTCTCTCATGTTACTGGACTGTTCATTCTGATGATGTCCTGGCTTTTACCTTTCAGTTTAAGAGGTTCAGCTCATGCAATGCAATCCCAGTCCTGTGCTGATTTTTGTGGGAGCCCCATTAAGTTGAATGGGTTTTGCTCTCAGAGAAGGCCCTAGCTACACATTATGTTAACCACACGTTCACAAAAAGTGGTGTTGTCACTTTTATTTCGAAGGAAAGGCATCTGAAGGGGTTCTGTTCTGGACTGAGACCCTGCACCAGTTTTCCATCGAACATTCACATGTACACACCCCAGTTGTTATTTGCTCCTGAAGGTGTTGTCTGAAGGAAAGAGCATAGAATTGCAGCCTTAGAAATATGAGTCATATAACAGAACTTAAAAATAACAGTGAAACAGGGGTTTAAAAACTGCAGCGCCTGCACACTGAAAAGCAACAATACCCAGCTGGTTCACACTCTAGAGCAGTGATTCCCAAACTTGGGTCTCCAGCTGTTTTGGGGCTACAAGTCCCACAATCCCTGATCACTGGTCCTCCTAGTTAGGGATGATGGGAGTTGTAGTCCAACAACAGCTAGAAACCCAAGTCCGGAAAACCTAAAGGCTTACTCTGTCACCCGTCTGAGTCGAAGTCCTGGTTGCAAACTCCCCTGGCTTTTCTCTGGTGATCAACCTTCCTGTTATGAAACTTGCAGCCTGGCCGTTTTTCTTTTTCCAGGCTTGATTCAACAACACCGTGCAATTTTCTCCAGAGCTAATATGAAAAACTCCTTACTGCTAATAGAATACTAATGCTTTGCATTTGAATAGCACCTTTGATGTGAAGCTTTCCAAGCGCTTTGCACATTAATAAAATGTCTCAACCCCACACCCATCGGAGACAGGCAAGTATCATTCCCATGTTATAGATGGAGACACTGAGAATAAGATAGAGTAATCTTGACAGCTCAGAGCATCTGAAGCTCAGGCAGGCAAGGGGCCAAGTGTCCTCAATTCCCAAGCAGGAACAAGAGCAGCGATGGAGCTCCTTTGCCTCGGGCCCTCTTCTTGCATTATTACATACACCGCCATGACCCCACACTTTCTGCCAGTTCCAGGAAATCTGCAGCAGGAACGGCAAATTCCACCTCCCGCCAACCCGGAATGTAGTATATACTAGTGGGTTTGACCATTTCCTCATCAAACGAGACTTCATTTGTTGTTCATTAGAAAGTTCCCTAAAAGAATGGTGGAACGATACAGTGCTTACTATTGCTTTCTCCCCAGTGTTCCTGCTGCCCTTAGGGCCAAGCTAAATACGATGTGGAAAGTCAGTCGGTATTCAAGTAAGTTTCGCTTAAATTAATGGGCCTTAGTCATGTTCATTAATTTTGATGGGTCTACTCTGAGAAAGACCCAGCTGAATACCACCTCTCTTTAGCGTGGTGCAAGGGAGTCAGGGGTGTAGGTGAACTCAGTTTGTGATATATCAAAGTACTGAGTGGGATGCACAAAGAATTGACAGTGAACTAGGAAAGCTGCATAATGATTTGGCAAATGATTTGCTCCACGTGCAAAATCACATAAGAAAGTAGTTTCAACCCATCATTAACTTACACATGCGTGCATACATACATACGTAGAGTTTGGATTTGATATCCCGCCTTTCACTCCCTTTAAGGAGTCTCAAAGCGGTTAACATTCTCCTTTCCCTTCCTCCCCCACAACAAACACTCTGTGAGGTGAGTGGGGCTGAGAGACTTCAAAGAAGTGTGAGTGGCCCAAGGTCACCCAGCAGCTGCATGTGGAGGAGCGGAGACTCGAACCCGGTTCTCCAGATTACGAGACTACCGCTCTTAACCACTACACCACACTGGCATGTATATACATGCATGCATCATTTTATTTGAATGCTACCTTTCCACAGTTCAAACCATGCTCAACCTGGAAAAAATACACAACTACACCATAACAAAAGTAGCCATCAGCAATAAATTAAGCAGCAAAGATACAAAACGAAACTGAACCATTTCCACATAAATCACAAGAAAATCTAAAATAAAGGTACAAAAAAAAGCAACATTAGCAACAACACCCCACCGTGCCCCAACAATACCCGCTCCCCCCCAAAAAAAACAATACCCCAGCCCAAGAGTCTGTTCAGCAGCCTCAGGTTTTTGTAGCTGGAGTCAGTTAGGGCCAGGTGGGAAAAGGCCTGCAAGGCAGGGAGCGAGTCTTCCAGGACTCGCAGCCCTGATGCAAACATTGGCGAGAGTAATAGCGGGAGCAACTGTATTCTGAAATATCCCTTTCTGTTGCAGGACGGCTGCAAGAGCTGGATGACAATTTGAAAGGAGTTTTGATTAAAAGCAAAAGGAGCCAAGATTGAAGGACCCATCCAATTAATTCCATGTGCCCACGGGGGCTTAGAGCTTGTTTAGAGCCCCACCCACCATGCCATGCACAAATCTCTTTTGAGAGCAAGGAGGCTTCCAGAGCGGTTTGGGTATGGTGTGGGGGAGGGGAATGCTGTTCAAAGGTGGTGGTGAGGGGGAATCCCCACTGGGCATGCCCAGACTGTTCCATGTGCCTCATGAAGCTCTTTGGATCTGGGCCATTATCAATGGATGTGTGTGTGTGTGTGCGTGTGTGTGTGCATGAATACATGTATTACTGTAAAACACTGGAGTGGATACAAAGGTTTTCTTCTCCATGTACAAAATGCCTTCTGCTTACAGGAGGGCAGTTTAGCACCATGCAAGAACACTGGGGAGAAACATGGGTATAGCTAGGATTTATGTTAGGGTGGGGAAGACACCCACCCACCATCATCCTCTGTCTGGCTCTGTCTAGCAGAGTTGGAATGAAATGTTTTAAATTACTGTCTTTGGACCCCAAGCACTCAGGAAATCTGTCAAAATCTCCAGTCATTCAGAAAACAGATCTTCAACGCATCATTCAAGTGACCTCAGAGAGCATTTCAATTTCAAATATTCTGATTGCTTCTACTTTTAGTTAAGTCTATTTTTTTTATTTTGTTTAGGGGGCCAGCTGCCCCCATGGGGAGAAATCCAAAGGTGTCTTTCCGCTTGAGCAAGAGCTTGTGTAACCCAGGGCGGAGGCAGTATCCTGAGAATGCCGCAGTCCGTTCGGATGATGACACTGTGTGAACTCTTGCACCAGCATTTGTGGGGAAAAGCAAGCAGCTCTTTCTCTTCCACTTTTGGTTCTCTTCGATCCAAACTTCTTCTTCTTCTTCTTCTTCTTCTTCTTCTTCTTCTTCTTCTTCTTCCTCTTCCTCTTCCTCTTCCTCTTGTTTGGAACCTTTTTCCATGGCTTTTGCCCAGCTTTACTTAAGTAATCCAATTTTGAACGTGTATTTTGTGCCAAAGATGTACCACAACACATTTGCTTTCCCACTCAAGTAGCTTGCTGCAAGCCAACTGAAAAGACACCAAAATGACAAAGAAATTTGCATAATAAAAGATAAAACCACCTGACTATAGAAACCATCTTCCCAATGTTATTTTTCTCACATATTAAACAGCTCACCTTTTGCTATGTACATAAAGAACTCAGGGACACAGGGCCGGGACATGCATTTCCGTAAAATCTGCATATGCTAATTTTTGATTTATTTATTTTTATATAGTTCTTTTACTGAAAACCACAAGACAAGGTACAGGGGGGGGGAATAAGTAAGTGTTACTCAGAGTAGACCCATTGAAATTTTATGGACCTGACTCAGTCACGTTCATTAATTTCAGTGGGTCTACACATAAAACTTAGTTGAATTCAACCCAGTATGCACAGATGCCTGGTTGAAATTTATTGGGGTCTCAACCAGGACTTTATTTTGCAGTACCCCAGCTGCCCTATAAGCTAAGTTTCCATTTTTTAAAAAAGTGAGGAAGAAGCTGGAGATCTGGGGCTTGCCACAAAAGACTTGGGCTCTCTGGGTCACCCCTTAACCATCTTTGTGTTGTATCCACATGTAGATTAATTTCCCCCTTATCACTTATTATCTGTTACATATCCGGATGAATCTCTGAGTCCATCAGGCAAAAAAGGCACAACATCATTGCCCTTTCCTGGTACACAATGCAAGCATGTTTGATACAACTGATTTTCCCCAAGTGCAAATAGCAGTTCATGGATTCGTGTGTGAGAGCACCACTCTGTTTCTCCACACATTTCATAATGAGGAATCTGCTGGTTTCCAAATGTTAAAATCATCTAGAGAGCCCAGCAAGGGACAACCAGAACTAATCATTTTGGAGATGAATCGAGACATATAAAGAGCTGGGAATGGATTTTCTGAAAATCTTGATGTCAAGTTTAGCCACATAATTACCGCCCCCCCATTCCTGTCTTTCCCCTTAATCTCAGCTAGAAGCAAACCCTCCCCCTTCCACTAAAAATATGAAGAATTATTGTATGTTATGAATTATTGTATTCATATACAGTATATACTCCATTTTCAAACACAATGAGCACATAAGCAGGTACATACAACAATGCACATATCTATAAAAATATGTATGTATTCATATAAGTAACAACATTATGCAGCAGAAATATAGGACGGCACAGGGATCAACTTGTTTATATGTATTGTTGTGCATATATTGGCACATAATTAGTCAGACTATTATTTTTAAATCTGATAGTGTGCAAGGCACTCAGTACATATGCAAAGCTTGGACTGGGCCGGAATAATCAAATTCCATTTATAAATCCATGGAGGAGAGCATTTCAAGAACTTCCTCTCCCATAGTTCTAGTTACAGGTAGGTAGCCGTGTTGGTCTGCCGTAGTCGAAACAAAATAAAAAAATTCCTTCCAGCAGCACCTTAGAGACCAACTAAGTTTGTTATTGGTATGAGCTTTCGTGTGCATGCACGTGGTATCTAAAGAAGTGTGCATGCACACGAAAGCTCATACCAATAACAAACTTAGTTGGTCACTAAGGTACTACTGGAAGGAATTTTTTTATTTTGTTTCCTTTCCCATAGCAAATGCTAATGTTAACTCTTTCAGGTTGTGTGCCAACAGGGCTAGAAACTCCTGTCTTCCACTGCCTCCCGCAGTTTCCTCAAACTCATGCTGGTAGCTTCAAGAACACTGTCCAACCATCTCGTCCTCTGTCGTCCCCTTCTCCTTGTGCCCTCCATCTTTCCCAACATCAGGGTCTTTTCCAGGGGGTCTTCTCTTCTCATGAGGTGGCCAAAGTATTGGAGCCTCAGCTTCAGGATCTGTCCTTCCAGTGAGCACTCAGGGCTGATTTCCTTAAGAATGGATAGGTTTGATCTTCTTGCAGTCCATGGGACTCTCAAGAGTCTCCTCCAGCACCATAATTCAAAAGCATCAATTCTTCAGCGATCAGCCTTCTTTATGGTCCAGCTCTCGCATGGGTGGCACAGAACCTCATAAATTGCTGGGTCCTCCGTTTGCACATATCTTAAGATTTCTGCCTGCCCCTGACACTCAGGCTGGTAAACTGTAAGAAGCTGAATGGGCAACAGCCACTACAATGTCTCAGGGTGCTTGTCATTGTACCCAAAGCTTCTTTTCTCTAACCTTAACCAAAAGGGCCATTAATAAAAATGCCCTAACCCAACATGACCCCACCAGATATTGCTGAGCCACAACTTTCACCATGCCATGGACTGTGCCGCTTGGAGGTAATAATGGGAATTGGGAGTCCAAGCTGTCAAAACTGAGCACCCATCCAGCAGCACAGAGTTCTTTCCTTCGGCAATCGAAGGAAGGCAGCCAAAAAAATTCCACACCGGGCGATCAATTAATCCCGTACCGCCTGAAGGCCAGACAGATGAGGTAGTCCTGCTGGTTCTACCTCTAGCTGAGGCCAGGAAGAGGTGTGGCCACCTTAAGCAGACATACCTCTGGTGCCTCCCGATTGGCCAACTGGCAAGAAGCCATCGCCAGCTTAGCCCCACTTTGTTGCTGCACGCTCCGCTCTGACGAAAGGGGGGAGGCAAAGCTGCAGCTCCATGCATGGGCTGGGGAACATTGATTTCCTTCATATCTGCTGCACTGTGTAGCCGAAGGCAGAGGAGGTTTAGGATCAGAGTTTTCTTTCTCCATGCACTATCTTCCCAGATTGATGAGCCTCATCTGCCCTGTGCAGTAACCGGCTTCTTGACCATCAGCCCCGCTATTGGTCTCATCCGTTCCATCCGCCAAAGCTTGTCTTTGCACGCAGAATAAGTCCCCAGCCCACTGAGGGTTTGAGACCCACTGGCTACCCTCACCTGGATTAGCCAGCCAGTTGAAACTGTTCCCAGGGTGTGGCCGCTGTTGCATGATGACAGCTTCTAGGAGTCACAGGCGATTGCTGAGAGCAGGGTGGAGACCAAAGGTGGACAAACTACCCCAGAAGAAGCATGATGTGCTCCCTTGCCAGAGGTACCACCCCTCCCTTAACACCCCAAACAGCATACAATCTAAAAAAAAGTGACACGGAGGAAACAGCATAGGAAGCGGAAAGAGGAGTAAACAGAGGAAGAACACGTCCTTGTTTCCCATGCTATGGGCTTAAGCCAGCCTTTGCCATCCAGGCTGGCTGGGGCTGATGGGAATTGTAGCAGCCAGGGCTGATGGGAATGGTAGCACCAGGGGCTGATGGGAATTGTAGCAGCCAGGGCTGATGGGAATTGTAGCACCAGGGGCTGATGGGAATTGTAACACTAGGTTGTTGAAGACTGTGTTGTCTGTTTATTCAGTCATTTTTGTTCTCCATCAATCCTTCTGTGTCAAGGGCTTCATGCAAAATATGGGCCTTGAGGAGGGATTTGGAGTAAGTGAGAAAGGTGAGATCATGCAATTAGTGTATTGAAATGCTGCATATTTTGAGGGAGGGTAGGGTTGTCCCACATCTACACTGTAAACAAAAGAACAGTTTAACAAAGGGAAATTGTAATAATAATGTTAAGGGGTGGGTGTGTTTTAATCACTGTCAAGTATCATTGGAAACTAGAAAGATAAAACACTGGGCGAGGCAGGTGTAAGAAAAAGGTAAAATAGCCCTCTCAAGTAGTAGGTCAGTGACAGGTGAGCCCACCTGCTTAAATGAGTAATTATTACACATTGATTAGAAAGGGTACTCAGGGTGAATGCAAACACTATCGCTAAAAGGGAAAAAAAGAGAAATACTACTGCTGCCATCTGCTGTGAGTGAATCAAATCAAGCTACTTCTCTTTTGTGAAATTCAGGAAATGATAGCACATTGGTAGTTGTAGGGCACACACACTTCATAAAGGGACAATGGGGTGGGTTAGATGTCTTATTTTAACAGATCAATAGTAAAAGCTCCAGTAACTCTCCAAAGACTTTATTGTGCAAATGCACAGCACTCAGGAAGCTAATCGTCCCCTTGTCAATTAGCCCCATTGAAGCTAATCACCCTTTTTGTAGAAATCCCATTTCAAATGAATAGGCGCTGCAAAAGTGGCACAAAGAGTCTCTCCACCGCACCCAAATAATGTTTATCCTCTGCCCCCCCCCTTAAGGCTTTGTTTTGAATGAAGGGGGGGGGGGAGCTTTGACAAACACACCTACAACAGGTGAAACTGCCTCTTTCAGGGAAGAAGGTAAGAGCAGACACAGGCAGCAGTCTCACGCTTCATGGCCAATACGAATAGGACACACTTGTTTCTTTATTTTTTAAGCTTAATACACTGCTGGATTGCAAAAAAGCTCAAAGCAGTTCACAAAAGGAAAAACAGGAAAATTAATAATAATAATAATAATAATAATAATAATAATAATAATAATAATAATTATACCCCGCTCATCTGGCTGAGTTTCCCCAGCCACTCTGGGCGGCTTCCAATCAAGTATTAAAAACAATACAGCATTAAATATTAAAAACTTTCCTGAACAGGGCTGCCTTCAGCTGTCTTTTAAAGAGAAGATAGCTGCTTATTTCCTTCACATCTGAAGGGAGGGTGTTCCACAGGGCGGGCGCCACTACCGAGAAGGCCCTCTGTCTGGTTCCCTGTAACCTCACTTTTCGCAATGAGGGAACCGCCAGAAGGCCCTCGGCGCTGGATCTCAGTGTCCGGGCTGAACGATGGGGGTGGAGACACTCCTTCAGGTATACTGGACCGAGGCTGTTTAGGGCTTTAAAGGTCAGCACCAACACTTTGAACTGTGATTGGAAACGTACTGGGAGCCAATGCAGATCTCTCAGGACTGGTGTTATGTGGTCCCGGCGCCCATTCCCAGTCACCAGTCTAGCTGCCGCATTCTGGATTAATTGCAGTTTCCGGGTCACCTTCAAAGGTAGCCCCACGGAGAGCGCATTGCAGTAGTCCAAGCAGGAGATAACTAGAACATGCACCACTCTGGCGAGACAGTCTGCGGGCAGGTAGGGTCTTAAGTCTGCGTACCAGGTGGAGCTGGTAGACAGCCGCCCTGGACACAGAATTAAGAAAATGGCAATCCTATACAAAATATACTAAACTACCTCAGCTTTCTAAAACACCTGGGTTGGCTGGTCTAAACCTGTTTTTAGCAGGTTCCAAAGAGAATACAATGAAAATGCCTGCTGGATTCCAAAGTTCAAGTGCTGCCACGCTAGATGCAGAACAGTTATTATGTGGCACTTATAGCAGTGCCAATTCTCCCAATCAAAGCTGTCCAGTAGGCACAGGTGGGGCTAGGCAATCTTGGAGGTAAACTAGTCCAAAATTGTTAAGGGCTTTATATGCTAATAGTATCTCTTTGAACTTGGCCAGTGCAGATTTCTGAGCACAGGTGTCACGTGCACACAAGGCCTCAGTCCTACCTAGGTTTATGAGATCTGATGCCTCTGCTGGGATTTCTTGTTCTATTCTGGGTAGTGGTGAGGAAAGAGGGGGAAACTCGCAGGGAAGGCCATCGATGGCAATATCCCAAAGTTAAGCCACAATTTCCTCATGTGAAATAATGGAAACAACATAAGAAGATATCTAGATATTTCACCACATCATTGGGATATGTAAAGCAAACAAAGAACAGTAACAATTCACACCGTGATAGAATGCATTCATGGGTGTTGAAATTTTTATTTTTAAAACATAGGCTCAAAGTCCTGTATTAAATATACATGCTATTTAGACTTGCAAGTAATATACTAGCTAGAATAAGCTTTTACACTGCGTACCAGAAGGAAAAGAATTGAAACTCCTGAGGTTTCCAGGAGATGAAAATGAAATAAGGAAAATTGATTCAGTCCTTCCAGGAACGGGCTGTTCTGCTACAGGAACGTTCAGAGATTGATGATTTCAGACTGTTCTGTGGCAGCTTAGAGCCGACCTGCCCATCAGCTAAAAGCCACAAATTTTAGGCAAACCAAACCAAAAACCAGCAATATGATGGAAAGGAATCTGAGCATATCTACATAGCAAACTCATATCTGTTTTGTATTACTTTTACTGTCATGGCTCTCTTCCTGAAGGAATTCTGGGGATTTTAGTTTGGTGCAGAGAATTCTATGCTAAAGGTCCCTGGCGCTATCTCAAAGAAGTGCATTTTCCAGGTAAAAGAGACTTGCTGCAGAATCAGTTTAGGTCTGCAACATAGAAATATATATGCTTAAAATTGGCAAAATTGTGGATAAAGCTGTAGCTACAAGACACCCTCCTTTGTTCCAGCCATACCAGACACAATGCAAGGTAGCCAGGCAATTAGGAATGCGGGTGGCGCTGTGGGTTAAACCACAGAGCCTAGGACTTGCTGATCAGAAGGTCAGCGGTTTGAATCCCAGCAACAGGGTGAGCTCCTGTGCTCGGTCCCTGCTCCTGCCAACCTAGCAGCTCGAAAACACGTCAAAGTGCAAGCAGATAAATAGGTACCACTCCAGCAGGAAGGTAAACGGCGTTTCCGTGCGTTGCTCTGGTTCGCCAGAAGCGTCTTAGTCATGCTGGCCACATGACCCAGAAGCTGTACGTCGGCTCCCTCGGCCAATAAAGCGAGATGAGCACCGCAATCCCAGAGTCGGTCATGACTGGACCTAATGGTCAGGGGTCACTTTACCCTTTACCTTTACTAGCCAGGCAATTGCTGGGTATAAATAACTACAACACTCATCCAGATGAACAGTCTTTTGGTCTATGGTACCTTTACAGCCCTTTACCCTCCAAACTGCATCAAGTGTTAAGTAACTGGGAGAAGGACCATAGCAAGTTTATTAGATCGCTCCTAACAGGCTCTTCCAAATGCAGCTGATGACCCAGTCCCCAGTGTCAAGTGCAGCTCTTGACAATGTTTCTGAAACACATCTAAGTAATTCCAGTGCAGTTTGATCCTTTATGCCAAAGTCATGAGGTCAGCCAGATAAGCCCATCTGTCTTCAATTTGCCATGCCTGCCTCATCCGTACGGTGAAATCATACATTGCCAGTGCTGTTATCCATCAGTGAGGGGTAACCTACAAGCTTGCTGTTTAAAGAACACAGGTTAAAGGACTGTTATCAATTTTAACCTCAGAGTTCACTGCAAACAGTCATTGAGTTTCTCAGATATAGCAAATTAAAGGTCAAGGAACTCAAGTTTAGGCACAGAGGATTTCCTTTCACTTGCACTTCATCCTTGGCTGACATATGTAATGACTTTGAGATATCCTTCTTGTTCTTGACCCAGAGCTCCCCTACTAATCTTGTCAAGCCAGCATCTGTATGTAATATATGGCAGCTTCCACTCAGCAAACCCCAAGACACATTCAGTTGTCAGCACGTGTATTATGGGTTCAGCTGCTTCTTGATGATCATCAGTCCATTGATCTTTCAGTTCTGGACAACTCCAAGGCCATGGTATCCTTCCTTCCCTTCTTATACTGTTCCTATCAAAAGTGACACCAAAGGTTTATTACTAAGATAGTTCAGAGGCTCCCAAACTGTGGCCTGTGGACCACCAATGGTCCACAAGCTTCATTCAGGTGGTCTGCAGAGTGTCTGTGGATTTGTGGTTGAAGATGGGAAAGGGAACACCCATCTCATTACATCAGGCATAGGCAGACTCTGGCCCTCCAGATGTTTGGGACTACAATTCCCATCATTCTTAGCTAACAGGACCAGTGGTCACGGATGATGGGAACTGTAGTCCCAAACATCTGGAGGGCCGGAGTTTGACTATTCCTGCATTACATAGACATATTGGTTTTAACTGAATTTTACTTTATTGCATTACAAGTTGAATTATATGGAATACAATCAAATACAGTACAGTGGTACATTGGTTTGAGAACAGCTTATTTTATGAACACCTTGGAATAAGAACACTGTAAACCCAGAAGCAGGTGTTTCGGTCTGTGAACTTTGCCTTGGAATAGGAACATGTTTCCCTTCCTGTTGAGTGTGTTCCATTTGTAAATTGAGTCCCCCGGTGCTATGGGAAAGCACGCCTTGGTTTCAGAATGCTTTGGTTTAAGAACGGACTTCCAGAACGGATTAAGTTTGTAAACCAAGGTACCACTGTATATAAGAAATAAGCCAAAAACATACCATTAAATATCATCCAGCACCCAGCACAGTGTATTACAATTGTTACAACAGGCAGAAAAAGAAATCATTAAGTCATTTGTCAAGATGTTCAGCAGTTTTCAAGTGGTCCATGGGAATAAAGTCTGGGAACCACTGGGCTAGCCTAGTTCTAACTCAGACACTGCATTTTTGTCTGTACTGTACCACTTGAGAATGGACATGATGGAGAAACCCATAAACAAGCAAAACTAGCAAATCAAGGGGAAGGCTAGGATAGAACCTCTCACCCTGACAGGCTAGTTTTCTACGTGCAGGGATATTTCCCCCTTAGTGGAACATTCAGTAAGAAGAGTCTCCACCTGCAGTCTCAAGTAGTGCAGCCGAGACACAGGATGACCATCTCATCAGTAACCAGACCATTCTACAATGGTCCCAGAAACATCCTTACTGCTTTTAACCTTGAACAGTCCTTCAAAGCTGATAATTTGTCAGGGTTAGGTCATACACTTGCAACTTCAACAACTCATCTGGGACCAGCTGATATTTGACTTTTCCACTCCCAGTCCCGTTTTCTATTAGAAGCCATTCCATCTTGTCATCAAATATTTGTGCAGTTTTATGAGGAATTATTGCCTGAATTTGCTTGTTTTCCTGATCCTTCCCCAACTCTTTCCCCTTCTGAATGTGCCTGTTAGATTGGAAGTCTTCAGGCAGGAACCTAGTTGATATTGCTATTGTTTATCATTATCAAAACTTTGCTATGAAGCTTCCATCTTATGCTCAGCATTGTGTCAATAAAAACCTTGTGTCGCATAAACCCCATCAGTGATCTTCATTCCAAGGAAACTCATCCTGAGCTGGAACTGCTGCAACATCTTCCTCCTTAAAGACCAGAGTGCATCCTTCCGTATTCCAAAACTTTAGCAGATGTTCTGAAGAACTTGCACTTGGGAACTGACAGTTTTAATCCTGCTCCACTAAACATGGAAGAACCTTCATACATCTTGCTTAAGGATCATCAGTGGTTTCTGAAAATATTAAGTAATCCAAGAATCCTATGACTTCAGTGATACTGATGTCATTCTTAACATGTTCCACCATTGTTTGGAAGACTGCCAGAGCATTTGTCAACCCCTGTGGCATCATCATAGGAAACTGCCAAATATCCACCGTAGTAATAGATGATGTTTTGAGTCTTTCTTCTTTTCCTACTGCAATCTCATGACATTCACTCTTCAAGTCAAATTCAGGCTCCTTCTATGCCTGGTAAAAGATAAGCATTCTATATGCCTAAACTGTTCAGAAGCCTTTAGTCCATCACGATTATCAACGAATTTGTCTTCTTCCTGATTAGAACAATGGGAGATGCATACAGACCAAGTTGACACCTCTTTGAGGCCATGATCCTAATGCTCAAAATCAACTGGAGAAACTGTTATTGTTATTTCATAGGAGGGTATATTATCTGGTGTACACATGGCCCAAATCTAAGCCAATGTTTGGAAAGAAGCTGATTCTGTTTCACGTGATTCTCTTTTCTATAAAAATGGTTAATATTCAGACTTTATGGGTGCATCACTCAAAGTCTAAGGGAAGGGACTGCTTTTCTCTTCTAGCATTGCTCCGATGTATTACGTGAAAATACATGTGTTACGTGAAAATACACACACATACCTGGAAGTAAGCCTCAATGAGTAGACGTGAATAGGGTTGTGCTGCCTCTTTGTAATTTCCCCTTCTGCAATCATACATTTGTGCAATGTAATTTCATGAGAAACCACATTCTGCAGCTGCATAGTGACAGTATAGTAAAGTGCAGCAGATATCCTGGAGACCTGAGTTTTTTAATCACAAGATCCCCGGGAAAACATCTGTTGTCTGTGTGTTCTAATATAGCACTGGTCAATGAGGTGACCTACAGATGATTTTGGATGACAACTCTCCTCAGCCCCAGCCAGGCACCAGGGTGATGACTATTCTCATATCATCTCAACTAGATCATTTTTTTAAGCTATGTCAGTTCCTGACAGTTCCAGTAACCTCATCTGGAGATAGTTCTACTTGCTTTCTTCCATTCTACCACCCTTGCCATAAGTTCATTCTGTAACTTTTCTGTTCACTCACCTCAACCCAAATAGCATGAATCTAAAGTCTCTTTTGGAAAGTTGGGGTTACTAAGTGTCCATAGTCATCAATTAACTTGCTTAAAACATTATTGCAATGAGTTTTTTTTTTAGTTTGACTATATCTTCTTGGCTTTTTGGCTCTTAGAAAAGTAGCTTCATGTTGCTGTGACCCTCCATTAATTTGTGAGTCAACTCAACACCATAAATCTACCCATAAAGCAAACCACTGCCATTTTGTTTGCTTGCTTTACTTCAGGTGTATAGCACCCAATAACAGTATTTGTTAACATTCTTCTATTTTTACAAACATATAGTTGTATACATATTCCACTAGTCTCCACAAAGTTCCAGTCCTATAGTTTTGTGTTAGCAAGATCTAAATGCCTTTGATTCCTTCTTGCTTGTTTCTCAGGCTGCTCCCTTGATAATTCCCTCCAGTATGGCATATAGCCTCCATGATATACCTACATGATGTAGGGGCGTGGGTGGTGCTGTGGTCTAAACCACTGAATTTCTTGAGCTTGCCAATCGGAAGGTTGGCGGTTTGAACCCTGCAACGGGGTGAGCTCCCATTGCTCTGTCCCAGCTCCTGCCAACCTAGTAGTTCAAAAGCACACCAGTGCAAGTAGATAAATAGGTACCATAACCGACGTTTCCATGCACTCTGGTTTCCGTCATGGTGTCCCATTGTGCCAGAAGCGGTTTAGTCCTGCTGGCCACATGACCTACAAAACTGTCTGTGGACAAACTCCGGCTCCCTCGGCCTGAAAGTGAGATGAGTGCCGCACCCCATAGTCGCCTTTGACTGGACTTAACCGTCCAGGGGTCCTTTACCTTTCCCCCCCATGCTACTTCTCTCTAGGCAGACTATGAGATAAACACTCAACAGGTCCCCTGTACCCCAGTGCTCACCTGTGCCCACAATAACTTTTACAACATTTGAAACAATGCAGTACTCAAAGCTCATGATATAACATTCCCATAACTTTTACATCAAACCCAAGTGGTTGAATGTATTTGATATTTGCATTAACAGAGAGTAATGGCTAGATCATAAACGCTTCTCCATTATTTGAGCCTTTTAAAATTCATCCATCTTGGGAGAAAGATGCAATCACGACAAAATCTGCGGAAGCCTCATGCCACGTGGTTCGGTTTCACAAATGCAAACTCTTTCTTACTGCAACAGCTACACATAAATTAAGATTTCAATCCTGTACACAGTTATTTGGGAATGAACCCCATTGAAAACAAAGGAACTTACTTCTTCTGAGTAGACATGTTGCACTGCAAATATCTCAGGGCAGAGAAAGCCAGAGGGCAAAGAAAACAATGCGATTTGAAACTCCCCAATTGTTTAATTTATTTGTCCTTGTTTCTCCTGTAACTTAACTGCAAAAAAATATTACAAAACTAGTTTTCTTTCTCCAGAATCAATAACATGAATTGTGCCAAGTGGTGTAGTAGTTCACACAGAAAGACTTTGAAAGGAATTAGGTCGATTTAGGAAATATACTTCCAGCTTCCAATTCCTGCAACTGCTAGCAGCTGGGAAAGAGGAAAGCTAATATTATAGCGCCACAACACTGGAAGGCTATAATTTCTATTCCGTTTGAATTTAAGATTGAAAAAGCATTTCCCTCGCTTAGTAAATTCCATGAATCCTTGCCATCTCAGTTTCCATTTTAACATAAAAATAGAAACCGTCTGCTGGTCTTGTTTCCAAGTTATTCTGAGGAAAAGTTAGAGGGTTGTTTGGTAAACTTTTAGCACTACAATTTAACAGACTTGACCTTAGAGCAAGTAGGGCTCCATCCACTGCGTGTTTTAAACTATTCCACGAGTGTCTTCCCATTATATTATATCTGTATCATCATCTGCTTTCGTCAAAAGACATAGCGCCTTGCATTTAGAATCTAACAGCTTAGTTCTTCAATCCGCAAAATCTCTAGCTCCGAGTTGTGGAGGACTTTGCTTGTGAGAACCACACATTCCTGTATTTCTAGTGAAAAGCTAGCGTTTAATTTTTATGGTAAACTCATTTTTTCAACAACCAGAAACTTAATTCATCCAGAAGGGAATTGGGTATTTTATACTTTTTTTAAAAAAATCATTTTAAAAGTTTTTTTATTAAATGTTACCCCCCCCCCAAAAAAAATGAATAGAAAAAAAGAAATAGAAACAATACATAAGCATACATAAAAACATTTTATCTACACAATTTTCCAGAATGCAAACTAGAAAAGAAGAAAGGCAAAAGATAAAAGAAAGAAACAAGAAAAAGAATGAAGAGAAAAAAAAATACTTTTCATAATCGATTATTCCAAATTCATACTTCAAACATTACAATATTTAAATCCTAGTTAAAATATTATAAAAGACTTCCACCGCATTCACCACACATCTCTTGGTTCTCTAATTCACCTTTACATCTGTTCTTCAGTTACTTCCTTTCCTTAAATTCTTTCATAGTCCATCTAATCTTTGTATTCTCTGTATTCTTCACAAGGTTAGTTTAAGCACAACCAAACTTTCGTGTTTGATACAGGGGTATTTTATACTTTAAATTTAAACTGTTAATATTAATGGGGTCAGATGAATACAGTGAAAACTTTCATGCTGTGATACATTTGTTAGCAAACTCCTTTTCCATTTTTGCAATTGTTGTTGTTGTTTAGTCGTTTAGTTGTGTCCGACTCTTCGTGACCCCATGGACCAGAGCACGCCAGGACCTTCCAAATATCTCCTGTCCAAGCTCACCATTTTTGAGCCTTTTAAATACCTGTTTGGTGCCTCTTGGCATCAGTGACATCAGAATACTTTTTTTTAAAAAAACACACACACTGCCATCTTCTTTTCGTTAATATATGATCTCAGCCAATCACAGATCATGAAGGTAGCACAACTGTATCACAAAACCAAATGGATTTGGCTCCATGACGATAAAATGAATCCATGTAGCCAATCATATCTGACTCCATCATGACATCACAAAGAATATTCAGAGCGAGGTCATGAAGTCATTTGCTCATTCTGAATGGCAAAACAGTTATCAGTGGTTTGCAGCTCCCTGCAAATGTGGTGCTTTTCACAGTGGGAGAAAGCACTGTATTTTTTGCTCTATAAGACGTACCAGACGACAAGACGCACCTAGTTTTTGGAGGAGGAAAACAAGAAAAAAAGTATTGTGGATCACTGCGCAGTGAAAACAGCAATCCCTCTTGCTGTTCTGGCTTCTGGGACAGCTGTGCAGCCCGCATTCGCTCCATAAGACGCACACACATTTCCCCTTATTAGGAGGGAAAAAAGTGTGTCTTATAGAGCAAAAAATACGGTATTTGTCAGAGGTGTTCCCCTTCCATTCTGACTCTGCTCTACCTCTATGACCTAAAATGAGATGCCACCTCCCAGGACATCCACAGGCTCATGTAGCCCGTGGGATAATCTAGCAACATCAGATTTGCTAGTATGCAATGTAAAAACATCAGATCGCAGATGAAAGCGGTTTGTGGGCAATTTGGTAGGTGGAAGGGGGTCAGTGATAGCATATACTGAACTGACTCCCCTAAAACAATTTTTACTCCCTGCAGAACACCAGATGAGTGGTGATTTGAAAACCTGGGCTAATCCATCCTAAAGTGGCATTTCTGGCCCTTGAGGTGAATGGGAAAAAGCAGAAGATCACCCACTTTAGCTCCATTGACTTAGATGGCTTTGGGTAGGGCGAGGAGCCTGAAGCCATCTTGGTGTTGTTGTCTCATACAGTATATATTGGTGATTTGTTTAAATACAGTGGTGCCTCGCAAGACGAAAAGAATCCGTTCTGTGATTCTCTTCGTCTAGTGGTTTTTTCGTCTTGCGAAGCAAGCCCATTGACGGATTAGTGGATTAGCGCTATTAGCGGCTTTTAGCGGCTTATCTGCTTATTGGATCAGCTGATAAGCAGCTTAGCGGCTTAGAAAAAAGGGGGGGGAACCCGCAGGAACTCGCAAGACATTTTCGTCTTGCGAAGCAAGCCCATAGGAGATCCGTTTTGCGAAGCACCTCCAAAACGGAAAACTCTTTCGTCTAGCGAGTTTTCCGTCTTGCGAGGCATTCGTCTTGCGGGGCACCACTGTACAGTCATACCTCAGGTTACAGACGCTTCAGGTTCCGTTTTTTCAGGTTATGGACTGCCGAAACCCGGAAGTACCGGAACGGGTTACTTCCAGGTTTCGGCAGTTGTGCAGAAGTGCTAAATCACACTTTGCGCATGCACAGAAGCACCGAATCGCAACCCGCGTTTGCGCAGATGTGGGTTGCGAACGCTGCAGGTTGCGGACATGCATCCCACACACAGATCACATTTGCAACCCAAGAGTCCACTGTACATTGTTCAGACACTTCTGCCCGGGCAGCTGTGTCACCAAAATCATGAGCTCTCAACTTAGTTCAGCCTTTGGACTCAGCTGTGTTATCCAGTGGGTTCTCTGAGACCCAAACTAAGCATCACATAGAGTGGTGACACTTCTCTGGGATACAGCAGATTACTATTTTTTAAAGCACATAGCTTATTATCATACATGGATGTCAATTTTTAATGCCTTCCATTACAGAGGAGGAAGAAGGTTCTTGGATTCTTCGGGAGGTTCATTAAAATGAAACTGGAGCATAAGTTTCCTATTTGTACAGGTGGCTCCTTTCGGAGCTGAAGTTAGTTCCGCAGACTTTGGGGGCTTCTTTTTTCCTTTTCCTCCCACAACACTGCATCTAAGATGGAGAGAGAGAATGAAAAGGCTATTTGCAGCACACCTTGACTTGTGAAACAAGTACAGGTGGTCCTCTCTATCTTTGGTAAATACATATATTTTTTTATTCTGGCAGGTATAGGTAGCTGCCTGCCAAGAATCTGGCTTTTTATGCTTTCTTCTCAATGTACTTGTCACTGATGCATTTCTGCTGTATTTTACAGTAGGTAAAGGTAAATGGACCCCTGACCATTAGGTCCAGTCGTGGCCGACTCTGGGGTTGCGGCGCTCATCTCGCTTTATTGGCCAAAGGAGACGGTATACAGCTTTTGGGTCATGCGGCCAGCAGGACTAAGCCGTTTCTGGTGAACCAGAGCAGCGCACGGAAACGCCGCTTACCTTCCCGCTGGAGCGATACCTATTTATCTACTTGCACTTTGACGTGCTTTCAAACTGCTAGGTTGGCAGGAGCTGGGACCCAGCAATGGGAGCTCACCCCGTTGCGGAGATTCAAACCACAGACCTTCTGTTCGGCAAGTCCTAGGCTCTGTGGTTTAACCCACAGCGCCACCCGCGTCCCTGTATTTTACAGTACTGTGACTTTATTTGGCCAACTTTCTGGAGGCAGCATGGCAGTAATGGGTGGGCCCAACCCAAGCACACTCTTGGATGTGTGAACAGAATTTGTACAACATCTGGAGGACTCTATGTCCCATAGTTTAACACTTCAGAGCCAGTGTGGTGTAGTGGTTAAGAGCTGTAGTCTCGTAATCTGGTGAACCAGGTTCGCCTCTCCACTCCTCCACATGCAGCTGCTGGGTGACCTTGGGCTAGTCACACTTCTCTGAAGCCTCTCAGCCCCACTCACCTCACAGAGTGTTTGTTGTGGGGGAGGAAGGGAAAGGAGAATGTTAGCCGCTTTGAGACTCCTTAAAGGGAGTGAAAGGCGGGATATCAAATCCAAACTCTTCTTCTTCTCTTCTTCATCTATCGTGCTTATTAAGCCGAATAAAGTGCAATTGCTATAGTGCTAAAGCAACAATACTTAAATTAATTTGGAAGATTTATGCTCTGCTTTTCAATCCTACTATCGTAATAGCTTACAAGCAACAAATAATGCAAAAAACAAGAACCCTGAACTCTCCTTTCCCACCCCGCAGCCCCATGTCCTCTGATTGACTGATGGGGCCAGAGTGAATCTCATTTTAGCTCTGCAGTCCCAGGGCAACTGGAAGTTGGAACAGACTCTTCTTCCTGGCAGGGAGAGCAGAAGCCAACCTCTTTTAGCTGCTCCTTCACTGGCCAATGGATGGGGCCAAGTTCTTGCCATGATCTTCTTCCTTAGAGGAGTGAGGTACAGTCATCCTTGGCCAGAAGCAGAGGCCAAAATATACTATGAAACATCTTAGCATGTACAGATAGAAGATAGCATTCAGGTTTATTTAACCCCTCTCACTTCAACATTAAAGAGAGTCATACTGAGAGGAAGACCTCTGCTTTGTCGAAACCTCTGGCCACTTTAAATTGGCAACATTTCTTCAAGGATCCCAGGTATCAGAGAGCCAATTCACCAACAGAGGGAGAGTTTCAACTTTCCAAAATGTGGAGATCACCTGCTTGACTCCTGGAAAGGTAAGCAGTTTGGAGGGGCTGTTTATGTGCCTGGTATGCATGACTAGTTGAGAACAACTAGTATTTTTTTCTAATATCTTTAATTAACTTTAGGTCTACTTCCCAGAAGGATTGTTGAGCAGAGACTGCGTAGTTTCCAATAACGAGTCCTCCCTAACCTATATTAGTTGCTAATTGCTTTCATGCCCCAGAAGTTTACAGGAGCACAGCAATTGTGAAAGCAGTTGTTGAAGTCTGCTAGCTCCTTCCTGTTCATGTAATACCATAAAGGACACCTCGGGTTTTCCTTTCACTTGCAACCTTTAAAGATTACATTACTTGACGAATCACCATCCAAATTAGTCGTCCAGACATGGAAGCACAGCAGTTCAAGCAACACCCAAGAAATCTGTGGTAGGGCTTCACATACTGTGTGACTATTGCTATAATTATGACCACTCTGGGTAGGTGTTCAGTGATTCTAAATGATTAACTAACCATATGCTTTCTATTTATAAAAAAAGTGCCAACACTTTTTTTTTAGTCAACTCGTCTGAGCTAAATGAAGTGATGAAAAGTCAAACCCTGATCACCTGAAATGGCATGCCAAGTCCTGCGCATGATTTGGACAAAATCAATAGTAAAAGTAGCGGATCTGTCGGAAATACCAAGATTATTATTTTTTAAACCCAAATAAACAAAAGAGATCAAATTTTCAGCACAATATTGTTTCAGTAATAACCCTTGTCTGGTTATTAATTCACTTAAATCCAACTATGAATATGAATGGTGGTTTTTGCCAGACACCATCTTCCGGTTATCATCACCCAACACACCACATCTTTAATGAGGTGGAATTGGTGTTTGTTCAGACTGCCAGGAGAGCGCAACTCTTCCAGCTGACCCAATCTGCTTCATCTCACTGGACTGCTCAAAAAGCAAAGAAGCACACATATTTTTGGTAAATGAAGTACAACGGCATGCTTGATCTCTTAACACTACAGTGTTAGAGTAATCCATATAAATGCTGAGCAAGATTTTACTGGCACTTTCCCACATGACCTTTGGGACATCCTTATAGAGTAGAAAGCTAAATAAGAAACACACACACACACACACACACACACAATCAGTCAGCATATGTTAGGAATCTGGTCCTATGCTGGTCTCTTCAGCTACTGAAACAGTTTTCATGCATGTTGGCATAACGTGGGTTGCCAGTACCCACACAGAGGGTTGGGTGAGAGGGAGGGAGGGAAATGGATGCAGTACACATTCAACTGCCTAATGGCGCCTGCGTCACCCAGGAGATCGCAGCCACAGAGATAAGAAAAGAAGAGGCATTCCGTTGTCTGGAGAGGTCAGTTCCTGGTTTGCATGGGGAAGCTGTTTTCAATGGAGCCCAGCAATGGAAGTACACAGCTGTACTGAGGCAGCATCAGAATTTTTGTCCCCCTAATGATTTTGCACCCGGGGCAACTGCCCCTGTGCCCCCCCATGCTACGCCACTATTCATGCAGTCTTCTCTGAGCTGGCCCCTTTCCCAGGACTGGACCAAGGCTGATATGCTGGAGACACATGCTCCGCAGGGTAACTTATGCCCTAGTTATTTATTTATTTATTTATTTATTTATTTATTTATTTATTTATTTACGGCTATTAGCCCATAAAATATGTACAAACATAAAAAAGCACAAAGGCTTAAAAACCGAAATATCTGACAACAGAAGGTGAGCACTGCGATGCAAGGGTGGGTCATTGGGCAGAGCCAAGGAACAGGATGTGGCCCGGAGAGCTCCAAGGGACGGTTCACAGAAAAGGAAAACAGAAAAGGAAAACTGAACTATGCCCTAGTTAGAAAACGACCTCTTGCTGGGAAAAACTTCACACCCTCCTACATAAAACTATACAGTGGTACCTCTCAAGACGAATGCCTCGCAAGACAAAAAACTCGCTAGACGAAAGGGTTTTTTGTTTTTTGAGCTGCTTCGCAAGACGAATTTCCCTATGGGCTTGCTTCGCAAGACGGAAACGTCTTGCAAGTTTGTTTCCTTTTTCTTAACACCGTTAATACAGTTGCGACTTGACTTCGAGGGGCAACTCATAGAACGCGGTGTGGTAGCCTTTTTTGAGGTTTTTGAAGACTTTGGTGATTTTTGAAGCTTTTCCAAAACTTTCCCGACACCATGCTTCGCAAGACGAAAAAAACCACAAGACGACAAAACTCGCGGAACGAATTAATTTCGTCTTGCGAGGCACCACTGTACATGCTAGAATACAGCTTGACATAGAGAGCAGTGATGGAAGATGTGGCCCTGCGATTCTTGCTGTCTGGCTCTTGGGACTACTCTCACTTGGCCCAGCTTTGTACCCGAAATATTTTTGCCTGGCTGAGATGGTCTACTCTGATATTGGCTCCTGGTTGTCTAGATGGAGGATATAATCAGTGGCGTAGCGTGGGGGGTGCAGGGGGGGCGGCCGCACCGGGCGCAACATCGGGGGGGCACGCTCGCACTCGCAGCTCTCTGCCCCTACCTGGCTCACTCACTCTAGGGGGCGCAAATTACTTGCCTTGCCCCAGGTGCTGACAACCCACGCTACGCCACTGGATATAATCATAGAATTGTAGAACCACAAGGGTCATCTGGTCCAACTTCTTGCAATGGAGGAAACTTCTGCCCCACAGGGGACTTCAACCCATGAAACTGAGATTAAGAGTCTCATGCTCTACCGACTGAGCTACCAATATTGTATATGTGTGTGTGTGTGTATCTTACAAGAAACTGGCCTACTGTACAAAGATAAAATTTTTGCTTCATTCAGAATAAGGCTCACCCCTCAGGCTGAAAAGGGTTCCTCTCCACTGATGTAAACCTTCCAACAGGCAGGGGGATTCCCCACTCAAGTGAGGAGTGCTTCACTCACAACTAGTATAGCTCAGTCACTTAAATATTCTGGGCCACAGTCAACTAAATATTTGTGCTAGTGGGAGCCAGTACACCTATTCCCCTGGACGGTTAAGTCCAGTCAAAGGTAACTATGGGGTTGCGGTGCCGGCGTTTGTCTGCAGACAGCTTTCCAGGTCATGTGGCCAGCAGGACTTAACCACTTCTGGCACAATGGGACACCGTGACAGAAGCCAAAGTGCGCGGAAACGCCCTTTACCTTCCCACCACACTGGTACCTATTTATCTACTTGCACTGGCATGCTTTCGAACTGCTCGGTTGGCAGGAGCTGGGACAGAGCAATGGGAGCTCACCCCATCACGGGGATTTGAATCACCGACCTTCTGATTGGCAAACCCAAGAGGCTCAGTGGTTTAGACCACAGCGCCACCCACGTCCCATAGTCACCTTCGACTGGACTTAACCATCCAGGGGTCCTTTACCTTTTTACCTACACTGAATAACACCCCACAAACATCAAATGAATATGCATAAGTTGGGGCTGGCGTGGTGTCTGACACCTGCCCACAAACCTGTCTGTTTGCTTCCTCCCCCCAAAAATATTATACAGGGCTCTAGCTATGACAGCATTCCGTCACACTCCAGCATGAAATAGAGCCCATGTGGAATAGTGGTTGGAGTCTTAGACTAGAGACCTGGGAAAAGGAGGGTCAAGTCCTCACTCGGCACACTGGGTGACCTTGGGCCAGGCAGACACTCCCAGCCTAAGCTACTTCACATGGTTATAGTGGTGATGAAATGGGGAGTTGGAGAACCGGGCATAGCATAATGAGCTCCTTGGAATAAAAGGTGAGGTATAAATGTCATGAATGAATGAATGAATGAATGAATGAATGAATGAATGAATGTTGCCCCAACTATGTAAAGTAACATTTAAAGGTCCTCTTAAAAGGTAAAGGGACCCCTGACCATTAGGTCCAGTCGTGACCGACTCTGGGGTTGTGGCGCTCATCTCGCTTTATTGGCCAAGGGAGCCGGCGTACAGCTTCCAGGTCATGGCGAACCAGAGCAGCGCACGGAAATGCCGTTTACCTTCCCACCGGAACAGTACCTATTTATCTACTTGCACTTTGACGTGGTTTCGAACTGTTAGGTTGGCAGGAGCAGGGACCGAGCAACGGAAGCTCACCCCATCGCGGGGATTCGAACCGCTGACCTTCTGATCGGCAAGCCCTAGGCTCTGTGGTTTAGACCACAGCGCCACCTGCGTCTTAGCAGAGGTTAAATCCCACACTTCACGCATCAGCACCCACCAGAAGACCTAAAATGTAACAATGGGTGGTTGGCTTTTCATCCCCCGAGACTTCTCTATTCAAAGTGCCATCTTGTCCCCAGTTGTGTTTAATGAATATACGAAGTTGTTCGGCAACATCCAGAGGTAGAGCCTTAGGTGTCATACCATATGCTAAATAACCCATAGCTGTTACTCACATTCTCATTCTCCCCTGCCCCTGGGTCCTATAATCTGGTTTCTTATCCATTGTTTGATCATGCCATGAAACTGGATGTAAGCGAGTCAAAAGAGAAGGAGAGAGAATCTCAGTCAAGACTGAAGCATTAATGGTCAGATAGACTCATCATTTGGAGTTGCATAATAGGTAGTGTTCACCTTCCCTCAGACTGGTGGTTGTTGAGTGCTCCTAATTATACATGCAAACACAGGTTATGGAGATGAGCAAGGAGCCATTTTCATCAGACGAACCTGGTGAGATTTGTCCAATTCAGATCTAGCAATGGCAATTAATGGCTTTGCAATCTTGAGGTTAGATTACGGATGATGAATTTTAGGCAAGACTGGCCTTGCTTTCTTGGTGCATAATGACCTCCTCCCGAGAAGAGAACACACTGCATCCATGTTCCAGCACCTGCAAAGGCTCACTATTACCTTTTCTGCAAAATTCAAGGTGCCGGTTCTGAATTATTAAGCTCTAACTGGCTTGGATCCCACACACTTTCAGATTCACCCTCTCAGTGAACTTCAAGGCTCAATGAGGATTACCCCACACCCTTCTGAGTGGTAGCCCCTAGTCACACACACCCTTTATGATGTTGTAGCATGACATTTGCCAGTCACCATTTGCGGAGTGAAGTAGGACCGTTTTTCGATAGCCTCACAACTGGCAAATTGAAGGTCAGCGGTTCGAATCCCCGTGACGGGGTGAGCTCCTGTTGCTCGGTCCCTGCTCCTGCCAACCTAGCAGTTCGAAAGCACGTCAAAGTGCAAGTAGATAAATAGGTACCACTCCGGCGGGAAGGTAAACGGCGTTTCCATGCACTGCTCTGGTTCACCAGAAGCGACTTAGTCATGCTGGCCACATGACCCAGAAGCTGTACGCCGGCTCCCTCGGCCAATAAAGCAAAATGAGCGCCGCAACCCCAGAGTCAGCCACAACTGGACCTAATGGTCAGGGGTCCCTTTACCTTTACCCCACACTATGAAAGTTGTGGGGAAGAATCAATTCATTCAGTGTGATAATATTTGGTGTAACACAGTTACAGTTGCCAGGCGCAGGGAGACAGGCTAACCCAGGGAACCTCCTGAGGCATCTCTTTGATAAGGGGACCTTATCCCAATGACATCTCACACCCTACTAACAAAAGGGGCTACTTGCTCTTGAACCCTGTTCATTTCATTACATCTGTGGCTGGCAAGTCCAGATGACATGGGGTGATCAGGTGTCTCCTCAGCAATGCCTTCAAGGGGTGCTGACAAAGACAAACACAGATCAGTCAGCAGATTTTCTGCCACTTGGAGCCAGAATGGAATGGTCCATGTCAGATAAATAGCGAAACGGGTATTCTTCAGATCAGGTACCTATGCTGAAGGGTTGGTAGCTTTCCAACATATTTATCCCCTTTGCTGCTTTTTGCTAAGTTAAGAAAGCTGGTGTCCATGCCTCATACTATCATCATGACTATTATTGGGGGTTAGGGGGAACAACGTGTGTTTGCACAATTTTATGGGTACCTCACTAGCATCAGTTAATCCAACAGATCAAATTAGCAGGAAATGCAATATAAAGGCCATTCGAATGCATTTCCCCATTTAATCGCTTCTGAAGCGATACCATTTGGGAGGGCAGGAATCAGGCGCTTGTAAATATGTATCCAAGGCTGGCAAGAAACAATTCTGTATGCTCTGCATTACTGCACTAATCCTCTTTAATTTTTCTTAAAAATAGAAAGTCTGTACACCACGTAAGTAGGCAGCCTGCAAGCCATTTTATTTTCTTTAGAGTAGAACTTGTGTTGCAAATGGCAGGAAGCCATGAGCCACAAAAATAAAACCATTCTAACCCTAGTGCTAAGTAAGGAAAACAAAGATGTCTCAGCAATTAGCAATATTATATATGTTAGTACTAAGTAACAACAGATGTTTCAACCAGAGCCCAGTACATTCCTCGCAATCCTTCAGAAACCAAAAGCCTCTTGCCGTTGCTATACATTACAATTATCTTGGGCTTTCAGTCCTTGCAAATGCATTCTGAGTGGCGAATGCTAAAGTTTGTTAGTATCGGGTGGCTCTTACCTGTAGCTACATCAGCATGCAGCATACTTCTGCTGACTTAACAGACTAGCAACAAGTGTGCTCTGTAAAGACATGCGCAGGCTATGAGTCATTAGCAAGCATGCAAAGCTAATTGGCAAAACACTCATAAAAGATTCTGAAGGTGGGTTAATTACAATTCATTACGTAAACTGTCCCTGGGCTATTGTTAAAAAAAAAAATGCATTAACTTTCAAGGTCCAGTATTTTATGATTCACTTTGCCATGTTGTGAGAAAGTCTTTGTATCAAACTACATTCATTACAATTCAGGCCACAAAAGCCTTTACGGGGTTTCTTGACATTATTTCCATCCTTGTTATATAGGAATTCATATGGGCTGCACATTGCTAACAACTGGCAAAAAGTCAAAAAACATTTATGGTATTTTCTTACCATATACACAGGCCAGCTTTAAAAGCTACAAAATTTAATTGCTTCCCCTTTCCCATTTGTTCCTTTTAGCAAATAAAAAGTTGAGGGTGGAGATACGATGGCAGGCTTGCAGCAGGCAAGAAGACTGCATTTTTGATTGCCCAATTGATCTTCACGGACTTTGCCTATCTGACATGCAGACACTCTCTATGAGTCCGTCATCGGGAGAAATACAGGATGGCTAAACAATAGAATAAACGCTCAGTGCAGCATTGCGATAAACATACCCGATTGCCAAAACTGCCAAAGCAAATTATGTTGGTGCAGCAGGCTGGTAGGTACACTCAAATTGTTCATATCTAATATTTATTGATAGAGCAGCCTGTCCATCGAAGCTGAGCTGGACAAGTGTATTAGCAACTCAAGTACAGTGGTACCTTGGGTTACATATGCTTCAGGTTACATATGCTTCAGGTTACAGACTCCGCTAACCCAGAAATATTGCTTCAGGTTAAGAACTTTGCTTCAGGATGAGAACAGAAATTGGGCTCCGGTGGCGCGACGTTAGCGGGAGGCCCCATTAGCTAAAGTGGTGCTTCACGTTAAGAACAGTTTCAGGTTAAGTATGGACCTCCGGAACGAATTAAGTACTTAACCTGAGGTACCACTGTCCATCAATGGCTCACGTCTCCAAAAGGGTATGGAAGAATGTGATACTAATGTCCAATGCGAAGATGAAGGTCTACTAGGCTTGTGTGTTGAGCATGCTGCATTATGGAAGTGAGTCATGGGCAACTTACAACTGTGAGGAGCAATGCCTCAAACCATCCCCATGGGCTGTGTCAGAAAGATTTTGGGTATCACACGGCAGTACAAAGATGTGCTCTCCCAAGTCCACATTCCCAACATGTTTGCACTCCTGTCTCAGTGACATCTAGAAGAAGAAGAGTTTAGATTTGATATCCCGCCTTTCACTCCCCTTAAGGAGTCTCAAAGCGGCTAACATTCTCCTTTCCCTTTCTCCCCCACAACAAACACTGTGTGAGGTGAGTGGGGCTGAGAGACTTCAGAGAAGTGTGACTAGCCCAAGGTCACCCAGCAGCTGCATGTGGAGGAGCGGAGACGCGAACATGGTTCACCAGATTATGAGTCCACTGCTCTTAACCACTACACCACACTGGCTCTCACCACATCTACGGCGGGTTGGTCATGTCTACAGAATGGAAGATGGCAAGATCCCCAAGGATGCACTCTACAGGGAACTGGCTCCAAGCACCAAGTCTGTGTTACAAAGATTTCTGCATATGTGACATGGACACTGGCAACATCAACCCCACTGTGTGGGAATCCCTTGTAGATGACTGCAGTGCTTGGAGACAGATAGTCAGGTTGTGTATCCATAGCAGTGACCAGAGGTGGAATGACAGCTGGGATGAGCGCAGGGAGAAGAAACGCCATGGTGCATTTGCAGTAGCACAACCAGATGCTTTCATCTGCCCCAGCTGCAACAAAAGATGTCACTCCTGCAGCAGTCTCTACAGCCACAGCAGGTGCTGCAACCTTCCAACAGTTTGACTTCACCCTCAAAGGCATGCTCCTCCATTGTCTCCCGAGATAGACAGATATCGACGTTATTTAGCAGAGGTAGCCAACAGATTTCTATTGTATGCTTTGTGTCCATGAAATATACCGTATTTTTCGCTCTATAACACGCACCCGACCATAACACGCACGTAGTTTTTAGAGGAGGAAAATCCGTAGGCATGCCATCCGTAGGCATTTCCTCCATAACACGCACAGACATTTCTCCTTACTTTCTAGGAGGAAAAAAGTGAGTGTTATGGTGCAAAAAATACGGTACTTTATATACATTATTTACACAATGGGCTGCATGTGATTGGCTAAATCCAGGATTCTCCTGTAGGCCAATCAGGTTGTGGATTCACTTCCACCTGGAGCTGGATTGGGTGGCTCCTGAGGACCAATCATACTGCTGCATTGTTCTAGGACCAATCAGACTGCTGCATTCTGAATCCTATTGTTCTAGGACCAATCAGACTGCTGCATTTTGGATCCTATTGTTCTAGGACCAATCAGACTGCTGCATTTTGGATCCCATTCAACTCAGTACATAACAGTCCACTTATTGAATCCTGGTGAGCCAAATTCATAGAAGCAATGGAAGCCAAATAATTCAAGAGCAAATGATAAAAAGGGGCTGAATAAAACCCTTCTGATGTATATGTTGTTATAGCCTCGGATAGCTCAGTTGATAGAGCATGAGACACAATCTCAGGGTTGTGGGTTTGAGCCCCATATTGGTTGAAAGATTCCTGCACTGCAGGGGGTTGGACTAGATGACTCTCATGGTCGCTTCCAACTCTACAATTCTTTGTGCCACACACATCATTTTAACTGAGAAGACATAGGCAGCTACCTTTCCTTGAGTCTGACCACTGGTCCGTCAAGCTCTGTATTGTGTACATTGGCAGTGTCTCTCCAGAATCTCAATGGACATTCCCAGTCCAGCCTAACTGTAGATGTTCAGAGCAGAACCTGGGACCTTCTGCACACAACGTAGATGCTCTACCACAGAGCTTTGGTCCTTCCCCTAAAATTTAGGGCCTCAATATACTGGTATGTGACTGAAGACTTACTCCAACCCTTTAGACCACTCAGTCACACTACAAAAGCAAGACTTCCATTGATCAGCTATATCATCAAAGAGCTGACCTACCAGCAACCAGTGATGGAAATATGTGGTAATGTGACAAGTGGAGAACATAAGAAGAGCCTGCTGGCCAATGGCCAATGGCCCTTCTAGTCCAGCATCCTGCACTTCCAGTGGCCAACCAAATGCCTTTGGGAAACCAGCGAGAAACACATGTGCATAAGAGGACTCTCCCCTCCTGTGGTTTCCAGCAACTGGTGTTTGGAAGCATTGCTGCCCCCAACTCTGAAAACAGATCATAGTCATTACATGTAGCTAGCGGCCATTGATAGTCCTCCATAAATTTGTCTAGTCTTTTTTTAAAGCCATCAGTGACCATCACTGTGCCTCCCGTGAGAGCAAGTTCCCTAGTTTAAGTACACACTGGGTGAAAAGGTACTTTCTTTTATCAGTCCTAAATCTTCCAACAGAGGGAAGATACAAAGCTTTATTCGGTAAATGTATGCTTTTGCCCTCCCCTTAAATATGCAAATCTATGCCTTCACTTTTCCAGTGAAGCAGGAAAAGTAGGCAGATTTGTTGAAGGTTAAAGGGGCTAAAGTCAGGAAATGGGAAGAGATCTATTGAGCTGGTGATCCAAATGGCCTTTGGCAATCATGAGGATGTATTTTCCCTTGAGATGAGCCTGTAATAATGTTTACATATTTACATGAAGTCCTAATGATCATTGGCCACCAAATGATCTTGACGCTATTAAAAGTGGATTTTGTCATACACACACACACACACACCAGCTTTTCATGCACTCCTTGGAAGACTGGCCATATGGCCTCAGACCAGCTTACCGGTAAATTCAAGACTGTCTTTTAGTTCTCTTTGATTTCTGCATTGACAGTAATACTATAAAACTATCAATTTTTTTAAAAATGGCTTTGTTTAGGTATACACCTACACCAGAGGTAGTCAACGTAATGTTTTCCAAATGTTTTAGAAAGCGTGTTCTCCTTCATGGAGAGCATGTGTTGCAGTGGGGTCTTGCAAGACATCCCACTGTTGCTGGGCGGGTAAAGGTAGTTCTACCATTGCGATTGGGCTCCTCTTTGTCGTTGGGGAGAATTTGATGTTGCCATTTTATGATTGACAGCCAAAGAAGTGTTATATTCCCTGCGCGCAGCGTTGAGCTTCCTCTTTTCACTGCGTGCATCGGATTACCCGCCCACCCTCCCTATATTTAGGGTTGTTCACATTGACCTTGCTATGCCTGTCATGGGGTCGTCTGCTTTTGGGGTGGGGGCCTGGTAATAATTTTGTCCATTTGGCTGATTGGCTGGTGCTATTTGGTTTTTGCCTACTATGTAGCAAATTGTCACAACTTGTAAGGCTGCAGTTAGCCATTGGCTTTTATGAATTGGGAGGGGGAGGGGCATGGATTGGCTGTGCCTGCCCCTCCAATGCTGCTGCTGCAAGGGTATTCTGTTAAAGGGATCCAGGGGCTTGCCATGCTTTTGTCCAAACCCCTGTCAAGGGGCTAGGGTCATGCAAGAGTCCCTGGGAGCATTTGGGGACAGGTGAGGGCATGGTTCCCAGCTCCATCTTTCTCCCCAAAATGTTTTCCCTTTCTGACTTTCACGAGCGGGCGAATGCCAGTCTGTCCCCGGGCGGAGACAGATAGTCGCAACCAATGCCTAAGCAACCACTCACATTTTCTGTATTTTAATAAGGTTGTGGCCAAAATTATGCCAAAAACCTTAAACAAAAATTCTGTGTGAATTGTGTTTTATTGGGGTGGCTTGGGGACCTCGACACGCAACTCCATATTCTATCAACTTTGACCATTCACCATGGTGACCAGGGCTGATGTGAGATAGGGGCCAATAACATCTGGAGGTCAACATGAGGACATAATAAGTGCTTGAAGGATCAGGCCAAAGCTCCACACAGTCCGGCATCCTGTTCTCATAGTGGCCCACCAGATACCTGTGGGAAACTCCCAAGCAGGATTTGGGCACAAGAACACTCTACCCTCCTGTGGTTTCCCAGTTACTGGTATTCACTGCTACCTTGCCTTAAAGGTAAAGGTAAAGGGACCCCTGACCATTAGGTCCAGTCGTGACCGACTCTGGGGTTGCAGTGCTCATCTCACTTTATTGGCCGAGGGAGCCGGCGTACAGCTTCCGGGTCATGTGGCCAGCATGACTAAGCCGCTTCTGCTGAACCAGAGCAGCGCACGGAAACGCCATTTACCTTCCCGCCGGAGCGTTACCTATTTATCTACTTGCACTTTGACGTGCTTTCGAACTGCTAGGTTGGCAGGAGCAGGGACCAAGCAATGGGAGTTCACCCCGTCACGGCGATTCGAACCGCTGACCTTCTTATCGGCAAGTCCTAGGCTCTGTGGTTTAACCTACAGCGCCACCCGCATCGCTTACCTTGCCTTAGGCATTTCTAAAACCACACAAGCAAACTATTGCAGTGGTGTGAGGGCTATGGACTTCATTTTGGGCTTCTAGAAACCAAAGGGTCCTGAGGTTTAATGAACTCTCAGCTTCATGTTTAAGATGTGAGGACAAGGTCTCGGGGGCCGGTGGGGAATATGTGGCCATGGCGAGCGATTTCTATCTGCGTTATTATGTTGGGCACAAGAGGAAGTTTGGCCACAAGTTTCTCGAGTTCCGCCCTGACGGGAAACCGAGATATGCAAACAACAGCAATTATAAAAATGATGTCATGATCAGAAAAGAAGCCTACGTACACAAACGTGTGATGGAAGAGCTAAAGAGGATTATCAATGACAGTGAAATCACAAAAGAAGATGATGTGTTATGGCTGCCTCCTGACAGAGTTGGTCGGCAGGAGCTTGAAATTGTAATTGGTGACGAACACATCTCTTTTACCACATCAAAAATTGGTTCTCTTATTGATGTAAATCAGTCCAAGGATCCAGAAGGTCTAAGAGTGTTTTACTACCTTGTCCAGGACCTCAAGTGTCTTGTCTTTAGTCTCATTGGATTACACTTCAAGATTAAGCCAAGATTAAGATTAAGTTGCTGTTCAAGATTAAATTGTATGGATTTAAATTTGTACTGTAAAGTTTCTTTCGGTGGGGTGACTTTCCATTCCTTATCTCTCATTGGTTTTATGTGCGTCAGATTTTTTACAGTGAATTTAATAAACGCTAAAAAGCTTAAAAAAAGAAAGATGTGAGGACAAGATCCACACTACACCAGGGATAATGAAACCTTAATAAAATTCTCTAGGCACCCCTTCAAACAACTGTGTCAGTTATAAATATGCCAGTCAAATGCCAGCTAATTTCTTTTATGCCATGGTTTTGCCCTCCGGTGTCAGGTGATCATAGTATTACCGTAACCATAAAATACTATGTTTTCCTGCTATTCCCCTTTAAAGCCTACATTTTCTAAAAGCTATCTAAACCTGGCACGTAGATATGAAATTCAGCATTGTACCCTGAGTAAGGCCCTGTGGTGCTTTGACATTTCTGCAGCAAGATACTGAGAGCAGATGAACATTAGTCAGCATTTGATTTCTAATTGCAGTCTCAAAGCTTCAGGGATAATGTTCAAGTTGAAAGAGCACAGCCTTTGATGGTAGCTCTCTGAGGGAGAAATTTGTTTTAGCTTTTCTCAATGAATGTGATTTCCAAGGATAAAGATCAAAGTGATGTCAGTGGCCAGAGCTATGGCAAATGCAGAATGCAGCCTCTTGCAACCTACAATTAACACTACAGTTAGACTGAAGTCTAGACTAGAGGCAAATCCCCTGCCAGCTTTAGCTAACACTGACAGAGATGTGGCAAGACAGGATATTGCTGTGGTGGCGAGAAGAGAAAGATACAAGCTACCTGAGTGGTAGAGGAGAGACCGGATTAGACTATTAATCTAACAGTTAACTGTGTGTGTATGCGCATTTGCATATAATTTTATCTATTGAAATGCTTATAGACCGCGCTTTCATTAAAATACAGCAAGGTGGTATTGTGTTGTTGTTTAGTCGTTTAGTCGTGTCCGACTCTTCATGACCCCATGGACCAAAACACGCCAGGCACTCCTGTCTTCCACTGCCTCCTGCAGTTTGGTCAAACTCATGTTGGTAGCTTCGAGAACACTGTCCAACCATCTCGTCCACTGCCATCCCCTTCTCCTTGTGCCCTCAATCTTTCCCAACATCAGGTTCTTTTCCAGGGAGTCTTCTCTTCTCATGAGGTGGCCAAAGTACTGGAGTCTCAGCTTCAGGATTTCTCCTTCCAGTGAGCACTCAGGGCTGATTTCCTTAAGAATGGAGAGGTTTGGACTCTCAAGAGTCTCCTCCAGCACCATAATTCAAAAGCATCAATTCTTCGGCGATCAGCCTTCTTTATGGTCCAGCTCTCACTTCCATACATCAATAGTGGGAAAACCATAGCTTTAACTATACAGACCTTTGTTGGCAAGGTGATATCTCTGCTTTTTAAGATGCTGTAAAGGTTTGTCATTGCTTTTCTCCCAAGAAGCAGGTGTCTTTTAATTTCGTGGCTGCTGTCACCATCTGTAGTGATCATGGACCCCAGGAAGGTAAAGTAAAGAAAGCAAGGTGGTATACAGCATACCATATTGCAAGGTCAATAAAAGAATCAGTTAAAACACCAGTAAGTACTGGCTGTAGAAATTCACATTGCAATAGCCTGTTTGAATAATATGCTTTTAAAGTTACGTCTAAAAGAATGCAGAAAACAAACTTCCACTGGCGTGGAGCTGAGAATGGGTTTTTGGTTTTTTAAAAGATTTGCTTTACCTCCTCTGTTACACAATGGGAAGTACACACTGTTAAATGGAGATAGAAGCCGTATGTATGGGTATGTGTGGAGCTTATCAATGCAGTATGCAGATGACACTTCTCTCGCTTTCATGTGGAAATCAAGTTATGTGAGACCAAGTCCAGCCTGTGCCTTCAATTCAGTTGGTGTGAGAAGCAGTACACGGGGAAGTTCTGAATGCACCTTCTACTTACAGGAGAAACTGGAATGGCAGAATTGGCTCTGCAAGGAGGGAGGGAGGAAGATGCTACCTGACTCTCTAACTCCTGTGCCTTGATTTGCTAATTGTTTTCTGAAATAGCTTATTTTATTTTATTGAAGATTCATTTTGTTAGTTGCCTTGTGAGGCCTCACACCCCAAAACAGGGGATAAGCATTTTTAAGCAAGTAAATAAATATACAGTGGTACCTCAGGTTAAGTACTTAATTCGTTCCGGAGGTCCGTTCTTAACCTGAAAATGTTCTTAACCTAAAGCACCACTTTAGCTAATGGGGCCTCCTGCTGCTGCCGTGCCGCCAGAGCCCGATTTCTGTTCTTATCCTGAAGCAAAGTTCTTAACCTGAAGCACTATTTCTGGGTTAGCGGAGTCTGTAACCTGAAGCGTATGTAACCCAAGGTACCACTGTACAGATGTATGGAGAACCCTTTTTTTATTAGCACTTACGTACATTTTTATGTTGTGTAATTATGCAAAGTCAAAATGGATCCCCCTTCCTCCCTCAGAGGAAAGCAACCATTGAGATTGCAGGGTTGCCCACAGTGTTATCTCCTAATCCTATATGGATCTACTACATGATTTGTGAAATCTAGGCAAGCAACAAAAAAAATCTCAAAAAGTGTGAGGGCAATCTAGAAAGGCTGCATTTACCACTCTCTTCTATAAATGGCTCTTCTGGGTAAAAAAGGTAAAGGTAAAGGGACTCCTGACCATTAGGTCCAGTCGTGGCCGACTCTGGGGTTGCGATGCTCATCTCGCTTTATTGGCCAAGGGAGCCGGCGTACAGCTTCCAGGTCATGTGGCCAGCATGACTAAGCCGCTTCTGGCGAACCAGAGCAGCACACGAAAATGCCGTTTACCTTCTCGCCGGAGCGGTACCTATTTATCTACTTGCACTTTGACGTGCTTTTGAACTGCTAGGTGGGCAGGAGCAGGGACCGAGCAACGGGAGCTCACCCCGTCGTGGGGATTTGAACCGCCAACCTTCTGATCGGCAACTCCTAGGCTCTGTGGTTTAACCCACAGCGCCACCCGCGTCCCATGGCTCTTCTGGGTATTTACTTTTAATTTAAATTACCCAGTACTGTAGCTTTCAACACCAATTTGGGTAGCACATCAAAATGGATTCATAGAACAGGTAGCTCAAACAGCACCAGGCATCTAACAAGGCACAAAACAAGTCAGTGCCAGAGGGCTAAAAGCACCTTCTCTCCCATCACCAGTCCCAAGGACTTTATTGCTTTTTCAACGATGTTGCACACACATTTACAAGCTATCAGATCATGGTAGATATATGACTTGACCCGGGGCAATGAAGCCATAGAAGAAAGGAATGCACACAGCCGAGGGATAGGACAGATATAAGAAAGCAGTGCATATTTAAGCGATGGAACTTGAGGCAGGAATGGCCACCAACCCACATGGCTTTAAAAGCGGTGCAGGCAAATTTATGGAGAAGAGGCTATTGGTGGCTACTAGCCACAATGGCTGGTAATGCAGCAATGCTTCTGAATACCAGCTGCTGGAAACCACAGGGGAGACAACTCTTGTGCCCACGTTCTGCTTATGGGACTATGCTCTTCTTATGCAACAGGATAGAGAAGGCCAACTGCCCTGGTTGGTTCTATTATGCATCAAGCTCAGGGGGTTGAGGCCAATGAGCATTGTCTTTCTGAGGGCACAACATTTCTCAGAGGACTTGCTTTGTAATGAGTAGACACTTGCCCCCTGAGAGAACCCTGAGAAACCAGTCGGTGAAGCAACCACTGAGATTATTTCCTTCCGGTTAATGTGAATTGGAGAAAACCAGGAGGTTCTGCTCATCCTTAGCTTCGGATGCAACATTGTGACTTGGCAACCCTTAAGGGGGCAACTGAGGTCAAGATCAGCAGGTGATAGGGCCAATTTTTAATAAATGATAGTAATAATTTTATTATTTATACCCCACCCATCTGGCTGAGTTTCTCCAGCCACTCTGGGCGGCTTACAGCATATATGAAAACATAGGAAAACATCAAACATTAGAAACTTCCTGGTACATACAGGGCTGCCTTCAGATGTCTTCTAAAAGTTATGGAGTTCTTTATCTCTTTGACATCTGATGGGAGGACGTTCCACAGGGAGGGCGCCACTACCCAGAAGACCCTCTGCCTGGTTCCCTGTAGCTTCGCTTCTCGCAGGGAGGGAACCACCAGAAGACCCTCGGAGGAGGACCTCAGTTGTCTGGGTTGAACGATGGGGGTGGAGATGCTGGACTGTGGTTGTTTAGGGCTTTAAAGGTCAGCACCAGTACTTTTACATATTGAAATGTTCTGGCTGCAAGTTTCTGGTTTCTATTAGATTCCAGTTTCTTCACAGATAATGAAAAATAGATTGTCTTAGCCTTGCCCAATCTGTTGCTTGCATGTATTTTGAACTACAACTTTCCTGACCCTGACCATTGACCATGCTGGTTAGGGCTGATGGGAGCTGGTCTCTAGCAACACCTGGAAGGCACCAGATTGTGGAATGCTGGTAACCCCTTTAAAGTGCTAGACGTCTATGTAGTTGCTGAAGCAACACAAGTTCTCAGATCAGCTAGTTCTGTTCAGTTCTGCTGATTCACCTGTTTGACCATATGGGAATAAACTTGACCTCCATACCTTCATGAACCCATCAAGGATGCAGAAGATTATTAATATTCACATGCCTCCTGGCATGTTGAGAGAGTCTTCATTAATTAAAATTTGGAGGAGAAGTCCTTGAGAATGTTGGATGAAAGTTGCTCTATGCTGAAAGTTATTAAGAATATCTCCTAGGCCTTTGCTAAATTAGAGCAGGTGCAGATAGTAATTAAATTCATTAAGTGATAAGCACTGCATGCCTTTCCTTCTCTTAGTACTATCAACATTCAGTGGCTAAAACAATTGCAAATTTATGGGGTTCAAGATCTCTAGGCCTGACTCTTTGTGCTTTTTGTGCCGTGGCTTGAAGCCATGTGGGTGGGAGATGGAATAGTTATCTCCAGGGATTTGTCAATCCTGTCTCTATATCTGCGGAGTTGTCTATGTCTTGCCTTTTGACGCCCACAAAAACTCCACTGAATGTTTATCATAACTTTACATCAGGAATTGCTGCCGTAAATCAAAATGCAAAATGTAAATGTGGGTTCTTTCCATTGCTCTCAATTGATTGTAAGTCCAGATTCACATTTAAACCTGTGGCTCATTTGGGAAAGAGATTGTGCACCTAGCCATGTTCTGTCCCTATTCCTGAAGTAAATAAACCTTTAGACAATCATGCTGAAGACGATCCCAGGATAACTGTCCTTACCAGTAGGGCTACAATATTTGCATTTGTCCTGGGCAATGCAATTCATCTTGGGGAGGGTGATGACCCTTTTTCCTGAGCAGTTGAAGGTTTAGGGATCTTTTCTGGGCATGATTTTCTCCATGAGAGCTTGAAAATCAGTATGGTGGCATTCTGCAAACACCTCAATGTATTATTTCCAAAATGCTGGACACCTCATATCAAAATCTGCAAGGCATTTGCAGGCCACACTGCCTTTTTCTGGCTACTGTGCTTGCACACCCACAAATGTTTGTGAACTCACAATCCTGCCATGTGGACATCTTGAATGGCTAGATTTCCCTGTTTACAGAGGTGCGGTAGGCCTACTCAAGGGCACTTAGAACTCAAAATATCCATGGTAGTACTGTAACTTACTGATAGCAGTAGTGTACACTATCTTATGGATGGACTAAGGTCTTATAAAGAAAGGTAAAGGAAAACAACCCCTGGACAGATTAAGTCCAGTCAAATGTGACTATGGGGTGCAGCGCTCATCTTGCTTTCAGGCCAAGGGAGCCGGCGTTTGTCCACAGACACCTTTGTGGATCATGTGGCCAGCAGGACGAAACCACTTCTGGAACAACAGAACACTGTGACGAAAACCATAGTGCACGGAAACGCCGTTTACCTTCCCGCCACAGCGGTACCTATTTATCTACTTGCACTGGTATGCTTTCGAACTGCTAGGTTAGCAGGAGCTGGGACAGAGCAATGGGAGCTCACCCCGTTGAGCGGATTCGAACTGCCAACCTTCTGCTTGGCAAGCCCTAGAGGCTCAGTGGTTTAGACCACAGCGCCACCAGCATCCAATAGTGGTAGAGTACGCTATCTTGTGGATGGTCTTATCTACACCATACACGGAAAAGCACAGCCAACACACATTTAAAGCACATGGGTTTTCCCAAATAATCCTGAGAAATGAGGTCAAAGCTACAACAAGCTATATCCTTTACAAACTACAAATTATCTCCTTTTCTCACCATTCCAGAAACCAAGACCATCCAATGAAGTGAATGATGGGAGACTCAGGACAGGTGGAAGGAAGTCCTTTCTCACTTAATGCAAATGTTAACAAGATGTGTTGGTGCTATCTGTACTGAATACCACCACAAGATGTGTTGATGGCCACCAACGTAGAGGGCTATAAATGGAGATTAAGCAAATTCCTGGAGGGCAAGACTTTATATGGCTACTTGCTATGTTAACAACTGTATATGTTACCTCCAGGATAAGAGGGAAGAGTGCTGTTGTGCCCATGCCCTGCTTATAGGCTTTTCATAGGCAGCCGATAGCCACCGTGGGAACCAGGGTGGACTAGAAAGGCCTTTGTTTTAATCTAGTAGGGTTCTTCTTATATTCTTATGGGATCTCTATTTAAAATTTGTAATCATCTGCAGATTAATGAATCTGTTAATTACAGTAATTAATGTTTTAACCCTCGTTAAACAAGGAGATACTTCCTTGTGCAGGGAAGACAGCCCAATCTACTCCTCCTCACTCACTCTGGGCAGGTTTCTGTGGCTGTCTGGTGCTTTGCAAAGCGATCTGCACAGCACCAGGGGCAACCTCAGGATTGCCAGTAGCTATAGAGATAAAATACCACAAATTGCTTGTGAGCCAAAAGGAATTTATAGTAAACTAGCCACCCAGAGTTAAAAGAGGAGAGACTTCTCCATTTATTAGCTTAGCAGAAGTCAACAGAGCACTAGATGCCTGCATCAACTTGCTTTACTACTTTATACTGTGTTATCTGAACCATTATCGTAAGAGCCAATGGGCTTGGAAGTCTACCTACCCTTTCCCTGCGTACTGAAAAGTCTTTTAAAAATAGATGAAGTGATTCAGTTATCCACTTCTCATAGATTTCCCTCCTCATGCACCCATACAACTCCGAAGAGGCAGAACGTATAGGCTTGAAAAGTCAAGCAAACCATATACACCATAAAAACCACACAACAAACCATTAGATGCCTGGACCCAAATAACTGGTTGGTTAGTCCTAGTCAGTATGGGTAATTGAGCCCCACCACCCACTGCTAGCTGACCTTTGTTGTAGCCTTAAGGTTATAAGGTCAAACTGTTGCAGTGAGTAGAAGATACTGAATTTATGGTGCTAGTTCTGCTCTGTAATTACTTAGTTCTTACAACAAATTGCCTTTCTGATTCATATCAATTCAAACTCAAGATGATGGATTTTTCAGAGCTAGGCGACCTAACCAGAAGAGTCCACAACTAGAAGGAGGAGGAGGAGTATCAGGAAGAATGGACAAAATTTAACGATTATTTAGCTAAATTTGTTAAGTTTAACTAATTGGAAATAGCTTGCAGGCAACAGATTGGCTTAGGAATTTATATAAGTTAGGTGCATAGGCGCCGACTCCATGGGGCCAGAGGGGGCCCGAGCCCCCTCAAAAATTCGTTTGGGGGGGCTCAGCCCCCCCCCAATAATCTCTGGCGGCGGTGGGCGCGCCCGCGGCTTTTATAGGGCGCCTGGCGCGCACCAGCTCGATAACAGGCACCAGCGCGGCGGGGGGCGTCGGGCCGGGGGAGGGGGGCGGCCGGCCTGTCTCCTTGGCAACCCCATTGAGCAGCGCCGGCTCCCCCGGGAGGGCCATCCCCCCGCGCCGCCGATCGCCAACACCGCCGACGCTGTGGCTGCCCGAGCCCGAGCCTGAACCTGAGCCCGACCCGGAGCCCGACCCCGAGCCTGAGCCCGACCCGGAGCCCGAGCCCGACCCGGAGCCCGACCCGGAGCCCGAGCCTGAGCCTGAGCCCGACCCGGAGCCCGACCCCGACCCGGAGCCCGAGCCCAAGCCCGTCAGTCAGTCAGTCAGTCAGGAAGGAAGGAAGGAAGGAAGGAGAAATGGGGAGGGAGACGAGGGAGGAAAATTGCGCGCAGGGTGAAGAAAGGAGAAGGGCGAACGAGCCGAGCTTCCAACCCAAAAAAGGGCTGGAAGACTGGGAGGATGAAGGATTGGGAAAGAAAGCGACGCCTTCCCCGCCCGCGACGTCGCCCGCTTGTCATTGGCAGCGCAGCGGGCGCCCAGAGGGGCTGGGCACCGGCGCAGGGCCGCTCCGCAGCCGCGGAGGACAGCTGCGCGGCTAGCAAGGCGCGCCGTGTAGAGTGCGGCCCTTGTGTGCCCCAGTGGCCAGGCAAGCTCGGGCGGGGACCCCCATGCAAATCTAAGACGGGAGAAGAGGGCAGAGCAAACGGGGTCCCTTCCCCAACCTCCGGCTCCGAGACTTCCCTGCGCCCCAGAAAAGCGAAAGGATTTTCTCTTCTTCTTTTTTTATAAATATTTTATTAAGTTTTCAAATACAAAGTTAGAAACATACACTGAAGAAAAAAGTAAAAGAACAAGAAAAAGAAAAAAAGAAAAAGAAGAAAAGAAAACCAACCATTCAACACATTTTTTATATAACTAACTGGACTTCCTCGCATCTCCCTTACCCTGCATTCTTTATAATAAAGATATCAGCAAATTATTTCCTTGATTCGTACCTTATTTTGTACTTTTCAAATACTATACCTCTAAATTTAACATACTTTTCATCAGTTACTTATATCTTAAATTAAACATAGTATTACCTTAGATTTTGACCTTTTCTTACTTAAAATATAATTTCCTGTTTCCAAAAATCTAATTGCTGAAGCTATAGTTTCCGAATCGTGTAAATTTTTAACATTCATACAACTTATATTGTTTTTGTAAATAGTCCCTAAATTTTTTCCAGTCCTCTTCCGTTGTTTCTTCTCCCAAATCTCGGATTCTGCCAGTCATTTCAGCCAGTTCCATGTAGTCCATCAATTGCGTCTGCCACTCTTCCAGTGTGGGCAAATCTTGTGTCTTCCAATATTTTGCGATAAGTATTCTTGCTGCTGTAGTTGCATACATAAAGAAAGTTCTATCCTTCTTTAACACTTTCTGGCCAACAATGCCCAAGAGGAAGGCCTCTGGTTTCTTGGGAAAGGTATACTTAAATACCTTTTTTAACTCATTATAGATCATTTCCCAGAAGGCCTTCACTTTTGGACAAGTCCACCAGAGGTGAAAGAATGTCCCTTCAGCCTCCTTACATTTCCAACATTTATTATCAGACAGGTGATATATTTTTGCAAGCTTGACTGGGGTCATGTACCACCTATAAATCATTTTCATAATATTTTCCTTCAAGGCATTACATGCCGTGAATTTCATTCCGGTGGTCCATAACCTTTCCCAGTCCTCAAACATGATGTTATACCCAATATCCTGAGCCCATTTTATCATGGCTGATTTGACTGTCTCATCCTGAGTGATTTTCTCTTCAACCTGCCCTCCATCCTCTTGCAGAAAACTCTTTGCCTGCCCTGCCCGTATCTCGTTTTTGCTTTTTAATTCCACACACGCACCCTTCGGACTTCGTGGCAATCGGGCGCGCGGGTGCGTTTCCTAAGAGAGTGAGGACCCCCGCCTCCTCCCCACCTGCTCCCTCGCCAGCCAGCCAGCCGCGCGCCCTAGCCGGAGAGCCCCGGCCGTCCCCGTCGGATCTCCGGCTGGATCTCCCTTCAGCAGGCCGTGCTCACAACTCGGCCCAGGGACCCCCAGCAGCGGATCTCCGGCTCAGCTGAAGAATCCGGCAACAAGCCCCCTCCTCCCCAATCGCTCCGCCGAAATACGCTCCAAAACCCCCCAGATAGGCCGCCGGCCGCCAAGTCTAGTGGCGCCCTGAGCGAGGGTCTCTCCCCAGCACCGCCACCTCGAACTGCGTTCTCCCGGCTACCCGAGCGAACCAGCGGCAGGACCCCGGTATGGGCCCCCCCAATATTTTTTATAAGTCGGCGCCCCTGGTTAGGTGATGTTTAACATGTACAATTTCGAATTGAAAAGATATGTTAATGGACTAAGTTAAGTTTATAAGAATTAAGATTTGGAAAGCCTTGTAAGGATATGCATGGAAATTCAACCAAGGGGAAGCGAGGAAGTCACTTAACAATGTTAATAAGTGTAATTTTAATAAGGTTATGATTTATGTTTGTTTTTGTGTTTTGTTTGTGTATAATTTTGTGAAACTTAATTTTTTTTTGAAAAGGTAACAAAAACAAACTCAAATGTGTGCAAACTAAGTATGAACAGTTTCTGCCACACTGATGATGTCATCGGTTTGCAGGTGTCTTGTGATGCAAGGTAACATCATGGGAAATGCAAATCATGGAGAAGGCTCCACAATGAACCTCCACAAGTGAACCTGCCTACACAGCCACCCATGGCTGAAATGGTGACAGCCGTAAGCCATAAGCTGCTTTGCAGGGGATTCAGCAGCCCTGACATGCAAATTGATCAGTGTCACATGACAAGGGATCTCTGCATCATTTCAATGTCACCAGCAAGTGTTCCACAGAGTCTGTTGAGCCAAGAGCACTGCAGATTAGAAACTTGTGAATAAAAGCCAACTCTGAGAGTATCATCACAGATGGCAATTTATTCTGGGAGTTAGGTTTGAGATGAATATCCAGTCCCCGCTCTATTCCTATCACCTTCCCGGTTGTGGACAGAGACCACAAAATTAATATTCTGCTGAACCTGACGTTCTGGCAGAATGATCTCACCTATTGGACAGAATGATCTCACCTATTCAGCCATATGGGAAACTGCAGATCTGAAACTGTGGTGGAAAAAAAGAAACCCCATTTTACAGAGAAATCCCTTCCTGTTGGCCTTGAGGCAAGTCTTCCTTGCCATAGGTGAGCAGTTACTTAAAAGCCTGCATGGATGTGTAAGATAGCCTAAGGGACATCTCTCCCTGCTTTTATGCAAAGTAATGATTTTAGGGGACGCTGGTGGCGCTGTGGGTTAAACTACAGAGCCTAGGACTTGCCGATCAGAAGGGCAGCGGTTCAAATCCCCGTGACGGGGTGAGCTCCCATTGCTCGGTCCCTGCTTCTGCCAACCTAGCAGTTCGAAAGCACGCCAGCGCAAGTAGATAAATAGGTACCGCTCTGGCGGGAAGGTAAACAGCGTTTCCATGCACTGCTCTGGTTCGCCAGAAGCAGCTTAGTCATGCTGGCCACATGACCCAGAAGCTGTATGCTGGCTCCCTCGGCCAATAAAGCGAGATGAGCCCCAGAGTCAGTCACGATTGGACCTAACGGTCAGGGGTCCCTTTACCTTTACCTTTAATGATTTTAGATATCTGGAAAAAGTCAAAATATTTGGGATTGATTTGAGACCTCCACCCCCTAGCTTCCTTAAATTAATACTTTGTATTTCAGTTGTTCAAACAGGAACTCCTGTATAGCAGACTCCCAGGGGAAGGAAACTGAAATCATATTGATGGGGACCCAAAACGACAGAGTATCATTAGAGTGAAAAGGAAAGAATAAGTTGTTTTCACAGCTGGGGAGCAACCCATTGCAAACAAGGAAAGCCTTACGAGTGGAACTACATTTTTAAGTTATAAAAAAGCCACTCAACCCCCTAATCACATACTAGCTGTACAAACAAGACACAAAACACACGAACTATACTCTAGTAGTAGGAGACACTCCTTTCCACCTTTGGCCCACTTCCTGACACTTGGTGGTAAGGCATGTCATAGGTCCTCCCAAAGCTAGCAGTAGCCACCTCATTGTGATTCGACACTAGACTCCACCCAGATAAAGATGGAGATGATTACCAGAAAAGAAAAACCTCACCCTCTGTTGAGAAAGGCTGCCCTCCATCTAAGGCAGATTACAGTGCTCCAGAACACCACACAGGGCAGAGTTTGGAGAACGCCCTCTGGGCAGCTCAGCTGACTGCAACTCAGAATCCTCAAATGCACATTATTCCACAGTTCTTCTTTTCCCACAAAGAAAGCACAAAACTATCAGCAGCTGTATGAGATGGTGTTTCCTGTTTGAACAACTGAAATACAAAGTATTAATTTAAGGAAGCTAGGGGGTGGAGGTCTCAAATCAATCACAAATATTTTGACTTTTTCCAGATCTCTAAAATCTGATGGTGTTTCCTGCTTGGCAGGGGGTTGGACTCGATGGCCCTTGTAGTCTCTTCCAACTCTATGATTCTATGAGATGTAGGTTTTCACTACAGCAGCAGCAAGCACAACAATACCTTTTAAAAAGAGAATTTCATTTTTAAAAAGGCAGAGTGAAGGGGGGGACGACCCCAAAGTGAGTGAGAATGAAAAAAGGGGAAAAATACTGCTACATTACCATACAGTGGTACCTCAGTTTAAGTACATAATTCGTTCCGGAGGTCCGTTCTTAACCTGAAACTGTTCTTAACCTGAAGCACCACTTTAGCTAATGGGGCCTCCTGCTGCTGCTGCGCCACTAGAGCACGATTTCGGTTCTCATCCTGAAGCAAAGTTCTGAACCTGAAGCACTATTTCTGGGTTAGCAGAGTCTGTAACCTGAAGTGTATGTAACCTGAGGTACCACTGTATATTAATATGCAGATGTGTCTATTCTTATTATCCTAATGCAGATATAATTGCTAGTCACTATAGTGTAAACTCATTCCAAATCCCATTGCGTTTATCCAAAGAAAGTCTGGAAGCTGTCTGTTCATATGTTGCCATTGTTGTCTTGGTGTCAAGCCATTAATGGGAATTCTATCTCTATTCTTCCAAGTCATCAGTATCAGTCTCTTGGCCACCGTTGGGCTGTGCCATTTCTGCCGTCCTCTTGTCGGTTTCCACACAGCGAGTACAGAGTTCAAGGGCATATTCACTTCCGAAAATCTTTTTTTCTTTTCTGTAGTGTCTTGTTTATGTAGTTCAGCACTTTCTCCCAAAACATAGTAAGTGTGGGACACAGAGAGGCGTAACGATACATATAAATTCAAGCTAAAATACTCTGTGGTTACACAGTGGCTTCATTCTACAATAGCTGCTCTAGCACATGCTACCTGAGTTGACCAGTTTAAGCATACAATAGGCCAGTGATGGCCAAACTTGGCCCTCCAGCTGTTTTGGGAGTACAACTCCCATCATCCCTAGCTAACAGGACCAGTGGTGAGGGGTGATGGGAATTGTAGTCCCCGAACAGCTGGAGGGCCAAGTTTGGCTATCACTGCCATAGGCACACCCATCTCTGTATGCCCCACACTTCCCTAATTGACATACCTCTGATAAGCGAACATGTTGAAATATACAATTAAATTTCAAATATGTCCCTGTGGTTTGTGTGTGTGTGTGTGGTTGTATATGTAGGAGAGAAAGAATAAGAGATGGAGCGAGCAGTTATATTTGGTTTACATTAGAACATGTTGGAAAGAAACTCATGGGGATATTATTATGCAGATCTTCCCTGTTGAATTCCTATACTGTTTTGGAATTTCACTCCGTGCTGCCTCCTGCTGCTACTCTATCAAGGAGAATCTTTAGCATTAATTCTGGAACTGGAATGTGTGCAGCTTGCTGCATTTTTTAGTTAAGTTGTGCCTCTCCCACTCTAATAAGAACTATGCTGCAAATGTGCATACGCAGATTGCGAAAAACTGCAGAAAAGCAACAGGTAACCTTTATCGCTGAAGAATTGATGCTTTTGAATTATGGTGCTGGAGGAGACTCTTGAGAGTCCCATGGACTGCAAGAAGATCAAGCCTATCCATTCTGAAAGGAAATCAGCCCTGAGTGCTCACTGGAAGGACAGCTCCTGAAGCTGAGGCTCTAATATTTTGGCCACCTCATGAGAAGAGAAGACTCCCTGGAAAAGACCCTGATGTTGGGAAAGATGGAGGGCACAAGGAGAAGGGGACGACAGAGGACGAGATGGTTGGATAGTGTTCTCAAAGCTACGAACATGAGTTTGACCAAGCTACGGAAGGCAGTGGAAGACAGACGTGCCTGGCATGCTCTGGTCCATGGGGTCACAAAGAGTCAGAAACGACTAAACAACAACAACAACCTTTATGTGATTGCAAGATGAAGGTATCAATATTTTTCTTTTTCTCTTTTTTCCTGGTGCGGTGAGTGCTCATGTGCTGCTGAGCCCTGGCAACTGTTGCACCGAACATGTAATCACATCAGTGCACGTTTGAACAATGAATTTGTGTACATCACTAAAAATACAGACACACGTTAACTGAATTGCTCTTGAAAGGACTGCAAGACAATATGCACCGAAGCACTTTGAATGCTCAGAAGTGCTACCCAAAGCTTAGGCCTCTTTCAGAGCTAGATCTTTGCTTTATTCCGGGGAAAGCCCATCTCAATTAGACTCTCCAGCCCTGTGCTCCCCATTATTATGCAGATACTTTCGAGATTTTGTTGTGATTGGCAGTTCATTGCTTTGTTTATTAATCACATAAAACCAGGGGTCCCAAACTGTGGTTTGCAGACTATAGTGTTGTCATATTCCCCAAAGTGAAAATCTGGACAAAGTTCTTGAGTCACCCCCGGCACTGGCAACCAAGATCCTCATGCAGTGTGGTGTAGTGGCATGCTGGTCCCCGAAAACAGGACATGTCCAGGGAAACCCTAGCAGACTACCAGTGGTCCACGAGCTTCGTTCAGATGGTCCGCCGTGTTTCTGTGTATTTGTGGTGGAAGATAGGAGAAGGCACACCCATCGTTTCAAATGTTCATCTTGCTTTTCTTTTTTTTTACTGCATTTTTTAATTACTTCTCTTATTGTTTATATTGTATTTTATTACTGCATAAAATTGCACCACAGGAAATTCATAGAATCATAGAATCATAGAGTTGGAAGAGACCACAAGGGCCATCGAGTCCAACCCCCTGTCAAGCAGGAAACACCATCAGAGCACTCCTGACATATGGTTGTCAAGCCTCTGCAATTCAAATTCAAACTGCAATGCTTAAAAATGCAGTTTAAAAAAACAAAATAAAAATAAAAATGCAATGAAAAATCATACAGCATCTAGCACAGTGAATTACAATTGCTACTACTGGCAGGGGGGAAAAACCCACCAAACATTAAGGGGTTTGCCAAGCGACTCACTGATTTTCAAGTGGTCCATAGGGGAAAAAAGTTGGGGAACCACCGAGATAAAATGAAGTGCAAAATAATCACTGGCTTATGGTTTTCATACCCCCACCTCTCCCAATTTACCCTCTACCTTCCCTTTGCCCCAAACTGTTCCCTAAATATATAGTTGGGGTTGACCGAATCCTCTTTCTAGAGGCAATGGGGGGGGGGGAAAGCTAATTCAATATAACAAGATAAAAGTAGGAAATAATAATAATAATAATAATAATAATAATAATAATAATAATACCCACACCCATTTGACTGGGTTTCCCCAGCCTCTCTGGGTGGCTTACAGCATATAAAAAAGGAGGGGAAATACAGATATTTCTTCTTTTCTCAACTTTTGATCCGTGCAATGATTGGGTGAGCATCTACAGCCTGGAAACAAATAACTTCACCATTCTGGTGTCTTGAAATTAGGCGTGTCAGGTTTCAAGTCATGGAGTCAAATAAGAAGGCAGAGTAGCGTCATAGGATGAGGCCTCCCCAAGCACTAAAAATATTGACACGGGAGAATCTAGCATGTTAGCAGTGCTTGAACTCCCTGGTTCTCTTTGCTGAGTCATGCGGAAAGACTGCATCGCAATCGTCCAGTCTGGGTGTGATTAAGGCACAAGCTGCTGAGACGAGGTTGCTTCTCTTCATGAACAGGCATAGTTGGCAAACAAGCCTATGCTGGTTAAAGGCATCCTTGGCACCAGTTGCCACCTGAATATCAAGAAGCAGCATGGAATTCCAAAAGCACACCCAAGCTGTTGTTATTATAAGGTATGACCACAAACCACAACAAATGTTCTTCATTCACACTGATTGGGGGCAATTTAATCTTGGAAAAGGCCCAAGAACAGGCTTTTGAACCTTGCTGTCAATCAGAACATATATATACAGAGAACGTGCAAAGAGATCGGCTTGATCAGGCCAAAGGCCCATTCTAGTCCAGCACCCTGTTGCCAAACAGATGCCTATAGGACACCCACCACCCACAGGCAAGGGGAATGGAAGTGTGGCAGCACTCTTCAGAGTGGTGCAGGCTCTAGTTATCTCCCGCTTGAACTACTGCAATGCATTCTACGTGGGGCTACCTTTGAAGGTGACCCGGAAACTACAACTAATCCAGAATGAGGCAGCTAGACTGGTGACTGGGGGCGGCCGCCGAGACCATATAACACCAGTCTTGAAAGACCTACATTGGCTCCCAGTACGTTTCCGAGCACAATTCAAAGTGTTGGTGCTGACCTTTAAAGCCCTAAACGGCCTCGGTCCAGTATATCTGAAGGAGCGTTTCCACCTCCATCATTCAGCCCAGACACTGAGGTCCAGCACCGAGGGCCTTCTGGCGGTTCCCTCACTGCGAGAAGCCAAGTTACAGGGAACCAGGCAGAGGGCCTTCTCGGTAGTGGCGCCTTCCCTGTGGAACGCCCTCCCACCAGATGTCAAAGAGAACAACAACTACCAGACTTTTAGAAGACATCTGAAGGCAGCCCTCTTTAGGGAAGCTTTTAATGTTTGATGTATTATAGTATTTTAATATTTTTCTGGAAGCCACCCAGAGTGGCTGGGGAAGCCCAGCCAGATGGGTGGGGTATAAATAATACATTATTATTATTATTATTATTATTATTATTATTATTATTATTATTCTCCCCATTTGTGGTTCCCAACAACTGGCATTTGGAGCATGCACCTTGGCCCTGAAATCTCTTGCGGCCTCCCCTGTCGAAATCTGAAATGGTGTCTTTGCACCCGAAAGTATTTCATTTGTTGATGCTTTCCTGTAGCGAACCCCCTCTACACATGCTTACGAACTTTGCGGAAAATAGCCAGCAGACCGTACCAGCCTCTCCATTTATGACAGTGTGATTAAGGCTGAGATGGAGAATGTGAGGCCAGAGAGTGACCTCTTGCCCTTGCTTCTGTAGAATTTGCCCATAGTTCTCGGATAGTCATTTTAACCAATGGTGGGTTTTCTAATATGCATGCGAATGACCTGGTTTAAGAAGGCTTTGAAAGGAATGACACTAAGCTGCTGTTAGAATTCCTGCTCCGTGATTGCAGTCATGGGATTTTTGTCTATCGCATGGCGGTGTATGTTTTGACTCCACAAAGTGGGAAGTGACAGAGACAGGATGTTTGTGTTACTGTGCTCCATGAAATGGACTATTGTCCTTTGTTCTTTTTCTCTTTGCTGTCTGTTGCTAGAGAGAGAGGGAGCCAAGTTGCAGTGCTCTGTGTGTGTTTATATGTAAATAAAGTAGATTAGCCAAAATGCTGAGTTGCAAGCTGCGAAGACTCTGCGGATCCCTAAGTGTGCCAATGTCTGTTGGCATCGGTTGCTGTGATGGTCGGGCAGAAGAAAACTTTTGAAGCTCCAGAATGACAGGCCAGGAGGGATAGAACATGCCAGTCGGGCATATGTCTCTGCCAGGATCCTACTTGAGTGTAAGACAAGCTCCTAACAACGGCCATGGGCCCAGGGATCGGGGCCACAGACTCAGTGCCAGCAGAGGAAGAACCGGGGGCTGTTTTTGTCCCGGTTGGGGTCTCCTGGCAAGCCTCTTTCCCAGCTGGGTACTTTCCCAGCAAAGGGCTTCTTTCTATCTATTGATTACATGTATTAAGTTGGTATGCTGCTCTGTAGGGGTCCTATAAATGAAATGGATCTGGACTGCAATTTTATCATTCCAAATTGTCTGGGAATGAATCCTACAGAATTCAGTAGGGATTTAGTTTGGAGCAGTCAGGTATAGGATGGCACTACAAATATGTGCACACACACATCCCTATAGCAAGGCGAAATAGGTGTTGTCTAATACATGTAGCAGAATGATGAGGCAGATACCCCTATTTTCATTGGAGAAATGTTGGAGGGTATGAGAATGGCCAGTACCATTTCACCCTGCAGCTGGCTCTGGTTTTTTTTGGTTTTTTTAAAATATATATAATTTTTATTTATTTTCCATTTAATAATATACATTCACATCATGATTATCCACTTTACCTCCCTGGCTCTTTACAGCCTACTGACTTCCTTCCCTCCCACTTCATGCTTTCAAAATTAACCTTTATACCATTGCATTTTGTATGTTTTCGAATTCCAATTACACTCATTACAAAATAGCTCAAAATTTGAATAAATATAGAAAGGCAGAAAACATCTCATTACAAGTCTTCAGATAACCCTGCTAGTGGTGTTCATTGCTTACAATAGTCTTTCAGATATCGTATAAATTTACTCCAGTCCTTTTGGAATGTTTGATCGTACTGGTTTCGGATTTCTCCTGTCAGCTTCGCCAATTCTGCACAAAGTCCATCATCTTCATCTGCCACTCTTCTTTCGTTGGTACTTCTTGTTGTTTCTATTTTTCGGGCTAAAAGAATTCTTGCCACAGTTGTTGCATACATAAACTGTCTTCCCTTGGTATCTCTTCACCCACTATACCCAATAAAAAAGGCTTCTGGTTTTTTAACAAAAGTATTCTTAAATAAGGACAACAGTCAAAGGGCTACTTTTCTTCCTGGTGTGTTAAGTTTTCTACTTGCATGGAGTTGGTTATATTGGGGGGGGGGGCGTAGAGTATTCCAGAATTCACCATGTGAAAGGCTGGGCTGGATGAATCCCTAGCCGAAATTAAGATTGCCGGAAGAAATATCAACAACCTCAGATATGTAGACGACACAACCTTGATGGCAGAAAGTGAGGAGGAATTAAAGAACCTTTTAATGAGTGTGAAAGAGGAGAGTGCAAAATATGGTTTGAAACTCAACATCAAAAAAACTAAGATCATGGCCACTGGTGCCATCACCACCTGGCAAATAGATGGGGAAGAAATAGATGCAGTGAGAGATTTTACTTTCTTGGGCTCCATGATCACTGCAGATGGTGACAGCAGCCATGAAATTAAAAGACGCCTGCTTCTGGGGAGAAAAGCAATGAGAAACCTAGACAGCATCTTAAAAAGCAGAGACATCACCTTGCCAACAAAGGTCCGTCTAGTTAAAGCTATGGTTTTCCCACTAGTGATGTATGGAAGTGAGAGCTGGACCATAAAGAAGGCTGATCACCGAAGAATTGATGCTTTTGAATTATGGTGCTGGAGGAGACTCTTGAGAGTCCCATGGACTGCAAGAAGATCAAACCTATCCATTCTGAAGGAAATCAGCCCTGAGTGCTCACTGGACGGACAGATCGTGAAGCTGAGGCTCCAATACTTTGGCCACCTCATGAGAAGAGAAGACTCCCTGGAAAAGACCCTGATGTTGGGAAAGATGGAGGGCACAAGGAGAAGGGGACGACAGAGGACGAGATGGTAGGACAGTGTTTTCGAAGCTAGCAGCATGAGTTTGACCAAACTGTGGGAGGCAGTGGAAGACAGGAGTGCCTGGCGTGCTCTGGTCCATGGGGTCACAAAGAGTCAGACACGACTAAACAACAACAAGAAGAAGAGTATTCCCAAGCGGCATTTCCCGCTTATAACCCGGAGTGATTCACTCCATTCTTCCACCTCAGGAGTCATCCACCTTGAATTGCTTCCTGGGTAAATCAGGGCACACAGGTTTTACCGACAGGATTTTAAGAGCACCAGAGCACTGCAGTATTGCAAAAGCCATTCCTAGGTTGTGCAGGTGACAACTACAAAGATCCTTTCAGCAAACCCTCAATATCATGATTGCTCTGTGCTGTGCACCACATGTTTTACATATATATTATAAACTGCATGCATATCTTATATTAAGACATGTAAACAGCTCTCTTAATTGGAATGACAAATGAACCACTTACAATTCTCTGACTGCGTAATTTGCCTAGAGGTTGGGTTCACACTGGCACAAGGATTACATGTGATCAACCAAGGAAAGGTGGTTTGAGAAAGGAAAGTTATCACCACCCCAACCGCAGCTCCAGAAGCTTTTTCTCTAATTAAGTTATTTTATTAAACAAAATGTTTCTAAGGTGGGTCTCTTTGAAAATCCTCATTAGAGTCTATATGTAGCACAATTTACTTTATAAGGCATGGCTTGTGTGCTAACAGATGGTATCTAACTGCACCCATTAAATATCCACCCATGGGGCTCAATCCTGCAAAATGTCGAGCGCCTCCTTCTTTCATTAAATATTAGTTGCTCAGGTCCTCAGCATTCTGCAGAGCAGAAAGAATTCGCTCGGCTTTGACTTCTTTTTTCCTGTGATTTATTTCCCTAATTAAGGGGGTGGTGGGGAACTTGGCACAGATGGATTCTGTTTGAAGTCGGCAAAAAATGTATTGCATAGGCAACAGAAAATTATAAGAACATGGATAGATGAAGCTAGATCTGGGCTTGTAGCTGAGATAACCTGCATGGCTCACTTCCGCTGGGTCTGACCCCAAGCAACTTTGACTGGTACCATATGAGACCAGGATGGAAGAGCTATCTGACTTTTAAGCAACACCTGAGAAAATCTTGAGTTCAAAGGAACGTGCTTGCATCGGACAAATCATTCTGTATCAAGAAAAATCAATGTAGTTGTTCAGCAACACCTGTTGCTGTTCCACTGTTCCACAAGATGTGTGAGTATATTCAGAGCTTTATAAACCACACACTCTTTCTATGCAGGTACAGCGGTACCTCGGGTTAAGTACTTAATTTGTTCCGGAGGTCCGTTCTTAACCCGAAACTGTTCTTAACCTGAAGCACCACTTTAGCTAATGGGGCCTCCTACTGCCTCTGCGTCGCCGGAGCACAATTTCTGTTCTCATCCTGAAGCAAAGTTTTTAACCCAAGGTACTATTTCTGGGTTAGCGGAGTCTGTAACCTGAAGCGTATGTAACCCGAGGTACCACTGTATATCACATGGTGCCATGTAGACTCCATGTCATTGCTCTGTTAAATAAAATCTATCTTATCCTAACAGATGGTTGGACATTTTTGGATGTCTCCCAGGCCACTCGATATATGGAACTTCCCCATTTAGTATAAAGTTTTACTACTGCAGTTCTCCAACTAGAATTAAAATAAATAACTAAATCAGCATTTGGATACTTAGCCCCCCCCCCCAGTGGTTCATATAGCCAGTGGTGCTTAATGTGAGACATATTTCTATCTCCACACTTAATTTCTGAGAGTGATAAATTCTGTGGCTCAGATAACTGAAAATGACTATGGCAATCCACTCTGCAATATGGCCAACTTTTTGCTACAGACTCATAATCATCCTATGACTTATTATTTATCATATCCTTAACATTCATTCTGTTAATGTTGAGTTCATAGGGGGCTGGGGGCAAACAATACAGATTAAAATATTGTTAGTGCCATATATAATTTATTAATACCTGGAAACCACATGTTAATATTTAGCAACCTCAAATTTGCATATTTTTAGTGGTCACACAATTCCAAACTAAACACGCCAGGATTCTTCCAACTAGCAAAATAAGCACCTTATAAATATATCACCACCAGCAGCAGTATCTCGTAACCTACATTTGTTTTAAATAGTTTCACTGATTTAATCTGTGTTTTAACAACAATGTTTTTATGTATATCTGTTTTTTAATTGTTTTGTGGATTTTTGCTGTATTTTATCTACAACTTTGTTTGTCATCACTTAGAAAGCTCTTTGATTAAGTGCTTTACAAGTCTTCTAAAAAGATAAAATAAACAAACCGTTATCAGGGCTGCAGTGTTTAATTGATTAATGGGCTACATTAGCCAGATAACACTTTTTGATTAAAAAGCTCTCCTCATTTAATCACACAGCAGGCTTTTTTTTTTAAAAGGTAATTATTTTTAATACAAATACTTAGATTTTTCTTGGAAGACACCATCCTAAAAGGGGCATTACTCCTATCTCACAAAAGAGAGAATGCCTAGGCTAGGATGGTGCCCACAGCTTACAAAGAGTGCAACTTCTCTCCCATCTATAAGAGGAGAGGAAGAAAATAGCAAGCTGTTGCTGACAGATTGTTAACTTTGGCACAGGGCTGGCTCAAGACATTTTGGCACCTGAGGTGGACCACAAAATGGCGCCAGGGAAGAAGGGCTAAGTGAAGATCTACATGAGGAACGAAGGGGAATAAAGATTGACGTTGGGAACAAGGGTGGGAGGAGACCAGCAGGGCCTCCTATTTGCCAAGAGGCTGTTGTTGAGGCAGCATGGGGGCGAGCTGTCAAGGAGGCAGCAGATCCGGCCTCTATGGAGAGTGCTGCAGCTGTTGTTGCCACCACAACATTGCCACCACAGCAGAATCAGCAGGAGATGCATTCCTTGGAGGCCGGATCTGCCATCCCTGTGGAGCATGCCGCTTGAGGTGGCTTAGAATCCTCCAGAAAAATAATCTCTCAAAGGACCTGTTGATGGCATTTTACCATTGTACTGTGGAGAGTGTATTAACTTATGGTCTGTGTGTGTGGTTTGGGAGCTGCACGGTCAGGGAAAAAACAATGCTGTCCAGGGTTGTAAAGACCGCGGAGAGAATAATTGGGTGAACTCTTCCCACCTTGGATCAAATCTATGCTTCCAGGTGCCATAAGAAAGCTGCAGAAATCGTGCAGGATAGTGTGCACCCCGGAAATGATCTCTTTCAGCTTCTGCCTTCTGGAAGAAGGTACAGGGTTATAAAGACTAGGACTAGCCACCTGAGAAGCAGTTTTTATCCAAATGCCTAAGGTAGCCTCTGTGGGAGTATATTGTATTTAATTATGGGGTATCAGAGTTTTTAGGGGGTTAACCAGGCTGGGATAGCTGGGGTAGCAGGCTTGTTGGTTTTTGAATGCCTGATGTAGATTTTTTTCAATTTCATTGTTCTGTATGGGACAATGACAATAAAGATTATCGTATCGTATCGTATCGTAGTCTGTATTCTTTTTTGTCCCACTATTGGTCTTGTCTGCTCAATCTTCCAGAGCCTGTCTTCACATGCAGGGCAAGCCCCTGACTCACTAGGGGTTTGAGAACTATCAACAACCCTCACCTGGTTTAGCCAGCCAGTCAAAGCTGTTTCTGAAGTGTGGCTGCTGTCATATGCTGACGGCTTCTAGGCGCCATGGGTGAGAGTTGAGCACAGGGTGACCACAGGTGATCAAACTACCCAAGATGTAACACAACGAGCCGCCCCACTAGAGGTACCACCCCTCCCCTAACATCCGATACACCCCATTCAGATGTAAATCCTAATGAATTTAGTAGGGTTTACACCCAGGTGCTGAGGGACACGGGTGGCGCTGTGGGTTAAACCACAGAGCCTAGGACTTGCCGATCAGAAGGTCGGCGGTTCAAATCCCCGCAATGGGGTGAGCGCCCGTTGTTTGGTCCCTGCTCCTGCCAACCTAGCAGTTCGAAAGCATGTCAAAGTGCAAGTAGATAAATAGGTACCACTCCAGTGGGAAGGTAAACGGCATTTTCATGCGCAGCTCTGGTTCGCCAGAAGCGGCTTCGTCATGCTGGCCACATGACCTGGAAGCTGTATGCCGGCTCCCTCGGCCAATAAAGCGAGATGAGCGCCGCAACCCCAGAGTCGGCCACAACTGGACCTAATGGTCATGGGTCCCTTTACCTTTACACCCAGGCAAGTGGGGTTAGGATTGCAGGCTTCATTGCAAACCTTTCCCTATCCCCTTATTTTCAGTTTTCTTTCCTCTGGACGCACAGCAAGCATTGGATTGAGGTGGAATGAAAGCCTCCCACATAGATTATTCCTCAGCAGCAGACTAATATTCCTCTATGCACCTGCCTCATTTAGTTAGGTCTCCTCACTTCTCAAGGGAGAAGCCTCTGGCAGAGCTACTTCACATCGTTTATACAGGGTGACTAAGCTGGTTTTCGCTGTAATTGCATGAAACAGAGTTTCGTCCTTATGGTCTCATTAAAGTACTCTGCATACAGGAAAGTCCAAATATACAAATGAGTTAAGTTAGGAAGGCAGAAGGCATAACAATGAATTAGGCCAAAAAAGAAGAAGAAAAAGATCAAAGATTGAGCTCATCATGAATTCCAGTTCTCAAGGAGACTGCTAAGGAGAACGCCAGGCAACCATCACTTCAGAGTCTTCTACCTGGCCCACCCAGCCGGGGAAAGGCTATTTCAAGGCCAAAACAGTAAACCTAAGCTTTATGGAGCTAGATGGCCCCTTTAATCTAACGCGAGTTGAATGCTGCTAAGCCTAATGTTTAATTTGAGAAAACAACCTGAAAATAGCACTGGAGGAAGTAGTGGATTTGTAGAAATCTATACTTTTCCAACGGCGTTTCTGGAAAACACTAGGTTTGACGGTTGCGCCTTATTCCGTGAGGTTACTGAAACTAGATACACATTGCTGGGCTTCCTGTGTGATAAGGCTTGTAATTTGCTCCTTCTGAGGGACGAAGACTAAACAAGGTCCATTTTGAATTATTTAATCATTTCTTTGCATCAAAGTCTATCTAACCCCCCACAAGATGTTTGAGGTAGATAACCATTTAAAACCAGAAAACAATTCTTTAAGCGGAAGAATTGAGCATTAACCACTTCTGTCACAAGTCAACCGTTGGCAAACTAGTATCTCAGCCATAGCTTGCCACCAGATTGTTGGTGGACTACAACTCCTATCATCCCTGATTATTAGAAATGCTGGCTGGAGTGGATGGGAGTTAATATCCAACAATATCTGAAGGGCACCACTGTGTAACTCAAGACAGTGTTTCCATGTGGACTATCATGCAGGGACTGATTGAACCAAGCTTTGCATGGTCATTCAGACTATGCCTTTGGGCATATAAGGGTGACCTATTTTACAAGGTTGTTGTAATAGCACAGATCCTGGTTGGAGCAACTGGGGAGCTTCACTGCTGACGTTAATGATTGACACTTGAGGATTCAGAAAAAGGGGATAGGAGAAGGATACAGGCCCTGGCTTAATGCAAACACATTTAAATGACAGCTGTATTAAGAGAAAAGATGGGTATGCAAACCCTATTATACCCATATCACAGATGTAGGTACTGTGGGTGAGAGAACAGTGGTTGCCTAAGGCCATCTAGTGAGTTGTAACTGAGGTAAGATTCGAATCAGGGACTTCCCATCTCATAGATACTTAGTCATTGCACCACAATAGCTCTGTGAGTAAGATTTATATTGTAGTGAAACTTGGTGGTTGCAAAACTAAAATACCGGGGGTCAGAAGCTAGAATGCATTATGAGGGGGGGAAATAACACTAGGTTTCTATAATAAGGTCTCAAGAAATATAGGTGGCTATAGAAAGCACTTTATATGATGCTAAGAGAGAGAGAAATGGAATAAATGGTATTGGAATCCAACAGCACAATCCTATGGTAGCTGTGCATAGAATCACAACCTGAATTACTTTTCTAAAGCAGTCCCTCAATGAAGTCAAGCATCTAGTAGTTTAATGCGATAGATGTGAGCCTTAGAAGACTCCTTCATCTTGCTCAAGCAAAACTAATTGGCACAGAGACAAGCTTAAAGTAAATATTACTCTAGCACCGATAAACTGAAAGGGACCTTTATAAAGTATTGTTGGTATTCTAGAAAACTTGTTTTTCAGATAGCTTTGGAGTGTCAGCTACAGATGTATGGTAATGTCACTAATTCATCACCTGACATTTTAAAATAAACCATAGAAGAACACTCTCACTATGACTATGCCTTATTTTGGCAAATGCGTTTTCCCAAAGCTGTGTTTGCCAAGACAGCATGGCTATGATGGTAGAAAGGGTAGTTGTGGAATTGAATCTGTAGGTGGGGAGTGCAGGTTAGACATTTCTCCTGTGAATTATCTTGGCCCCACGGCCAGGACCACATCCCAAGTTGCTGGCCTCCTGAACTTGAAGGTCGAATGGTTAAACATCCATCCTTTTAATTCTCCCCAGCACATATCCTCTGGGTTCTGGCAACTGTGTTTGCTTTCTTGGGAAAATAAAGGATTGGGAGCCCCGTGTATTTATCATGAAGTGTAGATCTGCCCTAAGGCAAATGAGCTGGGATACTAGTGCAGTCGTGATTAGAGTGCATTTTGTAGTTGTAAAGATACAAATAACAAACAATACTTTTAGAAAGGGGGATGTTGAAGGGAGCTAGCCAAACATTACCGTATTTTTCGCCCCATAAGACGCACCGGCCCATAAGACGCACCTAGTTTTTTTGGGGGGAAATAAAGGGAAAAAAAATTTATTTCCCCCCCAGGTGCGCTGCGCTAATCCCGAAGCTTGGGGTGTGCTGAGCTCAGCGCGCCCCAAGCTTCTGGGTGCCGGCAAGGTCTCCGCTGGCCCTGGGAGAGCCAGGCGCCTCTCCCAGGGCTAGCGGACCGCTGCGCTAATCCCGAAGCTTGGGGCGTGCAGAGCTCAGCGCGCCCCAAGCTTCTGGGTGCGCGCAAGCAGTCCGCTAGCCTTGCAAGAGCCGCGGGGCTCTCCCAGGGCTAGCGGATCGCTGCGCTACACCAGAAGCTTGGGGCGTGCCGAGCTCAGCGCGCCCCAAGCTTCTGGGTGCAGGCAAGCTCTCCGCTAGCCCTGGGAGAGCTGGGTCTCCCACAGCTAGCGGATAGCTTCCTGAAGCCTGGAGAGCGAGAGGGGTCGGTGCATACCGACCCCCCTCGCTTTCCAGGCTTCAGCGATAGCCTGCATTCTCCCCATAAGACGCACCCACATTTCCCTGTTCATTTTTGGAGGGGAAAAAGTGCGTCTTATAGGGCGAAAAATACGGTAACTAAAATTGACCTCAAATAATAATAGTAATAATAATAATTTATTTGTATCCCGCCCATCTGGCTGGGTTTCTCTGGGCGGCTTCCAACAAAGATTAAAAATTCATTAAAACATCAATCATTAAAAACTTCCCTAAACAGGGCTGCCTTCAGATGTCTTCTAAATGTCAGGTAGTTGTTTATTTCTTTGACATCTGACGGGAGGGTGTTCCACAGGGTGGGCGCCACTACCGAGAAGGCCCTCTGCCTGGTTCCCTGTAGCTTTGCTTCTCGCAATGAGGGAACCGCCAGAAGGCCCTCGGCGCTGGACCTCAGCGTCTGGGCAGAACGATGGGGGTGGATACGCTCCTTCAGATATACTTGGCCAAGGCTGTTTAGGGCTTTAATAATAATAATAATAATAATAATAATAATAATAATAATAATAATAATAATAATTCAGCTAAAAGGGAATCAGCTAAAAAGCCCAGCCCAGCTATGATATGGTAAGACACTACCCAGCCAGAATGAATCATGAACATCTAAAGCCATCACTGTTATGGTTTTGTCTCGGCTTCTGTTCTGTGCCATCTTAAAGAGCTGGGAATTGGAAGGCAGGACAAAAGCCTGTGGCTTCAAGGATGAAAGATGCAACCCACTGTAATTAGGCAGCACAAATTAAGAACATGTTACAAATTTAATACTAAATGTTCTAGATATTTTAATTTGCTCTGTGCTCTGTATAACTCATGGGTTAGGGCTGGCTGTCATATCAGGTCAGACCCATTCACTTGCTCCACACCCCACTTTGCAAATTGGCACAGCGGTGTGAATCATATTTACATTTCCCTATATGGACCAGGAGGGTTGCTCCACACTGTGGTTTATTGTGGACTTGGTGCATTTTGTGGACGCTGTGGACACTGCACAAAAGTTTCATGAATTAGGAGCAGATGGTCCATAATAAGCAAATGCATGGAAGCATCTAAGGTACCAGTGACCAAATCTTTGTTAGACTGCAGGAATCTTGCTTCATGAAGCATGCTCCAAAAAACCTGGGGCGCGTATGCCAAAAATAAATGTAATACTAGCCACTTAAAAGCAGCTAATCATTAGATTGTAATTTATTCATGGAATGAATTAGGAGTTCCTGCCCAGGTATTTCACTACTTCCACTCTATATTACAATGCTTAATTTAGCAACATAATTGGTCTATGCAATAATATTAAGTGGGAAGGAGATCTCAGCACAGTGGGTGTTCTGATAATAAATAATCAAGTGTCTTTCTACAAAAGCATAGGCAAATGTATCTACATTATATTAGTTATTTCAAAGAGTTCATTCTGATGCTAAAAGCATTCATAATAATTACTGGAGAAAGTCACTTTTAAAATTGCCAATTCAAAATGCCAAAGTCTTGACGTGTCAAATTGACAAGTACTAACTAAAAACACTTCACCTATTATGATTTTAATTGCTGCACATTGCACACTGCTATAGGTTGTGTTAGAAGCAAACAAGCTCCCCATCCCCACTTTAAGAAAATAATATTAGCCTTGCTGGATCAGCCTAAGGGACATTAATGTAATATTCTGTTTCCATGTATACACCAAGAACGCAAGTAAACTGGGGCTATCATTCAGCCAGATTTCCGCAGAAGTGGGAACCTACTCACAAGGTCCGTCTGATGATGAATGAAATCAGTCTCAAACCACTATTCACACCTCAAGTTTGTATCAGCAGCAATATTCAAAGGAAGGAAGAACCTACAGAAAGTCACAGCTGATTGCTGGCCAAATAAGGTCAGTCTCACACGGCCAAGCCTGAAAGGAATCTTGAATCTGCAACAGGGTGACTAGGACACATTACCCAAAAGGAATAATTGAAAACATGCAACCAAATCTGAACCAAAAACTGAAAGTGAACCTTTACTTCTTCCTGAATCAGAGTAGAACCAAGCCTAACAAGAAATCATTACAGGTTCAGAACACGAGTTTTGTTTTGTTTTCAAAAACCGAGCAGCTCTGATATGGTTCCCAAGGTCCGTGATGCAACATTACTGAAGGGTCTGTAGGACTGTCTAGGAATCCCCTCTGGAGTTTCACTATGGATGAAAGCTTGCCATAGAAATGTAAGAGAGAGAACGTAAGGGCTATACTCTGGCTTCTGTGGTAACGAATCATGGGCACGTAAACTAAGATCATTATGGGTTTGCCTAAGATTCTGCATTCTGTCCTCTTAAAGGCCAAAATTGTGCTCCTATTCAAAGGTACCTATGGCATTATTTGGATCGGTAAGAAGCTCAACACTTTCTCTGCTGTGAAGCCACCAGTACTCTCCCACTTTGGGTCCCCAGGTTTTTGTTGGACTACCAACTCCCATCATCCCTGACCACTGGCTAAGCTGGTTGGGGATGATGGGAATTGTTGTCCAACAGTATTTAGGGAACCAAATTTGAAGAATACCGATCTGGCTGGCAGTAGCTCTCCAAGTTTGGTTTTTGACCAAACTGCAGGAGGCAGTGGAAGACATAAGTGCCTGGCATGCTCTGGTCCATGGGGTCACGAAGAGTCGGACACGACTAAACAACAACAACAGCTTTCCAAGGTCGAAAGTCGCACCCAGCCTGCCAAATGATAGTTCTTTTTAACTGGGCATATCAAGTACTGAACCTGGGCTTTGTATGTATGAACGCTTACAGGGAATAACAGAATGTAGTTTGAGGAGTGGGAAAAGAAACTAAGGCAAACGCAGTAGCCAGTCTGCTTTCAGTTCTCCTAAAACCCTCCATATCCTTCCCACAGACTTGAACAGAAGGCTGTGTGCTGGCATTGAAAGGAGTAAAGAAAATGTGTCTGGGCTGTGGGAGAATTCCGGGAAACAATGAGTGATGCACATGGCATCTTCACAAATCTGAGTATCTACCACACCCATCCCTCCTTTGGGCAAGATCTGTTCCATTAAATGTACTTCAAACAAGATACATTACTTACAGGTATGAAAGCAGCCTGGCTACATCAACTTGTCAGTAAAACCATCCTGATGAACTAAAGCAGTTCATTGCATTATTCTTATTATTAAACAAGCCCTCACCTACACAAATCCACAAACAGCTAGCTAACACACAGGTACGGAACCACTGGGAGGATGCTATCTTGAATCACTGATCAAACTGCTTCGTTTATCGTAAAGGTAAAGGGACCCCTGACCATTAGGTCCAATAGTGGACGACTCTGGGGTTGCAGCGCTCATCTCGCTTTATTGGCCAAGGGAGCCAGCATACAGCTTCTGGGTCATGTGGCCAGCATGACTAAGCCACTTCTGGCAAACCAGAGTAGCGCACGGAAACACCATTTACCTTCCTGCCGGAGCGGTACCTATTTATCTACTTGCACTTCGTGCTTTCGAACTGCTAGGTTGGCAGGAGCAGGGACCGAGCAACAGGAGCTCACCCCGTTGTGGGGATTCGAACCACCGACCTTCTGATCAGCAAGCCCTAGGCTCTGTGGTTTAACCCACAGCGCCACCCGCGTCCCATTATCATAAGTACAAGTAATGACATTTGGGTGGTTGTAGGCATGGCTTCCGAACTGGCAAGGGACCTCAAGGTTCACCTAGTTCAACAGCTTGCAATGGAAGGCTTCTCAAGAGTCCAGCATTCCAGATACCAACCTGGATTGCTCTAAAACGTTATACCAGTTTCAGCTAGGCAGCACTGGCTGATACATCTGTTCAGTTTCGAAGCCATTAGTTATCTATTCTGCAGTGGCCCTAAAACAGTCAGTTATCCTTTTCAGAGAACAATAAAATTGCAAACTTTGCTCCCAGCTAAACACATCCCAGCTCCTTCATTCATTCACCTGTATTAGGCAAATGAAACCACCTTTGTAAAAATGTTCCTTGTTCTGTATAGAAAATTCTCACCTAGCAACTCTAAACACAGTATTTCTACTGACCCACAGCCACAACCATGTAGAGATAGTATAACCTTCTGTTTTAGTCTATTTTATTATGGTTTTAACCGTCTGTATTTTTTTGTTGTTGTTTAGTCGTTTAGTCGTGTCCGACTCTTCATGACCCCATGGACCAGAGCACGCCAGGCACTCCTGTCCTCCACCAAACTGCCTCCCGCAGTTTGGTCAAACTCATGCTGGTAGATTCGAGAACACTGTCCAACCATCTCGTCCTCTGTCGTCCCCTTCTCCTTGTGCCCTCCATCTTTCCCAACATCAGGGTCTTTTCCAGGGAGTCTTCTCTTCTCATGAGGTGGCCAAAGTATTGGAGCCTCAGCTTCAGGATCTGTCCTTCCAGTGAGCACTCAGGGCTGATTTCCTTCAGAATGGAGAGGTTTGATCTTCTTGCAGTCCATGGAACTCTCAAGAGTCTCCTCCACCACCACAATTCAAAAGCATCAATTCTTTGGCGATCAGCCTTCTTTATGGTCCAGCTCTCACTTCCGTACATCACTACTGGGAAAACCATAGCTTTTACTATACGGACCTTTGTTGGCAAGGTGATGTCTCTACTTTTTAAAATGCTGTCTAGGTTTGTCTCTGTATTTTTAAACTAAAAAAAATAGCGATAGTTTTATTATCTTATCTTTTTTCTCAGCCGCTTTGAGGGTTTTTTGTTTTCTACAATCAAGTCGTAGAAAAGCCATGAGCAAGATTCATGGATTAACAATGCAACTGTGCACATTTCCCCCCTCAGAAGTATGTCCCCACTGAGTTATCTGAGAACTCTAGGATAAATGTGTATAGGATTGCAACCTAATAAGTGTTTTAATTGGCCAAAAGGGCACATCCTGAATCAGTCTCACAATGTCATAGCAGTTGTCAGGGAGAAGAGTTCTAGTCTAATCTTCTCCCAGACTCTGACACGCCAGGTTTCTAGGTGGAGAAGCCATACACCCACAACCAACACAGCGCATAGCACATCTACAATCTGAAGTAGTGCAGCCCAGGAATAGGTTGATCAGCTCAGAGAGAACAGGGCCGTGCAAATACCCGAGAGGCACATACCATGGTAACGTAACTCAGTAAGAGTCCATGTTGGATTCGCCGCTCTCTCCAAAGAGAATTATTGTAGGGGAATCTGGTGCATATATTACAAGCTTTGAAGGAAAGAACAATGTGGCAAATACTCACTTATTTAAGCTCTTTTCAGTTTGCTTTAAAGGTGGGATTCCCCCTCCCACATGTTCTGGGTTTGCTGGATGAAGGAAAGATTTTTTTAAAAAAAAAATATCCAAGAAGAAAGCTTTCACAGGGACAAGAGAAGCTGCCTGTTCTTTTGCCAACACACCTGCACCAGCCTTGGGTTGTGCTTGACATATTGTGCAACAACAGTATATCATTTGTGAAGGCTGGCAAGAAGATGCTCTAATGACAGTAACAGACTGGTTTGTGTACGGTATTGATTTTCCAGCTAAGCCACACACTATGCTCATCTATTTGAGTGCATAGCTTTTCAGATAAATAACGGAGGCTCCTCAGGAACAGTGGGGCATAAGTAGGAATGGCCCAAGATGCTTTGCCATTGTAGGCAAAACACAATGCCCTCTCAGTGCTATTCCCTGTGGAACCAGGTTCCCAGTCCACACCCTCCCTGCCCCTGTTGTTGCACCCAAACTACCAGCATCATCACCACAGCTGTAGCCTCACCTGCGGCTGTGCCCACTTTGCCACTACAACGTGGTGGCACAGCGCCAGCGGTGAGGGCAACGAGGCTGTGTTTGTGGTGCAGGTGAAGCCCCGGTAGGGCTGGCAGCAGAGAAACAATGAGGGATGGGGTTGAATCTGCCACCTGAAGCGCATGGCTTCACCTTGCATAAAGCACGGACCACAATAAACATTCATTGGCAGTGTGCAACAGTGTTTAGAGTCAAAGACTACTCTGTTTGACTTCATGTTGACTATGGCCCAGGATCATATTAAACAACAGATGAAATACTCTCCTTCTGTTGCCATTGAAGCTGACGACACCACAGATGTTGCCACCCACCGCCAATATATACTGGTTTTCTGACACATTTGATGATGGTCAGGTTTTTATGGATTCACACGGCTGCAAGACTCTCAGGCTGAAACCACTGTGGTAGCCTTGCTTCCGTAGTAGAATGAGCTTTTGCTACAGAAGAGAAACTCATTCCTCGAGCTACAATGGGGTGACTGTGATGCATATTAAGCACACAGGAATGGAAAAGAAGATCCTAGATGCATTTCCCAGTGCCCACTATGTTCACGGTTATGTGCATCAGCTGAAATTAGCAAGCAGTATCCTCAAACAAGAAAGGGTTTTATTTTCAGATCTTTCTTGGTTCCCCCATCATTTTTATTTTTTATTTTGCCCACAGTGCAAAAAGCAGTGGAGTACTCAAGTCAGTTGTGCACCAAAGGTTCCTAAGAGTGTCTTAAAAACGCTGGAACCTCAACATCCACACAATGAATGTGGTGTTTGAAACAGGATTCATCAAATGTGAGACTGGGCGTATGATAAGAACTCAGTCCTTGAGGCCAGGGAATTTCTTGAAACGCTGAAAAGAAACAGTGAGTCCATGTAGCAACCATTGTTGCTGTTCTACAGAATAATGCTCCATGTGAAAACACTCTACAATCAACTGAAGAACAGACATCGATTTCACAGCATCACTTTGTGAATGCCATCAATTTGGTGAGTCAGTTGGAAAATTGTTCTCTGAGATATATTTGGAACCTCAGCTGCCCAGAAGCAAATGAAAGGAGATCTCAGATCAAGTGGCATCAGAAATCTGTGGCATCATCATCACACATGCAAATGAGCAATTTGCATCCAATTTGCTGGTACAAGGGACTTTCTTTCCGGCGCACAGCCAGAGATCTCCACAACAGATTTAAGGAAACTCTAGAAGCCTATGCTGGAGGGTGAAGATAGATATCTTTATCCTGTATAGGAGGCAAGAACTGTACATCTGCATGGATGCTTCCATACTCTAGCAATCTGGAGCCAGCAATGGAAGAAATGATGAAATTGCTCAAAATCCTCATCAGCACTCCTGTGACAACTGCGGAAGGAGAGTGGATATTCTGGGCTCTGAAGAGGATTAAGATTTTCCTGTGGAACACTATGTCACTGCCTTGGCAATGCAGTCGACTGGGAAATAGAAGATCAAGAAAACACCAAATTTCAGTCATAGGAACACTGAACTTTTTGCATGACAGAAGGATCACTAGACAAACTTTACACACAAGATGGCAGCATGAAAAGAAGAGGTGCTGTGCCAAACATCTGAAGAAGTGGAGGTTGGGGTGCTGAACAACACTGCCCACCTTTTCTCTCAGGGACCCCTGCTGAACCAAGGTAAGTGTCTATTCAGTTTGGTTTGATGCTAAGTAATTGTATAACTGCACTGCTTATTCATCTTTGGTACCTTTGCAAGGGAAAAAGATGGGGACCTTCTTGGCTTAGCCTACGCAACCTTGGCTGACAAGCAACCCTACCAAGCCTACACCAGCTGCCCCTGACTAGCAATAAATGTCACTGTATTTCCTTGAAATTAAGAGAGTGCAATTATCCGAGGGACGCTAGCCTGGTTACCTCTATACCTTACCCCTATAGTATATTAGGAAGACTTAAACTCAAATATACAAATGCCGAACGGCTCTAAGAAGGGGGTGGCAACACCAGTGGAAAGGAGGCCTTCAAGACAAGAAGAGGGGAAGGAGGCAAGAGAAATCAGAGACTACGATAGCTTGATGGCCGAAATAAGAAAGGAATTTAAAAATAATGAACAGTATATTGAGAGAAAATTGATAGAGGTTCAAGATACCCTAGATAAGAAACTGGGGGAAGTGGTGGGAGAATTGACAGGAAAGGTTAAGGATCTCTCGGTAAGAACTAAGGGTTTGGAGGATTCAGTGAAGAGGGTGCAAAAGGACGCGAAAGACAGTAAGAAAGAGATGGACAGGATTAGACTAGAAGTTAAAGAGATAGGAGCAACACAGGAAGAGTTGTTGGACAACATGGCTATGACACAGATGCGCCAGAATCAATCTAACTTAAAATTTAGAGGAATAGCAGAGGACTTAAATGAGAATATCCGAGCTAAAGTGGTGAAAGAGCTGGCAATATGGTTAGATAGAAAAGAAGAAGAGATAAACCATGGTCTGGTAAACATATTCCGAATAAGAATAAAATCGGCAAAAGCCAGAAGGAAAAAATTGCCAGGAGATGTAATAGCCATGTTTAATTCATTGGAGATAAGAAATGAAATTTTGAAACAGAATTATGTTAAAAGGTTATATATTGGAGGAAACCCAATTATTATTTATAAAGAGATTCCTTCGAGATTTCTTCGAAGGAGGGACCCATATAAAAAATTAACAAATCAATTGAAGAAAAATGGGATCCTGTACAGATGGGAGTTTCCGGAAGGCATTTCATTCTATTTCAAAGAAAAAAAGTTCAAACTGTCTGCCATCTCAGAACTACAAAAATTCGCAAGGAGATATGAGAAGGATCTGGGGGAAATGATGGGAGAGGAGGAGGTGGGGAACCAGCAGGGGGAAGAAAATGGGGGGAGTGAAGAAGAAGAAAGAGAGGAGAGCTCAAAAGGAGAAGGAGAAGAACTAGAGAAAGGAGACAAAGAACAGTAGATTGCGCATAGGTTTGATAAGTTAACTTATATTACAGAACAGATGACGTTAAAAATACTAAACTGGAATGTGAATGGACTGAACAATAAAAACAAAAGGAACCAGATTACACATGTATTATTGAAAAAGAATTATGACTTAATATGCCTCCAAGAGACGCATATAATAAATAAGCATAAGAGACTATTATGTAATAAGAGACTGGGAGCAGACTTTGTGACATCAGATAGAGTGAAGAAAAGAGGGGTGGTACTATATATTAAGGAAAAATATGAGCCACAACTATTATATAAAGATGATCAAGGGAGAGTAATCATTGTTCAGATGGTGTTTCAGGGAGAAAAAATAATTGTTGTTGGAATATATGCTCCAAACGATAAAAAATCTGCTTTCTATTCTGAATTAAGAGATAAATTGATGGAATGGATGGATCAAAAAATGATTTTAATGGGTGACTTTAATGGGGTGGTGTCTCCAAATTTAGATAAGCTAACAAAAAAACAAGAAAAGAAGGAAGGTAAATTACCGCGATCTTTTTTTGACATGGTAAATAATCTGGGATTAATTGATGCATGGAGACTCAAAAACCCCACTACAAAACAATACACTTTTTTCTCAAACCCAAATCAGAGCTGGGGGCGAATAGATAGCATTTGGATCTCGAAGGAATTAACCCAGAATTTAATTAAATCAGAAATTCTCCCAAGAATTATATCTGACCATAATGCGGTTTACAGTGAGCTGAAAGGCAAGGATATTAAAACAACTAGATGGAGAATGAATGAATTTCTATTTAATGATCAGAAGATCGTAAATAAGGCAATAGAGACAATAGAAGATTACCTTAAATGGAATCTAAACGGGGAAACTGCTATAGAGACGGTGTGGGACGCAGGAAAGGCAGTTATGAGGGGCTTTTTAATACAGAAAAACAGCCAAGTAAGAAAAGAAAAAGAGTTAAAGAAGGAACAGATCCTAACACAGATTATGGAAAATGAAAAAAAATTAACCATCAACCCCAGTGAGGAGATCGCAAAACAGAATATAAAGATATTACAAGCTAAACTTTCTACAATAATTGATCAAGAGGTAGAATGGAAAATTAAAATGATGAACCAGAGGACATTTGAATCCGCAAACAAGATAGGCAAATATTTGGCGTGGCAAATAAGAGAAAGAAGAAAACAAAATACGATTAGTAAGATAAGGGAAGGAGAAAGGATTGTGGAAGAGCCAAAAGAAATAAGGAAGATATTTAAAAAATATTATAAGGACTTATATAAAAGAGGAAAGGAAACAAAACAAGAAATAGAGCAGTTTTTGCAAGAACATCATTTAAAACAAATCCCAAAAGAAGAAAAAGAGATATTAGACCAGGAAATTACCCAAGAAGAGATAAAGAAGGCGATTAAAAAGATGAAAAATGGGAAAGTGCCAGGCCCAGATGGGCTCTCAGCCAAATATTATAAAACACTAAGTAACCAAATATCCCCAGTGTTAGGTGAAGTGATGAATAATATATTAAAGGAAGGAAGGATCCCGAATACCTGGAAGGAAGCATATATTACTTTGATTCCCAAAAAAGAGGCAGATACTTTGGAAGTGAAAAACTATAGGCCAATTTCACTACTAAATAATGATTATAAGCTATTTGCAGATATAATGGCAGAAAGACTAAAAAAGGTTTTGAACAACAGAATACATAAAGATCAAACGGGCTTCCTCCCAGGGAGACAACTAAGGGACAATGTAAGGAACTTGATAGACATTATTGAATATTTGGATATGAGTATAGATAGACAAGCGGCCTTGGTATTCATAGATGCTGAGAAAGCGTTTGATAACATCTCGTGGGATTTCTTGAAGAAAAGTTTGGAAATGATGGGAATGGGAGAGAAATTTAGAAAAGGCATAGAAGCTATATATAAGGAACAGAAGGCAAAATTGGTAATAAACAACACCACAACAGAATATTTTAGTATATATAAAGGAACTAGACAAGGCTGCCCCCTGTCCCCTCTATTGTTTATAACAGTATTAGAAATACTAAACGAGAGACTGAGGGGGGCAACAGAAGTCACAGGAGTCAGGGTAGGAAAGAGGGAATACAAAATCAAGGCCTTCGCAGATGACATTGTACTAACCTTAGAAGACCCAAAAAACAGCGTAAAAGAAGCTTTACAAAAAATTGACGAATTTGGAGCCGTGGCAGGACTTAAGGTAAATAAAACCAAAACCAAAATGTTAGTTAAAAATTTAACAAAGGAAGAAGTGATAGATCTAGAAAGAAAGACCAAAATTGCGGTAGCTAAGAAAGTGAAATATCTTGGGATCTGGGTTACAGCTAAGAACATAAATTTATACAAGGATAATTACGATGCCACCTGGAGGAGTATAAAGAAAGACATGGAAATTTGGGGGAGGATGAAACTCTCCTTTTTGGGGAGGATAGCTGTTGTTAAAATGAACATTCTGCCTAGAATGTTATTTTTATTCCAAACCATCCCCATACTTAAAGGCCTAAAACAATGTAAAGAGTGGCAGAGAGCCTTGGCAAAGTATATTTGGCAGGGGAAAAGGCCACGGATAAAAATGAAAATTTTGATAGACAAAAAAGAAAGAGGGGGTTTTTCTCTCCCGGACCTAAGTTTATACTATGAAGCGGCTTGTATATATTGGGTAAAAGATTGGATAAAACTGGAGAATAGAGAGCTACTGGACCTGGAAGGCTTTAATAATTGGTACGGATGGCATTCGTACCTTTGGTATGGGAAAGTGAAAGTTCACAAGAGTTTCTTAGATCATATTTTTAGGGGACCATTATATCAAGCATGGGAAAGGAACAAAAACCTCCTCGAAAGAAAGACCCCATGGTGGATTTCACCAATAGAGGCCTTAACGATTAAGAAAATAAATATGGAGGAGATAAACGCCACCTATGAAGAAATGTTAAGAAAAACTGACCAAGGGCCCAAACTCAGACCTTATGAAGAAATAAAAAATTTATTCACTGGTTGGCTGCAATACCACCAGGTGAATGATTTGTTAAAAGAGGATAAGAGGAAGGCGGGTTTTGATGATAAAAAATCAAAATTTAGTATAGAAGTAATAGAAGGCAAAAATAAAACCCTGTCCAGAATTTATGATATATTACTAGAGTGGTACACAAAAGATGAGGAGGTGAAGGAGGCAATGATTAAATGGGCAATTGACTTTGGTTATAACATTGATTTTGAAAGGTGGATAGAAGTTTGGAATTGTAACATAAAGTTCACAGCATGTATGGCATTGAGAGAAAATATCTGGAAGATGCTATATAGATGGTACCACACCCCTGTGAAATTGGCCAAAATGTATAGATTAAAGGATAAGAGATGCTGGAAATGTGGCGAGGTGGAGGGTGACCTATATCATTTATGGTGGACATGTAAAAAGGTGAAAGGCTTTTGGGAATTAATTTATAATGAACTTAAAAAAATATTTAAGTATACCTTTCCCAAGAGGCCTGAAGCCTTCCTGTTGGGAATGATGGATAAAGAAATTAAAAAGGAAGATAGGACGATATTCCTCTACGCCACCACAGCAGCGAGAATTATGTTGGCACAATATTGGAAAGTGGAAACCATCCCCAACATAAAGGACTGGCAGATTAGAATGGTAAACTATGCTGAGCTTGACAAACTAACAGGTAAAATAAGAGATCAGGATGAACAGAAATTTCTGAAAAATTGGAGTAAATTTTGGAAATATATTGGAATAAATGCTTAAAGTGAATTGACGGGGTTAGAACAATACGACCAGCGAGTGAATTTAAGACTATAGATTGAAAATCAAATACGTAATGGAAGGAGATATTTGATACTTATCAAAAGGATGGAGGGAAGTTCAGATTGTGTGTCTTTCTTTTTTCGGATGTGTGGTTTTTCTTTTTTTTCTTTTTTTTTCTTTGTAATTTTTTCTCTGTATTTTCATATATATCTGTTTTTTGTGTATAACTTCAATAAAAATGCATTTAAAAAAAAAAAAAATGAAATTAAGAGAGTGCCAACATTTCACTGACACCATTTAAGCTATTTTTGTCTTTGGACTTTTCAATAAGGCTACATTCTAGTCTTATGTGTTGCTTTCTTCATTTTGTAAACCTCATTGGAAACAGGATTTGAAGGGCGGTATGAAAGTATTTACAATATACAAACAAACCAAATGATCCATGTCTAAACTCCTGAAATGAAATTCTGGATCACAATGCTCTCTCTCTCTCTCTCACTTCGATTCAAATTATGGTCTGTAGTCAAAGTTTTGCAATTGTGAACTGAATCACTTGGTCAAAGCGGGAAAGGGCTATGTCTCAAGAACACATTTCTTGACTGCTGATGGAGTTAAAATGACCTTGCATAATTAATAACTACTAATTAAAGGTTTATTTATGCACCTGTAATCCAACTACTAACTGGGTAAATGAGGGAAGGCATGGAATTTGCATACAATCTAAAGTATAAATTCCAATATTAAGTAGTAAGCTCCCAGCCCAAACACAGAATCGAAATGCTTCATAAAAAGTCATTTTGTAATAGTAAACTTTTATAAACTTTGCATTGTTTCCAAAACATAAAAAGCTGATACCCAGCACCTTCTGGTGAAATTCCTGAAACTTCACAATACTTTAGCACAGGTACAGCCCTAAGCATTTGTAGTCATAATCTCATTTTTGAATCTTAAACATAAATATTTTGCAGGGTTAGGCCCAGCTGCATTACAAATAAAACTAATGGGGAATAATGTCCAATGGATATTGAGTAAATTAGAAGCCAGGCAGGGGTGCGGAACTGGTGGCCCTCCAATCGCTGCTGGACTTCAACTCCCATAAGCCCAACAAGCATGGTCCATGGTCAGGGATGATATGAGTTGTATTCCAGCAAGATCAAAAGGGCGACTGGTTCCTCATCACTACCACAGTCCATTCCCCAAGGATCATGAAACCCAGCTCATGTGACTGCCAATCGTTATGATCTTCCTCTGCACCAGAAAATCAAGGCCTGTCCACGCCAGAGCTTATTGTGTTTACAGCTCTTTGCGTTCCCATATAATTTGAGTAGTTTGCATGGCATTAACCTCAAACAGCACTAATCTGGATGACCCTTATAAATGTGGGTTTTCATGATATGAGGGTAAGTCTAGTCAGTTGAGGAAAATGGGGCTCCAAACCACTCCACTCAGGGTTGCAAATGATTTGTTTTGGTGTTTTTCAGTGAGTAGATCAAATATCACTTTCTATTGCTCTCCTTTCCCTACCCACTACTTCCTCAATGCTTTCATTTCTTTTCCGTCCATGCTCCCAACTATTCTGGAGCGCTCCTGAATGGAGGAGTCTGTGCGTTTGTGTGCGTGCATATTATTCATTCTTTCAATCCCCCAAATTTGCACAAAACCAGAAAATTGCAGAAGCAAGTCATGTTAAAGATTTCTACACCAGACATTGTGCAACAATCTGAAAAGTGTCTGCCTTTCATTTCTTTTCCACCTATGCTCTTAACTATTTCCAGCATACTCCTGAACAGAGGAGCACGTCTATAAATGTTTTGAAACCTCAGATTTGCCCCAAACCAGAAAATGACAAAATTTACAACTGCCTGACTGTGTATTTTTGCACATTTCTTTTGTTGTTGTTTAGTCAACAGGCACTCCTGTCTTCCACTGCTTCCTGCAGTTTGGTCAAACTCATGCTGGTAGCTTCGAGAACACTGTCCAACCATCTCGTCCTCTGTTGTCCCCTTCTCCTTGTGCCCTCCATCTTTCCCAACATCAGGGTCTTTTCCAGGGAGTCTTCTCTTCTCATGAGGTGGCCAAAGTATTGGAGCCTCAGCTTCACGATCTGTCCTTCCAGTGAGCACTCAGGGCTGATTTCCTTCAGAATGGAGTGGTTTGATCTTCCTGCAGTCCATGGCACATTTCTTAAGAAGGGATTAAACCCTAACCCTAACCACTACTACTACCACCACCACCACCAAGGTGCATGTATACACATGCCGTGTCGGAACTTAATAGGCATCATAGAATCAACAAATGAGAAGGCAGGGATAACACAAAAGGGAACACTTACTGGCACGCACGGGGGGGAAACCAAAATTGCTTCTCACATAGAAATCCAAATACATGTGGGTGTGGACAACTCCAGTCTAATTCAAATGGGGGGAAAGTGGGTGAACGGCTAAATAATGCAGAAATGTGGGCAAGCCCTTAATTAGCAGCATTAGTATAGTTTGTAGGTGGAACAAATACCAAGACTCAAAAGCCCTGACTTTCTCCTGTGTTTGTGGCTCTGCCCACCCCCATCCCAGTTTTCTCAGCCACATTCCAGAGAACTGTATAACGACATGCACTCCCCAGGGCTTTATATGCGTGCTTTGTAAATAGCAGGTACCCATGCTACTCTTCAGCATCTCAGAAGAATTTCAAAAGCAGCTTGTAATAAAAGCAGGGTGTGTGCATGCTTTCCCTGCTGAAGTTCTGGGTGTGTGCAAGCCCTTGGGTGCACCTGAAGTAAACTCTCTGGGATGCAGCCCCCATGTGAAGTTGCAGTGCTAGGATATTCTGAACCATGAGAGTATATGCAGGCAATGAAGGGCAAATGGAGACAGGCCCGGGGCCTAGTTCCAATGCATTCTTCTCGTGCTTCCTTGCATAGTCTTCCCTTGCCTCCCTGCTTCATCCAGTTGATTGTCAAGGTCCCCAAGCCACCCCTCAAATAATTCACAACACACACATAAATTTTGTTTAAGGTTTTTGGCATAATTTTGGCCACAACTTTATTGAAATACTTAAATGTTAGTGGTTGTTTAGGCATTGGTTAAGACTATCTGTCCCCCCGCCTGGGACAGAACTGACTTCCGGGCACCACTGAAAGCCAGTGTGGGAAAACAATATTGGGGAGAAATGGAGCTGAGGCACAGACCCTCACCTCTCCCCGCATGCTCCCCAAGGCTTGCCGGCCCTAGCCCCATTCTAGGGATTCGGACAAAAAGATGGCAAGCCCCTGGATTCCTTTAATGGAATTCCCTTTCCGCAGCAACCTTGGAGGGGCAGGCCCAGCCAATCCTAACCCCTCCTCCAACCAATTGATAAAAACCAATGCCTAACCGCAGCCTTACAAGTTGTGACGATTTGCTACGCAGTAGGCAAAAACCAAATGGCACCAGCCAATCAGCCAGATGGACAAAATTCCTACCAGGCCCCTGCCCCAACGGCAGATGACCCCATGACAGGCATAGCAAGGTCAACACAAACCCCATCAAATTAGGGCGGGTGGGTGATCTGTTGCACACAGCGAAAGAGAAAGCTCCAAGCTGCGTTCACAGGATTTAAAACATCTGATCCCTCCCACCAAATTGCAACATAGGATTTACCCCAGCAACTCAGCCATCCAATCGTTGCCACAAGCTTCCTTAGTAATCCTGCCTGGCAACAGAGGGGTGGCCTGGTGGACCCCACCGCAACACACGCTCTCCATGAGGGAGAACACGCTTTCCCACGACTTATACACTGACAGAAAACGTGACACTTAAGCAAGCATTTAAGAAGATCATGTAGGAATCCTCATACTCCTAATGAGGCCAAAGCGCCCATTGCAGAGGGTGTGGGTTGCTTGTTCAGGACTTCAGCTCAAAAGTGCTTGTCAGCTCAGGGTCACAGCCCACATCTTAATGAATTGCATGCAAAATATTGGCAGCATGAATTAATGTCATGCACATGAATATTTATCAATGGGGCATTTGCACTCTATTCCCAGGAACACCGGGCTATGAACAGCGTCAAAGAAATGAAGATGGATTTTAACTGTAGGGTTCATTGTGTTGAAGATAGCCAATGATGATGGGGCAGAAGGCTAGTTCTTCTGGCTGGTTCACATATCTACTTCAGCTCAAGATGGCTTGGGGCGGGGGCGGGGTGTGCTTGTTAAATGGTGGCTGGATTTTTTAAAATTATTATTAAAGATTTTGTTGATTTACAAAAGTGTGCAATGTCTTTCCCTCGTGTGTCCCCCCCCCCCCCATGTAACATTTTTACAAATCAATTTCATTTATTGAGACATTAGGAAGAAAAGGGGGAAAGAGGTGGAGGAGGGGGAAATGGGTGGGGGTGGGGGTCAGGTGGCGATGTTTCTATTTTACATACCATATGTAGGGTTTGGTGTCAGCATTGTTTGTGCAGGTTCTTTGCTGTCCGCTTGTGTTCCTTTGGTGGTGAGAGAGGTTGGGGTTGGCCTAGGTGTGGTTATTCATTTGTAGTTGGCTGTGGTGGTCTTTGTTTTCATGTGTGAGTGCGGTGGGTGGGTGTTTTGGATCAGGTTAGCCATATGAATTTTTCTAGGGCTGTTTCTCATACTATTTGGTACCATTGGTCCTTGCTTACTCCTGACAGGTCTCTCCAATGTCTGGCTAATGGTGGCTGGATTTTGAGTCTCCACTATCCTCGGGATTAGAACTGCTCTGAACATCTGCAAAAATGCTATTTCTTACCTCTCTGAGCAGTCTAATGCTGCTCTAGAGGTTGATTTCTCAGAGCTGTTGGACGGAGCTCGTGAGGGAGACATGGCATCATCTGGCACCTGTAGGCAAAAGGGCACAAAAGCCACTAATGGCCCCAAGGAGGAGAGAGATTCGGAGAAATTGGTTGCCAAAAAAGGCAGGCTCTAGCAAATGACTGGACTGCTGCTCTGCACTGAGATGTTATCTGATCGCAGAGCTGACGTAACACAAATGGCAAATAGCACTTAATGCTAGCCTAACCACTCAATCTGAACTGCAATTACTCAAAATGACAAGTGGAGATCTGGAATTAAAGACTGAGGATCAGTCTCATAGACAGCTGGAAAAATGTTCATGCATGTGGGATTCTGGAATGAGAGATGGTTTGGGGGGGATTGTTTTTATTTCAAATTTGGTGGTTTGAATATACCCCCCCCACACACACTTCCGCTGACATTGAATGAGCTCACAGAGTAGGTGGACCCAAAACAAGGGCCCCAGACATACCTAGGTACATTGTTGCATTTGAAAGATATCAGATCACAAATTCCATCTTCAATGCCCTACTCAATTTCTATGAGCTTAAATATGAACCCGCAGTTATGGAGGTGTTCCTGAACCTATGCCCGGAGACCCTGGCCCATCACAGATCTTTCAAATACTACACTGCTGTGCTAAAAGCTGGAGGAACTACTTACCAGTGGGGTTCCCCACTTCAGATACTGGTGCAAGTGAATGGTAAATGCCTTGGAGCCAGTGATGGTGAACAAATGGAAAATATTCTGTATAATCTTGAAATTATCATCCCAGAATTTACACCAAGGGACGGTCTGTCCCCTTTTCCTCCTCAATATGGATGACTCAAAAAGATGATGGCATTGCTCGTTAATATTATGCCTCTAAAGCCTAAGGCTTGAAGGCATTCAACTTCATTATAAAGCCTTCAGGCTTTTACGATTTCCCAAGGAAGGAGAATGTGTGGAGCACTAAAATAATCCCCCCACCCTAGCCCCTCCTTCATCTCCTGGTGGTCTAGAGTAAAGTTATCCACAGCTTTCCCTGTCATGACTCAGTCATTTTCACCATGGACAGATAGTTATGTTTTTATTTATGCATTCCTATGACTCTTGTTGTTCTCTCAAGTTTACTCAGTGCAGCTGCTTTACCTGAGATCTGCCATGTATTCAACACTCACACCAAGACTCACAGCGCGCATGCTTAACAACCTCCCATGTCTATAATGCCACCAGCCTTCAAAGTTATCTCTCTCAACGTCAAAGGGCTGGGTTCAATTATTAAATGCTGTAGGGTAGAATCCATCTTAAAAAAGAACACCCTGATATAATCCTTGTTCAGGAAATGCACAGAAGAGAAGGAAATTTGGGATTTGTAACTCCTGTATTTAACCCGAGGACAACACAACGCATTCAAACTTCCATGAGATAAGAGAGCACAGCTGAAATCTCTAGAGATAGATCACATTCTCCAAGCTCTAGCATCCACCAAAATAATTTACTATGAGTTTGGAAACAAAGCCTCCAATCTGCTAGCATGAGCACTAAAGAAAAGACGTTCAAGAAACTTGTTTCAATGTATACACAACCCTGAAGACCACCTCTGCTATGACTCACCATCAAACAGCCAAAAATTTGAACAATTCTTTCAAAACCTCTACACATCTACAGATCCATCTAAGGATTATATTGACTCTTACCTGTTACGAACTGGACTGCAAACTTTGACTGATGACCTCAGGACCTTTTTGAATAGCACAATTTCTGAAACAGAAGTAAAGGGTGCAATTAAATGATTAAAAAAAAGGTAAATTCTTAGGACCTGATAGGTTTACTTTAACAAAACCACAACTGCCATCACCGCTGCTGCATTTATGGATGCTGGCTTGGTCACTGAAGATGACAAGAGACTTCAATAAAGTCAAGCAGACCCAAGAAAATTTTATGAAATCCCTGGAGAAGGAATTTGGCTTTCTTTGTCAGAAACTGTACCCATCTTCTTTGATGGCTGTGAAGATCCAACTAAAGTTATGTTGAAAGCAGACAGTTCAGATCAGCAGCTCCCCAGCAAAATCACAGAACAGCCTTATTCTTTGTACAGTGGGCCAGGTGTAATATATCTCTACCACTTCACTCCAGAGAAAGGCGCAAAGTCAGAAAAAGCAGCTGAAGTTATTACTAATAACCTTGCAGATTTCACAAAGAAGAGGAGGAGCATTGGTAAGAGCCTGCAGGCCATTGGGGGAGATTCTACAAATGTTTACACCGGCTGGGAGGGTGGTACCATGTGTTGGGTAGAATCTAAACTTGGTTATAATCTGGTCTGGTTGGATTGTGTCCTCCACACCAACGAGTTACCCTTGCAACACTTGATCACAGCACTCAATGGGAAGACCTTGTCTAACAGCAAGTGGACAGGTAACACTGGAAGACCCCTCACTGAAGAAATCTGCAAAAAAATACATTTCTCTCCCTAAAATGTTCTGCTGTACAGTGGACAGGCCTCTATCTGAAGGCATCTTTGGACTAGATGACTCCTAGGGTCTCTTCCAACTTTACAGTTTTATGTTTCTGCATCCAGAGTAATGGTAAAGAACCATAAGTAAGGACAGCAGGGACCCTGAAGTTGTCTGTCAACAGTTGGCAGACTGAGCAGGCATGCAGGTTGAGTGAGATATATTTTATTCCAACTTAAATTACACTAATTATTTCAAAGTGGGCACCTTAATATATAAATGAGGATGTGCAGAATTGTGTCCTCTTTTTCCTTTTTTTTTGGTGATGCTTTCCCTCTTGTTTTGTGAAGTGTAAATGGACACCTGGTACAGCAAACAGCCATAGTTAAGGAAGTGTTTACAGGGGAGTCAGAGCAGAGTATTCCAAGATGAACCGGAACTCTTAATTCTAATAGAGATTGTGAAGCAAAAAGCACCATTCAGAATTGCAAAGTGGAATGTAGGAAACGAGTGTATTTAACTAACTATAATAGTTAGAACTATGAAACGATATGTTTGAAATATTTGACGAGAACAATATTTCAAAACCAAAGCATTGGTGTCTGCACGTGTATCAATGCACTGCAGGGTTGGGAAATCTGTGACTCTCCAAATGTTGCTGGACTTGCAACTCCCATAGTAAAGTTAGGTAAAGGACCCCTGGATGGTTAAGTCCAGTCAAAGGCAACTATAGGGTTGTGGCCCTCATCTTGCTTTCAGGCCGAGGGAGATGGCGTTTGTCCACAGACAGCTTTCCGGGTCATGTGGCCAACATGAGTAAACTGCTTCTGGTGCAATGAAACACCATGACAGAAACCAGAGCGCACGGAAACGCCGTTTACTTTCCCACCGCAATGGAACCTATTTATCTACTTGCACTGGCCTGCTTTCAAACTGCTAGGTTGGCAGAAGCAACGGGAGCTCACCTCCCGGGATTCGAACTGCCGACCTTCTGATCGGCAAGCCCAAGAGGATCAGTGGCTTAGACCACAGTGCCACCTGTGTCCCATAACTCCCATAGTCCCTGGCCATGGGACTGACTGGGCCTAATGGAAGCTGGCAGCCCACCAACATTCTAGAGGGCTGCAAACTGTCCCTGATGTACTTACTGCATGCTTGTTTTGGAGGTACATGCAGAATGCATCCCACTGCAATCTTCAGAGGTGAAGATGCAGCAGTATCTTCTTTGCACTCTGTAATAACACACTGTGTAGCTGTATTACCTCTCTAACCTAATTCAAAGGCTGGTTACTGCATATATCTATACTTATCCTAAAAGGTTCTCAAACATTTAACAGCTGCTTTCTCATGCTAGGGTTCTGTCCATGTAATGTAGGATCTGGTCAGTTTGGTCACCTCTAACAGAGCAAGACGACATGTGTTTGCACATTATACAAACTGCAAATGAGTAGTTTTACAATATATACAAAACATACACAAACAAAAGCAAGCATTGCCACTACAGTTGCCTATATAGAACATTTTGTCCTGCCATAATGCAAGTGGAGTACAAAATAGAACGACATTTTGATGGGTTTTGGCCCAAAATGAGGACCATTTTGTCCCCGAAAAAGCATCCAGGAAAGTTGCTCACATCTACCTGCATCATGTCATTTTAACTGGAATATTTTCCATTGTCTTTAAATACTATTGATGCGATGTCTATAGTTGGAGGCTCTCCTATTTTTAGCTGTTCTTAGGTGTTACATCAGCCTCATATTTTCAAAGAGAAAGTGGCCCTTGCTTTGTTGTCGTTATTTTGGTACAACCTGTGATCTTCTACACTCAGTACAAAATAACTTAACTAGCCAGTAGAAATTAGCCTGAAACATCTTAAGACTGCAGTCCTCTTACCAGCAACTCTTTTATTCCTCCCTCCCAATTTTGCACTTATTGTTGCTTAACCCTGAGCAAGAGTTCTGTGAAGTTCAGAAGCTAACTTACCTCTTTTCAACTTTTAATTGGTCCTAATAAAATTATTTCTGTTTTGATTGCCCCCCCCCCTGCAAAAAAAGAAAAAGAAACCTGGACCAACAGGGCTGCCGACATTTGTTTTTTCAAAAGCACGTTTCTTGCATGCAATTAGCCTGTGTCAGGAATGTTATAATGTGTTTCCTGGATTCAGCTCAATCTTAAGCCTGGTTGTCTTCAATTTTTCAGGTCTGCTCTCCAGGAGAATTGCATTCATGGACATACCCCAACACATCTGCAGATAAGTGTTGAGGAACTAGACACCGGACTGTTTCTAAGGGCAGGCTCCTGTTATTCAGTTTCAGTAATGCAAATGTTTTAAGGCACAAGTACAAAATTCAAGTACAAAGCGGCAGGACACCCAAGTACGTAATGTTGGAACAATTAGACACATGTGCCTGACATGTGCCTGACACATGTGCTGTGCAGAAGTCCCAAAGCAGTTCTGCAAAGTGTATGTTTTTGGATTTGCCTCCTGCGGAATCTGTACTTTTTATTCTTCAAATTCACATACTGACATTGGAAGTGGTCCTAAGACTTGTGAATTCTTGCTGCCTTCCCTTGTACAACTACAAAGAGTTATTGTTATCCATCACATCACCAGAGTAAAAAGCAGGGGTGGCTAAACTGTGGTCTTCCAGATGTTGTCAGACTCCAACTTTCAACAGCCCCAGCCAACATAGCCAAGGATTGGTAATTATGGACAGTGGAATCTGGAAACAGATCAGTCATTCTGGAGTCAAGGAATAGCATGGATGATATACATTCAAGTGGCGTCCTTTTACACTCCTCTGTGGCTGCCTTTTTCCTGAAGAGCATAGGTCAACATTTTCAATTGACTGTACTTTATTTCTCCAAAGCAGTGCTTCTCAAACATGGGTCCCCAGCTGCTGCTGGATTACAACTCCCATCATCCCTGACCACTGGTCCTGATAGATAGGGATGATGGGATTTGTAGTCCAACAAGTGTTGGAGACCCAAGTTTGAGAAACACAGCTCTAAAATACGTCCCATCTCACAGCAAAAAATAAAATAATAAAGTAAAAACCAACCATACAGTAAAAAATATTCTAAGTATCTGTACTGATTTTCAATACTGATGTGCCAAATTACACTTGCAGAGGCTCTCGCACCTGCAGTATATTGAAACCTGAAAGTCTGACAGTGCTGGTAGTGAATTGCCTAGGCTCCTAAGCTTTGCAAAAGCCTTTTCCTTAAATGTACTAAATGCCAAAAAAGGAAACCAAGAAGAACACATATATATGCATGAGGGTACACAGACAGTGCACAGCCATGTATGGAAACCTTCCAGCTAAATTGAGTCAGTTCTGGCATGTTTGATGCTCAGCCATAACATGCAGTCAGGTGTGGGGCAGATTAATAAGGCCCTCTGGATTTTCATATGGCTTAAAGTCCCCCACAAATGGTGCGCGTGCACTGCATCATGTGATCGATTATGCATGGTGGGGCTTCCCTGGGCCCCCACAATATTTTATTCAAGTTGGCACCCCTGTGTGGAGGGTTCCATAGACAATATTAAGCACCCCCTTCTCCCTCCAAATCTCTTCCCCAAACCCACCTTCATGAAATCTCTGACCGAACCCCTCAGTTATCGCCTTGTAAGATGAAACTAAGCCTAAGTATGAAGAAGTAAACAAAATGCACATGCCTGCTTCATGTTCCGCCAATCTTTCTATTGCCTGCTCTCCTTGGAGCAAGCAGCAGTCTTGTTCCTCAGTAAAGTATCATGGACTGCAATACAAATTACAAACTATAAAAAGCAGTGGCTATTAAAGACTGCAAGTGGGAGCTACAACAGTGCAAAGTGCTCCTGTTCAGTGTTCCAGCCAGCCGGCCATGCTCTCCTTCCCAAAACTCCACTCCATTCCCTCTCCACCCTAGTTTGCTGTTCCATCTCCCCAAGAGCCAATCAGCAATTTGAGGCCACTGAGCATGCCTAGTTTTCATTAGGGGCTTGCTGGTGTTTCCACGGGCACCCTTAGTGTTCACCTGCCCACCCTCCAAGAATTGCTTAAAGGTAAAGGGACCCCTGACCATTAGGTCCAGTCGTGGCCGACTCTGGGGTTGTGGCGCTCATCTCGCTTTATTGGCCGAGGGAGCCAGCATACAGCTTCCGGGTCATGTGGCCAGCATGACTAAGCCACTTCTGGCGAACCAGAGCAGTGCATGGAAACACCGTTTACCTTCCCGCCGGAGTGGTACCTACTTATCTACTTGCACTTTGACGTGCTTTCGAACTGCTAGGTTGGCAGGAGCAGGGACCGAGCAATGGGAGCTCACCCTGTTGTGGGATTCGAACCGCCAACCTTCTGATCAGCAAGTCCTAGGCTCTGTGGTTTAACCCACAACGCCACCCACGTCGCATAAGAATTGCTTATATTTCTGCAAATCTTGGGGTTCCAACAAGCCTCTTATGTACGGACAGTGTCGTTACAGCAATTTAAGTATCCACACTCACCTTCAAACTTTGGAAACAGGGGGAATTATTTTTCTTATCCCTTCCAGCTTTACATTTGATAGATCTTTGCTCGGTTGTTTTGATGAATTTTAATGGATAATTCTTTGGTTACAACGTGTGCAGACTGTTTCTAGGGTATGTCAATGTGAGAGTCAATTTGCCAAATGCAAATTGGCATCTTTCTGAAATTATCCTTGGGAGGTGTGTGTGGAGGGAAAATCTTATTCTTAGGAGTGGACACATGGAATTGCAGCACAGAGACACCCACCCACCCAGAAAATCAGCTTAAACAGCAGAACCCACTATCCACATTTGCAGAAACATAGAATCAAAAGCACACATAACAAAATAAGATTGAAGGCTGGCTGGCTGATCTTTACAAAGTATTTTCTGCAGGGAAGAAACCACATAATATATTCAAGATGTCAGGGGTTAGCCGTAGTGCACGTGAACCATGCTGTGAATGCCTCACCTTTCACTTTTACTGCTGTAATTAGATTACAAAGTTTTTATTGCCATTTTAAATTCTTCCTTTATAGGTTGCTACCCAGCTATGGGCTGTTTTTTTTCATCACACTTGGAGCTCAGCGTATTTAATTTTTGCTCCTACAATGCTGGATTAACTCTGAAGGATTGTTGAAGTCACAAGTCAGTCACCCTTGCCCTCCTAATGGGATCTCACTGCTAGTACATGACCCTGAAGTGTAATATATACAATCAGCTATATTTATTGGTGGTGGGAGTAAGGAGGGAAGTGGGAGCAGCTGGATTGCATAAACATCGAGACCATTTGTCCTGCCTACAGTAGCCATGACATGTTTAGACTAGTGCGACACAGTCCAGCAAAAGCTGCTTTCCACTAGTGGTGTATGATGAACTGATAAGGAGATGATACCTTGAAGGACAAACAAAGGTTATGAGAAAGGATACCGTGGGCTTAAGGGGTAGAAAATTAGTTTCCAGATTGTAAATAGTTGAAAAGTGGTGATGGAGGTTTGAGGAGAAACTCAAATGTAAACCTCAAGGCTTCAACATCTAGCCTAACTTTTGTGTTTTCCCTCCCATAACCTCCACCACCCCCAACTAGCTGGGCGGGAGAGTTCTAGACAACTTGAAAATTTGCAAACTATTTTGTGACAATTTGGGTTAGTCCTAATAAAAGTATTTCCCAGCTGTGGATTTTGGAGAGTGCCCCCTCCCTGTGCTTTATGGCTGCCTTTATTTTTTATGTAAACAAGGGCATGTCAAAGAGATTCTGGAAATCTGCAAATCAGGAACTGGAGAAACAGCAGCATTTTTACTGCCTCTTGTCGCAAACTATTCCACTTGGATGTATACATATTCCAGTAGGGTCAACAAGAATGGCTGCTTGCTAAAAACAACAACAACACTGCCCTGGAGTTCAGACAGTGGGCAGCCTGAACCTGCAACTCCAAAATAAAAAAATATCCAAGACGACAAATTCAAAATATACTGAACGGCAATGCTTAGCATTATAAATATGGATAAATGAACACCAGAGGTTTTTAGGCATTATGACAAACAGAAGTTGTCTTTTGTACTAGAGCTTTAGATTCAAGGCAAATTGGTTTCCAGCAAGTATATATTGCATATTCTGATCATATACCTGACGGATGTTTGCACTAACATAGTGCTACCTGAAACAAGATAATGTTCTACTCTGACAACAAGACGACCTGTTAATGGATTTAGACTATAGCTTTTATGGAAGCTTATTAAAGCAGGGGTGAGAAGCTGTAAGCTGTCAAATCGTTGCTGGACCACAACTCCCAGCAACTCTGATCACTGGCCATGTTTGTTGGGGTTGAAGAGAGCCAGTGTCCAAGAACATCTGGAAGACCAAAGGCTCCCACTCATCACTCAGAGGCTTTCATATACCCATGTTCTCTGGTAGAAACCTTTCACCAAGAAGTTTATAAGCTTTGTGGAGAAGATAAAAACTGCATAGTTCAGTGAGCTAGTTCCACAACCTATAAATGGGCCAACATGCATCTACAATCTGGGCAGGAGAGGAATCAATAGTTACAACTTAACAGGGCAAGAGAAGAATAAACAACTTGTGTCCATTTCCTGCATACTTTGTAATTCCATCTCATTGTATAAGCACCCTAGTGAATCAGTGGGGAAAGCCCTAGGTTTTTTTTTAGCTTAATGTACCCCAATCATGGGACACGGGTGGAGCTGTGGGTTAAACCACAGAGCCTAGGACTTGCTGATCAGAAGGTCAGCGGTTTGAATCCCCGCGAGCTCCCGTTGCTCGGTCCCAGCTCCTGCCAACCTAGCAGTTCGAAAGAACCTCAAAGTGCAAGTAGATAAATAGGTACCACTCTGGCGGGAAGGTAAACGGCGTTTCCGTGTGTTGCTCTGGTTCGCCAGAAGCAGCTTAGACATGCTAGCCACATGACCCAGAAGCCGGCTCCCTCGGCCAGTAAAGCGAGATGAGCGCCGCAACCCCAGAGTCGGTCACGACTGAACCTAATGGTCAGAGGTCCCTTTACCTCAATCATATTTATTTATCAAGGGTTTAGGAAACCAAGCAGCTGCAAAATCTAAAAAGAATTGTAGTGCATATGTGATTATGAAAATGTCCTCAGATGCTCAGTCAGAGAGCGCTGTGAAATTGATCGGGTTAGCTCCTCTCATCGTCAGGGTCTGGATCTGCCAGTGACTCATGGACACTGGCTTCTGGAGAAAACGAGACACGTTCCTTTGTCTGAACAGAACCTTCCCATCTGGAATGTGTGGTGATTAAGATAAAGAATTTCACATGGCCACAGAATAACCGAGAGTCCTGGGCTTGTAAAATACGCCATTTCCTCCATTAATTGTGTCCACGTGGAGTTGTAACCAAGTAGCTGGAACAAATAAACCTGAAGCAATATTGTTTCCCTTTAAAAAACATTTCACTTTAATTTCTCTAAGAGGTTTGAACCCATTAAAAATAGACCATCTCCCACGGGAGCTCTTGCTCACCTTCCCAATCACATCACCTTAGCTATGCATGCTGCAAAGCTCATCCACAGCAGGGAGTATATATTAGTCTATTAAATGCTTACCATTAAACCTCAGGGTGACCTGAGCTCCTGAAAGCAGCTAAACTATTGGTACAATAGCAGTAGGCCTACCTGCCCCTCCTACAAAACAAAGGTTACCCTCGTGTAAGAAGAGAAAGCAGGTGAAGGGGAAATTCAGTACCAAACCAAAGCTAAGGCCACAGTCATGCCATTTATTTAAAGCACTTTTGTTTGTTTGTTTAGTCGTTTAGTCGTGTCCGACTCTTCGTGACCCCATGGACCAGAGCACACCAGGCACTCCTGTCTTCCACTGCCTCCCGCAGTTTGGTCAAACTCATGCTGGTAGCTTCGAGAACACTGCCCAACCATCTCGCCCTCTGTCGTCCCCTTCTCCTTGTGCCCTCCATCTTTCCCAACATCAGGGTCTTTTCCAGGGAGTCTTCTCTTCTCATGAGGTGGCCAAAGTATTGGAGCCTCAGCTTCAGGATCTGTCCTTCCAGTGAGCACTCAGGGCTGATTTCCTTAAGAATGGATAGGTTTGATCTTCTTGCAGTCCATGGGACTCTCAAGAGTCTTCTCCAGCACCAGAATTCAAAAGCATCAATTCTTTGGTGATCAGCCTTCTTTATGGTCCGGCTCTCACTTCCATACATCACTACTGGGAAAACCATAGCTTTAACTATACGGACTAGGGTACTGCTTTAAACAATCGTGGCTTTTCTCCAATGAATTTTGAGAGCTGTACTTTGTTAAAGGTGCTGAGAGTTGTTAGGAGACCCCCATTTCCCCCACATAGCTCCAGTTCCTGGACTTGTTTAACAATCCCTCTTCACAGGGAATCTGGGAATGGTAGCTTTGTGAGGGGAATAGGGGTCTCCCGCAACAACTCTCAGCAGCCTTTGCAAAATGCAGCTCCCAGAATTCTTTGGGAGGTAAGCCATGATGGTTTAAAGGGGGCATCATAGTGCTTTAAATGTATGGTTATGCATATTTCCTTAAGGTCAGTGAGAAAGAGGAGGGTTGGCTTGAGAAGATATTGAAATATTTGAGTAGGTTTGAACAATTTGGGGTAATTAAAATGTTAAAAGTTAAATAAACCTTGTGGAAGGAGAAGTGTACATATGGTTGATTTGAATATGTTATTATTGAATATGTATATTATTGAATATTGTATACCCAATGTATCAGCCGCCTGGGGGGTTTCACTGTTGGTGTTTTGATGGTTGGTAAAAAATAAAAAAATATTTATTTTTTTAAAAAATGAATGTTTCCTTAAATCTTAATGCAATGATTGAATCAGACATTCAGTGGTACGCTGACACAATCACACCCCCCCTTTACACCCCATTCTCTCCCCACATGAAGAAATAAAGAAGAAAAATGGACTGTCATAAACGGATGGGCAGCAGGACACAGCTCAATCATAAGCAAATGCCTTGCATGCAACAGCTACCAAGGTTCAGACCCTGGTACTTCCCAATTGCAGAAGTTAAACAGCAAAGATCTCCTCTGAAGACCCTGTGGAGATATTGCAAATCAGAGGACACAGAGGAGCAGGTTAGATGGACCAACAGTCACAGCCAAGGTGGCAACAACATATGTTCAAGTGATGCTCAGCTCGACCTTCTATTCAGCTTTTTATTCTACAATATATATTCATTTTTTTTAATAAAACAACCCTTGTTATTTCAGAAACATTGTAATATTAATACTAACACTGCAGTAATGAACCAGTATTAAACTCTAGAGTACAATTGTGTTTTTCTGCTTCTCTGTTATGGCGATGACTGCTCATCTGTAATAACAATTTCCTTTTTCTTCAGTTATGGGAAAAGCTACTGAAAGACATTAACTCTTCTGTGAAGGAATAAGGAAGAGTAAAAAGGAGCATACTGTGCCCATAAAACTCCTTCATATGGCCCTCTGAACATTTTTCACTCCTCCCCTGTGCGCAGTCATGAAGGCGATGCCAATGTTTCTGGGCAGTCCACCAGAACCGTTGTGGAAATTGTCCCAGCCAAAAGGACGTAGAAGAATTCTGTCTCGCCCCCACCCCCCGCCCAGCGCTAGGTCGCTGCCATTATTTTCCTGGTTTTAGTGTTCAGGTCATCACATCTGGAAAAATCCTAGCCTCACCAGAGAAATGATCCTTACCTCAATGAGAACTGATACGCTGCCTTGTAAGTTAAGATCAGAATTTATATATTATAGTCATAATATCTCATCGTAGCCTACAAGCCAAAGGTTTCCTTCCCAGCAAAGGCTGAAGAAAAAAGAACACAAGGAAGAAAGTTGCTGAGGGGAAGATCACTAGGAGGAAATAGATAAATCTCTTCAGCCCACCCCCTGGATTGAGGAGGAATTAAAGAACCTCTTAATGAGGGTGAAAGAGAGTGCAAAATATGGTCTGAAGCCCAACATAAAAATAACTAAGATCATGGCCACTGGTCCCATCACCTCCTGGCAAATAGAAGGGGAAGAAATGGAGGCAGTGAGAGATTTTACTGTCATGGGTTCCATGATCACTGCAGATAGTGACAGCAGTCACGAAATTAAAAGACGCCTGCTTCTTGGGAGAAAAGCAATGACAAACCTAGACAGCATCTTAAAAAGCAGAGACATCACCTTGCTGACAAAGGTCCGTATAGTTAAAGCTATGGTTTTCCCAGTAGTGATGTATGGAAGTGAGAGCCGGACCATAAAGAAGGCTGATCACCGAAGAATTGATGCTTTTGAATTATGGTGCTGGAGGAGACTCTTGAGTGTCCCATGGACTGCAAGAAGATCAAACCTATCCATTCTTAAGGAAATCAGCCCTGAGTGCTCATTGGAAGGACAGATCCTGAAGCTGAGGCTCCAATACTTTGGCCACCTCATGAGAAGAGAAGACTCCCTGGAAAAGACCCTGATGTTGGGAAAGATTAAGGGCACAAGGAGAAGGAGACAGCAGAGGACGAGATGGTTGGACAGTGTTGTCAATGCTACCAGCATGAGTTTGACCAAACTGCGGGAGGCGGTGGAGGGCAGGAGTGCCTGGTGTGCTCTGGTCCATGGGGTAACGAAGAGTCGGACATGACTAAACAACAGCAACAAAGTGGTTGGGAAATGCAGCAGTGTGGATGGAACTTCCAATGGTGTTTTCGACTTCAAGATCCCTTGAGCACTCCAGGGTGCTGGGAGAGCGGAGCTTCCAGTACAGCGGAAGTTTCTGCAAAGACCACCCAAAGACAGGGCTATGCCAGGGGACACAATGGCAATATTGCAGCTCAAAGAAGATAGCTAAGGCATGAATAATGGCAAATTGGCTGGCTGCCCTTTGAAGACAAATCAGCAGGCATTACCATGAAACTGAAAGACACTGCCGAGACAGCAAAGCAGGTACAGTGGTGCCTCGCAAGACGAAATTAATCTGTTCCACGAGTCTCTTCGTCTTGCGGTTTTTTCGTCTTGCGAAGCACGGCTATTAGCGGCTTAGCGGCTATTAACGGCTTAGCGGCTATTAACGGCTTAGCGGCTTTAAGAAAAAGGAAACAAACTCACAAGAAATCGCAAGACGTTTCGTCTTGCGAAGCAAGCCCATAGGGAAATTCGTCTTGCAGAACGACTCAAAAAACGGAAAACTCTTTCGTCTTGTGTGTTTTTCGTCTTGCGAGGCATTTGTCTTGCGAGGTACCACTGTAATGAACTTGGGGGGGGTCAAGTTGGGGCTGCTGGGAACTGAAGCTAAATCGCACCAGGAGGGCCACAGGTTCCGCTTTGCAGGGCTCAAGTCTCTCTCACTGAAATTTCTAGGACTTAAAAAGCACCTTGTTTTTGGTTGGCTTGCTCGTTGCAGTTTCTGTGAAAATCTCTACATTTCTATTTGTGTATGTGCTTTCAAAATAATAATAATAATAATTTATTCAATTTATATACCACTCTTTATCCAAAGATCCCAGGGAGGTGTATGAAGAAGAAGAAGAAGAGTTTGGATTTGATATCCTGCTTTATCACTACTCGAAGGAGAAGGGGATGACAGAGGACGAGATGGTTGGACAGTGTTCTCGAAGCTACCAGCATGAGTTTGACCAAACTGCGGGAGGCAGTGGAAGACAGAAGTGCCTGGCGTGTTCTGGTCCAGGGGGTCACGAAGAGTCAAACATGACTAAACGACTAAACAACAACAACATAAATATCCTCACCTCGCACCAAAATGATCTTATCATTGGGCAGTTAATCAACATATGTACTAAGTTCGCATTTTTACTCCCACATCTCCAGCAGTTGTCTGCACTTCTTATTTTCTTCTGGTATCGTTTTGCTGGAGTCCATCCTGGTTTGCGAACTTTACCTCGGTCTAAGAACAGAATCTGAATGGTGGAAGGGCACCGGCGGTGGGAGGCCTCATTAGGGAAAGCGTGCCTCAGTTTAAGGATGATTTCAGTTTAAGAGCGGACTTCTGGAACGGATTAAGTTTGTAAACCGAGGTTACCACTGTACGTTCAAATATTTCTTGCTGTCCGATATCTGTGACCGTTCACTGAACTTTCTGGTCACACCTTGTATTTTTATGCATCCATCCCCAACGTGATGCCCTCCCAATGTTTGGGACTCCACCCCCAGCAGTCCCAGCTAGGCTCTTCTAAGGAGAGGCTGTTGCAATGCAATCAGAAGTATTTCTTAGAAGGTTCTTCCTTAGAAAGATCTCCCAAAAATAAATATCCATTCACAGGAAAGGACACGAACTTTATACAGTTCCAAAACCACACAAACTGCTTTCCAGACTTCATTAAAGATTTGTTGTTATAACGACCATTACAGAGCCCTTGTCATGAAAGGGCACAGCAACCGTTAGCTAATCTCTACAGCAAGCTACAATAGGAAAGTGCTCATAGTTCCCTACTTCAGAGAGGAAAGCAAGGTTGAAATCCCCACTTAAGGCCACAGGAAATGATCTCTATATTCAATTACAGTTTGGGACTTTGTTCTTAGTCAGTGGCTCTCAAACTGTAGGTCACATACTCCTCCTGAAACAAATCTGAAGGTATTTCCACGGTCCCACAACCCAGCCCTAAATAAATGCCCAGTTGTGCATTTGATGAGCAACATCCTCTAAATACGTACTTTCCCACAAAATTGCAGTATTGCTTTTGCAAGTAAGAGATAGAGCTGATGTGGTCAATAGCATCTAGGATTCTAGATTAGAAGACTTCTGCCTGCCATGTTTGCTTTCTATGTGCAGAACCTTTTTTTATGGCTAGGCTTTAAACATTTCTGAACTGAATTACTGAGAACCTGGCTATTGAAGAGTCCCTATATCAGAACAGTACAGTGGTGCCTCGCAAGACGAAAAGAATCCGTTCCGTGAGTCTCTTCATCTTGCGGTTTTTTCATCTTGCGAAGCAAGCCCATTAGCGTCTTAGTGGATTAGTGCTATTAGCGGCTTAGCGGATCAGCTGATAAGCGGTTTAGCGGCTTAGCGGATCAGCTGATAAGCGGTTTAGTGGCTTAGCGGATCAGCTGATAAGCAGCTTAGCGGCTTAGCGGATCAGCTGATAAGCGGTTTAGCGGCTTGGGGAAAAGGGGGGGGGGAACCCGCAGGAACTCGCAAGACATTTTCGTCTTGCAAAGCAAGCCCATAGGAAATTCGTTTTGTGAAGCACCTCCAAAACGGAAAACCCTTTCGTCTAGCGGGTTTTCCGTCTTGCGAGGCATTCGTCTTGCGGGGCACCACTGTACCATGATAGTTTGGTCAAGCACATGCAATGCCGCAAGTTGTAGGAACTTCAGATATGTCTAAATAACCAAGTGTGTTGCTTTGATGAATGCTTGCTAGGGATCTTCGAAATACTTTGTTTAGATAATCAGTGTAGCATAAGCTTCCGGAGGTCATGGGTGCTTGGAGCAATGGATTGCAATTGCCAGTAAGAAAGGGGAAAAACTCTTGAAATTCCTTAACATCTTTTGCAGTTGCACAGAAAGATATCATGACCAAGTTCAAAAACTGATAAGAAAGCTAATCTATTGCCAAATTTTGAGTGGTACCAGCTAACTCAAAAATTAAGTGCGGTCGGGAGATTTGGCTGGGGTGCAAAGTTCAGTGATACTCCATGGTGGACATAAACCAATAATTCAATCATATTGTATTGCGTAACCTTATGTGGCTTAGATGGGTGGAAGGAGTATGTTTGGGAAATAAAAGATGGTGAGTATGACTGACATGGTATCCTCTGTTCGAATGCCAATTAAGGGGTGAAATCCCATCCTAGGGTGTGAATGTGTGTGTGTATTAAATGTAATAGCGTTCTTTTCCATAACAAGGAATACCTTTGAAATAAATGTATTAAGCATGTGTTAAACATTTAGGTATTTACTGGATCTTTAAGGCAAATGATCCTTAATCCTTCCACGGAATCTAGAATCTAGGAACCACTGGCCACAGAACTGTTATTAACTGTTATCATTAAGAATTATTAATTAGCAAAAATCAGGGATAAAGGCCTGCATTTATCCTTCAAAGTGCAGGACTGTTTGTTTGTTTGTTTGTTTGTGTATGTGTGTGTGTTTATCTGTAGATTACAGGATGAAAAACAACCTAATGCTAGAATATCATCCTGTAAAAACAGAACTCAAAATGGCATTTCTCCAGCCAGGAAAGAGTAATACAAACAGGAAGAAACATGCACTGAGAAATTGATACTTTTTTTTTTTAAACCAAGTTTAAATGGAATAATTAAATTTACCATAATCAGTAAAATGTGTGACTCAGATTTATTGGAGCAGCTATTTCCCATTGCATAATTTCCCTTGTGGACTTTCAGTTTTAATTTAAAAAAGGGTGAACACATAGTTTTATATATGCCAGCATGTGTGTGAGGTTAAAGAAAGCATAAGACTACAGGGGAAATCAAAGCCTGGCTTACCACTGGTCTGACACGAAACACAAGGACTGGGTATGTTCTGCAACCATAATAAAATCACAGAGCACTCTGAGGAGCAAGTTGAATCACAGGAACAGTAATAAGGTAATCCAAGCCACTCAGAAGTTCAAATTCAGTGCAAACTGGGGACAACATAGAGGTGGATTGTCACTGGCTGATGCTACCATATACCCAGTGGCATAGCATAGGTTTCCGGTGCCCGGGGTAAGGCAAGTGTTGCACCCATCCACCCAGGACTGGACAGCTAGGGTGGGGGCTCGTGCAAGGGGGTGCATGTGAAGGGTGAACGGAGCCTGCTTTTAACAGGCTCCTTTCCCGCTGTCTCCGTCCGTCTGCCCACTAGACCAACCCGCCTGCCACCCCGACTCAGCTGTCAGGGCGCCTGTTGTGGGGGGCGCCTGGATGCATGGCCCCTGCAAAATATGTGCCCTCTCATGCAATGTTCTGCAAATACATTAGGGGTGGGGAATCTGTAGCCCTCCAGATTTTGTTGGGCTCCCACTCCCCAAATCCATGACCACGGGCTTTGCTGGGCAACATCTGGGAGCCCGCAGTTTCCCCACCCCTGATATACTGTATTTTTCGCTCTATAGGACCCACCAGATCATAGGAGGGGGAGAACAGGGGGGAAAAATCTCCCCCTCTCTGCTCAGCACCCCTTCAGCGAAGCGGTAGGAGAAATGGAGGTCTGTGGTCAGGGGTGATGGGAGTTGTGGTCCAGCAACATCTGTGGAGCTACCCTTGATAGAGGCAGCCACACAAGGGAGGATTCCCCCACAGCTGTGCAGTGGGGAGGAGGGTTTGTCCCTGGGGTCTGCTTAATCCCCTCCTCCTTATCTGAGATCTGAGTAATAATCATGGGCTGGGACTTCCTGTCAAGTGCTGCTATGCCCTTTTTCATAAGCAGATTTTAAATTAAAACATTCTTCTCTCACAATCTCCTTGCCATATATTTATTATTATTATTATTATTATTATTATTATTATTATTATTATTATTATTACCTGGGATTTTCCCTATCTTTCCCCTTCCTTTTGTCCTTTCTCTTCTTTCCAAGATCAGATTAACTCTTTTGCATTGCCATATAGTTCAGACATCATCATTGCTTTATTTTTGAGGTGGGGGTGCCCAAACAATAAAAGGTTCACAGAATTACAGAGTTGGAAGGAACCCTGAGGATCATCTTGTCCAATCCCTGCAACGCAGGAATATGTAGCTGTCCAAACCTGCAACCTTGGTGGCATCAGTCCCACACTCTAACCAACTGAGCTATCCAGGCTGTTGAAAACAAAAGAGAAGCTTGTTGTTGGGGCCTTGTAATGGAATGGTAAGTGAAATATACTCAGAGTCCTGTAGTGATTTCATGCTCTTTATTGCAGCTTGTAAAACAGTGATTTGATTGTCCCCCAAACCTCAGGCTTTTATATACATTATTTACACAATGAGTCCCGTCTGACTGGCTGATTCTGCTTTCCTCCTGAAGCCTGATTGGTCTTTTCCTGCAGGCCAATCAGTTGTTGCATTCTACGATCCTACCAGCCTAATAGGCTGATTAACTTCCTCCCAGACCCTGATTGGTCTTCTCCTGCAGGCCAATCAGTTGTTCCATTCTAGGATCCTACTTGCCTATTGTTCTAGGATCCAAGCTTCGTACATAGCAGTAAGGGGACCAGCAAGTGGGGTTATGATCTGAACAAGAGTTTATTATTGACTACTGGGTTGAAGGCTAAAATCAAAGACGTTGAAGACAGTCCTAGGTTACTTGATTGCTATATTTTGGCCTGCTCACTCTTTAGATGTTTTGTTTTGTTTTTCTGCTTTATATTGTTTGGATGATTGACTTGCTGTATTTCTTTTATTTCTACTGGGGGTTTAAAAGCGTGCATTGCTATTTAAAGGTAATCCCTCTAAAGATTTAAAGGCAATACCTTAAACTGGGTTAGAGGATCTGTTATGATCAATTAATGAATATTAGTCATCTACCCATTGCCTTAAACATCATGTAGATAGTTATCTACATGATAACTATCATGTTATCATTAATATAGCTCACCCTTCCATACCCTCCAACATCTCTCCGATCAAAATAGGGACATCCTATTCTACATCAGGAAGCTTCTCCCGTGTTTGATCTCACTGCACACATATACATAACATACACATATACATCTATCGCCTTGAGTCAATTGCAACCTCTCAGAGTTGTTGTAAAGGAAAAATGTGCAAGCGGAGGGATCGTGTACGAAACCTTCAACAAATAAATGCAATAAAATAAAAATTTGAGCTGTAAATTGCCTTGAGTCCCTGTCCAGGGAAAAGGCAGGATTAAATTTGTAATAATAATAATAATAATAATAATAATAATAATAATAATGTGAAAATGATCAGGAACATACCAGAGAGTACAGTGGTGCCCCGCAAGACGAATGCCTCGCAAGACGGAAAACCCGCTAGACGAAAGGGTTTTCCGTTTTGGAGGTGCTTCGCAAAACAAATTTCCTATGGGATTGCTTCGCAAGACGACAATGCCTTGCGAGTTCCTGCGGGGTTTTTTTCCTTCCCCCCTTTTTCTAAGCTGCTAAGCTGCTTATCAGCTGATCCGATCAGCAGATAAGCCGCTAATAGCGCTAATCCACTAATCCGTCAATGGGCTTGCTTCGCAAGACGAAAAAACCGCTAGATGAAGAGAATCACAGAACAGATTCTTTTCGTCTTGCGAGGCACCACTGTAAATGCTATTGAACTCAGCGGGACTCACTTCTGAGTAAAAATGCTTAGGATTGCAGTGTAGGGCTGCACAGTCTTTACCCAGTGGTACTTCAATGGAGTAAACTCCATTGAATATAGTGGGACTTACTTCTCAGCAGACAGCGTAAGGCTCATTTTACACTAAAGGAATAAGCACTCTATGTTTGGCTACTGAAGCATAGCAATCAAAGAATTAGAAGTGGATTGGTGACATTTTCCTTCAAAATTATAGGAACGGCTCCCTAAGCCAGCTTCACCATTTCCTTCATTTGGTGCAGGAATTTTATTTTCAGTATAAACTGGATTTTATTTTGCATACACACACACACACACACACACACACACACACACACACACATATACACACACACACACACCACTTTTAATTGTTCTTTTAATTGTGTAGGGGAAGAAAAAGGAAAACGGGGTTGTTCCGGGATCAAATCAGAAGCCGGGACAGCTTCTGTAATTCTGGGACTGTCCCTGGAAAATATATACACTTGTCACATTGCTTTCATGTTGCAGGACTCAAGATAGCTGTAATATTTCAATCCATTTTTGTTGCAGCTCCATTAGTCTGCAGCTTTGACTATGACCTTGGATAGTGGAACTGCTACACTAAATTTAACTAAATTCTGGAGAAACTGATTTCTAGGTTGTGAAATATCCTCCACCCACCCTGCTTTATCCTCCCATACTATATTTTTGTACACTGAATCTAGTATGTTAGCAGAACTGTTTATAGCCCAGTTGTGGTTGAACGTATTACAGTCCAAGTTGAAGAGGTCTTAAGGACAATTTGTCCATTGCCCTCGACACATCTGGGTGGATGTTTCCTTCTTGGATTAATTTGTACCACGCTGTTCCTTCACTTGACCACATTCTAGCCTCACCGATTTCCCTCCATGGCAGCTACAGTGACATCTGTTTACTTACTTGGGAACTCATGGAACTGATATATTGGCGCTAGTCACAAATTAGTAGAATTCTTTCCAGATGCAGATGTCTTTAAGTATTCAAACAACAAGCCAAAAATCACTAAACTGTTTTGGCTATTTTGTCTCTTTACTGGTATCTCTCTCTCAGATGATGTAAACACAATTACCGGGGCAATGACCAGAACACTTAAGACATGTTGCTGAAGTTTAGCCTGGGGTGGAAGGGATCAAGTTGACAGCTCCCTTTACAGAGCCCAAGCCAAATCCTGACAGCCCATAAAGGAAAGTAAAAGAAAAATTGACTGATGTTAAAAGCAAGCAGGTGTTTCTTTCAGTCAGCTCCGAGTCAAGCCAAGAGGCTTTCTGAACTTTGGTTGGCACAGAATATACAAGGGTGCTTCCAGATTTTACAGATGGCAACATCCCAAGCAGCAAGTGCTCTTTCCTGTTATGTTTCTCAAGGACCAATACAGATGCTCAGCTCTATTGTATGTTCCCATCAGAAGAGGGTAAAAATTAAACAAGTTGCAGGCAGCCCATGTTCTCCAATGTAAAAGATAAAGGGACCCCTGACCATTAGGTCCAGTCGTGACCGACTCTGGGGTTGCGGTGCTCATCTTGCTTTATTGGCCGAGGGAGCCGGCGTAAAACTTCCGGGTCATGTGGCCAGCATGACTAAGCCGCTTCTGGCGAACCAGAGCAGCGCACGGAAACACCGTTTACCTTCCCGCCGGAGCGGTACGTATTTATCTACTTGCACTTTGACATGCTTTTGAACTGCTAGGTTGGCAGGAGCAGGGACCAAGCAACGGGAGCTCACCCCATCGTGGGGATTCGAACCGCCGACCTTTTGATCAGCAAGTCCTAGGCTCTGTGGTTTAACCCACAGTGCCACCCACGTCCCTCTCCAATGTAAGCCGCCCAAAATTATTGGTCTTCAAACATCTTTTCACACAATCATGAAGCTGAAACAATTCTGTAACAAAGCTGGACTAAGACCATGTACACATTCCCATTTACTCTGCATCCAGCGTGCTCCCACTGCTGTTTTGCGAAGACATGCGCATATGCGTTAGCCACAATCCATATCTACCCTGTATCTGTTCTGTTGTTTCTCATGAAATACTGCATTTGATGCATTTCCTTCCAAACCAGCTTCAATCTGAATTGAGTAAAATACCGACCTGGCTGCATTTTAAGTGGTGATGCACACCCAGCTGAAGGCTTTGCCCCACAATAGGCATCAGTAGGACATGGGTGGCACTGTGGGTTAAACCACAGAACCTAGGACTTGCCAATCAGAAGGTCGGCGGTTCGAATCCCTGTGACAGGGTGAGCTCCCGTTGCTTGGTCCCTGCTCCTGCCCACCTAGCAGTTTGAAAGCACGTCAAAGTGCAAGTAAATAAGTAGGTACCGCTCTGGTGGGAAGGTAAACGGCGTTTCCGTGCGCTGCTCTGGTTCACCAGAAGCGGCTTAGTCATGCTGGCCACATGACCTGGAAGCTGTACGCCGGCTCCCTCGGCCAATAAAGCGAGATGAGCATCGCAACCCCAGAGTCAGTCACGACTGGACCTAATGGTCAGGGGTCCCTTTACCTTCACCTAAGCATCAGTCAAGCTTTGATTTGTCACTCTGAGACACAAGATTCAACCGCAATCTGCCTACACCGTTTGCTGCATTGCAGAATGCCATACAGAACTACCTCCCCAAAGCCTACGCTCGTGAGGACGCTATGGTGATAGGAAATGTTGCTTGCTTGCATCCATTCATCCTTTCAGCTTTGCTGAAACAGTGGGCACGGAGCCAATGTGCTCATGGTGAAGCAGATGTTTGACTGCCTCACAGCTGTGAAACTAGGCCACGTTTACTATGCCATTGCTCAGTCCACTTTCTTGCCATCTTTTCGCAATGGTGTTGTAATCTTGGGATTGAGTTTAGAGTTATGTTTCTGGGGTTGCAATCGTTATGACCGCACATTTCCTCAAAAACCACATTTTCACACCACTTGGATAAGAGAAGGAGTCTAGTCCATGCTGTGCGCCTATTTTGCATCAGCCAGGGAATTTCAAGCTTCAACATCAGCTGTGATCCAGCGCTCGGTCATTAATCTCAAACAAATCCCACTTTCCCAGGCATGAACCAGCATTGCCAATTAGCTGAAAGGGCACTAGGCCAATTCATACAAGACATAAGCAATCTGCACTTTGTGCATGGACAAAATTGTTAGACCTGCCCCCCAAAACACACACACACACAGAGGGAGAAGGGGGGTAGAAAAATCCAGAGGGGCTGTTCTGGCAGCTGCAGGAAATCGCAAAATGAAAACTCACAGGTACTACCATCTATTTATTGGCAAATTATGTGCCATACATTTTTTGAGCTGCTGCTGTTCCTCACGGACAGAGCAACATATGGGAAAACATTTCACCCCATTTATTTATTTCACAAGGATTTCGATGCTGCTTTAATCAACCAAACCCTCTAAGCAGTTTACAATAAAGCAATAGAAAAATATTCATTAAATTACAGGTAAAGGTAAAGGGACCCCTGACCAATAGGTCCAGTCACAGACGACTCTGGCGTTGCAGCGCTCATCTCGCTTTATTGGCCGAGGGAGCCGGCGTACAGCTTCCAGGTCATGTGGCCAGTATGACTAAGCTGCTTCTGGTGAACGCCATTTACCTTCCCGCTGGAGTGGTACCTATTTATCTACTTGCACTTTGACCTGCTTTCGAACTGCTAGGTTGGCAGGAGCAGGGACCGAGCAACGGGAGCTCACCCCGTCGCGGGGATTCAAACCGCCGACCTTCTGATCGGCAAGCCCTAGACTCTGTGGTTTAACCCACAGTGCTACACAGATAGAATCAATTAAAAACAAATTTACCATACATTTATCAAAATGCTGAGCAATCACTGTATCACGAGTGTAGTCTTCCCCATCCCAGCAAACCATTTTACAAAGCTTGGAGTGAACATGGGTAACAGTTTGTCCCAGTGCTTTTTTCTGGAGACACACAGGGGTACGCATACCCCTGAACTTTTTGTGAATCCAAGTTTGGCCTCATTGAGGGGCAGTATTCCAATATGAGTCGGAAAATGAGAGTACCCCAAAACATTTTTTTAAATAGAAAAAAAGCATTGGTTTGTCCAATACCTCAGTAGCCTTAGAATCAGTGTTGGCTAGGACCAGTACTGGTATAAGAACATTCTACTGAAATCTAGACATCTCTAGTGAATTTCCTGAAGTCACCTACCAGACACAGTGGAGCCATTTTGCAGTACTTTCCCTTCATACTTAGCTCTTCGCTACAGAGATAACACCATTTCCTTGTCACCTAATTAAAGGGGAAACCCCACATTACACATGCCTTGTTCATCTTTGAACACTAGGGAGAAAATGTTGTCTACATGGGTGTATCCAGGAAGCGAGGATAGCAGTCTCCAAGCAGTGCTGATGTGTAATTGAAACCAACTCAAACAATGCTGGGCATCTAGTAAATGCATTCTGTTCTCAAGTTGCTATTAATGAGATGAGGCTATCTTTGTAATAACATCGAATGGAAAACTCAAAGGTCATGATCTAATATGAGAACATAAACACAGTTTTACATGCCTATATATAAAAAATATATATCTATGAGCAAAAGGGACATCTGCAGGAAAACACAGAACCAAATTCCTCCCCCCGCTCCCCGCACTGCCATTTTGGGATTTGTGGTCCGAAGTAAAGAAGGTTGGCAAGAGTCCCCCTTATTACGTTTTCATTTAATGAAATCATGCGGCTGTAAATCAAATAGGAATAGGAATAACCAAAGTCACCACATCCTCCAAGAAAGCTCATATTGACTCTTGACTAGAACTGCTTCAGTGATGAATTATCAGTTGTCAAGTATAAAAAGGTCACCCACACTTGTCCAGCTTTTCCATAGCCACAAACTTCCTCAATTCCAAAATCTAATCTAATGCCAGCTGGAAAACGTTCATTTCATTCTACAAATCACGGCTAACCCCCCCCCCCAAACACCTACTTCTTTTGCTAAAATACCTGCACATTATCTAAAACGAGTTGTGCTTATTAAGAAAGGTTCCGGCTGCTGACAAACATAAGGAAAGGAAAGGCACCCGTCCCGAACACTTGTTGTAAATGAGTGCAGCAAAGAACCATGGGGAAAATGAAGCAAGATACACTGCCTGGAGTCCGATTAATTCGCCCATTAAAGACTGATTAAAAGGAGGTCCACTTGACGTCCAACATTCATCAGTTTAAAAGACCAGTAGCTAACTGGGGAGGTGTTCATGATGCCCCAGTATGCTCCCCGTGACATAATGGGGGTGTGAGTGTGCGCAGAAAGGATTAGAAGCTGATCAGCTTGCCTCACTTCTCCCAGCATGGATGGGTTTGTCATAGGAGGCAATAGTGGCAGGGCCAGTCCAGGATATACCGTATTTTTTGCTCCATATGACACCCCTTTTTCCTCTTAAAATCTAAGGGGAAATGTCTGTGCGTCTTATGGAGCGAATGTGTGGTCCCTGGGGCTGGGGGGGGGGACCCGGGCTTCCCCCGCCAGCCCCACAAGCTCTGGGCTGCCCTTCTCCCTCCTCGGGGAAAAGCCCCCAAGAGCCACGCACACACTCATGTGGCTCATGAAAGGGAGCGCTGAGCAGAGCCTGGGATGCATACAGGCTCTGCTCAGTGCTCCCTTTAAATAATTTTCCCCCCCTTGAATTCCCCCCCCCAAAAAAGTAGGTGTGCCTTATGGTCAGGTGCACCTTATGGAGTGAAAAATACAGTAGTAAAAATGCACCACAGCCTCAAAGCAGAGCAGGAACAGAGGACCTCAGACCCATGGGATGGATGAAGTACTCTCTCTGTTGTTTGTTTTATGAACGTTGCAAAAATGTTGAAATGAAATTACTTGGCTCTTGTAAGAATGTTTAAAGAATTAGGTAAAAAGGTAATGGTTATGAGAAGCTGGTAAAAATAAGATTTAAGTTTTAAGGTTTTTTATAAGATAAGATGAAAATAGAGCAAGGTAATGTAATGACAGAATATTATGAGTTATGGAAAGGATTTGCTGTGACAATTATTAATCACGATACAAGAGATGGGAGGAGGAGGAAGTCATGGAAAGAAGGTAATGAAAGTGGAGAATTTGAAAATGATGGTTTTATTTTTTCTGTTTTTTCTGTTTTTGCCTTTTTTCTCCGTAATTTTGTCTTTTTTTTCTTTGTAATTTTAAAAATTCTTTTTTCAATAAATATCATTATATAAAAAAAAGAAGTACTCTCTCTGTTGGAAGCTGGGACTTTCTATCTCGCCAGCCGTACTTTGCACCTTACTTGAGTGCAAAGGAATCAAAAACGCTCAAGGGAGACTTGAAACTGTGCTCAACAAAGCACAACACCGCATGACATCGTAAGGCTCTCTCTTTTGGTTGTGTGTTCTAGGAATTGCTTAGAATGCATAATGATGGAGTGGGGGTTGCCAAAAAAATCTCCCTCCCCACCAGCCCTCCTGAAGAGCTTCAAAATCTGGCGGGTGGATTGGGTGGGTGTTTTTGCTCTGGCAACACCCCAAGGAATTGCTTTGATTGAGGTGAAACTTGGAAAATTAGAATATCGTGGAAAAGTTCATTTATTTCAGTAATTCAACTTACAAGGTGAAACTAATATATGAGATAGACTCATGACGTGCAAAGCGAGATATGTCAAACCTTTATTTGTTATAATTGTGATGATCATGGCGTACAGCTGATGAAAACCTCAAATTAGCAATATCAGAAAATTAGAATATTAAATGAAATCAGCAAAATGAGGACTGCAAATACAGCAATATTGCACCTCTGAGAAGTAGAAGCATGCATATGTACTCAGTACTTGGTTTGAGCCCATTTTGCATCAGTTTTACCTGGTGTGCTCTGGTCCATGGGGTCACGAAGAGTCGGACACGACTAAATGACTAAACAACAACAGCAACAAAAGGTATCCTTGACCGTTAGGTCCAGTCACAGATGACTCTGGGGTTGTGGCGCTCATCTCGCTTTACTGGCCAAGGGAGCCGGCGTTTGTCCGCAGACAGCTTCCGGGTCATGTGGCCAGCATGACTAAGCCGCTTCTGGCGAACCAGAGCAGCGCACGGAAACGCCGTTTCCCTTCCCGCCAGAGCGGTACCTATTTATCTACTTGCACTTGACGTGCTTTCAAACTGCTAGGTGGGCAGGAGCTGGCACCAAACAACGGGAGCTCACCCCCTCGCGGGGATTCCAACCACTGACCTTCTGATCGGCAAGCCCTAGGGCTCTGGTTTAGACCAGAGCCCCTCTAGTCTAAAACCCTACTTCCCACAGGAACCAAAGAGATGCCCCTGGAAAGCCCATAAGTGAGATATGAAAGCATTAGAGCTCTTCTGCTATTGGATCCGAGCAACTGATATGCATCCCAAACTTCCTTTCTTACCTGGGGGTAACATTATTAGCCATCATAGCAGATGATGTCTAAGCAAGGGATTCAACGTCACACTAAGGTGATAGTCGCATCAGCGTGAGCATTTCAGCTTGCTGGCTGGAACGACCCTCTTTTTCTCACTGTGCATTGTTCTGAAGGTTCTCACCTCCCCCAAGAGTCAATTTCAAGAGCATGGGGGTTCATGGGAGTAGGAGCGGGGAAATCCCTGTTGTAGTAGCAAACGTCCCTGTGCAGGGCTTCGGCTGATGGATCTCATCAGTCGAGTCCCATTTTAATATCCCCTCCCAGGTCTTAGCTTGTGCACACGCACCAATCACAAATGTCTTATTTGGGTTGGATAATTTTATTTCTGTGTAGGCCGGGAGCAAATTTGCTAGAAAAGCAGAGGAGGAGTGGAGAAACTGCTAGGTCAGTGGAGGTCAAATCCCCACTCAGCCAGGAAGCTCATAGGGTGGTGACTTTGGGCAAGTTGCAGCAGAAAGTGAGGATAAAATGACAAGGGGAGAACCATGCACACTTAAGCTCCTTGGAGGATATTATTACATTTATTAATGTAATAAATATGTAAATAAATGCCTCTTTCTGTCCAATTCTGCACACTCCCTTCTCACTGCTGTACACAACTTGATTTTACTTTGTTGTTGTTGTTGTTCAGTCGTTTAGTCGTGTCCGACTCTTCGTGACCCCATGGACCAGAGCACGCCAGGCACTCCTGTCTTCCACTGCCTCCCGCAGTTTGGTCAGACTCATGCTGGTAGCTTCAAGAACACTGTCCAACCATCTTGTCCTCTGTTTTCCCCTTCTCCTTGTGCCCTCCATCCTTCCCAACATCAGGGTCTTTTCCAGGGAGTCTTCTCTTCTCATGAGGTGGCCAAAGTATTGGAGCCTCAGCTTCATGATCTGTCCTTCCAATGAGCACTCAGGGCTGATTTCCTTCAGAATGGATAGGTTTGATCTTCTTGCAGTCCATGGGACTCTCAAGAGTCTTCTCCAGCACCATAATTCAAAAGCATCAATTCTTCGGTGATCAGCCTTCTTTATGGTCCAGCTCTCACTTCCATAGATCACTACTGGGAAAACCATGGCTTTAACTATACGGACCTTTGTTGGCAAGGTGATGTCTCTGCTTTTTAAGATGCTGTCTAGGTTTGCCATCGCCTTTCTCCCAAGGAGCAGGCGTCTTTTAATTTCGTGACTGCTGCAGTGATCATGGAGCCCAAGAAAGTAAAATCTCTCACTGCCTCCATTTCTTCCCTTTCTATTTGCCAGGAGGTGAGGGGCCCAGTGGCCATGATCTTCGTTTTTTGATGTTGAGCTTCAGACCATATTTTGCCTCTCCTCTTTCACTCTTATTATATTAAGAGATTCTTTAATTCCTCCTCACTTTCTGCTTTCAAAGTTGTGTCATCTGCATATCTGAGGTTGTTGATATTTCTTCTGGCCATCTTAATTCTGGCTTGGGATTCATCCAGTCCAGCCTTTTAGCTTCCCTTATTTCCCACCAAGTGATACCATTTTTGTCATTTTGATTAAGCATTTTGCTAGGAAAAATGAAACATCATAAGAAGTGCAAGGATACATGTAGTGCGACAGTGAAAATCTAACTTTTGCCTGTGTCCCTCGCACCCTGCCCCTTCCACTAAAGGTGGGTTTAAAAATAGCTGGGGATTTATGTGTGCCTCAAACCAAACCTGAAAAGTACAAACTCAACACCTTATTTGTGTTGGTTTAGTGAGTGCCAGATTTATTAGCAATTTTTTTCAATTTGTTGGTCACTTCACTTTTTCTTCTTCTTCTCCTCCTCCTGAATATCCCCCACCTATTTGATGACAGGACCGGGCAAAACCATCTGTACAAACAAAGCCTGGAGGGGAAAAAAGTACCTAAAGCCTAGCCAACAGCTGTATGTCTGCTGCAGCAAAGATGTATGACAAAAGATTTCCACTGCTAGCTGTAAAACCACCAAATTCTAATTTGTCATACAAGTTAAGTCTGTTATTTATTATTTGCAGTGCAAGAGAACTCCTAGGAACTACCCAGGGTATGATTGTGGGAGGAAATTGACCCACATGACCTTTGCTCTTGGGCAAATTTGGCCACACGTTGCCCTCGCAGAGACTTAATCACACATGCTTTTGCATGTGCTGTGTACTTGTGCACAGTTACCCTCTGAGGTTCAGCTGTTATAAACACAGATGCTTGAGTGTTTTGAAAACCCCTAATTTCAAACCAAGGACTACACACCTGAACCACACACACCTTCTGCCTATCCCTGTAGGTATCCTCAGAAGCTCATCTCAGGCCTGCTATAGACTATGCTCCAGACTGTGCAGCTTTCAGAAAGCAAGGTTAAAGTTAAAGAGGTACTGGATAAAAGAAACCAGTGGTGTGTGGCAAAATTTTTCATAGGGGAACAGTTAGGGACAGAAGTGCCAGCTTGGAGTGGTCGACACATGTGTGATATTGCAACGTTCTGATGCTGTGTGCATGAGGATCACACCTCCCTCCCTAAGATGGGCAGAAGTTTCCTAGGCATTGGGTAGGAGGCACCAGGGGAACATTTAGGAAACTAGCCTGGTCCCCCTAGTCCACTGACTGCACACCACTGAACAAACTGTCCTGTAGTGCAGGGTTTCCCAAACTTGGATCTCCAGCTATTTTTGGACTACAGTTCCCATGATCCCTGAGCACTGGTCCTGCTAGCTAGGGAGGATGGGAGTTGTAGTCCAAAAACAGCTGGAGACCCAAGTTTGGGGAACCCTGCTGTAGTGTGTCATCAACAGTTGAAAATAAACCTCACTGTCTGAGAAACGGCAGGCATCAAATAGTGCCTCAGTGCATACCAACATTTGCCTGTAAATGCGTAAGAATGCATAAGAACCAATACACACTCACTACGCTTCTTGAGATCTTGGGGTGGAGTGGGAGCTAAAAGCTGAAGAATGTCAACTCTAGTATTCCACACACTCCCAGGGTGTGGCTGCTGTCACATGCTGACAGCTTCTAGGAGCCACAGGTGAGAGCTGAGTACAGAGTGAGGACCAAAGGTGGACCAGCTACCCTAGAAGGAGTACAATGTGTGTGTGCACCCCCCAAATAAATAAATGACCACCTTCAAAATCAGACTAAATTGGAGCAATATTTTTAGAACCCAGGGGTCAGCAATCTTTTTCAGCCATGGGCCGGTCCACCATCCCTCAGACCATGTGGTAGGCTGGAATATATTTTTCTTTTCTTTTTTTTCTTAGTTTACGAAGGTATGCACAATGTGTCTTTTTTCAAGTTACATTTTCCATAGGTCAGTTTCATTTGTTGAGACGTTAGGGTTACATTAGGAAGAAAAAGTTCAGTTTCTGTTAATTGATTCTCATGGGAAACTTACAGATTCTGGCTTCACACAATTAACTCAAGGCAGTGTCAATTTACTCTTGGCAGAAAGCCCAGGTCTGCTTGACCTAGAAACTACTTACTCTGATTGGTTAACGACCAGCACTCAACTCTGTTATCTAGGATTGCTAGCACAGTGTGATGTGAGGTGTGTTAGGTGTTAGAAGGAGTAGAAGTGCTGTGTATGGTTAAGAGAAAGAGAGAGAAAGAAAGGATTTATTTTGCTTTGATTTGTATGCAGAAACTCTGCTGGTTTTATTTTTCCTTTTAATAAATCCTGTAAATAGTTATTCTGAGTCTAGCTGACTAGTCATTACCGCCGCAACTAGCTTCCTCGCTGTGCAGGAAAACTCTACTATGTTTGGGCTAAAGCCAATAGGGCTATGCCTGACACTTCAAAGTTCCATGAGAAAAAAGGGGAGAAGAGGTGGAGGGGGCCATGGTGGGTGGGGGTGGGGTCGGGAGGCGATATTTCTATTTTGCTTAATGTATGTGTAGGCTTTTATGTCAGTCTCGTCTGTGCAGGTTCTCTTTGCTATTCGCTTGTGTTCCTTTGGTGGTGAGAGAAATTGTGGTTGGCCTAGGGTGCAGTTGCTTGTTTGTGGTTGGCTGTGTTGAACTTTGTTTTCGTGTGTGAGTGGGGTGGGTGTTTTTGAATCAGGTTAGCCATATTGATTCATATCCTGTTGGTGGATTCTTGTCGTCTTGGGCTGTGTATGTGATAAAGGGGAGCCATACCAGGGTGAAGGTATCGTCTTCTATTTGTCCCCGTGTCAGTTTCAGTTTATCGGTTAATTTTTCTAGTAGGGGGCTGGACTATAACAAATTCCTATGCCCCACAAATAACCCAGAGATGCATTTTAAATAAAAGGACACATTTTACTCATGTAAAAACACACTGATTCCTGGACCGTCTGTGGGCCAGATTGAGAAGGCGATTGGGCCGCATCTGGCCCACGGGCCTTAGGTTGCCTACCCTGTTATAAGCAAAGAACCAGCAACAACATCACAGTGAGCAACAGTTATTTCACCTTCTGGGGATTCCAGCCTGGGTTTCAGCAACCCTGACCATTCCAATGAACACAGAAAATATTGACAACCAGCCAACCCAAGAAATAAGGCTTCTATATCCTTACTTGCTGCCACCACAGCCTATAAAATGGGCCTATCTGGAGGAAAGGCCTAACTCATCCCATACAATGGTAAGCCAACGGCACATACCAAAATACTGTACCTCCATTGCACATGACACCCATTTAAAGTTGGCTGCCTGCTACACACCCAACAGAGAGGCACTTCTGCATTATTCAGCAGCAACTTCAGTACAGTGGTACCTCGGGTTAAGTACTTAATTCATTCTGGAGGTCCGTTCTTAACCTGAAACTGTTCTTAACCTGAAGCACCACTTTAGCTAATGGGGCCTCCTGCTGCCACTGCACCACCACTACACTATTTCTGTTCTCATCCTGAAGCAAAGTTCTTAACCTGAGGTAATATTTCTGGGTTAGTGGATTCTGTAACCTGAAGCGTATGTAACCTGAGGTACCACTATATACCAGCGGCCTCCTTCTGAGTAGAAATTAATTTTGTTGTCTCGTCTTTCACCACTCCTGGGGAATTTATGTGGTCTTTTCCTGGATAGCTTCCCTCCTAAGAAAGGAACTTTTACAGCTATTTGGCAGGAATTGATTTAGAAATTCGAAGTTTGAAGAAAGACGCGTGAAAAGCAGGAAGCGGCGCTGGACATGCTGTCATCGTCAGAACTTGCGTTCCAACCCTATAAGTCAACTGAAGCCGTTGAAAAGGATTCCTCTGAACGTCGTCCCCCTTACAATTCTGGGGTCAGCAGGAACCTATTTCAGCAAGCTCTAATGTGCAGTTTCTCAGCTCCTGCAATCCTGCCCCCACCCCCTGCTATATTTTGTGTCATTTTTTTTTTGAGCCAATCAGATCACCAGATCAGGGATAGTCAAACGGGGGGGGGGGGGAAGCCCTTACCTGTAAATTTCCCAGTCATTAAACATGGGGAAGAATTTGCAGGGATGAGGAACCTGTGACTAGTAGGGTGACACTGGACATCAAAGATAATATGCCACACCTAGCTTTTATTTTCCAGAAACAATAAAGTTGTACGTGGAATGGGTTTCACTGAAGCAGCTGGGAGTTTCAACCATCATAAATAGGAAATTGCAACCTTTTATTACTTTTCCAAGGATCACAAAGGAAAAAGTAAGAGCAGGTGGGGAAGGGGGAAAGAGTACAATTTTCCTTCACCTTTCACGAGTTCTCACATTACCTTTAAGTTATCCTACCCCCCCCCCCTTTGGCCGAAGGTCCTTTGCCCTCTTCCCAATGTTTCATGGGGGGCAGGGGGCTTTATAGCTTTTCACAACTGCTTAGAAAACAGTTCAGAACTTAAAACCCATGATCACCTCTTCCATCGCCTCCTGAATTTATTTTAATAGGCGACATTTGAGCTCGGGGGATTGTTTTAAATAACACTGCCGAGTCAAAATGGATCATTTTACTGCAAGCTACCTTTGGGTCAAGGGCATCAGGCAAGACCCCCCTCACATTTTCATTAGCCACAGATCACATCTCCTTCACTGGTCCATCAATCTGTGCTTGGGCTCCTACATAACCCTTGTAGACTGACCGTGTGATTCATGCGGTGCCATATCAACAGCCTACTCCTCCCTCCCAACGCCATCTCAGCCCTTTGTTTTTGTTTGCTTACATGTTCCCTGTTGTACCTCAACTCATAAATCAAACTTGGCTTATTTTTTTACAGACCCACTGAAAGCTCTAAGCCAGTTTCCACTGTTATGAAAGACTCAAACTACTACACATCCTTTAACAGGTGGAAAATGTCTTAAGAGAATGTTGGCTTGGAATGTTTTTCTTACTCAAGACAAAGTAGTACTTATTTATGACTTAATCTAATTCCAAAACAAAGTAACAGTTCCCTGCCTTGAATTATCTCCTTATGATGTTACCTCACCGCCATATGGTTTTATGATTTAAAATGCAAATGGAATACTGAAACCATTTATAGCTATTAAGCTTATGTAACTGATTACAGTCAAACAATGTTCCTGGGGGTCTTTGTTTTCCAAAAGGGATCCATCTGAAAGATCCCTTTTCGCCTCCCCTTTCCCTAATAGGACAGCTTGCCAAGGGCTTCTCACAACCCAAAAGATGTTAAGGTTTGGCCGCTGCTTTGTGAAGAGCTGCTGAACTAATCAATCCTTAACGGTCCCAAAAATATTTTTAGTAACACGGGGCGCAACCCTCAACACATTTGTTCACGATTAAGCTCAGGTTTGAATGAGGAAATTTATGGAACGGCAGCTTGTTCACATGCGGGGGATTCACAATCAATCAGTCACCAACATCGTAATATCAAAAGGATAAATATACGCAAGCCAGGTTGGAGAAGCTTCTGATGGGAATGAACTTGTCATGTCGTGAGTCATGTTTCCTCTGCATGTCAACATGGGAAAAGCTCTGCTGGGTTAGGTTACTGGAGGAGGGGGGCGGAAAGACCCCTTTTACATTTGAGAGGGCAGTTACACTTCTTGGGAATTGTGGTATTCAGACCCCTTGCCAGTATCTCCCCTCTCTCCCCTATTTTTAGACCATTTCTCCAAAAAGCTCAAAATGGCACAGATTATTTTTTTTAATAACAGAAAATTGCCAACCAATGCACACACAATGAAGCAGAACAATCAGCAGGCAACTCATCCACAAAAAACAAAATAGTAGTGTTATGTACTGAGTTGAATAGGATCCAAAATGCAGCAGTCTGATTGGTCCTAGAACAATAGGATCCAGAATGCAGCAGTCTGATTGGTCCGCAGGAGCCACCCAATCCAACTCCAGGTGGAAGTGGATCCGCAACCTGATTGGCCTACAGGAGAATCCCAGAAATAGCCAATCATGCGGGGCCCATTGTGTAAATAATGTATATAAAGCAGACATTTCGAGGGAACTTCCATTCCTCACTACTATGAGCTGAATAAAGAGCGTGAAATTCACACTCGACTCTGAGTATATTTCAAGTACAGTGGTGCCTCGCAAGACGAAATTAATTCGTTCCGCAAGTTTTTTCTTCTTGCGAGTTTTTCGTCTTGCGATGCACGGTTTCCCATAGGAATGCATTGAAAATCAATTAATGCGTTCCTAAGGAAACCGCCTTCAGACCAGGTCCGGGGACAGTCTGTCCCCCGACCTCTTCTGAAGGCTGGGGGGGGGACAAGGGCTTTTCTTCCCACCCCCAGCATTTTAAAAAACCCCGGGACAGCGGAGGACTTCTCCGCTGTCCGGGGCGATCTTAAAATGCTGGCGGGCGGCATTTTAAAATCGCCCGGGACAGCGGAGGACTTCTCCGCTGTCCGGGGCGATGTAAAAGCCCCTGGGAAGGCAGGCAGGGGGGACAAAGACTTTCGCCCCCCGCCCGCCTTCAGAAGAGGTCCTGGACCTCTTCTGAAGGCGGGCGGGGGGCGAAAGTCTTTGCCCCCCCGCCTGCCTTCGAAAGCTCTCCCGGGAAGGCAGGCAGGGGGGAGCAAAGACTTCAAAAGCCGTCCGCGATAGCGGGAAGCTCTTCCCTGCTATCCCGGACTGCTTTTAAAATGTTGGCGGTGGGGAGCAAAGCCTTTCAGCCCCCGCCGGCCTTCCTGGACCTCTTCTGATGGCCGGAGAGGGGAAAAGGCTTTGCTCCCCACCACCAGCATTTAAAAGAGGTCCCCGGAGATTTCCCTATGGGCTTTCGTCTTGCGAAGCAAGCCCATAGGGAAATTTGTCTTGCGAAGCACCTCCAAAACAGAAAACCCTTTTGTCTTGCGGGTTTTCCGTCTTGCGAGGCATTCGTCTTGCGGGGTACCACTGTAGTTTGCTCTGCTTGACTCTGCACTGTTGCAAGAGCCTTGCTCTCCCTTGGAGTGGGGAACATCCCATGATATCTGTTGTGGTGAGGTGCCCTGGATCTGAAAAGAATGAAGGCTCTAACTCCCTTAGGGAAATACTTTCTCCCATATTACACCTCTGATCAGGAGGCAGGAACATGCATCGTGGTACAGAAGTGAGATTCGATTGATGCCCAAGGCAAGGTGTTGTGCCTAGCATATCCTCCAACATTTCTCCAGTGAAAACAGAGGTGTCCTATTCAGTAGTAGTAGTAATTTTATTATTTATACCCTGTCCATCTGGTTGGGTTACCCCAGCCACTCTGGGAGGCTTCCAACATACGCATATGAAAACATAATAAAACATTAAATGTTACAAAACTTCTCTATACAGATGTCTTCTAAAGGTTGTATAGTTACTTATCTCCTTGACTTATGGGTCAACATTTTTCCAATGAAAATAGGGACATTCTGGGATCAGATCAGAAATCCAGGACTGTCCCTGGAAAACAGGGACATCTGGAGGGTCTGGTATAGTGGAATCTATACTCTGGAAATCGCTGCTCCGGGACCAACTTCAGGTTTGAGAGTGCTCTTAGCAGACGACCTTTTGTTTTGATGCATTTTTACAGCTTATATATATACACATCCTTATTTCTTCATTTCATGGTCATAGTTACTAATTCTGTGTATTCTATCAATTTATTCTGCCAGATTTCTTCCGTGGGCATCTCTTTTTCTTTCCATTTTTTTCACATATACCATATTTTTTGCTCTATAAGACTCACTTTTTCCCTCCTAAAAAGTAAGGGGAAATGTGTGTGCATCTTATGGAGTGAATGCAGGCTGCGCAGCTATCCCAGAAGCCAGAACAGCAAGAGGGATCGCTGCTTTCGCTGTGCAGCGATCCCTCTTGCTGTTCTGGCTTCTGAGATTCAGAATATTTTTTTTTTCTTGTTTTCCTCCTCCAAAAACTAGGTGCGTCTTGTGGTCTGGTGCGTCTTATAGAGCGAAAAATACGGTACCACTCTAGCTGCGGTGGTTGCATATAATAAGAGATTGCAGCAGAGGACCCTTTGATGGGTCCTCCTCTCTCAAGTGCAAACTGGCAAACTTACCTGGGCGACATTAGCAGCTCCCCAAGCAGCTCTGTCTAGCTGCCACTTTAATTTCCTAGAATCCCCCCAACAGAGTGTCACTCTGGGGAATTGGTAGAAATTAAAACGGCAAACAGACCCAGCTGCCTGGCACAGCATGGAGTGCCAGTCCATTTTTTAAAAGGCCAGGGCAGGCATCAGAGTTGGGTCCAGCCACAGTGCTAGGGCCCTGGCAGCTGCCCAAGGATGCCAGGTGCTGCTGCTGGCGCTGCCAAGCTCAATAAGTACTGCCAGGTTCCTACTTTATCCTGCGTCCATCAACAGGTGAAGACTTTTCTGTTTTTAGGAGCCTTTTTCTAGCTACTGTTGCCGCTGTGTTTTTCATCCTAGGCTTTGTGAGCTACCACTGCCTTGTTTTGAATTAGCTGTGCGTCCTTGCCTTGGTTTTTAATGCCAGAAAGATTTATTTAATTCTTGGACTAGATTTCCCTTATTTGTGGCATACAACTGTTGCCACTATTCCACCCTTGTCTTTATTGTGGCTCAGCTGCGGACTGACTGAACTGCCCGCAAAATTATGGAACACAGAACCTTAATATTGGTTAATTACTGCCAGTGCCAGATTTACATATAAGCTAAACAAGCTATAGCTTAGGGCCCCAGTCTCTTGGGGGCCCCCCAAAATTTTAAAGTAAAAAAATTGGATGCACATTTTCAAAATATAATAAAACCTACATACAGCAACAGTGTTTTGTGTTGTGTAGGCTTCTATGATACCTATTAGGTCCATAACTTACCATATAGCACATATTCAACACAAAAAACAGTGACAATTTGTTGTTGACAAAGGACAGCTGGACATATAAAGGGCCCCATTACCTTCAGTAGCTTAGGGCCTCATCAAACCTAAATCAAGACAAGGCTAACATCTCAGAAACTTCCTCTACACTAACTGCAATACTCAGCATAGAAAGCCACTCTTTTCATGCACTTCAACAGAGCAGAGGATCAGATAAAACTGATTTCTATTTGCTAAATGCCCATTCCAGGTATTGATAACAGTTCCTCTATCCTAAACAAAATCACATCAAAGCAAAGCCACAATCTTTCATATAATCTATGTATGAGTCCATGTGCTTGTTAGGGTTCCCATATTTTGAAGAGCAAAAAAAGAGGGCACATTTGCCAACTTCTACTTTTAACTATGAAGGGATGCGGGTGCTGCTGTGGGTTAAACCACAGAGCCTAGAACTTGCTGATCAGAAGGTCAGTGGTTTGAATCCCCGTGACGGGGTGAGCTCCCATTCCTCGGTCCCTGCTCCTGCCAACCTAGCAGTTCGAAAGCACATCAAAGTGCAAGTAGATAAATAGGTACCGCTCTGGCGGGAAGGTAAACGGCATTCCGTGCGCTGCTCTGATTTGCCAGAAGCGGCTTAGTCATGCTGGCCACATGACCCGGAAGATGTATGCCAGCTTCCTTGGCCAATAAAGTGAGATGAGTGCCGCAACCTCAGAGTTGGTCGCGACTGGACCTACTGGTCAGGGGTCCCTTCACCTTTACTTTTAACTATGGATCACTATGATGACTCTACCCATGAAAACGAGGATGTGCCCTTGAAAAAGAGGACATATGGCAACCCTCTTTTGCCCTGCATGCTAGGAATCGAACTGCCCTATTTTACAGCTGGGAATTTGCTGCCCACTTACACCCTCTTTGGATATAACGTACATCAGCAACATTTTGCTTTAGATCAGTTTTATTACAATCAAGTGATATATAAATATATTGTTAAATTAAAAACAATAGAAAAATAAAGGATGTGTTTGCAACCAGCCTATAGATAGTAGCATTCTTCAGAACCAGGTTCAGATTTTTCAGGAGTGATCTGGTCACTGCTGCTGTTGCAGCATCTTTCAAAGAGGCTTCCTCTTGCAAAGAGGAATTTACAACCTCCTAACCTAGCTCGGTAAACAAACACATTTTCAGTGACAACTTCTAAATCTGTCTGCACTCATGCAGCGCAGAAAGTCCTGCATGCTGTCCTGTCAGAGGTACAGTTGCCTTCCTATGTTGCAGGTACGTGCCAACATACTGAACCAAGTGTGTGGAAAAACTGCTGTGTCGACATGCTGGTAATTATCCAAATTCCTTCAGGGTAAACAGCTGATCTCCCCTGGCAAAGATAATTTCAGCAGATTTGTACCCCTTTAGAACTTTCACTACATTTTTAAAAAATTTTTTTAGCTTAATCTGCTTTAATAGCACTCTCTTAATTAAACATAATTTACCACCTGACTAAATCAACTGTATCAGAAACTCATCTCTATGAACAAGACTTCTCCTAATTTTTGACCCATTTAAAAGTAGAAGTTCCCCAATTGAAACTCCACTCTACAGAAGGCTGGGATTCTACTGTTCTACCCTACAGAATGAACATGCAAAAAGTATCAAACAGCAGAGAAATATCAACACATGATTACACTGGATTTACAAAAATTCACATAGTTTAAAACAGTTTCAGCAACTTGTCTGCCAAGCCAAAGCAATTACTAAAGAAATACGTCCATAGTATATTACCATGTGTACATTTTTTTCTACCACAAAACTCTCAAATTCATTTTGAGCGGGCTAGAATCATAGCCAAAAACATGCTTAATTGCTTGATCCCATGATCTAAAGGAAAACAAGAAATGATACCTTGCCTTAGACAAAACAGATGATTCGTAATATGATTTATGGATCCAGAAATGAAACCTGACAAATCTTTCACCTGTGATATAATCATACCAATACAGTCAACTAATTGAAATGTAAAAACTCTATGGAGGTTTTGCTCTTTTATGGAGAGAGCTTGACAAAATTGTTCAGAGAAACCTTCCAATACGGGCAATTACTTCTAGAGGCAAGCTTGAAAGCCCTATGAAAGATATGTCAAGACAAAAGATGATGTAAATCAGAATGCACCTGACACACACACACACACACACACACACACACACACACACACACACACACACTTTCTGATCTTTGATTTTGGTATATTTCTTTTAATTACACTCAACCTTTCTCAAAAACCCCCCAATAATATTAAAAGACAAGATTTAATGTGAGAGGCCCCATTATTCTGTCTCAAATTGTGTTCCTAATGTAATCAGTTTTACTCTTGAAAGCCCAAGCAGTAATATTTACACATTTCAGTAGCCACAAAGCATCAGAACAGCATAATTGCACCTAGCTCAATGTGGAAAGTTTTAAACCAAAAGATGAACAATTAACACATGTGCAAGAAGTCCTTCTGATTCCTTATGCCCATGTAAGCCTTCAAAAACAAGCCAAGCAAAATTTCCAGGTGTGAAATAATAGTTCAATCTATTAAACGAAGTGAAATTCCATTGGTAGTAACAACTTAAGTAATACTTAAATGAATTAGTTGTATCACTTCCATACATAAACTGACAAAATCCCTTTTCAATTCAGAATTACCAACATGATCACATTTCAAAAACCAGGTTCATTCCTCCAAGCAATGTCAATCTAAGACAGAAGCACAAGACCACATCTAATCCATAAACATTTCATAAACACAAGGTTATCCTCGCACTTCTTAGGTCCTGAACACAATCACTACAGTTTTAGTATCTGAAACCTTCTTTGTACCCAATATCGGAAAACTGATAAATACTTAAGGTAAAAGTAAAGGGACCCCTGACCATTAGGGCCAGTCATGGCCAACTCTGGGGTTGTGGCACTCATCTCGCTTTATTGGCCGAGGGAGCCGGTGTACAGTTTCCGGGTCATGTGGCCAGCATGACTAAGCTGCTTCTGGCGAACCAGAGCAGCGCACGGAAACATTGTTTACATTCCTGCCAGAGCGATACCTATTTATCTACTTGCACTTTGTGCTTTCGAACTGCTAGGTTGGCAGGAGCTGGGACCGAGCAACGGGAGCTCACGCCATCACAGGGATTCGAGCCGTCGACCTTCTGTTCGGCAAGTCCTAGGCTCTATGGTTTAATCCACAGCACCACCCACATCCCTGATAAATACTTACACCTGTTTAAATAGTACTAGATAGCAGCCTCTTTGACTTCCATATGCAATAGGACCTATAACCAGTTAACAACTTGTGGGCTTAAATTGTTAAGCCTGCAAGTTTTCACCTCTGCATCTAAGAGCAGCTCCTGGTAGAGTCATACAGTCAGAAGTGGGGACACCAGTCTAAGTCAGAGCCCCACAAAGCTGTTTGTTTGTTTGTTTTACAAAAAAAGCAAATTACATTGAGAGTCACAAATCAGTGTTAAGCAAAAACACCTCCTTAAATTCTCCACCTGATTTTCAAGCAGTGAAACAGGAAATGCCTCGTCATAAAATATTTTCCAGAGGTGAAATTCTCCAACCATTATATGGGGGATAAGATTGTCCATCACCAGAGAGACATGAATTCTTTCTTCTTTTTTTAAGTTGTTGCATCTGCAAGCAGTACTTTGTACAAACACACACCCAGTGCTCCAGACCTAGAATTGTTCTAGGGAAGGGTGGTGTCAGTGGAGAATAATGGCTACTACACACAATGGCAGAGGATATTTTGCAAAACGGCTGTCTTTATCAGGGGTGAGTTCGGTAGTGAAAATTCCCAGATTCCCCCACTCCCAGGGAGATTCTCTTCTAAGAAATTTCAACTCAACCTTTCTCCAAACATGAAACTCCAACACAACATGTCATTTGGCCTTCAGTTAGTGGTTTACGTAAAGTTAATGTTTCTGGCTCTTCATAAAGCCAAACTAAAGCTGTGCTTTAGAATTATTTGCTTTCTCTAAAAGGGAGCTCTGCATATTGGCTACCTCCAGAACGGCTGCTGAAAGCAGCTGCCCGCCTGTTTACGAGAATGCTCTTATTTAATGTTCCAAGTTGCGCGATTAGCTCATGCAAGAGCCCATTACCAAACGATACTTGTAAAAAGAGGTGAACTCACTCAGAACTTTCATCTCTTCAGAATGAAAACACTGCTGTCAAGCTACTGGAAAGGAATTCGTTTTGAGTACCTGTATAGATAAACATTTTTCAGCAAGCCTTTCAGAATGGGAGGAGAACTTTTATTTATAGAGGCCTCCAGGGAGCTGTACCTCATCATTTTCATGTCAGTGGATCACTTATTAACAGTTACAGTGTGAGGTAAATGGATGTTTAGCCCAAATGAATTAAGGAGCTTGATGCTTAATGAATTCTTCTATTCATAGCGAAATGGACATCTGTAGAGGAGTCCTCCTCCTTGAAAAGCCAGCTGCTGTAATAACTGAACAGGTGTGTGCAGTCATCTGATGACGTCAGGCAGCATAATGGGAATTTAAAAGGTCTATTACAGATGGCTGTATAAAACCGTATCCCGGAGACACAAGAGCATCGGGAGGTAACCGCATACACAAAATGTTAAAAGGTCAGGCCTGCCTTTTTGCTCCGAATCATCATCTACTGTTCGGATTCTGGCCTTAGAAAGGAATGCTAATGCAATGATGCACACAAATGCATAGTAAAAAGTGTGTGTGTGTGTGTGTGTGTGTGTGTGTGCGTGTGTGTGTGTGTGTGTGCGTGTGCGTGTTTATGCACAATAAATTCTTCCCATCTCCCACCTACCTCCTTAGGCTTAATGTACAGTTTCTGAACATTCACACAATATAGAGGCACAATGTGTGAGCCAAGTAGATTAACTGAACTTGACAGAGGCAACAGCATATACCAAAGGATCTGTGGGGCCCTGAGTGCATTCAAGGGGGAAACCCACCAACCCATTGCCTTTACACTCTGTGTAATCTTAGATGGCCAGGAGTTATGGGAGTTGTAGTTCACAACATCTGGATGGTACCAGTTTGGATAAGGCACCTATAGGCAAACCCAACCAGTTCTTCTCCTCTAGTGATACCCCAGATCTCATACTGTCAATCCAGACAATAAACAGATTTATTGAGACAGAGCAATTATTTATAATTGTATCTTTCCCCAAAATATCTATGTTAAAGGTAAAGGTACCCCTGCCCATACTGGCCAGTCGTGACTGACTCTGGGGTTGCGCGCTCATCTCGCTCTAGAGGCTGGGAGCTGGCACTGTCCGAAGACACTTCCGGGTCACGTGGCCAGCGTGACAAAGCTGCGCTGGTGAGCCAGCACCAGCGCCGCACACGGAAACACTGTTTACCTTCCCACTAGGTAAGCGGTCCCTATTTATCTACTTGCACCTAGGGGTGCTTTCGAACTGCTAGGTGGGCAGGAGCTGGGACCGAATGGCGGGAGCTCACCCCGCCGCAGGGATTCGAACTGCTGACCTTACGATCAGCAAGTCCTAGGCACTGAGGTTTTACCCACAGCGCCACCCGCATCCCGTCAATCCAGCACACTGTCAATCCAGACAATAAACAGATTTATTGAGACAGAGAGAGTATTTATAATTGTATCTTTCCCCAAAATATCTATGTTACCTTTGGCATATAAATCTTTCTGCCACAGAGTGACACATCAGAAGAAGAAGAAAAACCATTTTCTCTGGCAGGCAGTCATGCAACTGAAAGATGAATATTAAACATGTTGATTTTATCATAGCTGGTTGGGGTGGCAACACTCTTCGCTTAACAAAACAGACGGAAGTGCCAACTGACACCAACAACTCCCCCCCCCCCCCCGAAGCAGGGTCTCTGCAACATCGTAATGTATAGGCAATCAATTTTTCACACAAGACAATGTAAATAAGTCCAGCAATATTCATCTCCACAAAGAAATCCCACGGAAAACAATGGCTCCCATAGTCCAGCCCTGTTTGTGTGCAGTCAGAAATAAGTTTTGTGGAGTCGAGAAAAAGGAACTCCCAGGTTAAATGTGCGTATCACAGTAGCTCACATTCAACCAACTGTACGGATCAAAAAAACTTTTAAAAGAAATAAATGGCGTAATACGCATCGTAACTAGGTGAATGCCATTTCAGATTTTTTTTTAAAAAAAAATTGCACACACTACAAGGAGGATCTGTTTTCCAGGTGCCATAAATATTTGAGAAGTGCTTCCCTGCTACCCTTTCATTTTGTTACGTGTAGGTTTGGCTCCTCCAGCCGTAGTGGTGCTGAACTCAGAGCCTGAGAGCAACAGCTACAGAAAGCGACAAAGGGTCACTTGTAACAGGTGAGATGCAGGGCTAATCTAAAACTCCTTTTGGAAATCACTGTTATTAGATGGATAACCATGGAAGTTCATAAATAAGGGGCCCTCGCTGGAAGTGTTTCCATAGCTGCCACTCATCAGGAAAAGAGGGAGGTTACCTCATTCTCTCCAGCTCCCAAATATCCTTCGGTTAGTTTATACTAACCCAAGAAATTAATTAGCCAATATTCCATGGGAATTAATAACAAAGTCTCCATTTTTCCATCTTACAATTCCTCGGTGGATTTTGGTTTTCAACTTCCTTTAAGCCTGGTTCATTTTGATGTGTGGACAGACATTTCGTGTTTCCAGTGGGTTCGTTTCCACAGGTTCAAATATTCTATGTAGCAGATATTTTCCTGTGTACAAACGCTGTCAGACTTAAAAGGAGCAGTTGATTGATTAAACAGAGGCTTCGGTTGTAACTTAGCTTCAAGCCGACTCTGTTCTGGAGAACGATATGCATATGACGTTTTCATATTGAGAATTCTGCACGAGGGATCTAGGATTAAACTACTGTATACTGGCCACACTGTTTTCTAGGTCAACACCACTTTTTGCCTGTAGCTCTAAGGGGAACTGTCGCACAAAGTTAGCAAGCAAGATTGAATGGCAAGGTCTGTTTCTGGGAAAGGAAAGAGAACATTTCAGCTTCAACTCTACATGAGTTCCATAACAGATTAGATGTGAATAAGACTACATTCGTAATGGGGCTGTGATGAAATTTGTGAGGCTCAATAATTGTTGCAAAAGTGTCCACTGTGTGTGTGTGTGTGTGTGAGTGAGAGAGAGAGAGAACGAACTCACAACATTCCCCTTTTTTCCATTATTGCACACATTTCCTGTTCTGACACCCTCAACTCCCATAAACAGCTTGATGAACTACTGCTTTGAGGGGCAGGGAAAATTGCACGAACGCGCACGCGCGCACACACACAATTTTTGAGATAAAATACAGTAAGAATCAAATTAGCCTACAGAAAAGGAACATTTTTTTAAAAAAGCAAAAAGACCTGTAAGTCCCTTTACCATATTTCTATCATATATATCCAGTCATTAGTCCTCATACAGAGAGGTAGACTCTCCCATCTCCCACCTTTGACCATTCCACTAAAAATAGCTCTGCCCCAGGCACTGGCGGGGGTTGGTACACTGCTGCCCTGCTCCCAAAGCTTTTTATAAATGTTTCCAATACAAAATAATAAAAATACGAAGAGAAATTGAAAAGAGAAAAGAGAGAAAGAACAAACAGAGTGAAGTTGAAAAGCTAAAAGGAGGAAAATCCAAGGAAGGAATATGGAGGCACTGTTCTGATGCTGTCCTGCCGTGCCCAAGTGTGCTTGGAAATTCCCTTCCCAGTAGCACTGGGAGACCTTCAGCTCTATGTGTGCAGAGCTACAACACATAACATGGGTTTCATTCAAGGAGGCATTGTATGGGTCAAGGGTGGGCAGGGCTCTGCTCTAGCAGTCCTCCGAACCAGTGCTTAGAGAAAAGGTCCCAATGCACACCCACACACCTCACTTGAAAGGATATGAATTGTTTTCCACACCCTTCCCCCAATTCTCAAAATGCCCTGTCCAATTCACCCACTGTGAAAGAAATGGCAAGGGAACAGGGCGGGTTTGGGTTCGTTTTTTAACGTCATAACCTTTTTATTGTAATGAAAGGTTAGTTTTCATCCACATTAACAGTCTGTAGGCTTTTGAAAGTGGTAATTGGCACATATGTGACCAGTGTATACAGTTTATTAGGGGAATCCTCATCTTCATTGCGTTTTCTGGATAAACGCACACGGATATGGTAAGGAACATTCCTTACTCCTTTTGCCCAGACAGCCTTGTTCAACAGGGGTGTCAATGCAACCATCAGGAGTCCCCGTCTCATAGCTGTCAACCGTCCCATATTTGGCTGTTTCCTAGTTCTGCTGAGCTGTTTCCTAGTTCTGCTGGATCTCTCAGCGGCGTTTGATACCATCGACCATAGCATCCTTCTGGACCGTCTTGAGGGGCTGGGAGCTGGGGGCACTGTTATACAGTGGTTCCGCTCCTTCCTCCTGGGCCGTGTTCAGAAAGTGGTGGTGGGGGATGAGTGTTCAGACCCCTGGGCTCTCACTTGTGGGGTGCCTCAGGGTTCTGTCCTCTCCCCCATGCTTTTCAACATTTACATGCAGCCGCTGGGAGAGATCATCAGGAGGTTTGGGCTGGGTGTTCATCAGTATGCGGATGATACCCAGCTCTACCTCTCTTTTAAATCAGAACCAGTGAAGGCGGTGAAGGTCCTGCGTGAGTGTCTGGAGGCGGTTGGAAGATGGATGGCGGCTAACAGATTGGGGTTGAATCCTGACAAGACAGAAGTACTGTTTTGGGGGGACAGGAGGCGGGCAGGTGTGGAGGATTCCCTGGTCCTGAATGGGGTAACTGTGCCCCTGAAGGACCAGGTGCGCAGCCTGGGAGTCATTTTGGACTCACAGCTGTCCATGGAGGCACAGGTTAAATCTGTATCCAGGGCAGCTGTTTACCAGCTCCATCTGGTACGTATCTATCTGCCTGCGGACTGTCTCGCCAGAGTGGTGCATGCTCTGGTTATCTCCCGCTTGGACTACTGCAATGCACTCTACGTGGGGCTACCTTTGAAGGTGACTCGGAAACTACAACTAATCCAGAATGCGGCAGCTAGACTGGTGACTGGGGGCGGCCGCCGAGACCATATAACACCAGTCTTGAAAGACCTACATTGGCTCCCAGTACGTTTCCGAGCACAATTCAAAGTGTTGGTGCTGACCTTTAAAGCCCTAAACGGCCTCGGTCCAGTATACCTGAAGGAGCGTCTCCACCCCCATCACTCTGCCCGGACGCTGAGGTCCAGCGCCGAGGGCCTTCTGGCAGTTCCCTCATTGCGAGAAGCAAAGCTACAGGGAACCAGGCAGAGGGCCTTCTCGGTAGTGGCGCCCGCCCTGTGGAACGCCCTTCCAGCAGATGTCAAAACGATAAACAACTACCTGACATTCAGAAGACATCTTAAGGCAGCCCTGTTCAGGGAAGTTTTTAACGTGTGATATTTTACTGTATTTTTGGTTTTTATGGAAGCCGCCCAGAGTGGCTGTGGACACCCAGCCAGATGGGCGGGGTATAAATAAATTATTATTATTATTATTATTATTATCCCAGCGCTGTGTCCCGCTGCTGTCCCTTATTGATGATGTCCCTTAAATTTCCCAGGTTTCAAAGGAAGCAGCTCCTCTCCCTCCCTCCCTGCCGGCCAGGAAGGAGGGAGGCTCCAACTGTGTTGCTTGGCTGCGTTGCTCACCCAATAAGGAGTCTAAGAATGACTGGGGGGTGGAGCTTGCATGCCTTGTGCCGATCAAATCGGCCGCGTTGCCTGGGGACTCGCCTTTGCTCAGCGCTTCCCAGCAGAGAGGTAAGGGTGATTCTCCTTGCTGCATCCCCTTTGCCGGTTTGCTGAGCTGTGGGAACCACCACTTGAGGCTTCGTTTGGCTGCTGGCTGGGCTTTCTGCCTTTGGCTCAGAGGGGCTCAGAAGTTGAACATACCTGTGCTCCTTGGAAAATCCCTTTTTTGGCTGCTGATCCCTTATTTTCAAGGCTGCGGGTCCCTTATTTTGAAATCTGTAAGTTGACAGCTATGCCCCATCTCCTTCATTGCAAATTTACAGATCTCCTTGAGAGCACGAAGAGCCCGCTTCTTGAAGCCCACGCCATGGATCCATTTGTGAATGTTTATAGTATGTTCCCGAGTAACCACCTTATTGATGGCTGATCATCCTTTCTTCTTTTCACCATCCTGCTCAGGACCAGACCAGGCGTAACAGTCAGCCCTCGTTTCAACACATTGCTTTCTTGGTGGGTGTGTAACCCTTTGTTTCTGTCACAGTCTCAATCTGGATCAGGATGGAGAAGGAGCACATAGGATGCTATTTGCATCAGGAGGAATGTTCCCATTGGTTCCGCAGGTCCCTTTCCTCGCAGCTTTTTACTTAACACAGCATGGTGACCTTCAGATGCTGCTGGACTCTTAACTCCCATGAACCTTCGCCAGAAAGGCCAATGGTCTGGGATGATGAGAGTTGTAGTCAATGCCAGGAGGGCCACAGCTTCCCCAAACATGACTAAAGGAAAACTGCTAGCTGCCTGAATGTAACCACATCTAGTTGGGTCTTTAAGAGGAGGAAGAAGAGTTTGGATCTGATATCCCGCTTTATCACTACCCGAACGAGTCTCAAAGCGGCTAACATTCTCCTTTCCCTCCCTCCCCCACAACAAACACTCTGTGAGGTGAGTGGGGCTAAGAAACTTCAAAGAAGTATGACTAGCCCAAGGTCACCCAGCAGCTGCATGTGGAGGAGTGGGGAAGCGAACCTGGTTCACCAGATTACAAGTCTACCGCTCTTAACCACTACACCACACTGGCTCTCTTTAGGCTTAAGCCAGGAGGGGTACTATTATAGTGCTTCCAACTCAACTGTTGGTGGAGCATAATAGCACTTGTTGGCATAACAGCACTTGCCCTACACCAAGGTTTGAACAATGAACCTTCTGCACAAAAAGCACACGCTCCATCACTGAACTATAGCCCCTCACCACAGGTTAAATCTCTTCTCACCTCTGCGACACTTATCATTGTTTCCTATCTTGTGGTGCACACCCTGGAAAACAAGAGATTCAAATCCTAGAATGTTTCTGTATATGAGAGTGGGACAACAAGGGATCCAATGCAGTGCAGAGTTTGAGGTGGTAGAGAAAGCCTAGCTGCTTAAAAGGAATGTTTTCTTGGATAGATGCTGCTACTTGAAACGATTTCCCTAGCATCTGCAAAAAGAGAAGAGGAGAGCTTTGCCCCAGTGTAGGCCCTGTGCTGTACATTGCAGGACAACAGATATATTAGCCAAGTGGTTAGACTTTCTGCACCGTGCTGTGAGCTATAAAATGCATAGCAGACAGAAACAGCAGTCACCTATTTTTCTACATTTCTCATAGAGCCAACTTTTAGTCTTTCTGCTAAAGGCTGCCAGTTTTAATAAGAACTTGACCAAGACCACAGTCATAGAAATGGGTTCTGTTTCATAATGGGAATTCAGGACTGTGATCACAATTAAATCAAATCCAGAGTATCAGTTCTTTAGAAGCAGAAAGAATGAACTGAGAACTGCTTAAGAAAATAAGAAGAATCCTGCCGGACCAGATCAAACGCTACCAAGTCCTTCCCACAGTGGCCAAGCAGCTGCCCAAGGAAAAGCTTAAAAGCTGAATACAAGAGATTTTATGGTATATTTAAGAGTAGACGTCTGTCTAAAGTTGTGGAAGGATATTGCCCCTTGGGGCTTAAGCCACAAATGTCCCATAAGCCACCACGTGTTCCATCAAAAGAGGCTACAGTGAAATTAAGGGAACTATGAAGGGGCTATGAAGAGATTTTACTTTCTTGGGCTCCATAATCACTGCAGATGGTGACAGCAGTCACGAAATTAAAAGACGCCTGCTTCTTGGGAGGAAAGCAATCACAAACCTAGACAGCATCTTAAAAAGCAGAGACATCACCTTGCTGACATAGGTCCATATAGTTAAAGCTCTGGTTTTCCCAGTAGTGATGTATGGAAGTGAGAGCTGGACCATAAAGAAGGCTGATCGCCAAAGAATTGATGCTTTTGAATTATGGTGCTGGAGGAGACTCTTGAGTGTCCCATGGACTGCAAGAAGATCAAACCTATCCATTCTGAAGGAAATCAGCCCTGAGTGCTCAATGGAAGGACAGATCCTGAAGCTGAGGCTCCAATACTTTGGCCACCTCATGAGAAGAGAAGACTCCCTGGAAAAGACCCTGATGTTGGGAAGGATGGAGGGCACAAGGAGAAGGGAATGACAGAGGACGAGATGGTTGGACAGTGTTCTCAAAGCTACCAGCATGAGTTTGACCAAACTGCGGGAGGCAGTGGAAGACAGGAGTGCCTGGCGTGCTCTGGTCCAGGGGGTCATGAAGAATCGGACACGACTAAACAACAACATGAAGGGGCACAGAAGTAGATGACATTGCATTTCTTTCAGTCGTGCTCACTCAAAAGCAGTACTGGATTGATGTATAAGCTAAACAAGCTATAGCTTAGGGCCCCACTCTCTTGGGGGCCCCCAAAAAAATTAAAGGAAAAAAACCTGGATGTACATTTCCAAAATATAATACAATTACTTTGATAAAATAAATACTTTGTTATGTGCAAATGCCCTTAGATCCGTATTAGGTCCATAAATTAGCATATAGCATATATTCAACACAAAAAGCGACAATTTGCTGTTGACAAAGGACAGCTGGACACATAAAGGGCCCCATTACCTTCAGTAGCTTAGGGCCTCATCACATCTAAATCCGGCCCGGCTCAAAAGGACGCCATGACATCTCACTGGAGAACAGGTTTGATTTGCTCTGGGATAGAAGAAGGTACTGTAAATGGTATTGCAACTCTTATACATAACATGTGCAATAGCTAAAATTAGCACAGTGTGAACTGAAAACAGGTACTGTACCTGTTTACGTCTGTAGCAATGTAAAATTCAAAATCGTGCTATTTCAAAACCTAGCATCTTTTCTGGTATACGTCCAACTAAGATCCATTGGCAAACAAAAGTCAGGCATGAACTCTAGATATCTAACCATCCTAGTCCACTGAAACTTCTTGAAGGAACTGCACAGCTTCCATTGGGCAATGTGGACGAATAATGAGGATTCTATTCTGCCAAATTACACCGGGCACTAGCGCCTAATGCAAGAAAGACTTCCATCTCTTGTCCTTGACCAAAGTACCTCTGGTGCCTTCTGAGAAAGCTCATTAAAAAGGAGAGTAAGACGATACTTGCTTACATAATAAACCAGAGGCCCAATCTCTGGCCACCAATCTCCATGACTATATAAGTAATGCCAAGTGTGAACCTACAAATGGCTGGCAATACTGCCCCTCCTCTGTTCTGTCTTCGGAAGGTACAAACAGCAGCTGCCTGTTTCCTCCAAGCAGCCATTCCCTGCACAATTCTCAGAAAATAGTTCTGCTAATGACATCTGCAGTGTCATTCACGCTTTTAACAGCTGAGCTTGTATTCCTTTTTATCCTTCTTTCTTTTCCACAAGATTTGTCATTCAGCCATAAAGGATCATCTGGGCTGAAAGCTGCTGTCCAAGCGCCCTACCCAAGTACAATATTTTTAACAGAATTTGGAAACAATTGGTTTGGCCAATTCATCTGAAGCTTAGCAAAAATAAATAGTTCAATGTCAAATGCTATTTTATGCTCTTATAGTTTAAGAATAAAAAACACAAACCCAAGTTATTTAGGTTCTTTGTTATCCTGCCATAATTTTATCTAAAACAATTTGCTGATTCCTAATAACAAACTTCTGCAAAGTTTCACTATCACTTGGTGTAAAAACAGCAACATAGTCTGTGAGCCAAATCTTCTGCTACTATTAATCAACTTAATATACATCAGCTGGAGGAGTGTTGGATTATAGTTCAGATTAAGAAGGTCCCTTGCGTAAGGGGAAGGCACATCTACTCATACACGGTTCTTCCATCCATTTTCATTACAGTGGTACCTCAGGTTAAGTACTTAATTCGTTCCGGAGGTCCGTTCTTAACCTGAAACTGTTCTTAATCTGAAGCACCACTTTAGCTAATGGGGCCTCCTGCTGCTGCCACGCCGCCAGAGCCCGATTTCTGTTCTCATCCTGAAGCAAAGTTCTTAACCTGAAGCACTATTTCTGGGTTAGCAGAGTCTGTAACCTGAAGCGTATGTAACCTGAGGTACCACTGTAGTTGCTTTCTACAATGGCCTGCTGTACTACATCCCATTTCAGGGATGGGGAATATTTCAGCCCAGAGGACAGACCCACTTTGACAGGCGAGCATGGCTGCTCAACTGTCAGCCACTTGGCATCGCTATGACAATCAGTGGCTCCCTTTTTTTCTTTTCAACTCAAGACACACAGCAATGGAAGATCACAGCCAACCGAAGTTGAGAAGGACGCCTCAATCATCTGGAGGTACCTCCATCCCCCAGGGAAGGCTTTTCAGGAGGTACACGAAACTGCAGTGAAGTCAAAGGGTGAGGAAAGCCTAGTGTGATTTCTGCTAGCCTGTACCTGGATCCAGGAACCAGGATTCCTGTTTCAGATAGAAACCCCCAATATAGAGAAAGCTACTACAGGCTGGACATGCTCAGTAACAAATGATTAGTAGTTGGCACCAGTTGTCTCAATAGTCTGGAAAGTTTTATTCCCTCTTCCACAGATACACCCTCTACTACACATAACCTTGCCGCAGTCCTACCCTTCATTCTACCCATGTTCTGCAGAGCTAGGGGACTCCACAGTGCTGGATGAAATATGCTTAGATGATCAAGTGATGGTGTCAGGGGAAAAGTGAGACATGGACACCTCTGTCCCAACGCACAAATCAGTCCCCCAGAAACGCAGAGCTGAATGAAAATGCCCCACACCAAAATTTACTACCCCCCCAATACATAGGAAACTTCTTAGGGGGAGAGGGATTTCACTGTTTATTTTCAGAGGCAGGGAGCATTCTTCAAAAGGTCTGGGGGCTTTACTACAGTTCTTTAAAAGAAAAACATTGACATTTATTACCATCACCTGCAACAGCAAAGCTACTTTCAGTGGCTTCTTCCCCAGCTCACCTCAAATGACCTGAAATGATGTCCAGGGCTTTCTGGTGAGATATGGTGGCTTTCAAGAGGACCTTCCATCCTGATCCCCAAGACTGCTAAATATAGGCACTCCATAAAATAACATAAAAAAAGAGTGTCACATTGCTACTGCCAACAATGATAAGCCCTGCCAAATTTTTCAAAGAATTTTTGCATGCTCAATTCTGGCCCAGAAGTTCTTACTTCATTCAGCTCGGATGCCAGGAAGACTGGTGGTAGCGTCAGCACCCAACATCACAACTGAGAGCAGGAGGGTAAAGAAGTTGGAGAAAATTTGTTCTGCATCACTAAGACAGGAATTTAATCAACATGGTGACAATGGAGGATTTACCTTCTAAGGTGGGCACTTTCCTCCCCATGCCCCTGGACACCTCCCCTTGCATTAGTGAACAATGATGTCCAACCATGTAGGTCTCTACATGTGCTGTCCAAAAGCTCAGTGTACTATAATGAAATACAACTGCAACAAGGAGCAAACTGGTATAGGCAATGAGCCATGGTCTGCTAGTGAGGTAGCCCAAACATAGTAAAGGTAAAGGGATTCCTGACCATTAGGTCCAGTCGTGACCGACTCTGGGGTTGTGGCGCTTATCTCGGTTTACTGGCCGAGGGAGCTGGTGTACAGCTTCCAGGTCATGTGGCCAGCATGACTAAGCCGCTTCTGGCGAACCAGAGCAGTGCACGGAAATGCCGTTTACCTTCCCGCTGGAGCGGTACCTATTTATCTACTTGCACTTTGATGGGCTTTCGAACTGCTAGGTGGGCAGGAGCAGGGACCGAGCAACGGGAGCTCACCCCGTCACGGGGATTTGAACCGCCGACCTTCTGATCAGCAAGTCCTAGGCTCTGTGGTTTAACCCACAGCGCCACCCGCGTTCCATAGCCCAAACATAGTAGGCTCAATCAAATTTACATGAATGAGCTCCGGTTGCCCTGGACTATTTCCAGAAGCGTTGAAACATCTCAACCTGCTTTGTATCATATTCTAGAACATTGGGGGGCACCTGTCAATCACTGTAGCTTGTTTGATGGAGTAATGAGCTAGATCAGGGTGGTCCGACTTTTTATATGAAGTGAGTACTTCAAAACAAAACCTGTGGCCTGCACACTACCTTGTCGCGTGTGGTGGAGGGGATGGGGAAGAAAGGCCAAAATTTGAAGCTCCCCCCAGCCCTCATCTATCTCCTTCCCAAAGCTGGGAAAGTACAAACTAGGATTTGGGGAAAAAGGAGGACTCTAGAACCCTGTCAGAGCCCTCATGCCTCCATCCCAAAGCCCAGTGCCTGACTCACTCAGCTTTGGGATGGCAGTGCCAGGGCTAGGTAAAGGGACCCCTGACCATTAGGTCCAGTCGTGACCAACTCTGGGGTTGCGGCGCTCATCTCGCTTTATTGGCCGAGGCAGCCGGCATACAACTTCCGGGTCATGTGGCCAGCAGGACTAAGCCGTTTCTGGCGAACCAGAGCAGTGCATGGAAACACCGTTTACCTTCCCGCCAGAGTGGTACCTATTTATCTACTTGCACTTTGACATGCTTTTGAACTGCTAGGTTGGCAGGAGCAGGGACCAAGCAACGGGAGCTCACCCCATTGCGGGGACTCGAACCGCTGACCTTGTGATCAGCAAGTCCTAGGCTCTGTGGTTTAACCCACAGCGCCACCTGCGTCCCTAGCCAGGGCTAGAGGGCATCAAATGTTGTTGCTGGACGCTACCAAAAAGGCCTTGAGGGCTGCATGCAGCTCTCAGGTAGTGCATTGGACCACCCTGAGCTAGATGTTTAAGGCAACTTATTGCTCCTGTGAGAGCTGCTACAGAACTGTTCTTCTACAACCTTTTTGCAGAAGAGCACCAGCAGTTATTTTCTTCTCATAGTTCTTTGGACCCAACCCACTGAAAGCTGATGTGCCTCTAACTTGTATTCTCTCCATTCATGGAACAAGATCTCTCATGAAGAGGATTGTCTTTCTTTAGTAGATTCTGAAAGTGCGGACACACTGTTCCACGAGAGTAGATTTTCCCAATTTGCACAGCATTTGTGGAATTGCACCACACACAAACACACACCATGGGAAATTCAACGGGTTTTGCGAGGGAGGTGCAAGCCCAAAGGTCTCTGCTGAGCTGAAGTGTTTGACAAAAATACGCAAATTTGAAGGAGAGATTTGGAAAAAGAAGAGAGTCGTGGTGTGTGCAGGTCTTCTGGGACTGGTGGTTTCAGGCATGAGGGGCAGCAAAGGAAAAATGATCTGCAGAGCAGGAGATTATTAGTCAGAGGAGCGAAATGACAGGCAGGGACAGTGGCGTGTGGTTAAATTTTTCATAGGGGAACAGTTAGGGCTAGAGGCACCAGCTTGTGAGGGCACAACATCCTGACATTGTGCAAGTGAGAACCACACCTACCTCCCTTAGCCAGGATGAAGCTTCCTGGGTTTGAGAAGGTGGTGTCAGGGGAACATTTAGGAGACCAGCCCAGTTCCCCTAGTCCCCTGACTGCACACCACTGAGCAGGGATATAATGAGAAACAAGAATACCAAAGAGAATGGAACAAGACCATGTGGATTGTTAAAGGAAGGACAATGAGTTTGTGCTGGACTACTGCAATGCACTCTATGTGGGGCTACCTTTGAAGGTGACCTGGAAACTGCAATTAATCTAGAATGCAGCAGCTAGACTGGTGACTGGGAGTGGCCGCCGGGACCACATAACACCGGTTCTGAGAGATCTGCATTGGCTCCCAGTTCGTTTCCGAGCACAATTCAAAGTGTTGGTGCTGACCTTTAAAGCCCTAAACGGCCTCGGTCCTGTATACCTGAAGGAGCGTCTCCACCCCCATCGTTCAGCCCGGACACTGAGATCCAGGGCCGAGGGCCTTCTGGCGGTTCCCTCATTGCGAGAAGTGAGGTTACAGGGAACCAGGCAGAGGGCCTTCTTGGTAGTGGCGCCCGCCCTGTGGAACGCCCTCCCTTCAGATGTGAAGGAAATAAGCAGTTATTTTATCTTCAAAAGACATCTGAAGGCAGCCCTGTTTAGGGAAGTTTTTAATATTTAATGCTATATTGTTTTTAACATTTGATTGGGAGCCGCCCAGAATGGCTGGGGAGACTCAGCCAGATGAGCGGGGTATAAATAATAAATTATCATCATCATTATTATTATGGACTGGGAAAGGAAGCTGAGTTGGGAAACTGATGAGGGCCCTCACACGGTCTGTATGAGGGTAAGTAAATGGTCGCTGAGCCCTCAGACAGAAGTGACAGTCCCGAGGTGTGACCAAGTGAAGGTACATCTTTCTCCACCCCTACGTGACTACAGACAATGAGTCAGAAACTGGAATGCAGACAGAAGCAGCAAATCAACCCACAGAATCCACAACTATGTAAAGAACACGGGTTCTTTGGGAGCTGTAGGCGAGGTTGGGGAGGAAAGCACACACAGAGAAGCAAGTGAGATGGCCACAAAACTACAGAACTGGGCCTTGTAGCTCACAGTCTGAAGTCAGAACATGGGGCACAACTGATCTACTTGATGAAAGATCAGAAGAAGAAGAAGAAGAAGAAGAAGAGTTTGGATTTGATATCCCGCCTTTCACTCCCCTTCAGGAGTCTCAAAGCGGCTAACATTCTCCTTTCCCTTCCTCCCCCACAACAAACACTCTGTGAGGTGAGTGGGGCTGAGAGACTTCAGAGAAGTGTGACTGGCCCAAGGTCACCCAGCAGCTGCAGGTGGAGGAGCGGAGACGCGAACCCGGTCCCCCAGATTACGAGACTACCACTCTTAACCACTACACCACACTGGCTCTACACCACAGAAACAAATGAACAGGAGTAAACATGTTCCATGCCCCTTATATGGTTAAAAATCTCCTTGCAATTATCAGCTTCACATTTTGAAGTACTGTTGGTAAAATATTTTGTAGCTCAGAATGTGGAAACAGTATTTGGGAGGTGGGGAAGGGAAATCACTCCTGTGCTGTCTTGGCCCAACCCTTCTCTTTACCAAAATACACATGGAGATATATATATATATATATATATATATATATATATATATATATATATATCAATGTAGTTGAGTCAAAGCCATCATGTGTGAACCTCGCAAGATGTGCTATAAATGTTTCCCTAGTATTCTCAAAGGAGCCCTTTCAACTTGGACTTCAGAGCAGGTAGACTTCCCAGAAAATATCGCAGTGAATGATTTTTTACATCACGGGGTCTCCACCTTCCTCCCCACTGCCTTCCTGTATTTTCTCCCCTTTTGAAGTAGAACAGTACCCTTTTTCAAAGCGGATTTGTGATGAAAATGAAGGGGGCTGTCAAATTCTGCCAAAAGGGATTTCTCTGCTTAAATTTCTGCTTACATTATTGACTCAAGTAAATTATCTTTTCATTAAATGCTTCCCCCCTCTGCCTCCCCTCCCCCGGAGCTGCTGCTGATAAATTACGCAATATTCCCAGGCTCCAGCCATGGACTGAGCTTCTACATTTCTCTTCGCTAAAGCAGAACGGATAGGGGATGCCAAGGGCTGAAAAAGTATACATCGGAAGGGGAAACCTAACAACAAACTCAGCTGCTGATTTATGATGGCAGTGTAGCCAAGGTGGGAAACAATAGGGTGGTATCACCATAGTTGGGGAAAACCCAAGGTTGGCAGAAGTGGGGGGGGGGGGAATCTTCACAAGAAAACCAAAGGAGACAAAACAACAACACCCACAAAACACAAAAAGCCGGATGAAGACCGAGCATGGTCAGTGGCCACAGAACATGAGTGCATCATGTGTCATTACTATCAGAAAAACCAACAAACCATGGTTTGGACATTGCTCAGTCCTCAGAGGTCACTTTGCAACTGGGAAGGTGGGGGAAAGGGGAAACAGTCCATTGTTTGCTTGTATTATCTGGAAAGCAAATTATGGTTTGGAGTAAAACTATCATTAACATAACCCATGGCTTGGTGTCGTGCCTGAATTAATTCACTATTACGATTACCTAACAATCCACCCCTCCAGTGTGGAAACCACTGATCTCTCAAGTGACGCATCCCACCGAAACTGGCATAGTATTCACAATCAGTTGGCATAGTGAGAACATATTTATGCCTGTTGAATCACTAAAACACATTGGAGAAGACAGTGGGATGGAAACCATATGTTGAACTCTGCAGCTTAGCCTAGCTCCTTTCCTTAGTCTACAGTAGATGAAGCAGAGTCTCAGAGGCTGAACTTGATAAGTTCCCTCTGTTTGCAGCCCAGTGGAAAAAGCACGATGGAAGCAGGATACCCTGGGCATAGGTTTCCCTCCTCTTCAGATCTCCTCTGAGTGGCTATCGCAGGATTTGCAGGGTGTCAACAATTTGTTACAGGTATAGGGAATCAAAAGCTTTCCATCTCTCCTTACTGCCAAAAGAAGGATGTAGTGGAAACTCTTTATTCCCACTGCAGAGACCTGAGTACAGGAAGGAATGATCTGGTCCTTAGTCATTTCATAGGTATACATTGCAGTACACAACTAGTCCTTTATGCGAACTCAATGAAGTAGTAGCTGTTTTAAATCTAAAACAAAATATAAGGGAGTTTGATTGTGGTTTGAAAAGAAAACTGAAAGGAACCTATTGGAAAGAAAACAGATCTTGTACTGAATGGAGTCCTGTGCGGGATTAACACACAGTTTGTGATTCTGACTGAATACTAACCGCTTTGTTAGCTGGCAAGTGTGAAGCCCTGAAGAGTTTTGTTATTTCATTGTATGGTTTTCATGGTGTAAATTGACCTGGCTGAGCTGGCTTCAAAGAACCGTAAGGATGGATCAAATAGTTCTATCAAAACTCCCTCCCCCCTTTTCGTTTTAAGCAAAAGAATGAAATAAGAGTTTCTTTACCATGAACACTTGAGGCTTAATAGGAAAAATGTAAGATTCCCATATTCCAGGTCATTCACACACACACACACACACACACACACACACACACAGAGAGAGAGAGAGAGAGAGAGAGAGAGAGAGAGAGAGAGAGAGAGGTACCTCGGGTTAAGAACTTAATTCGTTCTGGAGGTCCGTTCTTAACCTGAAACTGTTCTTAACCTGAAGCACCACTTTAGCTAATGGGGCCTCCCGCTGCCACACAATTTCTGTTGTCATCCTGAAGCAAAGTTCTTAACCTGAAGCACTATTTCTGGGTTAGTGGAGTCTGTAACCTGAAGTGTATGTAACCCGAGGTACCACTGTGTATATATATATACACCAGTATTCACATGCAGATAACACCCACCCACCCACCCCACACACAACTGTCAAGTTGGGCGGGGGGGGGGGGGGGACTGTGAAGGCTGAACTTTGAAAACTGAAGTGAGGCTTTTAGTCTCAAACTACGTATAATTCTGAGTTCCACATGGCTTCCCCGCTTTACATTTTAAAAGGCAAAATCAGTCTGGGCAGAGTGAAAATCGGGGAAAGGAAAAAACGACAGTGCTTAGCCTGGTCATTTTCCAGATCAAAAGCACCTTCCACTTTGCTCTTTTTTAAAAAAAAAATCAGTGGGAAACAGTGGCGTAGCGTGGGTTGTCAGCACCCGGGGCAATGCAAGTAATTTGCGCCCCCTAACCCGTGGCTTTGCGCCCCCTAACCTGTGGGGATTTGCGCCCCCTAACCCCCAGATGTTGCACCCGGTGCGGCCGGCCCCCCCTGCACCCCCCACGCTACGCCACTGGTGGGAAAAAAATGCAGAGATTTTATGTCCTTCCCCGGGCATGTGAAAAACCAGAGGGGTGATTTTAGCTGACAAATTTTCAAGAGCCAAAGGATAAAACATCCCCCCCCCCGGCCACTCCAATTTGGATTTTTAAAGTCTCCCCACTTGAGTTTGACCTGTTGGTTGAAAAATGCTGCCATGCGTATTTATGCTTTACTGATGTTTATCAAAAACTTTTAGAGTTTATCAATATGAATGCAAGGTACCTTGAGCTGCAGTACATACTACTATTCCAGGAGAGAACAGCCCTGCTGTGCCTGAGCAATTGCCTCCCCAATCCAGCATTTTCTTCCCCAAATGGTCTCACGGACAAGCCCACAAGCAGAGCAGCACCCCACTCTTCTACTCATCCCCAGCAACTCACATTCAGAGGCACAGTGCTTCAGATACTGATGCTGAAGATGTACGAATGCCATTGTGACTCACAGCCATTGATAGCCTCGCATTCCATTCCCATTATTCCCTCAGAATCCCTGAACCTAGAACTTTCTTGAGGCTTTCAACTGAATTTGTTGCCTTTTAGCTATCCTAATCAGCAGTGAATGAGCTCCTGTTGCTCGGTCCCTGCTCCTGCCAACCCAGCAGTTCGAAAGCACGTCAAAGTGCAAGTAGATAAATAGGTACTGCTCCGGTGCCCTTTTAGATGGCCACAGGCAGTACTCAACCCCCCCCCAAGAAAAATAGGAGCTGGAACTCCCCCTGAAGTTGTTACAGTAATTCGCTGGGCAACTTGGGGCAGCCCTGAACAGATTCTGGTGCCCCTGGAGCAATAGATATAGGCAGTGCATTTTTTATGGGGTACACAGGGGTACACATACCCATAAACATTTTTAAAAAATTCCTTCCAGTAGCACCTTAAAGACCAACTAAGTTAGTTCTTGGTATGAGCTTTCGTGTGCATGCACACTTCTTCAGATACACTGAAACAGAAGTTGCCAGATCCTTCTATATAGTGAGAAGGTGGGGAGGGTATTACTCAGAAGGGTGGTGGGAATGGGTGATTGGCAGATAGCTGAGATGAGCCTGTTGATGACTCATAACGACTGCAATAGGTCTTACAGGAAAAGGCAAGGGGTGAGAAGGTGAAAAATGGCTTAGTCATGTATAATGAGATAAGAATCCAATGTCTTTGTTCAGACCAGGTCTCTCCATGGTTTTAAGTTTGGTAATGAGTTGCAATTCAGCAGCTTCTCTTTCCAGTCTATTTCTGAAATTCCTTTGTAGTAAAACAGCTACTTTGAGATCTTGTATAGAATGTCCTGGGAGATTGAAGTGTTCTCCTACTGGTTTCTCTGTTTGTGATTCTTGATGTCAGATTTATGTCCGTTTATTCTTTGGCGTAAGGTTTGGCCTGTTTGTCCAATATAGAGAGCTGAAGGACACTGTTGGCATTTGATGGCATACACAATGTTAGACGATGAGCAATTAAATAGTCCCGAGATGGTACGTGTGATGTTGTTGGGGCCAGTAATGATGTTGTCCGGGTGTATGTGGCAGCAAAGTTGGCATCTGGGTTTAAGGTGCTACTGGAAGGATTTTTTTTATTTTGACTATAGCAGACCAACACGGCTACCTATCTGTAACCACAAACATTTTGTACATCCAAGTTCGGCCTCATTCAATATGAGTAGGGAAATGAGAGTACCCCTAAACATTTTTTTAGAAAAACAAAAAGCACTGGATATAGGACACAATATAGATTTTAACCTCTGGGAGAAACTTTGGAAAAGCAACTTGAAATTTACAGCATGTTATTCTTTGAAGGAGAACTATCTGAAAATGAGATACAGACGGTATGTAACTCTGAGAAGCCTTGCTAAGATTTACAAGATGGAATCAGGTAAGTGCTGGAAGTGTAAAGAGGTGGAGGGACTGTTCTTTCATGTGTGGTGGACATGTAAAAAGGTAAAGGTGTATTGGGAAATGATTTATAATGAATTGAAAAAAATGTTTAAAATCACCCTCCCCGCCCCAAAAAACAGAGTCCTTTCCATTGGAATTCCAAATGAAATTCCCAGGTGATAGAAAAGGTTATTTATGTATGCAACAACTGCGGCCTGTGTTTTGTTAGCCCCAAAATGGAAAACGAGTGAGGTCCCAAATATAGAAGACTGGCAACTTAAATTGACAGAATATGCGCAACTTGCAAACTTAACATACAGAATAAGAGAACAAGAAGAACATACTGTAAAGAAGATTGGAAAAAGCTTATTGAGTAAATGGAAAATAACTGTACAGCTGAAAACACTGGCAGCATTAAGATAAATTCAACAGTGCAAATAATTTTTGATGGACGTAATAATGGAAAACCAATTGCTATAGTTTTTGTAAAATATGCAGGGACAAAAAAATATGCAAAATGAACCATGGAAAGAGAAGAAGGGAATCATTGATATTTTAAGTATGCAAAAGGTTTATCTGAAATTATAAAACAGAACATTTAATTTAAAAATTATATATATAAGATGCTGGTGCCCTTGGTTCTGGTGCAGGTCAAATAAACGCCTCCCTCATTCTCTTAGATTCAGGCAGATGGCTAGGGCAGCTGGGAAGAGTCCTTGTGCAAACACACATGCCTGCAATGGTAGAGGTCTGGTTGGAAAGCTTAAATCTCTCTGCCACTACAGGGGAAATGGATTGAAGGAAATGCAAATTGGCCTCACCCCGTACCTTGACCAATCGCGGCCAGGAGTGGTTAAGAGATAGATGGAGTCACAGAACCGAAAAAAAGTGTAGACTCACACACGCTGGTGTTGTAGTCCTGTGCTACCAGCCACAGGAGAGATCAGTGGAGGGAGAAGTCAGCCAACCAGCTGAGTCTCAGAGAGGTACGTTCCTGGAGGCAGAGTCTGTATACAAGGTCCAGTCCAGTCCTAAGATCAGGAGTATCTCAGTTCGTGTAGTCAGACAATCCAGGGGGTCAAGAAAGCCGAGGGTCCAAGGTCATGAGAAGCAAGAAGCAGCAAGCTCTGCTCAGGAATGATGAATGATATTTCCAGCAACTGTCTGAGCCTGGAAACCCTGCTTAAGAAAGCTGGAGCCAGGTGGTTCTCATCAGGAGCAAGAAGGCTGATCAGCAGCAGGTGGAGTCACTTCACTTTCTGCTCCTCCAGGTTGCTGCTCAGCAGGTGAAGCTGACTCCTGGCCCATGACAGCTGACCAGTTTTGATCTGAAATGTTTTGACTTCTCAGAAGTACGTAAAGGCAAGAAGTATTGGGGGCGAGCACCAGCCTGCAATGGCAGCCACCTGAGAGGGGCTGAAACTGCGCTCCAGCAAGCTCCAGCTGAAAAAAAAGCACTGAACATGCGTGGACTGATGTGGACATGTAACCAAAATAAAGCGTTAGGCAGCTGCACAAGACACACAGACACCACTCCAGAAATAGTGTAGAGTCTGGACTGAGAGGAGTCGATCTGTTTCTCCTCACCCTCTGGCAATGCTGTGGTTCTGACAAGCCCTTTCCTCTCTGACAGTCACTCTAGGAAGAAGGCTGCCATCAGAGTCAGATTTGGGGGGGAATGACTGTGTTATGTACTGAGTTGAATAGGATTCAGAATGCAGCAGTCTGATTGGTCCTAGAACAATAGGATTCAGAATGCAGCAGTCTGATTGGTCCTAGAAGAATAGGGTCTAGAATGCAGCAGTCTGATTGGTCCACAGGAGCCACCCAATCCAGCTCCAAGTGGAAGTGAATCCGCAACCTGATTGGCCTACAGTAGAATCCCGGAATTAGCCGATCACATGGGGCCCATTGTGTAAATAATGTACAGTGGTGCCCTGCAAGACAAATGCCTCGCAAGACGGAAAACTCGCTAGACGAAAGGGTTTTCCGTTTTTGAGCTGCTTCGCAAGACGAATTTCCCTATGGGCTTGCTTCGCAAGACGAAAACGTCTTGCAAGTTTGTTTCCTTTTTCTTAACACCGTTAATACAGTTGCGACTTGACTTCGAGGAGCAACTCATAGAACGCAGTGTACATAGTAGCCTTTTTTGAGGTTTTTAAAGACTTTGGTGATTTTTGAAGCTTTTCCAAAACTTCTTTTGCAGCCATTTGGTAAGTTAAGCTTTTAAAACTTTTTTTGGGGGGGGTTGGATTTTGGGTTGGGGTGTTTGGAATTCAAGGACTTGGTGTTGGGAAGGGGTTTGCAAGAATCTGGAAGCTTGTGTTTTTTTGTCTGCATTTTTATGATTTTCTGTGACCATTGGGCCACTCTGCTGTTTTTTTAAAAAAATTCTGGGTTTGAATTTTGAAATGCTCTTTACAGTATGTGTGACTTTAAAGAGCACTTAATAAACTCTTGTTGTACCAAATTTGGCTTTGTTTGGACTTTTTTTGACCATAGGAACGCGTTAATTGATTTTCAATGCATTCCTATGGGAAACCGTGCTTCGCAAGATGAAAAATTCGCTAGATGAAAAAATTCGCAGAACGAATTAATTTTGTCTTGCGAGGCACCACTGTATATAAAGCAGACATTCTGAGGGAACTTCCATTCCTCCTCACCACTGTGGGCTGATTAACGAGCATGAAATACACTCTCAACTCTGAGTATATTTCAGACTGGTTTGGTCGCACTGGGTGCAGAGCCTCGAGATCATCACAACGATGATGTGGAATGGAAGGCAAGAGGCAGAGGGCATCAAAATTTGGCATTGCACAGGGCACTGCTGAAATTTGAGACTCCGGGGTCCACCACTGCTGCCATACTGGAATGCATGAGCGGGAAAATCAGCTACAGGAGTAGAAGGATTTTCATTGAGACTGCAATTTGGGGGTGCGGAATTAACCCCCTCCCTACGCATGACACAGCTCCAATTCCAACTGAACCCCCACCCGTTCCACTGGAATTTAATACAATAAAAGCCCACAACATTTGTTTCTGTATTTATTCATAAAAACAGCATCTTTTAAATGCAAGGCAGAACAATCATTAAAAATGACTGGCTGCTTGAGAGAATGACTGCACAGGACTCCACCAGGCCATTAAATACAATCACACGCTTAATGCATCATCCTGTTTGACCCTTACACCTTTGCTGATATCGCTGCCACCACCGCCATCAATAAAGTGCGCTCAGGGAAGAGAGAGCTGACAAACTGCACGCAAACCTCCGAAGGCAGGAGAGCGTTTTTTATCAAGAGGCAGCCGAAACTCAAAGTTCACCAGAAGAGTAGCAAAGCTGATGTTCTTAAGTACTCCCGGAATGCAAACACTGCAGATCTGAGAGAGTTAATTTGGTCAGAATGCACTTTGGTAATGTTTATGTTCTAGATAAAGTGCCTACCATGTTGCAGCCTGCCCTTTTGACCCTATTTCCTCCTTGGTGTGCTCCGAGGAGAAAGTGATACTTAATTCCTGGTCTTTGCTTTTATAAGCTCCCAGAATGGAATAGGATTTCACCCCAACCCTTATCTGTATGACATGAATGGTAACAGGATGTTTATAACCAAGTTATCTTTGGGGAAAATGATTAAGTACAGACACAAGCTACTTCCACTTTGCAATGTGCCCAGCACCTACTGTGACTACGGTTGGGTTGTGGTTGTTGTTTTTTTTAAAAAATTATTATTATAGATACTTTTTAAAAAAGCTATTCATCTTCCCCCACAGCACAAACAAATCTGATTTGTCAGTACGTGGTTGGGGCCATCAATTCTGTCCTATATTTTGGAGTGTGAGTGTGTGTGGTGAGGAGGTGTCAATCCAATGGTGTCATTACCCAAGGAATATTGGAATCGTTCAAGATTTCATCTGCTTACATTTTTGTGAATGATCCATGTCTTGGTGCGGCAGCTGCTCACGCCTGCAAGATTTGTGCAGTGTCCACACAACACCATCCTCATCAAAATGTCATGTCTCATATTATTTTCCCATTTAATCCAGATTTGCTTCCATAGAAAATCCAATAAACGACAAATGCAACAACAACTTGTGAACATGGTAAATCTGACTTATATGGACAGGGTGGAATTTACAGAATGGCATTTTGATGAGAACAGCATCATGTGGATGACACAAAAAAATTGGATGAATCATCAGCACCAAGTCTACAATAAATTGCTTTGTAGAAGTGCCCTAATCTCCTCAAATTTGTTTGGCTCACTCCAGTAGTTGTGAGGCTGCAGAAATTATGAACAGTAGAGTAAACAAAGAATCAGTTTCAGGGGTAGGTGCTTGCTGCATTGATGGTGCAATGGGGGGCGGGAGTTGCAGAGGTTACCCCCAGAAGCTATTCCAATGAAGGGCCAGCATTGTGGTGGCCCCTGAAACACAGTCAAATCAAACAGAGGTGAGTCATCAAACTCTCACTGTTAAAGTACAGTGAGGTTTCTTGCTTTTGGTGCAATGCACTCACCAAATTTTGTCCGTAGAAGAAATCTTCCACAGAAAAGAATCACATACCCAAAACCTTTAGGTAGGCAGTATAAGAGCTGAAATGGGCAATGCGATTATTTTTATTATCTTGGATGTAATGCAAGAATTGATGCTTTTGAATTCTGGTGCTGGAGGAGACTCTTGAGAGTCCCATGGACTGCAAGAAGATCAAACCTATCCATTCTGAAGGAAATCAGCCCTGAGTGCTCACTGGAAGGACAGATCCTGAAGCTGAGGCCCCAATACTTTGTCCCCCACATGAGAAGAGAAGACTCCCTGGAAAAGACCCTGATGTTGGGCAAGATGGAAGGCACAAGGAGAAGGGGGCGGCAGAGGACGAGATGGTTGGACAGTGTTCTCTAAGCTACCAGCATGAGTTTGACCAAACTGTGGGAGGCAGTGGAAGACAGGAGTGCCTGGTGTGCTCTGGTCCATGGGGTCACGAAGAGTCGGACACGACTAAATGACTAAACAACAACAAAAATGCAAAAAGGTAAGATAAAAATTGAAAGAAGAGCTAGGCAGCAGTAATCAGACATCCTAGCCTGAAGTTGGACCTCAGACCAAGTGACAGAGTGTGGCTTCAAGGATTTTATCTTTCTCTCAAGACTCTCCCTAGGCCACAACCTCCCACCAACCACACTAAGTATGCACTTAGCATCTCTTGCTGGGGAACTGCAGAACTTTCTCCAAGATAGTGCTTCCATTACACAAGTCTTCAACCACCAATATTTTTCTCACTGGAGAGAACTCTGGCTTCCCAGAAATTAGGGTTGTGTAGCGGGTCTCCGTGAGTGGCACTGGTGCCTAATGCTATGTCCATTATAGGAGCAAAACACACATAAAAAAACACTTGTCACTGAGTACTATAAGTTTGGGACGAGGGTGGCGCTGTGGGTTAAACCACAGAGCCTAGGACTTGCAGATCAGAAGGTCGCGGTTCGAATCCCAGCGACGGGGTGAGTTCCCATTGCTCGGTCTCTGCTCCTGCCAACCTAGCAGTTCGAAAGCACATCACAGTGCAAGTAGATAAATAGGTACCACTCCAGCGGGAAGGTAAACAGCGTTTCCATGCACTGCTCTGGTACACCAGAAGCAGCTTAGTCATGCTGGCCACATGACCCGGAAGCTGTACGCCGGCTCCCTCGGCCAATAAAGCGAGATGAGCGCCGCAACCCCAGAGTCGGTCACGACTGGACCTAATGGTCAGGGGTCCCTTTACCTTTAACTTACTATAAGTTTAAATCCCTAGAACCTAGTCACTTTCCTTCTTTGTTAACTCCTATGCTACTCAAGCAGCAGAAGCCTCATGTAGCTGCTTAAACAAAGTGGATGGCAATAGCAGACTTATCTCTCTACCTAAGTCCCCTAAGTTTCACAGGCCTTTTCATTTTGCTGCAGCTATTTCCACAAATTAAGGGCTCATCCCCATCTTGTTATTTATAGGCACAGATCCATAAGGTTTTCCACTGACCCTGCTGCTTTCCCCAGGGAAACCTTGTTTACCACTGAATCACAACAACATCGATAAGGTTTTTTGCAAATTGACATATGTTGCAATTGAGCAGTAAACAGCAGGTTTCCCCAGGGAGAGCCACGGAGCAAGGGACAGGCAGAAGGAAACAAGGAGAAACATGGACAAACTCTAATTAATAATAATAATAATAATAATAATAATAATAATTTATTTATACCCTGCCCGTCTGGCTGGATTTCCCAACAAAAGACTAAAATACAATAAGCTATTAAACATTAAAAGCTTCCCTAAACAGGGCTGCCTTCAGATGTCTTCTAAAAGTTTGGTAGTTATTTTTCTCTTTGACATCTTGTGGGAGGGCGTTCCTCAGGGCGAACGCCACTACCGAGAAGGCCTTCAGCCTGGTTCCCTGTAACTTGGCTTCTCACAGCGAGGGAACTGCCAGAAGGCCCTCGGCGCTGGACCTCAGTGTCCGGGCAGAATGATGGAGGTGGAGACGCTCCTTCAGGTATACTGGACCGAGGCCGTTTAGGGCTTCAAAGGTCAGCACCAACACTTTGAATTGTGCTCGGAAACATACTGGGAGCCAGTGTAGGTCTTTCAAGACCGGTGTTATATGGTCTCAGCGGCTGCTCCCAGTCACCAGTCTAGCTACCACATTCTGGATTAATTAGTTGTAGTTTCTGGGTCACCTTCAAAGGTAGCCCCACATAGAGCGCATTGCAGTAGTCCAAGCGAGAGATAACTAGAGCATGTACCACTCTGGTGAGACAGTCCACGGGCAGGTAGGGTCTCACCCTGCATACCAGATGGAGCTGGCAAACAGCTGCCCTGGACACAGAATTGACTGCGCCTCCATAGACAGCTGTGAGTCCAAAATTACTCCCAGGCTGCACACCTGGTTCTTCAGGGGCACAGTTACCACATTCAGGACCAGGGAGTCCTCCACACCTGCCCACCTCCTGTCCCCCCAAAACAGTAGTTCTGTCTTGTCAGGATTCAACCTCAATTTGTTAGCCGCCATCCATCCTCCAACCTCCAGTCCTCCAATTTAGTGTGTGAACGACGCCCCTTGCGTTAACAAAGGGCACCTCTCCTGAATATAAAAACAAACGCACAAATCATGTCAATTTCAATTGATACAATTGGTACATTTTCACTTGGGTATATTTTATCATCTCCACCCCCATCGTTCTACCCGGACACTGAGGTCCAGCACCGAGGGCCTTCTGGCAGTTCCCTCACTGTGAGAAGCCAAGTTACAGGGAACCAGGCAGAGGGCCTTCTCGGTAGTGGCGCCTTTCCTGTGGAACACCCTCCCACCAGATGTCAAAGAGAACAACAACTACCAGGCTTTTAGAAGACATCTGAAGGCAGCCCTGTTTCGGGAAGCTTTTAATGTTTGATTTATTATAGTATTTTAATATTCTTTTGGAAGCCGCCCAGAGTGGCTGTGGAAGCCCAGCCAGATGGGCAGGGTATAAATAATAAATTATTATTATTATTATTATTATTGGATTGCGAAGATAAGCCCTAAGTGGTTGCTTGGTTTTCCTTCTGCCAGCATCTTTTCACACATCTACCTCTGAATAGCAGGTGCTCAGTATAAAGAACTGGGAAGAACTATTGGCTTCGTGCCTCGCCCCCATAATCTTCCCAGGAACCATGATTTGGAAATAGATCCTTGGATCAACGCAACAAAGCTGCTCTTTTGTTAATTATTCACCAAGAGCCGGAGCACAGAAACCATTTCAAAGCTACCCAAACAGGCACACACGCTTCCCCTCTGATAAGTTTCATTTCATTTCTGGGAAGATGTCCATAGAAGAGCTAGGTAGTTGCTGAGGCATCCTTTCATTGAATGCAATCACTTATGAATGTCCAGAAGGAGAACGCCCCTAGCAGTATGCCTCATTGTACATTTGAAACATGGAGAAAGCCCTGGAAGAATAAGGGTGTGGCAGCTCAATTGTAAAAAAACAACAGCCACAGCAAAACCCTCTGGGGAGTTAGTTCTACAATGTGGTCTGCATATTCCTTTTCAGCTGGGATTATGCTGCCAGTGGGAAAATGCACCTTTCCCCTCTTGGCTTCCAGCCAAAGAATTTAGCCTCATGTGACCTTTCGAATCTGCAATTCTTACAAGCTGGAGTTTACAACTCAATGTTTCCTGAATTGATTTTTCCTCCCTCACGCCTCCCCTCCCACTGAAGAACTGTCCTATTTATCCAAAGTCAGACAATGAGCAACATTTTGAAAACCTGGGTTATACTTTTACAGGATTGATGACGTGGTTTCGATCGTGTTTGTTAAGTTGCATTCCTATCACCAAGAATGTACAGTGGTACCTTGGGTTATATACGCTTCAGGTTACAGACTCCACTAACTCAGAAATAGTACCTCGGGTTAAGAACTTTGCTTCAGGATGAGAACAGAAATCGTGGTCTGGTGGCGCGGCAGCAGCAGGAGGCCCCATTAGCTAAAGTGGTGCTTCAGGTTAAGAACAGTTTCAGGTTAAAAACGGACCTCCGGAACGAATTAAGTACTTAACCCAAGGTACCACTGTATATTTAAATGGTTCTCCTGGGTACGTTTCCAAATGACCTCTGCTTTAATATGGTGCACAAGCAAGGATTCTGTACTCTTAAATGAATCAAGAAGTTCTTGCCTGACTTTAGTTCCATTGATTTGAAATGGGTGTTTGTGACTTGCCATTAAACACTCCTTCCCCATGTTCTGATGAAATTTGAGGTGCATCTCCCATGGCTACAGGAAAGCTTTTGATTTCTAAGTCAGTAGACACTTTACATGTTTCCTGAAGAATTTCTAGTTTTATCCACATTTGGGGCCTGAATTTAAGCAGCTATGCAAATGTCAAACAGGAAAATCACTAAACCATTTCTTTTCAGGTACACTTGTTTAGACATGATGATCAGCTTACAAGTAATCAGCTTTCAGAGCTATGAGTTACCAAACTTGCAATGCAATCTTACGTGTATGAAAGCTCAGTGTAGTATCTGCTTCTCATGCAGAACACCTCAGGTTCCATCGCCTTGCATCTCCAGGTAAGATGTGGACAGGCTCCCTGTCTGTCAGTGTTGCCAGTCAGTGTAGACAACACTGACCTAGGTGGACCCACAGTATAAGGCAGCTTCCAATGTTCCCGTGTTCCTATATCTACATAAAAGAAAGCTCCATTTGGTTCAAAGGTGAGGAATCTGTGGCTCTTCAGATCTTGTTGGACTACAGTTCCCATCATTCCTGATACCTGGCCATCCTGGCTGGGCCTGATGGGAGCAACATTCTAAAGACAATCTCATTTAGTTCAATGGGACTTGCTCTCAGCCAGGTAAGTTTGCATAGGGTTGCAGACTTGGCCCACTGAATCAAATGATACTTTTGCAACACCAGCTGAGCTGTAGGAACTTTGTTTAGTGATAAGACACTGAAGTCCAGCTCTGAGGGTCTTCTGGCGGTTCCCTCACTGCGAGAAGTGAGGTTACAGGGAACCAGGCAGAGGGCCTTCTCGGAAGTGGTGCCTACCCTGTGGAACACCCTCCCATCAGATGTCAAGCATATCAAGAACTACAGAGACTTTTAAAAGACATCTGAAGGCAGCCCTGTTTTGGGATATTTTTAATGTTTGATGTTTTATTATGTTTTTATATGTGCAGGAAGCTGCCCAGAGTGGGCAGGGTATAACTAATAAAATTATTATTATTATTATTATTATTATTATTATTATTATTATTATTAAGATACTATGATGTTAGTAAGGTATCTAAATACCAGACTGATTCTTTACTGAGCCCTGCCAACCAAGCTATTTCCCCTTCCTCCAAACTGGGAAATAGTTCTATGACTACTACTACTACTACTACTACTACTACCCCACCCATCTGGCTGGGTTTCCCCAGCCACTCTGGGAATCTTATAGCATATATCAAAACATAATAAAACATCAAACATTAAAAACTACTATGTACCTAATAACGATTCAGATTGAACGTGTCTTACTACAGGTGACATAATTGGGAAGGGGCTGATCCCTTGCCTAATGCATGCATACACATGCGTGTGCACACACACATCATTGGGCCTCCAACTTGCCTCCAACCAAGAGGTAGTCATGGAAGCAAATTGGGGGAGGGGGAGCCTGATGTGTTGGTGGGAGAGAACATTAAAGTCACGGACGACTCTGGGGTTGCGGTGCTCATCTCACTTTACTGGCCGAGGGAGCCGGCGTACAGCTTCCGGGTCATGTGGCAAACATGACTAAGCTGCTTCTGGCGAACCAGAGCAGTGCACATAAACCCTGTTTACCTTCCTGCCAGAGCGGTACCTATTTATCTACTTGTACTTTGACGTGCTGATCAAAAGGCTGGTGTTTCAAATCCTCGCAATGGGGTGAGTTCCCATTGCTCAGTCCCTGCTCCTGCCAACCTAGCAATTCGAAAGCACGTCAAAGTGCAAGTAGATAAATAGGTACTGCTCTGGCGGGAAGGTAAACGCCGTTTCCGTGCGCTGCTCTAGTTTCGCCAGAAGTGGCTTAGTCATGCTGGCCACATGACCCGGAAGCTGTATGCCGGCTCCCTCAGCCAGTAAAGCGAGACGAGTGCCGCAACCCCAGAGTCATCCACGACTGGACCTAACAGTCAGGGGTCCCTTCACCTTTACTTTGACATGCTTTCAAACTGTTAGGTTGGCAGGAGCTGAGACCGAGAAATGGGAGTTTACCCCGTCATGAGGATTGGAATCACCGACCTTCTGATCAGCAAGCCCCAGGTTCTGTGGTTTAGACCACAGCGCCACCCTTGTCTCTTGCAAGCCATTACAAGAACATTACAAGCCAGCTAAAATCGTAATGCCATTCTGCAAACTGCAAAGTTTCACAGCATCTCAGCCAAGCAGTATTTCTTAACTTCTGTTTTCTCCTTTGAGAATCCAGCCAAGGAAATGCAAAAAATAAAATAAAATATTAATCTATATATTAAATGCATTATAAACTCTCTGCCATCCAAGTATTACAAAGATCTCAGCTGACTGTAACTTGAACCCCAGCCTAACTCAAATCACTTATAACTAAACCACAAATATAGGGCTTTTAACTTTAGGCCTCCATGTATTGAGGTTGCCAGCTGACCATGCTTTGTGGGTGTTTTCAGTTGCAAAACTCGCCTTTTAAACTAACATTCTTTTTTGTTTGGTTTTGGCCCAAGGTGTATTGTTAGGGGCGAGTAAAGAAACTGTTGGGAAACAACAGTAAAAAGGTCAAACAGCATTTTGTAAAATAGCTCCAGTCAAGGAACAAATGCATTAATGTCTCCAGAGAAATACCATAGAAACTCTTGACCTCTGTCAATAATTCTCATAAGAAAAATATATATTTTAAGGAAAGGGAGCATGGCAAGGTTTCAGCGCCACAGTTTTGAACATCTAGAAATTGTGTCTAGTTTATTTTCTCAAAATTCATAGGGTCCCTGAGCTTGGGAGGTCACATTCCTTCAGTCCTCTTCAGGTGGTAACCCTGCAGGGGGAAATGCAAAGTATTTAGCAGTAGCCAGACTGCAGATGCTGTGGATCATTAGGAAAGGGACTGAAAATAACAATGCAAATGCCTATTAAGATTATAGAAACCTGCAGCAGAAGCAATGTCAACACACTAGGAACAGCAGGTTCAGTTCTGATTGCTACATCTTGTAAATGATACTGCAGAGATGGAGAAGAGGCAGAAAAGGCCAGCCCAAATGCCTGGAGCAAATCCTCTGTGAATGAAAGTTGCAACGCTTGGGGATTTTTAATTTGTGGGAGGGAAGCAAGTAAAGGGGGCATGGGCATTGACTTATATAACATTACAGTATACATGATTTCAATATAGAGAACTTTTTATGCTTTGTATAGCAGAGTCCGCAGTCATCCAAGGAAACTGAAATACGGAAATCTCAGGACAGACAAAGCAAAATCGTTCACATGAAGCACATGGTTAAACTTTGGAACTCAGTGCCACAAGATGTAGTGCATTGTTGTTGTTTAGTCGTTTAGTCGTGTCCAACTCTTCATGACCCCATGGACCAGAGCACGCCAGGCACTCCTGCCTTCCACTGCCTCCCGCAGTTTGGTCAGACTCATGTTTGTAGCTTCGAGAACACTGTCCAACCATCTCGTCCTCTGTCCTCCCCTTCTCCTTGTGCCCTCCATCTTTCCCAACATCAGGGTCTTTTGCAGGGAGTCTTCTCTTCTCATGAGGTGGCCAGAGTATTGGAGCCTCAACTTCAGGATCTGTCCTTCCAGTGAGCTCTCAGGGCTGATTTCCTTCAGAATGGAGAGGTTGGATCTTCTTGCAGTCCATGGGACTCTCAAGAGTCTCCTCCAGCACCAGAATTCAAAAGCATCGATTCTTCGGCGATCAGCCTTCTTTATGGTCCAGCTCTTGCTTCCATACATCACTACTAGGAAAACCATAGCTTTAACTAAACGGACCTTTGTTTGCAAGGTGATGTCTCTGCTTTTTAAGATGCTGTCTAAGTTTGTCATTGCTTATGTAGTGCATAAGCTACAGGTAAAGGGACCCCTGACCATTAGGTCCAGTTGTGACCGACTCTGGGGTTGCGGCGCTCATCTTGCTTTACTGGCTGAGGGAGCCGGTGTACAGCTTCCAGGTCATGTGGCCAGCATGACTAAGCTGCTTCTGCTGAACCAGAGCAGTGCACGGAAATGCCGTTTACCTTGCTGCCGGAGTGGTACCTACCGGTATTTATCTACTTGCACTTTGACATGCTTTCAAACTGCTAGGTTGGCAGGAGCAGGGACCGAGCAACGGGAGCTCACCCCGTCGCGGGGATTTGAACCACTGACCTTTTGATCAGCAAGTCCTAGGCTCTGTGGTTTAACCCACAGCGCCACCAGCATCCCATATAGTGCATACCCTCCAACATTTCTCTGAAACACTACCTTTGCTACCTTTCATCCTGTGGGCTGCCCCTTCCTTCCCCATCCCTTTTCATGGAGGAGCTCTTATGCCATTCCTGACCCTTGGCTACATTTCCTTTCAGAAGTTGCAATCCTTTTTACTTAAAGGTAATTGGCAGCAGAATACATTTTGTTCTGCGCAGTGTTAAAAATGGGTACTTTGTTTTGCCAACCTTCCTGAACTTCCTTTCACTTCAGCAAAGGAGCACAACATTTGTTTAAGAAAGAAATATTGTCTTCAGTGGGAAATGTATTCCATGTGTGTTATGATTTATATCATGACAGAGCTTTCCTAACATACAATCTTGTTATTCACAGTATGGGGATATATATATATATATATATATATATATATATATATCCATAATTTTAAGTTGTAGAAATGATAAATTTAGATAATTTGTATGAAAAACTCCCACAAGCATTTGATTTCCTTAATAAATCCATAGGAGATGTCAACAGACTGGTTTATATATGAAACTTTAGGATAAATACAGCATGTCTAATTGAAAAGTCCATCTCCATCAAACACCCTGAGCTGAGCTTAAGAATGAAAGATGGAGGCTTTATTTAATGCAGGCTGCCCTTGCTGTCACAAATGCTATTCTTCTGTCTCCTTCACCATCTCAGCTCTCTATTCCCCAAGTGGTCTTAAAGGGGGTGGGGGCGGGGAATAAATAAAAGATGACAGTCGAAAAAGTTGGTATCTGTGGAGTGGTTTAGCCTCCTTATGTTCCAAAGTGTTAATCCTACTGCACTTAAGAGGATGGAAGCTGGAATCCCTGCTGTACTTGCTGGCCACAGTTCAGAATTTACCACCAAGGCAATAAGCTCGCAGTTGGGAATGTTTTTGAGGAGGGAAGGCAGTGAGCAAAAGGGTCACGTCACAGGGTCATTCTTTCTATCACCAGAGGATGAAGCCACAATCATCACAAGAGATAAGGATGAAAGGAGAAAGGGGAAGTAGATAGGTTTTTGCAGATCCAAAGGGGGGGAAAACAGGACCTCAAAACACGATCACATGTTTTCACAGCATCTGGTATTTCCCCTGCTGATATAAAGACTTGGCAAACAAGTGCGAGAAAATCAACGGCCAGACCCACTGGAGTTCCCTGGCCACAGTAACCTTTCACATAGCTTCACAATAGTTATAGAAGTAGCAGAATCAGGGCTTGGGGCAGCGGCAGAGGAGTTGTTTACAAGTACAAGCTAAGTGATGCCAGGCCCCTGTAGTCAACACCAAGTCCCTGGGCTTAAAGGACTAGAATGAAGGAACATAAATGACCATGGGAGGACAGAAGCTGCCACAAAGGAGATGCACAACAGGTGTCAATTGCCACAGCACACTGCTTTTGGTAAGCTTTTGCCAGTAATGGCTTCATATCTCTACCGTCATCTCAGATAACCGAAAATACTCAAGCCTGATCATTCCCAATTACTACTCACGGGCTCCCCTGGTTCAAATAGCAGGTGTGTGGGCTCTGATCTAGAGTGGAACTGCAGCAGAGGGCAAAGGGTTAACATCGCACCACCCTCTCCTTCAAGCTGCCAGTCTGAAGGGGGTGGGGGCTGGCCTCTGCTATTTACTAATGGCGTCCCATCTGGTTTGGCCCCAAGATGATCCTGTCCGGTACTTCAGAAGCATGTGGCCAAACTATGCAACGCTCATCTGACGTGAGCACTAAAAACGGCATCAATGTAAGAAAAGACAAAATATAAAACCAAATTACAGTCTGCACCGTTTTAATTTAGAACCACACTGCAGCTGTTAGAAAAGGGACGGATTTCCTTCTTCCCACACAGTCCTAAATAAAATTGGTGCCATTGACCCTCTTTTCCTTCCAGCATATGTAGGAAAGCGTCATGCTGTCATTGTTGTGCAGTTCAAACATGCCCCAGTAAGTAGGAATTAATACATGAGTTGCAATACAGGCACACCAATATCATGGAATTCTGCTTGGTGGATCCTTGACTCTGGTTTCCTCAAAGCTATGCAATCCACTTTTGTGACTACATCCAGTGTGGCACGAGCACATCTCTGGGCCATACTAGGTCCCATTCAGACTTCTCAGGTCATAAGATGCCACACTGAACGCAGCTCTCCCGAGGTCCCACCAGAACCTGCTGAAATAGTGGCAGATTCCAATAAGTGCCTTTTCCCTGTTCCATATGTTTGGGAGCTGTTCTCATGTTACTTCATTTTGATAGAATGTGGGTCGTCGCATCAATATGATGCTGCCTACAAAAATAAACCTCAAAGTCATCTCACAATCAAGTACACAGCTGCAGTACGGACACTGTCTAATGAAAGCAAACTCCATATGGCAGGTGTTGCTTTTTACAGACCTATGGTGAAAAGTACTTGAACAATGTCAGACAAAGAAAAAGGCTCGTCACCAGCACCCTTCTTCTCCACCATTTCTGTTTGAGTCCGTACGCAGAAATATAATCCCACGCAGGTGCCTGCCTAAATACTGTTCTTATTCTGCAAAACACCAGCACAAAAGTGAACAAAATAAAAGATATATCCATATACAGAAGTGGCGATCCATGACGACAGTACGTCTGAAATGATGGAGGATTGAGAAGTCTGAGCTTCATAGGCAGAAGCACAGGGGGGGAGCTAGCCTAGTATCAAGCAAATCTACTGGAGAATATCATATACAAAACTACCCCACCATGTACACTTACCAGACAAGAGAACAGCAACAGAAAGAGTACACTGGTGCCCTTCTTCAGAAATCTCTTTCTTTTAGCACCCAAGTGCTAGGAGGAAAAGATTTGCATCCTGCAATTGGAGTAGATTAAGCAAAATGAGACGGCATTTATAGCACAAGCTGCTACACCAGTCACACCAGGATAAAGAAAGAAATGAAAGACATCTTTATGCCAGAGCTCAAGGCATAATTTTGGCAAAGTTTAATGCATTGGGGGGGGGGAGAATGCAAGAGGAGGCCATTGAACCTGCCATTCACACCAGCTCTATATGAGAGGGATGGATCTTCCAAAACCCAAATAGGAGAAGAATGAATGTGACTGGACAGTCTTTCTTGAAAGCTTCTGATATGATCTCAGAAACATTAGAGAAGAACATAAGAAGTGCCTGCTCAATAAGGTTCATAGCCCATCTAGTCCAGCATTCTGTTTTCATAAAGGCCAACCAGAGAGCGTGCACCTTCACAGGCACATACCTCCACATGTGGTGGGACTGCCTCAAAATCCAACTATTCTGGACAACATCCATATGAGAAATATGTAAAATAACTAAGCAAGTATTAGAAATCACCTCAGAATTGGCCCTACTAAACATCTTCCAAGACAACAATGCCCATTTACACCACAAAGAACTCATAACCCACCTACTTTCAGCAGCCAGAAACATCAAACCAGACACTGGAGAGACCTGTCAGGAGTAAGCATGGACCAATGGTACCAAATAGTATGGGAAACAGCCCTACTAGAAAAATTAACCAATACACTGAAACTGACACGGGGACAAACAGAAGAAGATGCCTTTACCCCGGTATGGCTCCCCTTTATCACATACACAGCCCAACAAGACAATGACAATAATCCACCAACAGCATACAAATCAATATGGCTAACCTGATCCAAAACACCCACCCACCCCACTCACACATGAAAACAAAGATCACCACAGCCAATCACAAACAAACAACCACACCCTAGGCCAACCCCAACCTCTCTCACCACCAAAGGAACACAAGTGAACAGCAGAGAACCTGCACGAGCAACACTGACACAAAACCCCACATATATTAAAATAGAAACATTGCCCCCCGACCCCACCCCCACCCATCTTCCCCCCCCCTCCACCCCTTTTCTTCTTAATGTCTCAACAAATGAAACTGATTTATAAAAATGTGACATGGAAAAAATACAAGAGACATTACACATACTTCTGTAAATCAAGAAAATCTTTAATAAAAAAAAATGACCAACCAGATGTCTGTGTTTACACCAGCTGACACACACATTTAGAGTGCATACTATCTGAAATTAAAAGTGAGATAGAGAGGTGTTGCTGCTCACCCATATGCGAAACAGACCATACAGAGCTCATTGCCTTGGCATTTTGTTGTTGTTGTTCTATTTCTTTATACTTGGTGTGATGTCCTTGGTTTCCTCTCCCTCCCATCCATATGGGATAGAAAGATACCACTAAGACCACCCACTCACAAAACAGTGGTGATGACTATTTAGCAACAGAGGTGAAGGGTTTGAGGTCTTCCGTGGTCTTGGAGGCCTTCAAATGACATGTGACACAACAGACCATCTACGCTCTTTTCCTGCCTTCCTTTTGTAAACCTTGTAGAATATCCATGGTTTCATGATGTCACAACTTTCTGCATTGTTGCGTCACTGCCAGTCAGGGATACAGAGTGAGAACAAGGAAACACAGAACAGCATGACATTGCAACACAAAGCAAATCCTGCTGAATATTACAAAAGGGGAAAAGAAGAGCTAGATGTGTGGTTGGAGTCATGTCAAAAGAAGGAGTGGGAGAGAAAGGATCAGTCACATCTTGGAAGAAAAACAAGGTTTATAAAGGAGTTATAATCTATAGAGAGGAAATTTTGTTAGAAGACTTAAGAGCTGTAGAGTCACTTGCAGATAAGGCCTGAGCAAACACATACCCTCCAACATTTCTCAGATGAAAATAGGGACATCCTGAGGGAAAGTGTTGGGACACGGGTGGCGCTGTGGGTAAAACCTCAGCGCCTAGGACTTGCTGATCGTCAGGTCGGTGGTTCGAATCCCTGCGGTGGGGTGCGCTCCCGCTGCTCAGTCCCAGCGCCTGCCAACCTAGCAGTTCGAAAGCACCCCCGGGTGCAAGTAGATAAATACGGACCGCTTACCAGCGGGAAGGTAAATGGCGTTTCTGTGTGCTGCGCTGGCTCGCCAGATGCAGCTTGTCACGCTGGCCACGTGACCCGGAAGTGTCTTCGGACAGAGCTGGCCCCCGGCCTCTTAAGTGAGATGGGCGCGCAACCCCAGAGTTGGACACGACTGGCCCGTACGGGCAGGGGTACTTTTACCTTTAAGGAAAAGTGGGACATTCCAAAAGTGGGTCAAATCAGAAACTGGGACAGCTTCTGTAAATCTGGGACTGTCCCTGGAAAATAGGGACACTTGGAGGGTTTGCAAACATGACTCAGCTGCCAGCTCTACCTAAAGAAACTAGCTTTACCACTATCAGATAAATCCGAAAATATTAACATAGGAACATAGGAAGTTGCCTTAATAAGGAGTTGAATCCACTGGTTCATCTAACTCAGTAGTTGTTTGGATTTATCCCGCTTTATCACTACCCTAAGGAGTCTCAAAGCGGCTAACATCCTCCTTTCCCTTCCTCCCCCACAACAAACACTCTGTGAGGTGAGTGGGGCTGAGAGACTTCAAAGAAGTGTGACTAGCCCAAGGTCACCCAGCGGCTACATGTGGAGGAGCGGGGAAGCGAACCCGGTTCACCAGATTACAGGTCCTCCACTCTGAACCACTGCACCACACTGGCTCTCTCAGTACTGTCTCCACTGGCTGGCAGTGGCTGTCTAGAGTTTCAGACAAGGGCTGTCTCTCAGCTCTACCTGGAGATCCCAGGGATTGAACCTGGAATCTTCTGCACGCAAGACAGATGCTCTACCACTGAGCTATGTCTCTTCCCTCCCCCCTCTGCCTTGGAAATCCAACTGGAGAGGAATTCCCTGCATTGCGGTTGCTCAGTCTTCATTCAGCTACTAATTCTACCCATAGAGACTCGGCCCGCAGCATCCACTATTAGGCCTTGCCCACATCACACACCTAGCGCTTGGGAAGTATGGGGTGGTTCTCTACAGCACCGGGAGGCATGATCAAGGCTAATACCATCACAAAAGCACCGAGTTTGTTTTCTAAAAAAAGGGAAAGAACTCCAAAGGGAAGATAAAAGGGTGTAGTGGCATTTGACGAGGGCAGTGTTACAGCTGCACCATTTCAATTTGATACTGTAATTTACACTGTGACCTGTCTATTAACCCCAATCCCCTCTCTCACTGTTCAAGATGCACCTACTACAGCGATTCAGGTGCGGCTGAATAGCCTCTGTCATTGTCCTGGCCTGCCATGAGGTTTCTCAACTCAATGCTACCCCTTGAATGACACTCTGTCATTATACTATATTTAGGTAATGAAAGGTGTAATTTAGCTTTGTTCTGTTGCAAGCCAATCCGGGCCTTGTATGCATCGGGATAGGTAATAAAATAGGCGTGCGGATATAAAAAGCCTGAATAAGCATATTATTCAGCGTAATTTCACAAGCCAAAACTGATGAAAGAACCGAGGGGTACAAAAGCCTCAGCCACTTCAATGCCTGACAACGAGAACTGTCATTAGGGGACTGTACAAAGAGACAAGATTAAGGCTGGACACGGGATCTACGTGGCCCATGATTAATCAATCCCCCTTATGCTATGGAAGCTGCTCCATAATTGATGGCATTTGGTGATGATTGCTTTCCAATTACAGGACTCTCTCCTGTCGTTCACGGGGGAATATTGCTTTGTACGACTATCATCAGCCTTTCCAGACAAAGCATCGTCCTGGACTTGGCATCTTTGTGGAACTGTCCTCCTGTCATCATAATTGTTCTGTCTGGACATTGTTCCGGACTTCAGCCATCTGCTTTATCACACCCCCACCCCACTCTCTGCAGGAATGAATGTAACGGATAAAGGATCATCCTGGCAGAAGAGATAATGAGAAATAAGCACCCGATGGCCAAATTAGCCATCACACGTTCCTCTAACCTGAGTAACTTTATCGCAGAGGAGAGATCTCACAGAGCTTGTGCTAAATTCATCATTGCATCGAAAGGGGAGCAAATGGCAGGTGCCTCCTCTGCTGCTAGCCGGCAAACTATTATCAGAAGGGCTTTAGGGACACGGGTGGCGCTGTGGTCTAAACCACTGAGCCTCTTGGGCTTGCTGATCAGAAGGTCGGCGGTTCGAATTCCCATGACAAGGTGAGCTCCCGTTGCTCTGTCCCAGCTGCTGGCAACCTAGCAGTTCGAAAGCATCCCAGTACAAGTAAATAAATAGGTACCACTGTGGCAGGAAGGTAAACTGTGTTTCTGTGCGCTCTGGCTTCTGTCCGGTCCTCCATGTGCCAGTAGCGGTTTAGTCCTACTGGCCACATGACCCGGAAACCTGTCTGTGGACAAACGTCGGCTCCCTCGGCCTGAAAGCAAGATGAGCGCCGCAACCCCAGAGTCGCCTTTGACTGGACTTAACCATCCAGGGGTCCTTTACCTTTACCTTACCTATTGGAAAGGCTCTGCATAAGAGGGCTGCATGCATCACTAGAATATCACACGCAGCAGAAGGTGCAAAAAGTGTGCGTGAGAGAGCGTTGTTGTGAAAAGCAGGGTCTGCAGGGGTCTTACCTAAAGTGCCTTCTCCACTTGTAGAAAATGCTGCAGTTCAGGTTCATAGCACTGTTCTGTTTCAATCTAGCCACATTTCCCTTTGCTCCTGACCATTGACAAAGTTAGCAGGGAGTCAAAGTTTGATGGGAATCAAAGTTTATAACACCTGGAGGGCACCACTCTGGCTACCCTTGCACCTGCAAAACTTTAAGGGATTTTTTTTTTTTACTAAATTTTACTACTTATTTTTTAAAATACGTATGTATGATTATATACCAAGGTTGTCTCTTGTCAACATTGCAGAAAATTGGAATATTGAGTCTTCCTACAAAATAGAAGAGAGATATCTCAGTGTGAGTGAAAGGGGGGAAAGAGGAGGCGAAGTTGCTTGCTGCCAGATTCTTTTAATGCAAGTGGCAGAAAAGAACTGAATGACAAAAAGGGAGAAGAAACTTTAAGAGAAAGTAACTCTGGTCTGTCCGTGTTTGGTTTGCTTTAGTTGCTAGTCCTGTCTACCCAGCCCACCTAGCTTCCATAAAACTGGAGAAGTGAACATCCAGCGATCTTATCACCTCTCCGGCTTTGATCCATACCGGTTACTACCTTTAGGGATTCCTTGCCTTTGATAATTCTAGTTTATCATTCCTTGTTACTTTTGACCAATGGGCTTAAGTGAAGAAAGGAGGAAAATACCTGAAATGCCAGGAGTTTAAACAAATGGAGGAATTTGTCAGGCATTCAAAGTCAATTTTGTCCTTTTAAAATGAATCTTGCCCCAAGTGCTGAAACACCATTGTTTTAAAGCAGTTAACAGCATTTAACATCAGAGAAACTCATTAACTTGTTTCAATTGGTGTAGCAGGCTCCTCTTAAGAGTGGCACTCTCAAGAGCACAGTTTATCCTAGTCATGGGGAAATGGATGCAGCCTTTGTGAAAGGGCTATCATCAGGGTGAAGCATGAATTATCCACCCTGTTGTTGGAAAGAAAGCATTTGTCTTCCACAAAAAGCTCACATCACATCGTCATTTCTCCTATTTGATTGCTCTCTGCTTAGGCATGCATTTTATAGGGTTGCCATATTCCAAAAAGTGAATTAGTTTTGCCCAAAGTTGTTGGGCGTTTTTGGTCAAATTGCAAAAAGAGAGAGAGAGAGATTTTTGAGCTATTTTTAAGGGAAGTCGGCAAAAACAACACTGCCAACATCAGATTTTCCTGGACATTTTGACGATTTCTGCTTGGACACTGCTTCTGACTGCAGTATTCTGGGTATGTCCCTATAATTTTGGACACAGGTAAAGGTAAAGGGACCCCTGACCATTAGGTCCAGTCATGGCCGACTCTGGGGTTGCGGCGCTCATCTCGCTTTATTAGCCGAGGGAGCCAGCGTACACCTTCCGGGTCATGTGGCCAACATGACTAAGCTGCTTCTGGCAAACCAGAGCAGTGCACGGAAATGCCGTTTACCTTCCCGCCGGAGTGGTACCTATTTATCTACTTGCACTTTGACATGCTTTCGAACTGCTAGGTTGGCAGGAGCTGGGACCGAGCAACAGGAGCTCACCCCGTGGCGGGGATTTGAACCGCTGACCTTCTGATCGGCAAGTCCTAGGCTCTGTGGTTTAACCCACAGCGCCACCTGTGTCCCATAATTTCGGACATATGGCAACCCTATTTTGTAACATCTGCATGGCATTGCACATACCTCTTTATTGCAAAAGCCTGGTGTAGAAGGCCAGCAGGAGTTCTGCTTTCCTGATTCATGTGTCAGTAGCAAAAGAAACAACACGCCACCATTCATTAAAAAATACATCAGAGTTTTTTCAACATGCATAAAAATTATACTTTAAAATGAAGAATAATGTGTGAGATGGCCTGAAGTATCAATTAGCAACAGACACAGGAGGAAGCACATTAAAAATAGTGTCAATTGTTATTAGTATAGCTAAAAGGGTGGATGTCTGGCTGTTAACCAGAAGGTTGGTGGTTCGAGCCCACCCAAGGATGGCTGTAGGCAGGATTCCTATATTGTAGGGGGTTGGACTAGATCAGGCATAGGCAATCTGGGCCCTCCAGATGTTTTGGTACTACAATCCCCATCATCCCTGACCACCGGTCCTGTTAGCTAGGGATGATGGGAGTTGTAGTCCCAAAACATCTGGAGGGCCAAGTTTGCCTGTGCCTGGATTAGATGATCCTCAGGGTCCCTTCCAACTCTACAGTTCTATGATTCTACGAGTCATTGAGTTGTTGATTTGGAAGAGCCCAACTCAGTGCATTGCAGGAATATTTTGCCCAATGACCCTGTGATTAAGAGTCTCATGCTCTACTAACTGAGCTATGAACATGGTTGGCCATGACTATGATTCTATGACAGTTTCCACAAATCTGCTCTACAGTAATTTCCCAGGGGAAACTTTGTAGACATGTGGCGATGGTGGACGGTAAAAAATTGTGTCCTACCACCCGTAAATGTGAAAAGGGCCAATGAAGCCCATTGTCAATGGCCTACTCTTGACTATTATCCTTGACAGCTCAAGAGAACCTCTGTGCTCAGAAGCAATGGACTATGGAATAACAGCTGCTGGAGGCATAATACTGTATCACATTATTTTAATATTCTTTTGGAAGCCGCCCAGAGTGGCTGGGGAAACCCAGCCAGATGGGCGGGGTATAAATAACAAATTATTATTATTATTATTACAGCATGGGAGGTCTATGGGCCTTCTTATGGACTCTCAAAGGCATTTGACCAACTTCTTTTGGTAACAGTATGCTAAGCCAGATTGACCTAGTGCCATAGTTTCTGAAGGTCTTACAACATTGTATAGAACCTCCAACCCACAGGCTAAATTGGGCCCATCACAGGTCCCAGTTTTGCCCACAAGGTCATTTCGGCCAAAGCATGCCCACCTTCTTCACACCATAGGTGACATCAGGATCTGCAGTGCAACCAAGTTTACTGTTCCTACTGCTAATGGTACAAGATTGCATGAGGGCACTCAGAAGAGGAGAGTCTTACCATAAAGTCAAATCAATGAAAGTACACTTTAGTGAAACATGGACAACAGAGTGTCATTCAACAGCACAATGTCGATTCCTGCTCTCGCACTGATTTGTTACGTAGCTTTGTTACAAGTTACCATTACAAAATTAAGATTTACCTTCAAGCGCTCTGGGGAGGGTAGTACAAGAATGACTACAAAACATGTGAAAACCCAGGGTGCCTTATAATTTATAATTTTCATGTAGCTCTTACACTGCAGCATGGCCTACAGCTGCTATTTTGTAGTGAGCAACGCACTATTTTTTATACGCGACAAGGTAAAAATTATGCCCATTTAATTCAGATCGCACATCTAAGAAAATGATGGCTGGGAAGCGCAAGAGACAGGCTCAAAAATCATGGCTTTTAAACACTCTTCCAAAGACTCCCAACAAAGTTATTGATCACTCCCCCTCCAACACAAAAACGGGTAGATTATATTGCTACAGAAACAACTGTCACATTGATGTGAAGAGCATATATCCTCTGCAAACTATTGGAACTAGTGCTGCCTTGTTAACAGTTTCCACCAAGCTGTTAACAAGGCAAAGAGTAGCATTTTCCACCTGAAGTTTAAACAGGTTAATTACGTTTTTCCTCTCCATTTGCACAGAGATGCGAAGTAGCCGTCAAAAGAATGAACCCGGTATGTGCTTCTTGGCAGGGAAATCCTTTTAAGTACTTAAAGTCATCTTTAAGTTTGAGTCATTAGGATTAGTTCTGCACTGTTTAATGTTAAAGGAAATAGGTAGATAATGAAACAACTCTGGAGACAAGGGGAACACCAACTGCTAATGGGACATCAAGTGCTGCATGTACTCAAAATATTTACAGAAAGAGTTAACATTGCTTCCATCCTTTTATCATCCCTGTTCAAAGCAAAGCCGCCTCCCTTTATCTGATCAGAAATATTTAAAATCATTACAAATAATAATATCTTTCAGGGAGTCGATGGGGATCTGAGCAATCAGACCTACCTGCGTGCTTGTAGGCCACAGCTAACTGTTTCCGTCCATTGTTTTAACCGAATTCCTTTTGGAAGGTGAAGGAAGTTGCTGCTTTATTTTAGAAGTACAGAAATGTGAGCCATCTGAAATTAGGCATCTGGCTTGTCTCCTCTTGTGGTATAGTTCACGTAGTGTTTTGAAGAGGCAAAACAATGGTAGTCCTCGATTGAGTCTGCTCTCCCTGAGATCAGCACTAACACATGTGCATTAAGTCATAATAATAATAATATTAATAATAATACAGTGGTACCTCAGGTTAAGTACTTAATTCATTTCGGAGGTCCGTTCTTAACCTGAAACTGTTCTTAAACTGAAGCACCACTTTAGCTAATGGGGCTTCCTGCTGCCGCTGCGCCGCCGGAGCACGATTTCTGTTCTCATCCTGAAACAAAGTTCTTAACCCGAGGTACTATTTCTGGGTTAGTGGAATCTGTAACCTGAAGCATATGTAACCTGAAGCATATGTAACCTGAGGTACTAGTGTAATTATTATTATTATTTATTATTTATACCCCTCCCATCTGGCTGGGTTTTCCCAGCCACTCTGGGGGGCTTCCAACTGAATATTAAAAACAATATAGCGATCTCCACCCCTCCGCCACTACAGTAGGAGCACCATGTTGACCGGGCACCCTAAAAAGAACTAGGGTCTGATAACATGCAAGAACAAACCAAAGCAACACTCTCCCACTCTAATTAACACAGAGCCAGCTTTGGCCCAAATGGCATCCCATGCAACGAGCAACTTAATTGTCTCCCTTCCATTTGCTCAGCTGTGAAACCGATTGTTTTTTTTAATTGCATGTGCAGCCTATCGGATGACTTTGACACACAACATGAATGATTTATACCTGTCACCACTGCTACTTTTCTAGAAAAAGAGGTGCCGGAACTCACCATGAACACCTCCCTCTTTCTCTTAGGATGGCAATGGAGCCCACTTGAGAAGTGCCAGAACTGAACAAAAATAGCCCTGCCTGTCATAGAAGCATAGGTGGGCCTGTAAAGGTATATTTATTCAGGCCACACAAACTGCTTGCGCTAGTTACTTCTGCTGTTGAGCGCGTGGTTGACTTGACTATCTTGTGTCTCTTTCTCATCAGCAGAATGGGCTCCTAGTCAGTTTCCAGGCTTAGTATAGAGTACTGGATATAACCTTTAAAGCCCCAAATGGATTGGGAGTAGTTTACCTGAAAGAGGTCCTGTTTCAAATACCTCAACCACATGAAGGGAAGCTGGTAACCACTAGGGTTTGAAAGTGGTACCCAGTTATGGAACACCATTGGCAGAGAAGTTCACGCAGGCCCTTTCCTTCTACAGTGGTATCTCGGGTTAAGTACTTAATTCGTTCCGGAGGTCAGTTCTTAACCTGAAACTGTTCTTAACCTGAAGCACCACTTTAGCTAATGGGGCCTCCCGCTGCCGCCGCACCACCGGAGCACGATTTCTGTTCTCATCCTGAAGCAAAGTTCTTAACCTGAAGCCCTATTTCTGGGTTAGCGGAGTCTGTAACCTGAAGCGTATGTAACCTGAGGTACCACTGTATATTTAACTCTGGGAGTTCTGTTTTGCCATATTTACATTGCTTTCCGTTTTGTTCCGTATTTAATAGTTTTTATACTTATTTCTTGCAGGCCACCTTCACTTTACGAGGCCGCACACAAACGTCTGAGTAATAAATGATAAATAAGAAAGTTGAGTAGATGACCTGTAACAGGCACTGCCTCGCCCCAGGTGCCCCCCCACCCCCGTCCCCCTAAATTCAACCAAGAGCTATCTAATCCAATTTATAGGAATCAAAATTGGGGTCAGAATATTTGAAAATGAGAGACAGAGCTGCATTAACGGTCCTATATTTATCATTTTGAAGGATGTGCCAAACTAAATGCACTTAGTTTGCATCCAAGTACCTCAGAGTAAGACCTTTCGAACAAAGTGGAACTTACTCCAGAGTAGACGTGCCTAGATTTGCACTGTTACAGCACATTCCTAAGCATGTTGACTCAAAAGTAAATCCCACTGAGTTCAGTACTTACTCCATGGTAGATTTACTTAGGATTGTACAAATAATGCTATGCTGGTAGTTACAAATATATTTATTCACAACAGTGTTCGTATTTAAACCACCATCATTATTTTTTTAAAGAGTCTTGTCCATCTAAATTTGGGCACTCCAAGTTGTGCCCAACACATAATAATAATAATAATAATAATAATAATAATAATAATAATAATAATAATAATTTTATTTATATCCCGCCCTCCCCAGCCGAAGCCGGGCTCAGGGCGGCTAACAACAATAAAACAGTATAAAAGTATAGCATATCCATTTACTTGACTCCTAAGAAGTTATGGAAGTCAGATTCTTATCCCTTCCTGAAACTCCCACAGGCTTTAAAACAAGCCGTTTTTGAAACAACACATTCTTGACTATAGCTCTCCCAGTAAGCAGTGCTCCAACCCTGAATATAAGAGGGAGTTCCTTGCATGAGGTTTTGCAGTGATGATGGCAGGTGGGAAGCCAGAATAGCTGAGCTGTTTGCGCTGCTCGGCTTAGATGAGCTGTGATCGTTACAGGGTTCACCACAGACCTATCTGGTTGATGTGGGTCAGTAACACTGACTCAGTGCACCTGCTTTCGCATTCGGTACAATTTGCTTGGGGTGGCAGCTTTCTGGAAGAATCCTCAGTGAACTTCCGAGCGAGTGAAGCTGGAGGCAAAAATCACCAGTTGTTTCCTCTTTTTCAATGCTGGGACAGAAGAAACTCAGCTTGCTAGCAGGGAATTTGTACGACAGTCAGTCCCTGTCTCCCTTCAAACCAGCATGTGGTATAAGGGTAGTAAGGAAGGGTGCCTCCAGAAGCATTTATTCACATCCTTCCAGGGCGGGGGGGGGGGGGGAATCAATACACCAAACATGACAGCATGGCAATCACAGCCAGAGCAATCTACTTCTCAAGCAGCCATCAATCACCAGATCAAGCAAGTAAAATCCACCAATTTGATGCCTTGCATTCTCCTGTTATGAAAAAGTAAACTGGCACAGCTTACTGCTGCACGAAAATAATAATAATAATAATAATAATAATAATAATAATAATAATAATAACAACAACAATAATAATAATAATAATAATAATAATAATAATAATTTATTTATACCCCGCCCATCTGGCTGAGTCTCCCCAGCCATTCTGGGCGGCTTCCAATCAAGTGTTAAAAACAATACAGCATTAAATATTAAAAACTTCCCTAAACAGGGCTGCCTTCAGATGTCTTTTAAAAAGAAGATAGCTGCTTATTTCCTTCACATCTGAAGCGAGGGCGTTCCACAGGGAGGGTGCCACTACCGAGAAGGCCCTCTGTTGTGTCTACCATTCAACATTTTCTACAGGAGGGGCAGGCACAATTTAAGCATGTGGGATCTACTTAATTTTTATTTTCCTAGAAGCCTCAGGTCCACCAGTTATAGTCAGGTGCAAAATAGGGGTTCAGTTGGGTGGCCATGCACAAAAAAATGAAAGACAGGGTGCTTCTGACCGCATGCTCAGCTCAAGATGAAAATGCACTTCTGGTTTTCCACCAGGCTTGCATTGATTCAGCAGTCTAACTTGTGTGAGTGGGGTGGGGGGCAGGGAACATTTTAGTCAAGCTATTGCCAAGAGTGCCTGGAGGCGGTTGGAGGATGGATGGCGGCTAACAGATTGAGGTTGAATCCTGACAAGACAGAAGTACTGTTTTTGGGGGACAGGAGGCGGGCAGGTGTGGAGGATTCCCTGGTCCTGAATGGGGTAACTGTGCCCCTGAAGGACCAGGTGCGCAGCCTGGGAGTCATTTTGGACTCACAGCTGTCCATGGAGGCGCAGGTCAAATCTGTGTCCAGGGCAGCTGTTTACCAGCTCCATCTGGTACACAGGCTGAGACCCTATCTGCCTGAGGACTGCCTCGCCAGAGTGTTGCATGCTCTGGTTATCTCCCGCTTGGACTACTGCAATGCACTCTACGTGGGGCTACCTTTGAAGGTGACTCGGAAACTACAACTAATCCAGAATGCGGCAGCTAGACTGGTGACTGGGGGCGGCCGCTGAGACCATATAACACCGGTCTTGAAAGACCTACACTGGCTCCCAGTATGTTTCTGAGCACAATTCAAAGTGTTGGTGCTGACCTTTAAAGCCCTAAATGGCCTCGGTCCAGTATACCTGAAGGAGCGTCTCCACCCCCATCATTCTGCCCGGACGCTGAGGTCCAGCGCCGAGGGCCTTCTGGCGGTTCCCTCATTGCGAGAAGCAAAGCTACAGGGAACCAGGCAGAGGGCCTTCTCGGTAGTGACGCCCGCCCTGTGGAACGCCCTTCCAGCAGATGTCAAAGCGATAAATAACTACCTGACATTCAGAAGACATCTTAAGGCAGCCCTGTTCAGGGAAGTTTTTAACGTGTGATATTTTACTGTATTTTTGGTTTCTATGGAAGCCGCCCAGAGTGGCTGGGGAGGCCCAGTCAGATGGGCGGGTATAAATAATAAATTATTATTATTATTATTATTATTAGACAATTGGTGTTATGTAGTGTAGTTTCCCCCTGGGCCAACAGGGGGATACTGTATATAGTTTTCACTCAGGTCTGTAGATAGTTTTCACTCAGGTCCGCGGCAGTTATTTTAGGCGGGAACTCTGGGCTGTGGTGGTTACAATGTTGACAGCCGGCTGCCTATAAATACAGCTTACCACAATAAAGAGCTACTTGGAGAAATCGCTGTGCCGGCTGCTATGTCAACCCACGACTTAACTCTGGCGACGAGGATGGGATGGATGGACATCAGAGCACAGCCAGATGCGGCCAGCCTCTGAACTGAGCTGAATCACTGAGCTGAATCACAGAGCGAAATCACTGAGCGAAATCACTGGGCAGCAGAACCCTTTCAGAGCTGACTGTTCTGGCTAGAGCACTGTGTTCCATCCATCGCCCTTCACGCCGGCATCGGAATCATGGCTTCACTTGTGCCTCTACCGCCGTTTGCGCCAGCCTCTGAATCATGGGACTCCTACCTCGCTCGGTTCGACTGCTATCTCCAAGCCAACGAGCTGACAGCAGTATCAAAGGATCGGAAGCGGGGCCTATTCCTCAGCCTCTGTGGGCCTGAAGTGTTTGAGACGGCCCGAGCGTTGGTTGCGCCTGAAGCAGTCCAGGCAACACCATGGGACACGATCCAAGAGAAGCTCCGCAACCACTACGCACCAAAGCCGTCCAAGATTGCTGCCCGCCATGCGTTCTACCACCGGAACCAGGCAGAGGGGGAGTCAATCAACAACTACACCACCGCCCTGCGACAGGCTGCAATGCACTGTGAGTTCCGAGACTTAGACGATGCCCTGATGGATCGAATCGTCTGCGGGGTCCGGGACATCCATCTGCAACGGCGCCTCCTAGCCAAGCCAGACCTCACGCTACAGAAAGCCATTGAGGAGGCTGTGGCCTCAGAAGCTGCTGAACGCTCCGCCCAGGAGATCCGCAAGTCCAGCAGCCCGCGTCTTGCTAGGGAGCCAGTTCCGGTGCATCATGAAGAGGCCAGCAGTGAGGAGGCATCCTCCAGTGAAGACGATGACGTGCACCAGACAAAGCGGGAGCGCAGGAAGTTCCAACAGAAGTCCAAGGGCCAACCGGAATGTGCTGGCTGCGGAGGCAACCATTCCCGTGCCAAGTGTCGATTCAGAGACGCCATCTGTAGGAAGTGTTCCAGAAGGGGCCACATCGCTAAGGTCTGCCGATCGGCTCCGTCTGACACCCCCCCTTCATCGACTCGCAAGTCCAAGTCTTCACTCCAGTCTGCCAAGGAAAGTTGTTTCGCTCTCACCAACTGCCGCTGCCCGTCTGGAACCACGATTGGCCAAACCGACTCGACTACGCGACGCAAGCTGAACGTCACGGTGCTCATTGAAGGAGCTCCATGTGACATGGAGATCGACACCGGGTCTGCCCTGTCCATCGTGTCATGGAGCACCATCAAAAGACTGGTACCCAGAGTGTCCAAAAGGCAACTCGACTCTCACCGCGTACACCTGAGAGACTACCAGGGAAACGACATTCCCGTGGTAGGCGTTGGCCGGTTCCGGATCGCCTTCAAGGATTTTTCGGGCCTGCTCCGGTTGGTGGTGGTCGAAGGTCAGCGGCCAAGCCTTCTAGGGCTAGACTGGTTTGATGCCCTCGGCCTGGAAGTCACCGGCATCAACTGCATCTCTAACGCAGAGACTGAGGGTCTGGTCAAAGACTTTGCCGAGGTTTTTGACGGCACCTTGGGCCAATATACAGGTACGCCCATCTCCTTTAGCCTTGATCCACAAGTCGCCCCCATCAAGCTAAAGCCACGCCGGGTTCCCTTTGCTCTCAAGGCTAAGGTGGACGAACAACTGGACAAACTGATCGCCCAAGGAGTTTTGGAGCCGGTTGACCACGCGAAGTGGGAAACCCCCATCGTCACGCCTGTCAAGCCAGATGGGTCGGTGAGAATCTGCGCTGACTACAAGTGCACGATCAACAAGGCACTTCAGCAGCACGCTTATCCGGTTCCTGTTGTCCAACACCTGCTGCATTCCCTGGGTGAGGGTAAGGTCTTCGCTAAGCTGGACCTTGCCCAAGCCTATCAACAACTGCCAGTCGATGATGCCACTGCTGAAGCCCAGACGATCGTCACCCACCGGGGGGCATTCCGTTGCCGCCGGTTGCAGTTCGGGGTGAGTGTGGCTCCTGGCATCTTCCAAAGCCTTATGGAGCGTCTCCTGCAAGGGCTTCCGGGCGTGGTACCATATTTTGATGACGTCTTGGTGTCTGCAGACTCACACCAGCAGCTGTTCGAGCGCCTCCGTGCCGTGCTGACCAGGTTCCAGGAGGCCGGGCTCAAGGTAAAGAGGGAGAAGTGCCAGATCGCCGTTCCACAGGTAGAGTTCCTGGGCTATCTTATCGATGCCTCCGGTCTTCATCCAACCACATCCAAGATCCGCGCTATCCAGCAGGCCCCCACCCCAAAGAACAAAACGGAGTTGCAGGCATTCCTGGGGCTGCTGAACTTTTATAACATGTTCCTGCCCCACAAAGCCACAGTGGCTGAGCCTCTTCACCGACTCCTTAGCACTAAGACGCCTTGGGCCTGGGGTCATCGGGAGACGGCGGCCTTCAACGCGGTCAAGGCTCTCCTTTCTTCAGACAGTGTGCTGGTACAGTACAGTGAATCCAGGCCGCTGGTCCTTGCCTGCGACGCCTCACCTTTTGGCATCGGTGCTGTCCTTAGTCACCGTTTTCCAGATGGAAGAGAAGCACCGCTCGCCTACTTTTCCAGGACACTATCTCCGACGGAACGGAATTACAGCCAGCTCGACAAGGAGGCATTGGCACTTGTGGCTGGAGTGAAGAGGTTCCATGAATACCTCTATGGCAGGACTTTTGACCTCATCACTGACCACAAGCCACTCCTGGGCCTCCTCGCCGGTGATCGTCCAACTCCACCGGTCCTCTCACCACGCATGCTGCGATGGACTGTTTTCCTGGCTGCCTACCACTACCGGCTCATCCATCGCCCGGGGAAATCGATGGGCCATGCCGACGCCCTCAGCCGTTGCCCTCTTCCAGCATTTGTGGAAGACCCGGCTCCAGCTTCATCGCTCCTTCTGATTGAGGATCTTCCGGCAGCGCCTGTATCGGCTGCCACTGTGGCCTCCGCATCTGCCCAGGATCGCACCATCAGCCGGGTGCTCAACTGGGTGTGGAGGGGGTGGCCACAAGGGCCTTTTGCATCGGAGTTCCAGCCCTTCGCAACCAGACAACATGAACTCTCAGCTCATCGCGGCTGCCTGCTGTGGGGAGACCGCGTCGTGATTCCCCAGGGACTCCGTCAGCGCGTCCTGGAGGCTCTGCACGTTGGCCACCCGGGAATTGTCAAAATGAAGGCGTTGGCTCGGTGTTACGTCTGGTGGCCTAATATGGACGATGCCATCACTGCCTGGGTGTCCGCCTGTCAAGCGTGCCAGGAGTCGAGGCCTGCACCACCGGCAGCTAAGGGACACACCTGGGAGACGCCAAAGACACCCTGGTCGAGGGTGCACATCGATCTGGCTGGTCCCTTTCACGGCCGGACCTTTATGGTAGTGGTGGACGCCTATTCCAAATGGCTGGAGGTCGCCCTGATGCCCTCCACCACTACCGAAGCTGTCATCCGGGTGCTGCGAGGCCTGTTTGCAACGCATGGGTGTCCTGATGTCCTTGTCTCTGACAACGGACCGCAGTTCACGTCAGGCACGTTTGAGCGGTATCTTTTGGGACTGGGCATCCGCCATGCCCTAACGGCACCCTTTCATCCATCCAGCAACGGGCAAGCGGAAAGAATGGTGCGCTCGACAAAAGAGGCACTGGCGCGCCTGGACCGGGGAGACTGGCATGAGCGGGTCGCCGAATACTTGTTCGTGCAACACATCACCCCTCATGCGGCCACAGGGAGGAGTCCTGCTGAACTGCTTATGGGCCGCCGCCTCAGGTCACCGCTCGACCGGCTACACCCAGACTTTGCCGTGGCTGAACCCCCAGGCTGTGCCAATGCACCACGGTCATTTGTCCCAGGAAACCAGGTCTTTGCCCGGAACTATGTGGGGGACATCCCTTGGGTGCCAGCCACAGTAGTGGGAGTCACTGGACCTCGCTCGTACCAGGTGGCACTCGAAGACGGACGCTTGTGGCGACGGCACATAGACCAGCTTAGGCGCAGGGTTGGGGACTTGGACACTACCGAGGTGCCCCCAACTGCGCTTGCGGCTCCGGAAGAGACACGTACAGATGGCGAGGCCCCACCTACACCTCCCTCGCAAACTGCCAGCGTGGAGCCGAACCAAGCCGTTTCAGAACAGACTCAGACCACTCCACTTGCGGAGGCTCCACCCACAGCAGCGGATCCAGGGGAGTTGGTTCCAACGCCACCTAGGGTCGCACCACAGCCTCAGCGAGAACTGTGTGGCCCTCCGGACTTGGCTACCAGTCCCCGGCGGTCTGGCAGAGTTTCCAAGCGCCCAACGTATTTAAAGGACTATGTTGTTGGACAGGTATCACTGTTGGTCTAAGTATGGGAAATGTAACCGATATGCTTTTGTGCCTAATTGAACCATTACGCGTAGTGCTGTATATAAGGAAACCATTACGATTGTAACTAACGCCTTATCTCGGTGGGGAGGGGTGTTATGTAGTGTAGTTTCCCCCTGGGCCAACAGGGGGATACTGTATATAGTTTTCACTCAGGTCTGTAGATAGTTTTCACTCAGGTCCGCGGCAGTTATTTTAGGCGGGAACTCTGGGCTGTGGTGGTTACAATGTTGACAGCCGGCTGCCTATAAATACAGGCCGGCTGAGCTGTTCTCAGTCAGTTCTATTTCAGCTTACCACAATAAAGAGCTACTTGGAGAAATCGCTGTGCCGGCTGCTATGTCAACCCAGGCAGAGGGCCTTCTCGGTAGTGACGCCCGCCCTGTGGAACGCCCTTCCAGCAGATGTCAAAGCGATAAATAACTACCTGACATTCAGAAGACATCTTAAGGCAGCCCTGTTCAGGGAAGTTTTTAACGTGTGATATTTTACTGTATTTTTGGTTTCTATGGAAGCCGCCCAGAGTGGCTGGGGAGGCCCAGTCAGATGGGCGGGTATAAATAATAAATTATTATTATTATTATTATTATTATTATTATTATTATTAGACAATTGGGATGGTTGCTGTTCTACTGCAAATCACCCAGAGATCCAATGATAGGTCCTGATCTGCTTTCTGCCCACCTCTGTTCTCAAGGGCACTGGCTTTCTGAGAGCACCTTCATCAACTACCGTATTTTTCGCTCTATAAGACGCACCAGACCATAAGACGCACCCAGTTTTTGGAGGAGGAAAACAAGAAAAAAAAATATTCTGAATCTCAGAAGCCAGAACAGCAAAAGGGATCGCTGCGCAGTGAAAGCAGCAATCCCTCTTGCTGTTCTGGCTTCTGGGATAGCTGCCTGCATTCGCTCCATAAGACACACAAACATTTCCCCTTACTTTTTAGGAGGGAAAAAGTGAGTCTTATAGAGCAAAAAATACGGTACTTTCAAAGCACCAAAAGGTATAGACTCAAAAAAGGAAAAAGGAAAGCGAGTGTATGTGCTTCAGTGGGAACACAGCATCTTCAATGTCTTCCCGCTGCAATCAAAGCCCATGAAACAAGGTGAGGCGTCTGTCTCAGGTGGCAGGATCTACAAGGGCAGCAGATCTGCCTCCAAAGAACACATCATCCACTGCTGTAGCAGCCCACAGTGGCACTGATGGTCTCCTCCCACCCCCTATTCCCAGTGTTGATCTTTATTTCTGCCTCACTTGTACCTGATGTAGATCTTCACTCCCCTCTTCCTCCCTGGTGGAGGGGAAGGGGCGCCGTTTTGTGGTTGGCCTCAGGTACCAAAAGGTATTGGGACGTGGGTGGCGCTGTGGGTTAAACAACAGAGCAAATAAGAAGGTCAGCGGTTTGAATCCCTGCGATGGGGTGAGCTCCGGCTGCTCAGTCTCTGTTCCTGCCAACCTAGCAGTTTGAAAACACATCGAAGCGCAAGTAGATAAATAGGTACCGCTCCAGCGGAAAGGTAAACGCCGTTTCCGTGCGCTGCTCTGGTTCACCAGAAGCAGCTTAGTCATGCTGGCCACATGACCCGGAAGCTGTACGCCGGCTCCCTCGGCCAATAAAGCGAGATGAGCGCTGCAATCCCAGAGTCGTCCGCGACTGGACCTAATGGTCAGGGGTCCTCTTTACCTTTACCAAAAGGTATTGGGCTCCTTCATGAACAATTTGCTTCTTTTCTTTTTTTACACAGGTATTAACTCTCAAGCCTGACACATCTTTGAATGGGAAGAATGTGAGTAAGATATAAATTTATAGAAACTGACAGGAATCGTGATTCACTTGCTCTGCTGTCTCAAGGCTTCTCTCTCTGCTTCCAGCAGCATTGCCTTGCATTCCCATGAGCATGAACTGTCTCCAGAATCCACAGGAGAGAGCTTTCAGGTGAGATCCTTCTTTGATGTGGCTTACAGGTGAAAGAGGAAACAGCTACCCCACCCAACCCACCCACCCCCCAAAAAAAGAAAAGAGGGAGGGCGATACCAAGCACTTTATGACTCACACACCAGAGAGATATTGTGCAGTGTGAATAACTGGAGGATCTTAACATCCCAAATGTTGCTTTGCAAGCTTAAGATGATATCCATCTCACGCTCAGTCACCTTCCCTCTGAAAACGCTGCCGTAATTTGAAAAGAAACTGATTTGTCATAATGAACGTTGGTGGTGCAAAGAGATTCTTTCTTAGGAAGGCAAAAACTGAAATGCAAATGCAGCTCTTGATGTAAAAGACAGATTAGGAGGCAGCACAGAAACCACTGGGGATTGTCTGGGGAAGTGACTCTAGCACTCTTCGGTTTTTAATGATAAAACCATGGCGTGGGGATGGCTGCAACCTCACTCTCTAGCCTTCCACATGAAATCTCCTCTCTGCTCCCTCCATCTGGTTGTAGGATTAGATGTGACCATCACCACGCAAGTTAAAACAAAAGCTAGCGCCCTCCGAAAGCCAAGTTCGGGAATTAAACATCAGCTTTGATCCAAAATGCCCTTTGTGCAGGCAGAAGGCATTTCCCCTTGTATCTGGGGGGTGTGGTGGGAACCGGAGGCAGCCCCATCCATTTCTGCAGATCCCCACCCCACCCACTCCAGGTGCAGGTGCTGTTCTGGAGGATCACCCCCCCCCAACAAAAACCCCCTTACGAGTGTCTTTTGGGGGAAGGGGCAGGAAAGCACAGTTTTCCAAGTAGGGACCTGCGCATGGTTCTTTGGATCTGAGCCATATTTCCCCAACTGAATCGTGAGTCTCTGATATTGAGATTAACAGAAAAGTCAAGTTTATGCGAATTTCGCTTTGACAGGATAATGTGGCCCAGATGTGTTTTCCGTGGACAGTAGCTATATGTGTGTACCGAAATGTGTGGGTTTTTTTTTTAATCAACTTCTTTAATGGTTATATCACAATTTTGGAGGGTCTCACTCAAATCAAGTACACTACTTGCAGTTACATACAATGCACCCATTCAGAACGACAGAGAATTTTTATTATTATAATAATAAAATATATATTCTATAGGAGGCTGCTGTTTTGTAGCTCTGGGATTTACCCAAGAGACCCCTTCACATCTGGATATATACTGTATTTTCTCTGAAAAGACCTTTGTCTGTATATTAAGCATATTTGGCCTAGAACCTTAAAAAAAACAGCAACCCACCATACCCTGGTGATATTCTATAAGAACTAATCAAGGATTAACATTACAGACTCAAGGCAGCAGTAATTCTGTTTAGCCTTACACAGACACCATCAAATACCTGCTATACAAAAAACTAATATTCAAGTCTTTCTCCTAGGTCAACAAAGATGAGGCAAGTTAAACAGTACCTTGGGGTCTGGGGAGTCTGGCATATTTTCTGAGCCAATTCATTGAAACTTGGGTACCTTCTGAACACCAAATTTACTTCATCTGGGTACACTTGAATGTCAACCAATCTGTGCAGGCTGTACATGTCAATGTTATTTGTTATGTTTATAGGCTCCTCATCTGCCAAGGAGCTCAAAGCAGCTTCCACATGGCTTAAGGCAGGTGTGGCCAATGTTGGGTCCTCCAGATGTTGCTGAGAGACAATGCCCATCAGCCCCAGCAAGCATGGCCAATGACCAGGGGTAATGACCAGCAGGCATCCCCAAACTCCCTATACAGCAGGCACAGGCAACTCAGCCCTCCAGATGTTTTGGGACTACAACTCCCATCATCCCTAGCTAACAGGACCAGTGGTCAGGGATGATGGGAACTGTAGTCCAAAAACATCTGGAGGGCTGAGTTTGGGGGCGCCTGATCTGGAGGGTCAAATGTTCTCTACTCCTGGCTTATGGTGATTCTCTGGACCATCTTAGTCTCACCCAAAAGCCTAACCATGATGGCTGTCAGTGTACATCTACTGGTATCAGCTGTGAAAGCTGCTATGAGTGTACCCTACACTTACGCTGCCAGCAGCCCCACACCAACATGGTGCTATTAAACAAGCTGCAAATCCAGCGGTGACAGAGAGACAACAAGCAATTCTTTGCAACATGTTTTCCACCAGCTACATCATATCCAGGCAACTTGCTTAGCAATTACACATGTCAGGGACTAATCACCATGCTCACTGACATTGCTGATAACATTTAATCCATTCTCAGAAGCCTGTGTCCTTCTAAACCAGAAGACGGCAAGCTGTGATCTTCTGGATGGACTACAACTCCCATCATCCCTGACCTTTGGCTATGCTGGCTCGGACTGATAAGAGGTGGAGTCCAGCAACGTCATCTGAAGGGTCCCAGGTTCCTCATCCCTGGTCTGAACCATAGCTGGCAACCAAGCTTGCTGTGTTGCAAACAACAACAACAGAATCAATCACCCGGTCGCAAAATATTTGGTGTACTTGAAAGCAGTGCTTTTTTTCAAAAAAAAAAAAAAAAGTTTAGGGGTACTCTCATTTTCCTACTCCTGTTGAAATACTGCCCCTCAATGAGGCCAAACTTAGATTCACAAAATGTTTAGGGGTATGCAACCCCCTGCGTACCCCCAGAAAAAAGCACTGCTTGAAAGCAAATGTGTGTGTGTGGGGGGGGGGTGGAGTTCAGATGCAAATGCCGCAATCAGATGTTGCAGGTTTTGCGATCCTCGGGATCATGGTTCTAGCATCTATGCTTTTTATGAGCATGTAATTTTACCTGCTCTTTCTTGAAATTTAGTTTTCAAGAAAGAAGGGTCTCCATTCTGGCACCATGGATTCTGACTCAAGTTCACTGCTCCCATGCCACCACTCTGCCCTTTTCTGCACATTACACTGCACAGCTGCACCCATACAACTGCAGTAAGGTAAAAGGTAAACAGGACACGGGTGGCGCTGTGGGTTAAACCACAGAGCCTAGGACTTGCCGATCAGAAGGTTGGCAGTTCGAATCCCCGTGACGGGGTGAGCTCCTGTTGCTCAGTCCCTGCTCCTGCCAACCTAGCAGTTTGAAAGCACATCAAAGTGCAAGTAGATAAATAGGTACCGCTCCAGCGGGAAGGTAAACGGCATTTCCGTGCACTGCTCTGGTTCACCAGAAGCGGCTTAGTCATGCTGGCCACATGACCCGGAAGCTGTACGCCGGCTCCCTCAGCCAATAAAGCGAGATGAGCGCCGCAACCCCAGAGTCGGTCACGACTGGACCTAATGGTCAGGGGTTCCTTTACCTTTACCTTTAAAAGGTAAACGTTATAGCTGCATGCTGATGTCCCGCGTAAAGAACAGCAATGCTGTTGGAAGCAACACAGCGATGAATCACATTGCACTTGAGGCATGGGCATTTGGGCACAAGCTTATCCTTCCCACAAGCACTTCCACAAAGAAAAGGACTGAGCTCTTAACCTTCATTTAACTGCAACGGTGGATTTGATTGCCACTGAAGGTAAATATCATTTAATGTCTAGGAATATGGATGGGAATCGACAGAAAACTGCACTGGAACACCAAAGACAACCCAGAAATTCAGTTGAATTGTGTTTCTGACAAGTAATGTGGTTATTGGTTAGAAATGGGAAAGGAAAGAGCAAAAATATTTTCTACATCATATCGCACCCAAATCATTTTATTTAAGGCACCTAGCCCTCTGTAAGGGATGCGGGAGGCGCTGTGGTCTAAACCACTGAGACTAGGGCTTGCTGATTGCAAGGTAGGCAGTTCGAATCCCCATGATGGGGTGAGCTCCCGTTTCTCGGTCCCTGCTCCTGCCAACTTAGCAGTTCAAAAGCACGTCAAAGTGCAAGTAGATAAATAGGTACCACTCTGGCGGGAAGGTAAACGGCGTTTCCGTATGCTGCTCTGGTTTTGCCAGAAGCGGCTTTGTTATGCTGGCCACATGACCCGGAAAAACTGTCTGCGGACAAACGTTGGCTCCCTCAGCGAGTAAAGCGAGATGAGCGCCTCAACCCCAGAGTCGTTCGCGACTGGATTTAACTGTCAGATGTCCTTTACCTTTACTTTTAGCCCTCTGTAACATCCAAGTAACTCCTATGCCACTAAAACAAATAACGGGGAAAGGCCCTTAGAGAAATTTGGCCAATCTAAACGTTGACATAATCTTAATAGATTTGTGTACCTGCTGTAGCATAGCACCTCATGGCAGTTATCTGCAAGATGGTCTGACCAAATATGACAATGAAACATGCATGAGAGCGTCAATAAAGAGTCCATTTTCACTGGGGAAGCACATCTTGAGTAGAAATCTCCAACTACAGAAAAGATAATGCCACCTAGTGGCTATATTAGAAACTGAGTTTATTGCTTTATACCCAACTGCACTGTACATACTTCATTTCCAACAAGACTGAAGACAGTTGCCATCAAATTTATGAGGTGTGCCCATTTTGGGCAAATTAGCCAAAGCAGCACCATGCTGACATAGTGGGTGGCTTCAAGATGGGTGGTTTAATGTGCAGACAGGTCACTGAGATATTGAAAATGGATCATTGGTAACAGGATTAATCTGGTGGTGGAGGAACATGGGCTGGCATTTTGACACGGACAACATAGGGTGGACTCCCTGGGAAATCTGCATGCTCAATGAGCATTGATCCTACTATAAACACCCATCTGGAAGCACCCAGTGTTACTGGTTACTTCAGCACACCAGTGCAACAAAACAAGTTCAATGAGAGTTTGGAAGCTTGGTTCCAAATTCGGACATTTTAAAAATGGAATGTGACAACATAAATAGGAAGGCTCAGGACTGGAGAGCGACATCAAATGCTTCCAATGCATTGGTTCAGCATAACATAGAATTTATAATTTGGGCGAGTGGCGATTGAGGACACAAATATTACTAATACCATAAACAAATAGCAACCCAGCAACCAACCATGAGAATAAACATCCTGCATTTTCAATAAGCAAACAAGCAGCTATGTGTCCAAAAGTATATAGGAAAGAACCTGAACACTCTTTCTGGGTCCCTATCTGTTCCCTGACATCACCTTGCCAACAAAGGTCCGTATAGTTAAAGCTATGGTTTTCTCAGTAGTGATGTATGGAAGTGAGAGCTGGACCATCAAGAAGGCTGATCGCCAAAGAATTGATGCTTTTGAATTATGGTGCTGGAGGAGACTCTTGAGAGTCCCATGGACTGCAAGAAGATCAAACCTCTCCATTCTGAAGGAAATCAGCCCTGAGTGCTCACTGGAAGGACAGATCCTGAAGCTGAGGCTCCAATACTTTGGCCACCTGATGAGAAGAGAAGACTCTCTGGAAAAGACCCTGATGTTGGGAAAGACTGAGGGCACAAGGAGAAGGGGACGACAGAGGACGAGGTGGTTGGACAGTGTTCTCGAAGCTACCAGCATGAGTTTGCTCAAATTGCGGGAGGCAGTGGAAGACAGGAGTGCCTGGCGTGCTCTGGTCCATGGGGTCATGAAAGTTGGACATGACTAAACGACTAAACAACAACAACAAATCTGTTCCCTACCTCTCTCCAAGTTGTCTATCTGTGCTTTTACCCTGATAATCCTTACTCTACTGACCTCCTTGCCCCACTCTCTAGAGCAGTCTTGAATGACCCCAAAGCTGCCACTTGTCCACTCATATTTCTGATGTGTCTGGTGCTCCTCAAAGAAATCTCAGAGTTTTGTTGACTTCTCCCACTATACGTTTACTGCTTTCTTCACGGAACTTTGTTCTCTCTCCCCTTTTTGGAACGCCAGCTCTTCCTCAACACCATCTCTTGCACCTCTCCCACCTGAGTGCCTGTGCTGAAGACTGGCAAAATCTGGTTGGAATTTTCACCCATACACTTGGCCTTCTGTGTTCTCCTCCCTTCTCCACCGGACTTGTAACATACTGTCCTAGTTCCTGTCTACTGCCAGTCCCCTGATCTGCTATATGCCTGTCCAAAGCGGAGTTCAACCATAGATCTATTTCTTGAAGAGCTACATCAAATGCTTCCAATGTATCTCCTATGAAAATATTTAGCATAAAAAAAATACTTAGGATTGAATTTGAGAATATAAACATCGATGGCATTCGAATAACTACACCAGGAGCTTCCATGCATGCACTTGGACTTTGTTTGCTATAGCCTCCATGCCCCTCAAAACCTCATAGAGATCTTCTGAAGCAACATATGACATAGCATTGGACATACAAATGGATATCATGCAGGACTCCTGCAGCCAAGCGCATGCACATTGCTCTGCTTTCCTTTGGACCACATCAGTGAGGCCGAGAGGAGGGTCTTGTCATCTGGGCAGTCCAGGGCCTCCATACACACTGCTTATGCACCATGGAAGGTCAGTTTGGTGCTGCTAAGGCAGTGGTTTGACTTCACTCCCGGAGGTGCACTCTGTTTTCTCTCAAGTCAGACGGATACCAACAACAGAGAATATACTGACGTTCGTGGCATGCGGCAGGTAGCTCGCCTTGTGCCACACACTCCTGCAAAAGTGGGAGACTTTGGGGAAGTCCTGAAAGGCACACAGGACTGCTTTAGCACCTACATGTGTGGGGATCTTTGGGTCCTGCACAAACGCAGAAGTTAATCCAGCTCAGCCAAGAAAGAAGTGAATCATTAGGAACAATAAATCAGGAATATGAAACATATGACTAATGTACTTATATAAATATACACAGTTCAGACAACCACAAGATGATAGCTGGTGAAACGCAGCAAAATATACGGATGAGGGTTCAGAATCTAAAAAAAACAAGCAAACCACACACACACCCTGAGCAATGACCAGCAGCACACTCCTATGCATGTCTGCTTAGAAGTAAGTGTCACCGTATTAAATTTGGTTTACTCCAGTGTGTGTGTGTGTGTGTGTGTGTGTGTGTGTGTGTGTGTGTGAATGCAGCCCAACAGATGACCCCTTTCATGCTATCCTCATCAAGAGCCAACCTGGATGCAAAGTTTCAGCAGTCTGCATATGCCATAACATGTAACAGTTAAGTCAAGCAGCTTCCCAATGCTGTTGAACTGAACCACTTCTCATGTATGTGCTGAAAAGATACGCTGATTGTGCCAAGAAACATATAAAATAACAGAGTCTTGTGGCTCTTTAAAGGCTTATGACAGTATTTCCCAAGAACTGCACTTCTCAAGTGAAGTATTTACATTCTTAGGACTAATCCCTATATTTGACATTGTTGGGGCTTGCACATTGGCACACGGAATACGGAACTGTTTACTTGTGGGGATACTGCAAGTATCAGCCCCGCAACCCAGCAATGAAAACAGGCTAACTATTTTAGGGGGAGGGCAGAAGATCACAGTCTCCAGGACTGCTAACCCAAACAGATTTCCCACTATAAAAAAGCAAGGCATGCTACCAACTGAGTTAAAATGATATAAAACTGACTAACAACACTACCCTAGGAATCGAAAACAAAAACACATCTAAAAAGCAGCATTAAAGCAAATTCAGAATAAAAATATTTCAGCCCCAGCCCCCTCACGGACACCAAAGGGGCACTGCCACAGGCTTCTGAAATGTTAAATGGCTAGGTTGTGGGACACACACCTGAAAGCCCCAGGGGAGCAGACAAGACAGGTGGGAGCTGTTTGTTGTAGGTACCAATAGCTTACCCAGCCCCTCAGCTGCCTGTCGTCACTCCCACCTTTAATCCAGATCTACCCTTTCCATGGAAAATCCAGTAAGTTAGAAAAACCCGCCACCTTGCTACCAATGACTCAGTTGTGTCATCTCTATGTGTGATACTACGGCCCATCTGGAAGAACTGCAGCAGCTTTTAATGGTTTTCAAAAAGTGTTTTATAAATTTTAAAGCCCAAGATCTATAATAAAGAGCTTCCTTCAGTGGCACTGCTTTATGTAGCTTCATAAAGCCGGTTGTAAGAAACCCATCTAAATCTGTAAAAGGGATTTTATATATGTTATGTTACACCAACTAGCACAGTGGAGGTAAAAAAGGTAAAAAGGGAAAGGACCCCTGGACGGTTAAGTTCAGTTGCAGACGACTCTGGGGTTGCGGTGCTCATCTCGCTTTATTGGCCGAGGGAGTCGGTGTACAGCTTCCGGGTCATGTGGCCAGCATGACTAAGCTGCTTCTGGCGAACCAGAGCAGCTCACGGAAACTCCGTTTAGCTTCCTGCCGGAGCGGTACCTATTTATCTACTTGCACTGGTGTGCTTTCGAACTGCTAGGTTGGCAGGAGCAGGGACAGAGCAACGGGAGCTCACCCCATCGTGGGGATTCGAACCGCCGACCTTCTGATTGGCAAGCCCAAGAGGCTCTGTGGTTTAGACCACAGCGCCACCCACGTCCCATAGTGGGGGAGCTTTGGCTTAAGAAAAGTCAGGATCCTAACACTGCCATGGGCGTGTAATGTGGAGGAGGGAGGGTTAGGGTGAAGTGCCCAGCTCTGGGGCCTGTGAAAGCTACTATGTAAAAGTGAGTAGTGAGGGGCCATGACACACACACACAAAAAGGGGGGGAGGGACAAAAACATGGAATTCCTCTCAATTTAATGATCGCATTAATAGATCATTAATAGTTTCCCAGCCTCCTCCAAACAAGCCCTTAGCACATCTCAGTAAATTCCTGTGTTTCTATTTATTCAATGTCTGAATATACTCAGAGTCGCAAAGTGATTTCATGCTCTTTATTCAGCTCATAGTGGTGAGGAGGAATGAATCGAAGTCCCCTCACAGTATCTGCTTTATATACATTATTTACACAATGGGCTGCACATGATTGGCTAATTCCGGAATTCTACTGTAAGCCAATCAGGTTGTGGATTCACTTCTATCTGGAGCAGGATTGGGTGGTTCCTGCCAACCAATCATACTGCTGCATTGTTCTAGGACTAATCAGACTGCTGCAATTTGGATCCTATTGTTCTAGGACCAATCAGACTGCTTCAGTTTGGATCCTATTCAACTCAGTACATAACAATGTCCCTCTGCATTCACCTAATCTAGCTTTTCTTTTTCAACTTGTCTTTTATGGATAAATGTATGGATTATATCAGAGGATAGGACATACCTTTGAGCTTTCAAGTAGGCATTTAGGATACTGATATTTCTGCAGGCATTTAACAATATTTACTGGCTGCTTAATAAACAAAAAAAAAAACTTTTATGCAATTTACACGAAACATTTAGAAAAAATATTTTAGAATTTTTTGTTCTATTGCTTTTTCTGCTCTGTGTTCTTTTAATATTTAGCTCTTTTGCTGCCTTTTTAAATTATGATGCTCATTTGTTGCTGTTGCTCTAAGATATTCCAGGTCTGCTTTGTAGAGAAAGGCAGAATATACATTTTATTATAACAAAACTGAAAATTTCTTGCAACAAAACAAGCTATCAGAGGGTCCTGTGGCATGTTAAATACTATCTAATGCATTATTGCATAAGTTTTTGTAGATGCGAGTTCAACCTGTCAGATGCACAAAGTGAAATCAGTAGGCAAGGCAGGTACACAAAGGAGAAAACTGTAACGTGTGAGTTGAATGGCAATGAGATGCAAAAATTACAGCGAGTGATCATCAGAAATTTAAAATGAGCTAAACAGGCATATCTCAAATCTTTTACAATAGCAGAATGGGATGGAAGTGAGAGATGGACCATAAAAAAGGATGATCGCCAAAGAATTGATGCTTTTGAATTATGGTGCTGGAGAAGACTCTTGAGAGTCCCATGGACTGCAAGAAGATCAAACCTATCCATTCTGAAGGAAATCAGCCCTGAGTGCTCACTGGAAGGACAGATCCTGAAGCTGAGGCTCCAATACTTTGGCCACCTCATGAGAGGAAGAGAAGACTCCCTGGAAAAGACCCTGATGTTGGGAAAGATGGAGGGCACAAGGAGAAGGGGACGACAAAGGACGAGACGGTTGGACAGTGTTCTCGAAGCTACAAACATGAGTTTGACCAAACTGCGGGAGGCAGTGGAAGACGGGAGTGCCTGGCGTGCTCTGGTCCATGGGGTCATGAAGAGTCAGACATGACTAAATGACCAGTGGCGTAGCGTGGGGGTTGCAGGGGGGGCGCACCGGCCGCAACATCGGGGGCGGGGGGCATGCTCGCACTCGCAGTGCGAAAATTGAGTGCTAAAATCCACGGGTTAGGGGGCGCAAATTACTTGCCTTGCCCCGGGTGCTGACAACCCACGCTGCGCCACTGTAAATGACTAAACAACAACAAGCAGAATGGGAGCCATTGCTGAGATTATTGTTAACACCTGCAGTGGGGAACCTAAAAAGTCAATGATAACAGATATCCTGGCATTGGTCAGCTAATTAATGCATGTAGTATGTTTTTAAAAAATCCTATGTCTCGATTTGACCTACAAGTGATGACAAGGAACATCTTGATGAACTGTAATTCAGCCGTTTCATTTTGTATTCATCCTTTGAAGTTTCTTTGTTCCAGAATGGCCACCTTAAGGTCAACTACAGAGTGCCCTTGGGAGGCTGAAATGTTCTTCCACTGGTTTGTTTTCAACAATTTCACTGTCACTATAAAGCAAATTGTTATTTTGCTTTTCGGGTAGGATGACAAATTTAGATTGGCTGGGTGGGAATGCTCCAAGTTCTAACGTCAGTCACTAAAACTTGTGAGAAGTAACTGGTACAGTGTTCACATCACCCAGTTTCCTAACCATGATCATTGCTCTGCTCCCCATATTTCGTTTGGACAAATATTGTCTGAAACTGTTAGCCCACCCACCTAAATATGTCAGCCTTTTTTAAAAGGTACATTTGCACACACCAATCCATTCACCATGGTCACTAGCTATTTCCCTAAATTCGGGGAGGCGTGTGATGAGGCTGTTGCTTCAGACATCCAGAAACTTCACTGTGCTAACAGAGGATCTTTTTTCATGTTTTGAACCACATCTCTATTTTCTTTTCTTTTCTTTTCCTTTCATGCAGTACATCAAAGCGATTTCTATGGCTAAGTGATGATTCCTGTTTAAAACACAAAATAGCCAAATGCACAAGTTCAAGATGATCATTTACATAAAGGAGCATTGCGCAAAGATAAGAAGGAACAAGCTAAGAGAGAATCTTCAGTTTGATTATTTATATAAGGCAACATTGTGCAAGATTAACAAGGAACAAGTGCTTTCAGTTATCAGGTTTGGGCCAAGTGAGGTCTGTACAAAATGGCTGCACTTCACTTGAATCAAAATGGAACAAGCCTATTCGTGCTTAAAATCATAAGGGCTGGAAATTATATATATAATACTGATCACTGGTGGAAAGCCAACAGGAGCTGAGGAACATTCATAAGGGATAAAAACAAAAACAGTGTATGAACATCCAACTGGGGGATGGATAGAACCAGGCACACTGCAGGAGACATGATAGCAATTAAAAGAGACCTATTTGTTGGAGCGTGGGACGCGGGTGGCACTGTGGTCTAAACCACAGAGCCTAGGGCTTGACGATCAGAAGGTCGGCAGTTTGAATCCCCACAATCCCCACGACGGGGTGAGCTCCTATTGCTCGGTCCCTGCTCCTGCTAACCTAGCAGTTCAAAAGCACGTCAAAGTGCAAGTAGATAAATAGGCTCCGGTGGGAAGGTAAAAGGCATTTCCGTGCGCTGCTCTGGTTCACCAGAAGCGGCTTAGTCATGCTGGCCACATGACCCGGAAGCTGTACACTGGCCCCCTCGGCCAATAAAGCGAGATGAGCGCCGCAACCCCAGAGTCATCCACGACTGGACCTAATGGTCAGGGGTCCCTTTACCTGTTTGTTGGAGACATTTAAGGAGAGACACTGTTATAAGTGTTCATAAGCCTCTGAACCAAGATGGGCAAGCCGGTGGGCTTGGTTTTAAAGTTTAGACTTCTAGAGTTCTTTGAGAGTGTCAACAAGCATGTAGAAAAAGGTGACTCCATCAACATTGTGTACTTGAGACTTTCAAAAAGCTTTCAGTTAGATCCCTCACTAGAGACTCCTAAGTAAGTGTCATCGTCATGGAGTAAGAGAATCAGAAACTGCTTAAAGAACAAGAAGCAGGCAGTAGGAACAAATGGACATTTCCTACAGTGGAATGTGGTAAGATATGTGGTATTAAGAGCAGTGCTTTTTTGTAATTTGTTAATAAATGACCTGGAGTGGCCAGTGAGGTGTTTGAGTTTGCTGATGACCCCAAATTGTTGTAGGTGGTGAAAACAAAAAGGGGTTATGAGGCTCTCTCCAAACAGGGCGAATGGGAATTAAAATGGCAAATGCAATTCAGTGTAAGCAAGTATAAAGTGATGCACACACAAAAAAAACACCCTAACTTAACAATATACAATATATGGGTCTGAACTGGCTATGATGGACGAGGAAAGAGATTTTGGAGTCACAACAAACAGCACACTTGAAAAGCGGACTCAGTGTATGTCAGCTTGAAAATACAAAATCCATGTTAAGGATCAATAAGGAGAGGACTGAAAATAAAACCTGCAATCGCATAATGCTGTTACATAAATTTTGGTGTGGCCACACTTTGAATGTTGTGTTCTGTTCTGGTTGCTGCACCTCAAAAAGGAGTTTGAAAGGATTCAGAAAAGAGCAACAAAAATGTTTAAGAGGATGGAGCAAAACCTCTCTATGATGTTGATGGTTTAATTTCTATACAGCTTAATATATATTTTTAAAAATATCTAAGGGGTGTACAGAAAACTGAAGCGACAACAAACAAAAGTATTAAACAGTTACATATAAAAAGTTGCATTAATACAAAGTTACTAATATTGATTTATACAGATCTATTCATTTTCCTTCTGTTGCTTCTTCCTTCTCAGCCTCTGGGTTATGAGGAAAGGCCTTAAGTTTGTATTTGCTCTTGCAGTCTTGCCTGTTTTTACTCTTTTATTGCTAATTGGTTCACTGTATTATTTTATTGTGCTTTATCGGCATTGTGCTCCACCTTTGGATTGTTTTATTACGAAAAGGAGACAGCAAATTCTATAGATAAAATCAGATGAACAAGTTTAGAAAAAGGGTGAGTTGAATGGGACCTAAGAAAGATTTATACAGTAAAACTCAATTTGGTGTGGAGAAAGTGTATATGCAGATGTTTTCTTTCCTCACACAAATTTCTAGATCCTTTGGTCATCTGAGAAGCTGAATGTCTGAAGGCTGAGGTCAGGAAGTAGTTCTTAAACTGTGGAATTCATAACCACAAAATGTTGCAATGGCCATCAGCTTAGAAGGCTCCTGTTATGCCTATCGGTGTGGTTGCTCGAGAGCGATCAGGCAAGATGCCTCACTGGTCTTTTCAAAAGCTTTATCATTGGTGCTAAAACCTCTACAATGCAGAACGCCTCTATTCCATGTCTTGCTCACTCACTAGCAGAATCTGAGAGTGGGCGGTCCTTAAACTTTCCCCAGCAGAGTAGTTTCTTGATCCCCAGCCTGCGCCTCCCCTCTCTGCACGAAAGCCTACTGCGCAAGGAAGGCTTGGGTAAAGGGGGACCTCTCTCCTCCCCGCTTTGCTCAGGCAAGGTGTCCTGGCACCGCCTTGCACCCCCCGAGCCCTGCATCTCCTCCCCACTAGAGGCGTGGCTTCCTTCCTCCGCTGAGGAAGTGCTGCTTCCCACGATTTTCGGGGGCTCTCTGTAATCCATCCGCCTTTCCCCCTCTGGCCTCTGAGCCGATGGCAGTTCCCTGACAGCTCCAAAAGTGGATTAGACTAATTCATGAAGGAGAAGACTATCCATGGCTACTGACCATGATGCCTAAATTCTGGCCACTGGACTACATGGGGCTTTGGTGTGATCCAGCAAGACTTTTCTGATGTAGTTAGTGTGTCCACATTTGGGACAAGAACAGTGGGCAGGAGATTGACCTGGTTCGTTCTACAACAGGCTGTACTTATAGAAACTAGCCTCATATTTTGGAGATCTCTTGGTTTAATGCTTTGGCAAGTGTTCTCCAAATCCAGATGCACATTACGGTTGTTGTTGATTAAATTTGTATACTTCTCTTCATCAGAGATCACAGGGCACTTCACAACATAAAAATACAAAATGAAAACACAAAATATAATTACAGGTAGGTAGCCGTGTTGGTCTGCTGTAGTAAAAATAAAAATAAAAAAAATCCTTCCAGTAACACCTTAGAGACCAACTAAGTTTGTTACTGGTATGAGCTTTCGTGTGCATGCACACTTCTTCAGATGTGAAATGCACGCGAAAGCTCATATCAATAACAAACTTAGTTGGTCTCTAAGGTGCTACTGGAAGGATTTTTTTTTTATTTTGTTACAAAATATAATGCAATTCAAAAACAACAGAACTCTGAATTATAAACACCCAGGTTAAAAAGCAGTTTAAAACATTTTAAGCAATTAGGGCAATAATAGCAGCAACAAAACCTACTACACAATATCCCAACACAAAAGTTTGTTCAGCTGCCTCAGCTTTTGTAGCTGGAATCAGTCAGGGCCTGGCTTTCCCAGGCTAGGTGGAAGAATCCTGCAACACAAGACTCATAGCTCAACGGATACTACATGGAGACTTGCAGGACACTTTGGATGATGCAAAGCTAGAGGAAATCTTCAACCAAACTGAATTACTCCAGGAATAAATTTCACAGGGCTGTACACCTCATTTGCAGTCAGATTATAAATTCTGTGCCACTGCAGATAGACATATTTACTTTCATATATTGTAATAAATAAGTTTATCTTGAATATCAAAGAGCTGCTTTGGAATGGCATGATTGCAAGGACTTACTGAAGGGACAGAACTTACCCAACATCCACTGGGCAGGAATGTTGCCGAATGTCAAATATGTGCAAACTCAGCTTATGAAAATTGACAACTCTGAAGCTGGCTTGGGGAAGACCTATTTCTTCTCTCCCCACTCCACTCGTGGAGTAGACCAGAGAATTGGTGCTGATCTTGGGGAACCAATCTCCCACGGCCAGATCGACTCAGAAAGGTAGAAGCAACCTTAGCACAAAACTAACCCACGAAGTCTCGCTCCAAAGAGGCCTAATTTAGTTCTCCGGTACACGCTTGATGAATGGAGAATTTCCTCTCGAGACTAAATTACAGACCTCGTCAGGGTTGCTCTTTCATGATCTGTTATTTAAGACGTAATTTTCCAACAGGGCTGGAACACGCAGCCATGAGCTAGGATGGTATTTGTCGTTAGCAGCTGCCATACGAGCCCCATCTCTTCCCACACTCTTCCCTCTCCCTCCCCTTGAGAGCCAGCCATTGCCTCAGCACACACAAAAAACCCACTAGGCATAACAATGCATTGGCGAGAACCTCACCAGAGAGAGAGAGACCTTAATTAAACCACAAGGATGGCATTTGCGCACCTTCCCTTGCACCCAATTCGCACAAAGTGGTACCGTGTCTTGTTCGAACTTGCTGAGAAGCAAGAGGCGACGAGGCTCTTCCCCCTTCAGCCACAGATGATTACAACCTTGTGTCAAGCTTTTCCCCCTTTGGCTTTAATGCAAGGCCTGTGATCCTCCTTTGGTTTTTTGAAGTGTCAGAGACTGTATAAACACAGCACGTTAATGTTTAGTTGACCTAACGGCTACTGGGAGCAGAGGGATTACACTGAGAACGCCCATATCTCATTAGGCACCACTGTCACCTGCCTTTTTGAGGTCATTATTGGCTAGGCCCTTAAAAATGAAAGCAGGAGATCATTTTAGCCGCTCATTAATGGCTCTGGGTGGGGGGAAGGGGAAGCGTGTGTGAAAATAGGCTACCATTGCAGCTTAATAAAGAAACGCTTGCATGTTTTTTAGCTTGTACCAACTGCAGTTTAATCACAAAGTGCTAGTAGGAAGTGGTGGTAAAGGTAAAGGGACCCCTGACCATTAGGTCCAGTTGTGGCCGACTCTGGGGTTACGGCGCTCATCTCGCTTTATTGGCCGAGGGAGCCGGCGTACAGCTTCCGGGTCATGTGGCCAGCATGACTAAGCCGCTTCTGGCGAACCAGAGCAGCACATGGAAACGCCGTTTACCTTCCTGCCACAGCAGTACCTATTTATCTACTTGCACTTTGATGTGCTTTCGAACTGCTAGGTTGGCAGGAGCAGGGACCAAGCAACGGGAGCTCACCCCATCGCGGGGATTCGAACCACCGACTTTCTCATTGGCAAGCCCTAGGCCCTGTGGTTTAACCCACAGCACCACCCAATAGACCCTTCTTCTTGAGAGCCAGTGTGATGTAGTGGTTAAGAGTGGTGGACTCGTAATCTGGTGAACTGGGTTCGATTCCCCGCTCCTCCACATGCAGCTGCTGGGTGACCTTGGGCTAGTCACACTTCTCTGAAGTTTCTCAGCCCCACTCACCTCACAGAGTGTTTGTTGTGGGCGAGGAAGGGAAAGGAGATTGTTAGCCGCTTTGAGACTCCTTCGGGTAGTGATAAAGCGGGATATCAAATCCAAACTTTTCTTCTTCTTCTTCTTTTCACTCTCTAGCTAGCGAAATAATTGCTTTTGGGTTCTGCAAACGGAACCCATGTTTTCGTCACAAGCGTGTCTCCTAAAATAGTGAGCATCTTAATATTAACCAGCCTTTTGAGGGTTCATTGGGTCTTTATTGATGCCAAGTATGCTTCTCCTGCGCTATGTCCACTCCTACCACCACACAAGCTGGCCTCCTCCAGGTTGGCATTCATGTTAGACATCGCCCAACCCTCTCTACCAGCATCGAAGACAGGATGAGTCAGGTAGGAACACAAAAACCCCTGTAGGAAAGGGATTAAAAAGAAGAATTCTCAAACATAGTATCCTAAATGGTTGTAGCTCAGGGCAGAGCACATGCCTGTCATGAAGAACGTCTTGTTTTCTATCAGTGGCATCTCAAGGTTAGGACTGTGAAAGACCTCTGCCCGAAACTATAGAGAGTGTAGAAAATGCAGGACTAGGTGGACCAATGGTCTGATTTCTTATAAGGCAGCTTTCAAAAGCAGTAGTCAGTCACTGCTTTTTGCAGCTAGCAGAAGCCAGCACACTGACGCCCACTTGTTGTTGTTGTTTAGTCATTTAGTCATGTCCGACTCTTCGTGACCCCATGGACCAGAGCATGCCAGGCACTCCTGTCTTCCACTGCCTCCCACAGTTTGGTCAAACTCATGCTGGTAGCTTCGAGAACACTATCCAACCATCTCGTCCTCTGTCATCCCCTTCTCCTTGTGCCCTCCATCTTTCCCAACATCAGGGTCTTTTCCAGGGAGTCTTCTCTTCTCATGAGGTGGCCAAAGTATTGGAGCCTCAGCTTCACAATCTGTCCTTCCAGTGAGCACTCAGGGCTGATTTCCTTAAGAATGGATAGCTTTGATCTTCTTGCAGTCCATTGGACTCTCAAGAGTCTCCTCCAGCACCATAATTCAAAAGCATCAATTCTTCGGCAAGCCCACTAATGCAATATGGCTTTCCTGCTTCTCCCACTACGTCCCCAAATGTGCTCTAGAGGGTTGGGGAAATGCCCAGATAGCCATGGAAACTCTCAGACTTACTTTTAGAAACTGTGTGTGTGTGTATGTGTGTGAGAGAGAGCTCCTGTTGTTCTGTCCCAGCTTTGGCCAACCTAGCAGTTCGAAAGCACACCAGTGCAAGTAGATAAATAGGTACTGCTGTGGTGGGAAGGTAAATGGCGTTTCCATGCACTCTGGTTTCCATCACAGTGTTCTGTTGTGCCAGAAGTGGTTTAGTCATGCTGGCCAGATGACCCAGAAAGCTGTCTATGGACAAATGCTGGCTCCCTTGGCCTGAAGCGAAATGAGCACCACAACCCCATAATTGCTGTCAACTGGACTTAACCGTCCAGGGATCATTTACCCTCACCATTACCTTACCAATACATGCACAACTTAAATAACTATCTTAGTAGTGTGGTGTAGTGGTTAAGAGCGGTGGACTCGTAATCTGGGGAACCGGGTTTGCGTCTCCGCTCCTCCACATGCAGCTGCTGGGTGACCTTGGGCCAGTCACACTTCTCTGAAGTCTCTCAGCCCCACTCACCTCACAGAGTGTTTGTTGTGGGGGAGGAAGGGAAAGGAGAATGTTAGCAGCTTTGAGACTCCTTCGGGTAGTGATAAAGCGGGATATCAAATCCAAAGTCTACTTCCTCTTCTTCTTACTAAATCCCCCAATCAATTTACATTATTGAAAGAAAACACAAGTTGTGGGTGAAACTGGAAGTTAAAGGTAAAATTGTCTATAGGAAAAGCTATGCACCTCTGAGAGAAGCCAGTTTTGGTCATGGTCAAAAGAGAGTTCATTTGTCCTTTTCTTTCTAGAGCAGAGAGCAAAAGCTGGCTCACTGCTTCCAGAGTCAAATGTGTGCCGGTGGCGAAGTTAGTCGGTGCTCTGTGACGTTAACCAAGTTAATAAACATATACCACAGTGTGCTTTTTCTTATTATTTACTGGCTTTCTATTCTGCTCTTCCACAGAAGCCCAGGGTGGCACACAAGAGACACAAAACACAATCATGATGAAAGCATAGTTACAATAGGAACTAGAACCTATGTCAAAACTCAAAAACATGAAGCAACAGGCACAGCAAAATACTTCAGGCTGTAATATCCCAATGCCCTTTGCTTTCAGCAGGGTGCACATTCAGTTTGCCTTCTTAAGCCCACCAGCTCGACTGTCTAGGGTTAGCACATCAAGCCCTGATATAATAATATCCCTCCGGATAGAAAGTAAGTTGAACAGACAGAAGGTGGGCTTGGTTTAGTTTTTACACTAAGCAGAACTGCAGTATCCAAAACCTGGTTGTGCCAGATGACTGTGCCATTGTGCTAAGAAGAGATCACCCCAGCAACCCCATATTCCCCGTGAGAGACCTTCTCCCTTTCATAATAGGAGTTGAAAGGCAGAGACGCAACTGAGGTGGACAAGGTTTTCAAATACAACCCCTTTAGAAAACTATTCCTCCCCCATTTCCTCCCAATTATTGTTCAAAGGGAGGCGCTGAAAGTTGCTTATTTGCCGACTCCAGTGAAAACGCATGCTGAATGTGGCAGGATAGGAAAACTGTCTGAAGGGGCCCATTTAAAAATACTAAACACATACTTTTTAAAAAAAAGTACAAGTGTATCAGAAGGAAGAAGAGAAGAGGGGGGGATCCTCTTTCCCCAAATAAAGATGCTGCCGACTATTTTAATATGGAACAGTCAACCTGTATATACATGAAACGGACACGTTTCAAGATCAACAAAGGTTTCCTCCTGCTAGACGTGTGTCATCGATTCCAAAGACGTGCAAAACCCAGGCCCTTATTTTGACCATTTTGCGCAGTTCCTCTACGCAAGCTAGGCCATGTGCTCACTGGGCGAACGTTATGCGGTTTACTTAACTGTAGGTGTAAAGCTGGGGTAGATGGTGCGTAAGTGACGATGACCAAATAGTCTGAAATAATTTTCAGACATAATGCTGGTGCCGAGGCTGACATAGACTGTAGAGTTGCTGACAGGAAAGTATATGGCCCTGTAATAGCTTGAGAGGAGGGTGAATGAATTCCCTGGAGGTGCTATTCCCAGTCCCTCTGCATGTTGGAGCAGATAATTGTGTAGTTATATGCCCAGTGGCACTTAGAAGGGCCCAGTTCTGATAAGCATCTATGGCATTTTTGCAAATGCTATCATATAATCTTCCCCCAATATTTTTTTTTTTGACCTGGGAGGTTTGAAGTATCCTGAAATACTGGGATGAGGTAGCGGAGAGATGGCTAGTTCCTTACAGCAGTCTAAATGTAGACATACGAGTAATCAGATGCACTATGACCACGGGGGTTTATGAGGGAGTTATCATGGAGTTAGATGTGCAAAAATGTTTGATTTAGGAATAGATTCTGGATCAACAGTGTTGTAACGTATTTGGCTTCAGGCAAACTCTTCATGTTGACGAGAAGAATCCGTGGGCATCTCTTTTACTGAAATTCCGTATCGCTACCTCCCACATGAGAAACGCAGGCTAATGCAGGTCTAATATCACGCAATTCACGAGATGTGGCTTTGAGGATTACAAACATTCTGATGTATTCCCGCCGTAAATGAAAATGTCATTGAATTAATACAAATAGATGCATTTAAAACTGACTACCACCATCAATCAGCAGTGGGATCCAGCCCAAACTGGAAATGATTAAATTCTGTGGGAGTATACAAAAAAACCCCTAAAAACTGAATAAATCTTGCAAGTTTCACCCATTCCTCAAAAAGAAAAGAGGGGGGAAAGGGAGGGGAAGGTGGTGGTGGGGGGGAGGCTTTAAAAAATTTTTTTCCAGGATCTGGCCCTTTAAAATAATGTCCCTTTGTTGTGTTGTGTAGCTAACGTATTTCTCAAATATGAAACTAGCACTGATATTGACAAATATTCTTCTGGTTGCTTCTTTTACCCCACTGGCTAATAAGAACTCTAGTGCCCAGGGCTTGTTTTCTGCCAGAACCTCTGTCTCCAACAAATATAACCCAGCATTGGTTTTCAGATGGATTGGTTTATTTGGTTAGAGCAATCAGACATCCTCCATTTTCTCAGCCCTCCAACTCTGACTTCTAATTAGTCATAGCTATCCTTTCTTGCCAGCTATGTTGGTCTGAAGAACCACCAGAGCTGACTAATGGGACCAAACTGTCACACTGGTGTCAAGCATGCAGTAAAATTCCGAAATTAACTTCTGTACTGAAATCAAGCGGGTACCCCATATTTGTTGTAATCCAAGCAGGAACTTCCACAAGTCTTGCTCTGAAGATGCCTGAGTTTTACTCACACCTCCAGCAACTGCATCAGGATATTTCCCAAGGAGACATCTTAGCCAATTTAGGTGACAGATTATTTTATGAAACAATATTTGAAGAATTAACATGTCTAAGACCAATCGGACAATGGCGGAACTGTGTAAAATATGGGGATGGAATTTAGGTTATAAGGTTGAGGAAAATACCTTGAACACCATTTGGTCAAAACTGCCAACGAATCCCATCTCAACAAGACCAAAGGAAATTGTGCTTAGACAGGCATATCACTGGTATATAACACCTGTAAAGGTGGATCATAGAAACAGCACTCTTAGCATGTTATGGGGGTACAATCAGGCTAGCTGAGACTCCAATACTTTGGCCACCTCATGAGAAGAGAAGACTCCCTGGAAAAGACCCTGATGTTGGGAAAGACTGAGGGCACAAGGAGAAGGGGATGACAGAGGACGAGATGGTTGGATAGTGTTCTCGAAGCTACCAGCATGAGTTTGACTAAACTGCGGGAGGCAAAGCAAGACAGAAGTGCCTGGCGTGCTCTGGTCCAGGGGGTCACGAAGAATCATAGAATCATAGAGTTGGAAGAGACCACAAGGACCATCGAGTCCAACCCCCTGCCAAGCAGGAAACACCATCAGAGCACTCCTGACATATGGTTGTCAAGCCTCTGCTTAAAGACCTCCAAAGTAGGAGACTCCACCACACTCCTTGGCAGCAAATTCCACTGTCAAACAGCTCTTACTGTCAGGAAGTTCTTCCTAATGTTTAGGTGGAATCTTCTTTCTTGTAGTTTGGATCCATTGCTCCGTGTCCGCTTCTCTGGAGCAGCAGAAAACAACCTTTCTCCCTCCTCTATGTGACATCCTTTTATATATTTGAACATGGCTATCATATCACCCCTTAACCTCCTCTTCTCCAGGCTAAACATGCCCAGCTCCCTTAGCCGTTCCTCATAAGGCATCGTTTCCAGGCCTTTGACCATTTTGGTTGCCCTCCTCTGAGTCGGACACGACTAAACGACTAAACAACAACAACAATTGGATATAATAACATTGTATTGTGTATCTGGAAACACATTTCACATTTTGAAAACAGGGACTAAATCCAACGGCTGCATAAACTTGCAGATGATTACACCGTGCATAACATTTCACGATTGCAACGGTGCCGTGCAAAAGGAGCTGCAATCACCCGAAAGCTCTTTGAGCATGTTTTCAGCCTCTTCTAACTAAATAAAAAGCACAGCGCCTTAGCATTCTTTAAATCCCACATTGCAGCATTTTGTGAGCAGCAATACTGAAACAAAAACGACGAAGAAGAACCTAAAATCCTGATGACGGGCCCAGTTTATTCATGGAACAGATTGCTGCTGCTGGGCCTGCCTCCAACACTGCAACAATCCTCATGCCAGTAGTTGCTTCGCTGTCAACTAAGATACTTCGAAATTTAGCTCCCTTAGGTTTAAGCATTCAGCTCCACTACTAAGCGAACAAGCAGCAACTCCCGCAGATTTCAGATTTCCTAACGGAACTGCGCTGCAGCACTAATAGCAGACAAGTGGATTCTTCTGAAACAGCTCCACCTTCTGGCCCCTCCTTGCCAAATAATACTGTCCTGGACGCATGCAGGCTGATACTGTTGCCTCAGCCCTTGGCATGGGACTGGGTGGGATGAGGTTTGTTTTTAGCACATGTTCCTCTGCTTTTAAAGGTTACTTAATCTGAGTCACATTTAATTGTCTTAAGGTAAACAGATGAATCATCTCGGGAGGAGGAGGGGGGGGGTTCACATCCAAAAGGTCAGGGGTTCAGGGTAGGGTTCTTTGTTGTTGTTTCTTCTTCAGAATTAAATGAAGGGAAACTGAACTGGTTGGAAAATTAAATTATTTTAGTTGGGAGTCGAGCAGACAGTGACTCAGATTTTTGCTTTCCTGCGCCTTTTACTTACGACTCTTTAACAAACAGGTATTCGGCCCACACCTGCCTGCCATGGAAAGAGCAGCGAAAGGTCAGCACACCCATCGAACAGAAGTGCTCTTGTTCCAATGGAGGAGCTCACTGGTTGACTACAGTCAAGGTTTTGATAGCCACTGCAGCTGCTTCCGGAAGTTCATACTAAGCTCACGTGCCGGCCTTTTGCCGTTTACCTAGAAGAGAGATTTTGATCAGCCCATGCAAGAACCCTGCTTTCCAAAAAAATAAAAAAGGAGGAAAAAATAAAGGAAAAGCACAGAAACTGTGCTGTAATCACTGGAAATCCTGGAGGTTATTGGCTCTGATTTTTGTTCATGTTTCCGTGTATTTATTTGCTTCTTAAAGAGCCCATTAACAGTTAGAGTTTCTGAGCACTGATAATGCTGATCCAAGTTACCCCCCACAAGTCAAGAGTGCAGTTAGGGACAGGCCAAGAAAATCTCCCCAATTTTTTTCTACTGCAAACACTGCTCCCATCAGGGGGAGCGGGGACGCACCAACCTGGGAAAGGTAGCCCGTCTGAGAGAAGGAACACTCTGGCCCTGAACTTCCACTGCCTTGCAGGATATCTTTGGGAGAGGAAAAGTCTATGGATTAAACCCTGCACAAGTCTGGGCTGGATTAGAGTCCCTAAGACAGCTGGCTGGTGCCTTGTACGCTTCCTTCCGGCAACTCCTGATGCCAAGCTGGTGCCAAGCACACTGCTTTGCTTTCCTCTGGCCCACACCAGCGAGGTCTTGTCATCTGAGCAGCCCAAGACCTCCACACACACTGCCCAGGCCTGCGTCCCAGGGTTTGGTGCAGCTAACGCCGCAGTTTGACTTCACCCCCAGAGGCGCACTCCATTGTTCCTTGGAAGAGACAGATGCCAACGTAAACACCTCTATTGTTAAATTAGACTGAAGTTCAATGCTAATTCAAAATGATGGGATTTGACAAAATGATCAGATAGACTCATAGAATCATAGAGTTGGAAGAGACCACAAGGGCCATCGAGTCCAACCCCCTGCCAAGCAGGAAACACCATCAGAGCACTCCTGACATATGGTTGTCAAGCCTCTGCTTAAAGACCTCCAAAGGAGGAGACTCCACCACACTCCTTGGCAGCAAATTCCACTGTCAAACAGCTCTTACTGTCAGGAAGTTCTTCCTAATGTTTAGGTGGAATCTTCTTTCTTGTAGTTTGGATCCATTGCTCTGTGTTTGCTTCTCTGGAGCAGCAGAAAACAACCTTTCTCCCTCCTCTATGTGACATCCTTTTATATATTTGAACATGGCTATCATATCACCCCTTAACCTCCTCTTCTCCAGGCTAAACATGCCCAGCTCCCTTAGCCGTTCCTCATAAGGCATCGTTTCCAGGCCTTTGACCATTTTGGTTGCCCTCCTCTGGACACGTTCCAGTTTGTCAGTGTCCTTCTTGAATTGTGGTGCCCAGAACTGGACACAGTACTCCAGGTGAGGTCTGACCAGAGCAGAATACAGTGGCACTATTACTTCCCTTGATCTAGATGCTATACTCCTATTGATGCAGCCCAGAATTGCATTGGCTGTTGGGTTCTTACATCTGGTAGTCAAAGCAAGTGTCTGGAAGTGTCCTTTCAGCAGATTTTTAGCCTGGTTTTTTATTTTTATTTTTAATCACAGTACGGTTTTTAGAATAAGCTCGGAGCTCACCCTGGTGATTTTACTTCCACAGTATAAGTCATTCCATGCACACTGTTTATGAATATTTATTTATACTTGGTGAATACTGATAAACATGCACAGGGGCAGCGGGGGGGGGGGGGGAGTCATCCAAATACGGACTGAGCAACACTCCACTCAAGCAGAAACCAAAAATAAAACTCTAAAGACACAATCCTCAAATATCTTCAGCCAAAGAGGAGACCTGAGCAAACATTGGAATTTCCAGTTATTTAAATGCTCCAGTTTACAAGGGCTATAGCAAGCCAGGAGTTCAAAGATGGCCAGGACCCTGATATATGTACACCGTACATTGAAACTACCCCCCCCCAAAGAATCATGAGACTGCAAACATTCAGGTCCAGCAAAACAAACGAGGGTTTGTCACAATGTCTGATTCTGAGCTCGTACACTGCCGTTTCCTCTGCCTCCGGAAATTCAATTCAGAAGTCATTACAAACAAATTTAACAAACAAACAAACAAACAAACAAACTGAGCTATGTGGTTTTTTCCCTTTTGTTAAAAGAGGCTTCCCATAACGTTTTTTTTTTTTAATTCTAAGAAATTAAAAATTATAACAAATCAGGTATTCATTTATTAAACCATTCATTTTTATCCACCATGCTTTTCTTATTACTTAAAACAAAACTGTTTCTTCTTTGCCAGCCTTTGGACCAAACTTTCATGACCCATTTTCAATTTCCCTTACGCTACTCGCGTGAAGTGCTGATTTCAGAGTAGATAAAAGCGCTTGCAGAATCTGCATCTCCTTGTTCAGCGTAAAATCCCTTGCCACCACGGGTGCCTACGAATTTTATGCTATTATTAAGAAACATAATCCTGCATCATGCAGCAGATTCACACACGATGGGAGTAAAGCTCTCCCAGCACTTTGGTTATCCAGGTGTCCAATACTAGTGTGAACAAGACATCAGTGAGTTTGATATGGAGGAATGCTAAAGTGCTGCTAAACGCAATACAGAAAGCCATTTCTATGGACGTGTGTCTGGAACTCGCAGCAATTTCAGAACTCTCCATTTATATTGGTTTCCAGTTGTCCCTTCTGTGTGCTTGCTCCTTCCCCACAATCTTGCAAGCAAAAACAGCAGACACTCTCACACGACGGGGGGGGGGGGGGGAGCACAGAGAAAAAGGACTAATACATTCTCCTGTCACGGACTAGGAAAACAACACTCAAGTCAGTGCACCTAAAACATTTTGGAAACTCAGAAGGCTGCATAGCAACGCTGGGTCTGTTTGTGTTTACATTTTCGTTACCAGAGTTGCCTTGTGCTTTTTTCATTCCTGGCTTGCCTTTATTTATACTTGTTATTTGCAACTTTGGAGCTCTTCTGTATGTTGCCTTAGTCTTGCCTCTGTTAGTGGCTTGCAAAGGCTCTTCCAGACCAAAGACCTGGCACTGGGAAGATCAAACAAACACAGCTGCTTCTGTGTCACTCCTGCTGTTATCTGGCCGGCTGCTCCAGAAACGGTCTGAGGCCCAGAGCAGAACCCAGTGCAGGTGGAGGAGACAAATAGCTTTGAGGCCAAAGGCAGTGCATGAAAATAGTTGTGAATTAAATACCCATTGGCAGCGGCAGCGGCTGGTGAACCCAAGGGCACACGAGGCAACCCTTCCTCCCCCAGCTCCCCACTTTAACATTTTCTTTCACTCCAAGAACTTCCGCAACGCAGCACTGAGCAGGGATTGTGAGCCATGTCAGCAAGCACAGATTCATTTCTAAGGGCTAAGTTGGGCCTAATGGAGCAGAGAGACACATGCGTAAAGCTCACATGTCTGCCCTGTTCACATAAAAAGTGTGTGTGTGAGAGAGACAGAGAGGCAGAGAGAGGCAGAGAGATTTACCCTTTACATAACAAGAAACATGCATGGGAAGTGAGTAAAACCAGCGTTTTCTAGAAAAAAGGGGTGCTGGAATTCACCACAAACACCTCCCATGTTCCCTTAGAATGGCAATGGCACCACCTGAGTGAGTTCTTGTTGGGGGGGGGGGGAAGCCCTGAGTAAAACCCACTCCTTTCCCACTTTACCAGACCCTCCAACTGTCCCTATTTTCCAGGGACAGTCTCAGATTTACAGAAGCCATCTCAGTTTCTGATTTGATCCCTGAATGTCCCACTTTTCCTTAGGACAGCCATATTTTCATCAGAGAAATACTGGAGAGGATGGAGTTATGCAGTGGCGTAGCGTGGGGGGTGCCAAGGGTGCCGGCCGCACCGGGCGCAACATCTGGGGGGGCGCGAGTCCAGAGGGAAGGGACAAGTTCCTTCCTCCGCTGGGCTCCCCGCAGCCACCACCAGCCTTGCGCCCTAGCGCGCGCGCCCCCCCCGCCGCCGCTGCGGCTGCGCTCCACTCACTGCTCGCAGGAGGAGCAGCCGCTGCAGCAGCGCCGACGCCGCCACCGACGCCTGGCCGGCACAGGCAGCCTCCGCACCCCGACGCGCCGCCGGGCCTCGACGCGCCCTGCACTCCCCAAAAACCTCCGAGAGGAAGCCAGTGGGCGGGCGAGGCCCGGCTAAGCCTCTCGCCAGCGGGTTAAGGGGCTTTCGGTTTTAAAAGGATTAGCTTGGGAAGGGGGGGGGGCTGCTCGCCGGCAAGCGCCTGCTCCGCGTTTCCAAAGGCGCTCGCCATCCGAGGGACATGGAGCGCTTGCAAGGAACGGGCTCCGTGGAGCAGGTTAGGAAAAGATCCCTTCCCTGGCAGGCCGCCGGCTTCGCCAGCTGTTTCCCATTCACGATCAGGAGGAACTTCAGGCTGCTTTCAGCTTTGGTAGAGGGAATCTAAGCAAGGGGATGGAGCCGGTGCCCTGAGGAAAGGCGGCAGCATTGGGTTTGTTTTTAGTTTAGAGAAAAGGCAAGCAAGAGGCGACAGGAGAGAAGCCTGCAAAACTAAGGCATGGCCAGGAGAGAGTGGACAGAGAGGAAAGTTTTTATCCCTCTCTCTGTACAATATAACTCGTGGGCATCCAGTGAAGCTGAACGTTGGAACAGTGGCGTAGCGTGGGGGGTGCCAAGGGTGCCGGCCGCACTGGGTGCAACATGGGGGGGCGCGCGCTCGCACTCGGGTGCTAAAATCCACGGGTTAGGGGGCGCAAATTACTTGCCTTGCCCCGGGTGCTGACAACCCACGCTACGCCACTGGAGTTATGTGACCCCCGAGCAAAGGAAATAAGTAACTATACAACCTGTAAGCAGCCCTGTATAGGGAAGTTTTTAATCTTTAATTATTGTTTTCTATATATTGGTGCTGGAGGAGACTCTTGAGAGTCCCATGGACTGCAAAAAGATCAAACCTCTCCATTCTGAAGGAAATCAGCCCTGAGTGCTCACTGGAAGGACAGATCGTGAAGCTGAGGCTCCAATACTTTGGCCACCTCATGAGAAGAGAAGACTCCCTGGAAAAGACCCTGATGTTGGGAAAGATGGAGGGCACAAGGAGAAGGGGACGACAGAGGACAAGATGGTTGGACAGTGTTCTCGAAGCCACTAACATGAGTTTGACCAAACTGCGGGAGGCAGTGGAAGACAGGAGTGCCTGGCGTGCTCTGGTCCGTGGGATCACGAAGAATCGGACACGACTAAATGACTAAACAACAACAACAGCAACATTGGAAGCCACCCATGGGTGGGGCACAAAGAATTTTTTTTATTATTATTATGGAATAGGACATCTCTTTTTTCATCAGAGAAATGTTGGAGGGTATGCCTTACTCCACAGTGTTATGTTGTTGATATAAGTATAGAGGAGACCAGGGTTTAGAAAGCACTGTTGTAATTAGGGTGGCCAACTTTGTAGTCCTCTCTTTGAAGCGCTGCCTGGTCTAAGTCCAGCTTAGGGGTAAAGATCCAAAGGAAGGCTCTTTTTCTAAGTGAGGCCTTGAAGATACCCAATCTACAGCTAGCACCCACATAATGGACAGGTACGCAGGTCACCCCCCTCCCACTCTGGTGAGCTGTTAATGTAGTTTGATTTAATAATAGCATCTTGTTTTCTAAATTCAAGGATGCGTCTCTGTGGGATGGGCTTTGCATCTCTACTGCAGGAAGAAACGCTAATCTGGCACTGCGGTCCCCTAACAAGCACCGTACAAAGTGTGGAGCAATGCATTCAGAGGTGCGCAATACTGGACTTGCCCTGCCCTCCATCTCTTCTCCCAAGGATGGAAGTAATGATCAAGTCAGGACAAACACAAATTCTTTTCTACTTAGGGTCTGCCCTGACTGGGGTGGGGGAGGGCGCACGGAAAAGAGAGGTACAGATTTAGAAAAAGGCAGGAACCTGGAATTGTGCTTATGCACAGTTCACATTCTTCCTCAGAAGAGCAGGGGCAGGGCAGGATGAGGCCACTTGCAAACCAGAGATTCTTGCATCTCCCATAGCAGGTAGAGAAATTCTCACCCCATTTGGGGTCTTAAGAGCCCATTACAGGAACAAAGTTTCTCTCCTGAAAACCATATCCATTTGTGCCCTCTTGATTCCTTTCCCCTGTTCCCTTTGCAGAGAGTTTTCCATACTTTGACCTCGACTTCGAAAGCACTCCAAAGGATTTCTGCAAGACTGATGTACAGCAGTCACCCCCCCATCTCTATATAGACTTTCCACTGGTGTGCAAACAGATCAAGGTGGAAAAAGGGAACTTAAAGGTAACCAAGCAAGGTGGTAAATTGAAAGAAATCCTTTATGTAAAAAGGTGAACAGCTCTTCTTCTTTTTTTCCTTTCCAGAAAAAAAAAACTTGTTTCAAAGCCAGTATGCTTGGTCTAGAGGAAATGAATAGTTCACAGTTCATATGTAGCTATCTATCCACTTATGCAAACATTGACACGTCAATAAACGAAATTCAGGCATTGGATTTATTAATAGCATGCATTTCCAAGCCTCCAATGACTTTATATTTAAATTACTAATGATGACGAACATACTACTTTGTGGCTTTAGTCAATATAAATAGAGTTGGAAACCAGGACCATTTTAATGCGGGTATCTTAGCAGCCTAAGCAAAGCAATGTTTTTGACTTTTCAAATGGCTAATGCTTACACTGCCACACAGACCACAGCAACCACAAACCCGACACACCAAGAGAGATATTCTGGTAAGTGTAGGATATAGCGTAATTAAACATAACAACACGTATTGACAGAACGGTTGGAAAACCATGGTTTGCTGCTACAATGATGAGCTACAGTAAACCTTAAGCTTATCAGTTTTCCCTACCCGTCTCCTATGTAACATCTGCAAGGAGAAGCCTTCCATTTTCAGCTAATGACAATTCCCCTTTGTGTCAAAATTTGTGTGATTTGTTTAAACATTGGCTAATAAGGACACATTATGCTCAAACTGTGATTTCAGATCCTGGCTTGTTGTCAAAGCATAGTTTAAAATAAACCACAGTTCCTTAAATTGCAATGTGACAGGAAACCGTAGCAGCTAACATTCTTGGGCCTTCTTCCATGATCACAACTTTCCTTTTGGTGCCCAGCCTCCTTTGAGGCACTGGTTGCAAACGGATGTCTTGCAACAGCTGTAGTATTCTCCCAGCTTGCCTCCTCTCCTTTGTCTACAGCATCTCTCTCTGCTCATGCACTACTGTCCATTTCAATGAGAAAGGTACCGGGGGGACACCATGCTCACTCATTCTTGCTGCCTACCTCAGTAAGAACACGAAAAGAGCCCCGCTAAACCAGGCCAAAGACCCATCTAGTCCCGGAAGCCTGCAAGTTGGACATGAGTGCAACATAACTCTTTAATCTTGTGTTCCCCAAGAACTGGTATTCAAAGTCATACTGGCTCCAACAGTTGATGGAGAACATGAATGGACAGTCTCATCCTCCATGAATCTGTTTAATCCTCATTTAAAGCTATGTAAACCCATCATTAGGGGATGCGGGTGGCGCTATGGGTTAAACCACAGAGCCTAGGACTTGCCGATCAGAAGGTTGGCGGTTCAAATCTCCGCAACAGGGTGAGCTCCCGTTGCTCGGTCCTGCCAACCTAGCAGTTCCAAAGCATGTCAAAGTGCTAGTAGATAAATAGGTACCACTCCGTCGGGAAGGTAAACGGCGTTTCCGTGCACTGCTCTGGTTCGCCAGAAGCAGCTTAGTCATGCTGGCCACATGACCCAGAAGCTGTAAGTCGGCTCCCTCGGCCAATAAAGCGAGATGAGCGCCGCAACCCCAGATTCGTCCATGACTGGACATAATGGTCAGGGGTCCCTTTACCTTTTTAAACCCATCATTACATCTTGTGCTAGCAAATTCCAGAGTTCAATGCAGCACAAACACTTTCTTGTGTCTGTCCTGAATTATCGTACATTCAGCTTGCTGGAAGACCCTGGGTTCCAATATTATGAGGACTTCCCACAAGGTCCTGCCAGTGACAAAGAGATTGCACAGACCTGCTTTGCTGCCTGCTTTCGGTGAGAGAGACTGGCTGTTGTGACCTCCTGCTGATGCTGCTCACCTGAAGGACAGAAACTGGCCATTGTGCTCTCATGTTGCCCATTTGATTCTGGGGAAAACTGGGCAGCATGACCTCCCATAATTGCTGTCCCACTGAAGGAGAAAAGGACATTGGCTCCTGTATATTGCACAAACACTTCATTATGTATGGAGCTATTTGAACCCTGATGCCGACAAGGATTTCTCAACTTGTTTCCATACTCACCCATCTTCTCACCTCTCCTGAGGCTGGTCAAACTGTCCACCCATGACTTTTGGGACATGGAACAACTATCCTCTGCAATGAGGATGACATAATTCAAATATGTGACCCTGAGCTCCCGTTGTTCAGTCCCAGCTCCTGCCCACCTAGCCGTTTGAAAGCACGTCAAAGTGCAATTAGATAACTAGGTACCACTCTGGCGGGAAGGTAAAAGGCGTTTCCGTGCACTGCTCTGGTTTGCCAGAAGCAGCTTAGTTGTGCTGGCCTCGTGACCCTGAAGCTGTCTGTGGACAAACACCAGCTCCCTCGGCCTATAGAGCGAGATGAGCGCGCAACCCCAGAGTCATCTGCGGTCAGGGGTACCTTTACTTTTACCTTTACCTATTATGGTTTTATATATGTTGGAAGCCACCCAGAGAGTCTGGGACAACCCAGTTAGATGGGTGAGGTATAAAAAATAACTTCTTCTTCTTCTTCTTCTTCTTATTATTATTAAATAGGACATCCTTATTTACATCTGAGAAATGTTGGAGCGTATGGGATTTGTCTGTTTGATATGTTCGTTTGCTTGCTGCCAGCCAATCACGTCTCTAATGAATTGGAGCATCTAAAGAGTTAGCACATGTCGTTTGTAGATGACAAACTGCCAGGGAGCCAATTTGAAAAGGGATGTTGTTATGCTGCTCCCACAGGAAAGTAAAACTATGATAAAACTTCTTTTTAAAAACAACAACACAAATAGCTAAAACTATAGATTTAAACTAAAAAAACATTCCCCTACACACTTAAGTTATAGGGCAAATAGATTTAAACTGGCATTATTCCATAATCTTTAATAATATTTTGCAAAGCTTTGCTATCCCAGTTCTTCCTTTCTGTTTTGATTAGAAGCCCTGATTATTTCCCAAGATCCCCTGTGCTGTCCTGTCCCCTCTCTCTCTCTCTCTCTCTCTCTCTCTCTCTTTTTCAGGAATTTATACCCCTCCTCCTCACTGCAAGTCACCAATAGACTCCACAAAGCAATTAAGCCACCAACTGCTTAAAGAGGATTGTTTCTGCCAGATTCACTATAACCTCTATGTGATTTTATTTTAATTATTTCAATCAGCTGGCTGGGAGATTTCCCAGTTAAGGGACTCAAAGCCAAAATATATAAGTCAGGGGATCCAGACCTGCAGTCAGGTGGTCTGCAGCATGTCTGTGGATTTGTGGTTGAGACGGCACATCCATCACATTAAATGCTCATATTGATTTTTAATTGTATTTTTATTCCTTAATTTAGTTCCTATATTGTAGTTTAGCCTAGTAGCTTGGATCCTACGGAATTCAAATTGCAATGCGATAAAATGCAGTGTGCAAGAAATAAAAGGAGCAATTAAACTGCAATTAAAAACCATACCACATCTAGCACAGGGCATTAAACATGCTACAACACGCAGCAAAATCACTGAGTTGTCTGCCTAGACCTTCAGCCATTCTTAAGTGGTCTTTGCGGGGGTGAGGGGTGGGGAGTTTGGGAACCGCTGGTATAAGAAGATACATCTATCAATCAAGCATTTCCCTGTAGAACAGAAGCCCTTTGTGAATTGGCTATCAGCAACTTGTCCTGTTCCACACTGCAATCACAATCTTCCCATTAGGAAAACTCATTGCGATTTAGGATTAAAGAACTATCTGCCATTGAACCAGCTGGCCTTTCAAATAATTGAAAATATCACAACTTTGGGTATTGTACTGAGATCATTTTAAAGCAAGCGTGGGCAAATGTATCTGTGAAGAGAACCTGAGCTTACAGGGTTAAACAGCTCAGAGTGTACGCCCTGCCTACTGTTGGGAGGAGGGAGACTCCACGTCATTTCCGAGTCTCTCAAGCCTTTGTTCTGACTCTCTACTTTCGCTTTTGAGGAGAGTGGACGTGTTTTCACGATGCTGTTCGACAATGGATAGTCTGCTGTAAATAAAACTGCTTTTAGCTGCTAAGATCCTGCGTGGACTTTGTTTGAGCACACTGAAGCAGGCACTGGAGTTTTTGGGGCTTTCTCTAACCGCTGCTGCTAAACTTTGCGTTTTGCTCAGAACATCGGAATGTGGCCTTTGAAGTCCGAGGCCTGGCCGAGGGGGTGCACAGGCGGAGCGGGCTGGACTCCAAGCTTTATCTGAGCAATAAATCAATCATCTTATCTAAGAGGTTATGGACGTCAGTTACTGCAATTAGAGAAAGCTTTGAAGTGCTGTGTGTAAAGGCTGTGAAGCTGAGAAGCTGCTGTTTTTGCTGCCGGAGGAAAAAGTCCTGCGTTGAGGCTCTGCCTGGGAGAACGCAGGGAGGCTAGCTGCAAGCTGTGTGCTGCAAAGGGACGCCGGAACCCTATCCTCGGAGCCGAGCCGGTTGGTACATGTGAGTACTTCACAAGCCCCAATGGGAGCACTGGGGGAGGAGATGGCTGAGCTCCAGGACTTTTATGATGTCCCATTTGAAAAACTCACAACCCAGTCCTGGGATATCTGGATTAGAAGAATAAGGGGGTGGTTTTTGGCCACAGGGCTCTGGAGCATAGCCCAGAAGGAGCCGGCCCCACCCATGCCTGTTGCTGCTGAAGATGGCGCAGCAGACCTGGAGGCTGCTTTGCTGGAAGATAGAGAGCAGAGAATGCAAAGAGAGCTCTGCATGTTGAGAGCAAGTGTGGACGCTATGCTGTTGCCCCACCTGGAGGGCGTTGAGTCTGCCCAGGCCGCCTGGCAGGTGCTGAGGAGTCTGTGTGATAGCTCAGCAGGAGCCCAGGGCCGGGAGAAAGCCGAGAGCAGGGAGGAAGCTGAGAGCCCAGAGGGGGCTGCTGGCCATGTTCCTGAAGTTACAGCTGGGAGTAGCTGCTTTGTCTCCGAGGGGCCGTGTGATGTTGAGGCCCGCAACCAGAGTGCTGGGGAGCGTGCAGGCCCAGGCTGTGCACCCAAAGGTGGGGGTGCTGGGAACAAAGGAATGGCTGAAGAGGGAGCTGTGAGAGCTGTTGCTACATGCCGCCGCTGTTATCGCTGTGGCTCCCCCTCCCATCTGGTGAGAGAATGTCCAGTGAAGGCACAGGAACAGCCGAAGGCCGTCTCCCGTAGCAACCAGATAAAGGGCTCTTCTTCAAAGCGTGGGAAAGGCAAGCCGAAGGCAGCTGGCAGAGACACTGAACATAAACATTTGGCAGCGTCTATGGCTACAGTCAAGAGTTGTAAACAGGATGCTGTGCTGACTTTTGTCATAGACAGTGGAGCTTCCCATCATCTCGTGCCATCTGCAGGATTTCTGGAGAACTGCACCTCTGTAACTTCTGGGAAGACTGTCTGTTTAGCAGATGGAACTAGACACCCACTCACGCAGACTGGCTCACTGTTTTGTTCTTTCTTACAGGGTTCAATCCAAGCTTTTGTTGTTCCAGGACTGTCCTGTGCATTGCTGTCTGTCAGCGCACTTCTTGCTGAGAACTACAGAGTGTGTTTTGAAGACAATAAGTGCTCTATTTCTAAGAATGGACAGCACCTAGTCAGTGTTGAATGTAAAGACAGGTTGTTTGTATTGAATGCTTCTTTTGCAGGTCCAGGTGACACGGAGGAGGCTCAAGCACAGTGTGCCAACGTTCCAGTTCATGATGCGTGTGCTCACCTCTGGCACAGACGCATGGCACATGTGTCCTGGGGGTCAGTGAAAAAGATCCCAGAGTGTACGCAAGGGTGCAAAATGAAATCATGTGCTAAGTTTCTAGATTGCAGAGCGTGCAAGTCCGCAAAGGTGAAAACGTGCACATACCCTAGGTCAGAGAGGGTGACCACTAGGGTTTTTCAGTTAATTCATGCAGATTTGTGTGGGCCGATGTCTGTGACCAGTATGGGAGGAGCCAAATATGCGCTGGTTCTGATTGATGACCATACGCGCAACTCCTGGACCTTCACGATCGGACACAAAAGTGAAGCTGCACCGCTAATCAAAGACTGGATTGCGGCTGTGGAACTGCAGTTTTCCACACGAGTGCAAAACTTTCAGAGCGATCGTGGTGGGGAGTTCACCGGGTCTGCACTGCAAAGTTTCTTCCGCAAAAAGAGGATTCAACACAGGTTGACTTCTCCGCACAGTCCCCAACAGAATGGGATTGCGGAAAGACGGAACAGGACTCTAGGGGAGATGTCCGCAGCTCTTTTGTTTGATGCCGGGCTCCCACAGCGTTTTTGGGGAGAGGCTTGGCGAACGGCCAACTTTGTTTTGAACAGGTCGTTCAATTCAGTGGTAGGTGACACACCGTACTTTTTGCTGCATGGAAAGAAACCCAAAGTACACTACTTTCGTGTATTTGGTTCTGAAGCGTGGGTTTTGATACCAAAAGCCAAACGCAAGAAAGGTGAACCCAAGTCCCAGAAGATGATTTTTTGTGGGTATGAGCCAGGGACCAAGGGGTGGAGGTTTGCGTATCCGTCAGGGAATCAGTCCAGGATTCTGCTCAGCAACAGTGCTGAATTCTGTGAGCAGAGTGGCTGGGCAAGGATACATGGGAATCCTGACATCCTGTCAGAGGGTCTGCTTGACTCTGCTGATGAAGAAGAGGTAGAGGTTGAACCTGCTACTGTGGCTCAGAGTCCAGACCCACTGCAGGCAGAGGGGAGAACTTCTCCCAAGGCTGTGAAGATTGAGCAACGCAGTGCTCCATCTTCCCCCACAGGTTCGGCTGAGAAGTCCAGAAGGCGCAGTAAGTCAGAGGGGGAGCTCTCTGATGCCAAGGACGTTCTGGCTGGCCCTAGTGGGTCAGAGGGGGTTCCTGAAGTAGTGCTGCGTCGATCAGCTCGGACGACCAAGGGGAAACCTCCTGATAGGTTTGCCGTCACTAGTGTGTGGGTCGGAATGGCACAGTGTGAACCCGAGAGTTTTGAGGATGTTCAGAAACTGCCTCAGGAAGAAGCCAGAAAATGGCATGAGGCGATGCAGAAGGAAATGAACTCAATGGAGTCTTTAGGTGTGTTCTCCCTCACGAAGTTGCCGGTGGGCAAAAAGGCCGTGGGTAGCCGCTGGGTTTACCGACTTAAGCCCACAGCGACAGGAGAACCGCAGTATAAGGCCAGATTAGTGGCGAGAGGATTCACGCAGCGCAGGGGGTTGCATTATACGGAAGTTTATGCTCCCACCTGTAGGAGTGAATCTCTACGTTTGCTCTTGGCCATCGCTGCACAAAGAGGGTTGCTGGTGCATCACTTTGATGTGGATGTTGCTTACTTGAACTCAGACCTCCAGGAGGATCTGTACATGCTTCCTCCTCCAGGGTTTGAGGGCAATGAGCAAGGTACTGTGTGGAAACTTCACAAGTCAATTTACGGCCTGAAGCAGTCGGCCAGGAATTGGAACTTGTGCCTGATTGAAGCTTTGGAGAAGCTAGGTTTCAGGAAGAGTCTTGCTGACAGTTGCCTGTTCCTTAGAGGATCAGGAGACTCACAGGAACTGGTTTTGTTTTATGTTGATGACATCATCCACATTGGAAAGGCAGACAAACAGGTGCAGAAGTTTGCCAAAGAGCTTGGGAAACAGTTTCAGCTCAAGAACCTGGGTGCAGTAAAGATCTACCTAGGTGTCCAGATAGCGAGAACTGAGGATGGTAGCTTCTTGCTCAGTCAGAAAGGCAAGATTGAGCAGTTGCTTGAGAAGTTCAGAATGTCCGATTGTGCAGGAGTTCGGACACCCATGGAGACGAACTTCGTGAAAGATAGCCAGCAAGCAGAAAGTGCCGAGTTCGAGAATGTTGAGCTCTTTCAGTCAGCTCTAGGTAGTCTGTTGTATCTATCCCAATGGAGCAGACCAGACATTGCCTTTGCTACTAAACTGCTAAGTAGGGAAGCGTCAAAGCCCAGTGTGAGTGCTTGGCACAGTATCAAGCGGGTACTGCGCTACCTGCAGCATACCAAAGACTTCTGTCTTAAGCTGCCAGCTGAAGGTGAGGCAAAGCTCACATGCTATGCGGACAGTGACTGGGCGAATTTGCAGGACCGCAAGTCTGTGTCTGGATTGGTGGTAAAGTTTGGGAAGTCACTAATTGGGTGGAAGTCCCGGAAGCAAAGTCTCATTGCGCTGTCTTCTACTGAGGCTGAATTCAGTGCACTGTCAGATTTGTGCCGGGAACTAGAGTTCTATAGATGCTTGGTGCAAGAGATCTATGGAGATTGTAGCTTGCCCATCACGGTTTGGGAAGACAATCAACCTTGTTTGAAATTGGCTGAATCTGCGCAATTTAAGGCCAGAACCAAGCATCTGGACATACGTTTCCAAAATGTGTGTCAGAGTGTTCAGTCAGGTTTGATACGGCTGAAGTATTGTGCCAGTCACAATAACTTGGCTGATGGCTTTACCAAACCTTTAAGCTTCCAGCGTCATGGGGAGTTTTGTGGTGGTTTGGAGTTGGGGGTAAGTTCTGTACATACTTTCCCCACAGTAGCGCAGGACGAGAGGGGGTGTGAAGAGAACCTGAGCTTACAGGGTTAAACAGCTCAGAGTGTACGCCCTGCCTACTGTTGGGAGGAGGGAGACTCCACGTCATTTCCGAGTCTCTCAAGCCTTTGTTCTGACTCTCTACTTTCGCTTTTGAGGAGAGTGGACGTGTTTTCACGATGCTGTTCGACAATGGATAGTCTGCTGTAAATAAAACTGCTTTTAGCTGCTAAGATCCTGCGTGGACTTTGTTTGAGCACACTGAAGCAGGCACTGGAGTTTTTGGGGCTTTCTCTAACCGCTGCTGCTAAACTTTGCGTTTTGCTCAGAACATCGGAATGTGGCCTTTGAAGTCCGAGGCCTGGCCGAGGGGGTGCACAGGCGGAGCGGGCTGGACTCCAAGCTTTATCTGAGCAATAAATCAATCATCTTATCTAAGAAATTCCAATTTCTCTCAGCTCATTTTTTCCCTCAATCCTAAATTCACATTTCCACATCCACTTGTGAAACGCAGAATGAAAATTCACCAGAAAATTCTCCTAATAAAATTTTCTCTCTCTCTTTCTCTTTCTTTTTGCAAAGAATTGCAAAATTCAGAAGTGCAAATTATGAAAGGTGGCTCAGTTTCAGTTGTGTATTGTTTCAAAAAGTATGAATTTAAAAGGCAGATGTGTCTTTAAATACAAATTGAATCAATTTTTTTCTCTCCATCCCTATTTTCATAAGTATGTGATCAAAAAGGGCTCAGGGAAGTGATCTGCAGCCTTACCCATTTCAGTATTAAAATTTTAATAACTTTACTTTAAACCGACAATTCTGTACAATGGTTCTGCCAAAGGATTGAAGGACAAGTGCACCTATACTCAGAAACCTTACTCTCCACCCTATTTAAGTACTCAAGGATCACTTAATGCAAAAGGCTAAGGATGCTTGAGGTATGCAGTTTTTAATGGATCCCCATATGGACAGAACTGATACTTCTGGTTTTACTTTTTCCCAGGCGCTGCAAAACCAAACCATGCCCTCCTGTGGAAAAACCAGCAGCAGAGCTAAAATTAGTTCTCTGAAAAACCTTTCCATGCAGAGTTGCCAGAGAACCAGGAACTCAGAGCAGAACATATGCATACAGGAACTGTGCCAGTGCTTCAAAACCATGATGAACTTCATTACGATGAATTAATTTGCAAGACAAGACCTGGAAGCAAAAGTAAAATGGTACTGAGGAATCATGCTTTCCAAGAGTAGAGAACTAGGCTGTGTTCAGCTGCAGTGAGAGAACAGGTTTTATTCAAATTCTGCGCTGAAAATGACATGGGGTGGAGGGGATGCTAAATTCTGCTTATCAGAATTTTGCATCAAGTAACTTTGCATCAATCAACTTTTTAAATTATGTGTTCGTGCAATTCGTTTTTACTTCCTAGGATGACTCTTACATTGCTCTTCGATCTTCATAACCAGATTCATCTGGAGTGAGAGCTCAATAAAATATAGATACAGTGGTACCTCGCAAGACGAATGCCTCACAAGACAAAAAACGCGCAAGACGAAAGAGTTTTCTGTTTTTTGAGTCGTTCCGCAAGACGAATTTCCCTATGGGCTTGCTTCGCAAGATGAAACGTCTTGCGAGTTCTTGCGAGTTTGTTTCCTTTTTCTTAAAGCCGCTAAGCCACTAATAGCCGTGCTTCGCAAGACGAAAAAACCGCAAGACGAAGAGACTCGCGGAACGGATTAATTTCGTCTTGCGAGGCACCACTGTAAGGATGTCAGAGAGAGGGACATGGAACTCTCTGTTATCTGATATTGTCACACCAGGAAAAAGGTCTATGCCCCAAAGCCTACCATCAAGTGCTAGATCTAACAGCATATGGCAAGCCTTCATGGCTGATGGTAGGCATTTTCAAGAGTCAATAGCAAACACTGTGTTTCTGCCCTTCTGTTGCTGGGCGCAGAAGAAGGGATATCCTCTGAAGGTATCTCTTTACAGGTGGATCTGCTGGTGAAGGTACTCAACTTTGCTCAGAGTTAACGTGGTGTTTGCCCAGCTGAAAAAAACCCCAAAGACCAACAGAGAGAGCCCTGAACCATACAGCTTTTTACTGTTTTGGGTTTCCATGTTTTATCTTGCAAAATTCAAACACAGAGAGATCCTATCTTCAGACAATGGTCCTTCTAGCATAGTCCATCCGTTTTCTATTCAGGAGCAGCACCAGTGCTTCTTACTTGGCACTGACGAGGTTGGGCCTGCATGGCTGTACTGGGGGAACCACTGCCACCATTCCAGCATTCCCAATGGTCTACCAGCATGGTCTACCAACTTCACCATGGCTCTGCACCGTTGTATGTTATGTCCTCTCGTATATATGCATTTTTACGAATACTTTCCTGCGCTATAAACATTTTTGTACCCTTTTATTTTTTTCGTTGCAGAGCTGCTTTGCAAAATTGGGAGATGTGTGAATAGAAAGGGATAGCTGTGTTTTAGTTTGTATGTTGGCTTAGACACCAGCTCTACTGAGATAGAGAGACTTCATCTCTCAAAAACAGTACTGACCATCTGAGTGAGAACTAAGCTTCTGGTTCTTACCTTAAAAGAAGCTATGAAAACCACCTGTGTACATAATTGTTTGAATCAAACCTCCTGACAGCCCCTCTATCTATCCTCCAAACAAAGGAGTCACCGGGAGAAGGAAACTAGTATTGTCTGTGATAATTCCTCTTGAACTGGGGTTTGGGAAGAGCTTCTGGTAGTAGTAGTAGTAGTAATAATAATAATAATAATTTATACCCCGCCGTCCCCAGCCAAGGCTGGGCTCAGGGCGGCTAACAAGCAATAATAAAAACAAGTTGAATGAATACAACTTAAAAACAAGATTAAAATACAACTTTCAAATATTAAAGCATTAAAATGCAGCCTCATCACAGGAGGAGAAAGGAAAAAGAAAGAGGGGGAGGGAAAAGATAATAGTTCTTAATCTATCATCTTTTTTTTTAGGGGGCATATTTTTAAGCCTACCTGTCAGACATAACCCTGATTTAATTGTTTTTAACAGGTCGTTAATGAAAAGGAGGCATGGCTTCCATTTGCCCTCATCAAAGCAATACCAATTAGTGTAAAACAGTTTAAATCTGTTTTCTTGGCTAGCAGAAAAGGTGGAAGGAATTCGACTTCTTAACAGAAATGACAGGCAAGATGTCAAAATGAAGGCCTGGATTACTAGCAAATGACAACCGCTGCCCCCCGCCCTCAGACCCCCAACCACCCGCATTTGTGTCACTTTACACAAATCCTTCAGTTATTTACCTTCGCTTCCTGTTTCCTTTCTGCCTCTATGGCATCTATACCACATCTGGTCCTCCACTTCCTTCAGGGAAAACCTCCCCAAACCCACAGAAGGAGAGAGAAAATGATGGAAAATGAATAGATGGTAGACAACTAAAAGTGGGAAGGGGTTGGCATGTGAGTGTGTAAAGGTGTGAGAGGCTGAATATATAAAGGGGGGGGGAGAGGCTGCTCCACCTATTTTTCATGTGCCCCTGACTCCTGCCACTAGAATGTGGCCCCCAATCACTTTCCCTCAAGTAGGCTTGCCATATTTTAAACAGTGATTATCCATTGTTGAGCTTTTTTTGGGGGGGGGGCAAAATTGCAAAAAAATGCCATTTTAAAAGCTATTTTTATGGAAAATCCAGATTTCCCTGGACATATTTCAGGGACCTATATTTTCCCGTTGTTGTTGTTTAGTTGTTTAGTCGTGTCTGACTCTTCGTGACCCCATGGACCAGAGCACGCCAGGCACTCCTGTCTTCCACTGCCTCCCGCAGTTTGGTCAGACTCATGCTGGTAGCTTCGAGAACACTGTCCAGCCATCTCGTCCTCTGTCGTCCACTTCTCCTTGTGCCCTCCATCTTTCCCAACATCAGGGACTTTTCCAGGGAGTCTTCTCTTCTCATGAGGTGGCCAAAGTATTGGAGTCTCAGCTTCAGGATCTGTCCTTCCAGAGAGCACTCAGGGCTGATTTCCTTCAGAATGGATAGGTTTGTTCTTCTTGCAGTCCATGGGACTCTCAAGAGTCTCCTCCAGCACCATAATTCAAAAGCATCAATTCTTCGGCGATCAGCCTTCTTTATGGTCCAGCTTTCACTTCCATACATCACTACTGGGAAAACCATAGCTTTTACTATACGGACCTTTGTGGGCAGGGTGATGTCTCTACTTTTTAAGAAATTTTCCCATTACTCTGTAAAATATGATGCACATTTACAAGGCTATAAAACTGGTTATTTACTTGCACCATCCATTGCCACAGATCATCAGTCTTGTCGCAATCTGATGTGAGGTACACTTCTGTGGTCCAAGTGAAGGGGAGACATATTATTTCTCTACCCTCCCCCCCAACACATAATGACTTGAAGTGAAATTATTAGTCACAGTTTCAACTGAACCTGTCTTGAAAGTATTGCTTATGCAACAATGATGCTGTACCAAGGAAAAGTAAATGCACCTTGTGGTGGTTGGAGAACACAGTGAGTAAATATGTTAGCAGTAGTAAAAGTGAGGCCGTTTTCCTCCTTTTACTTAAACTAAAATAAGACTAACAGAGTCCCTGATCTCAGCTCTTAAAAATCAGTATTTCAAGAAGTTTGTTTATTATCCTTAAAAATCAGTATTTCAAGAAGTTTGTTTATTATCCTTGCTACTTTAGGGGGCATATCTTGTGCTTCATTCATTAGCTGGGTTGTTTGTGCATTGTTGTTGTTGTTGTTGTTGGTTAGTCGTTTAGTCGTGCCCGACTCTTTGTGACCCCATGGACCAGAGCACGCCAGGCACTCCTGTCTTCCACTGCCTCCTGCAGTTTGGTCAAACTCATGCTGGTAGCTTCGAGAACACTGTCCAACCATCTCGTCCTCTGTCTTCCCCTTCTCCTTGTGTCCTCCATCTTTCCCAACATCAGGGTCTTTTCCAGTGAGTCTTCTCTTCTCTTCTCATGAGGTGGCCAAAGTATTGGAGTCTCAGCTTCAGGATCTGTCCTTCCAGTGAGCACTCAGGGCTGATTTCCTTCAGAATGCATATGTTTGATCTTCTTGCAGTCCATGGGACTCTCAGGAGTCTCCTCCAGCATGTTTCTGCATAGGATAGCTTATTGAGAAAGTTGCAAGAAAGGAGATTCCTACTAATCATCAGGAAGAACTATCTGATGGCAAGTTCAACTGTGGAACTGACTACTGTACCTTGGAAGCTGGTGGACTCTTCTTCCTTGGAGGCTTTTAAGCTGAGTTTGGATGGCTATCTGTCATGGATGCTTTAGCTGAGATTCTTGCATTGCAGGGGGTTGGACTAGATGACTCTTAGTGTCCCTTCCAACTCTACAAATTCTACAAAAAGTCAAGTACTGATGGGTGACACAACAACAGTAGCAAGCTATGGATGGTACCAGCATCAAGGAAACAGTTTTCTACTAGCAACCTGTTTCTAAAGGCTCCTCACCATGGAATCCAGAGAGATGATAATGTGTTTCCAGTGGAAGAAAGGAAAACTCCTCCACCAATGGAAAACTCCAAATCCCATCAATAGTTTTTTCAAAAAAACCATGAATTGCATTTCCCAGCAAACTGAATTCCGTGCACATGTTCATTGATATCGATCATCTCAATTCCATACCCACCAACATGTCTCTGATGAAAATAGGGACTTCCTACTCCATAATAATAATAATTTATTATTATTTATACCCCGCCCATCTGACTGGGTTGCCCCAACCACTCTGGGTGGTTTCCAACATATATAAAAACATAAACATTTAAAAACTTCTATATACAGGGCTGTCTTCAGATGTCTTCTAAAGGTTGTAAAGTTACTTATCTACTTGGCTCGGAAGTTGCATAGTTCCATACCCTCCAACATTTCTCCAGTGAAAATAGGGGCATCCTACCACAGAGCCTAGGGCTTGCCAATCAGAAAGTCAGCAGTTCGAATCCCCACGACGGGGTGAGCTCCTGTTGCTCGGTCCCTGCTCCTGCCAACCTAGCAGATCGAAAGTACGTCAAAGTGCAAGTAGATAAATAGGTACCACTCCAGCGGGAAGGTAAACGGCGTTTCCGTGCGCTGCTCTGGTTCGCCAGAAGCAGCTTAGTCATGCTGGCCACATGACCCGGAAGCTGTACACTGGCTCCCTCAGCCTATAGAGCGAAATGAGTGCCGCAACTCCAGAGTCGTCCGCAACTGGACCTAATGGTCAGGGGTCCCTTTACCTTTACCATACCCTCCATCATTTCTCTGATGAAAATAGGGACGTCCTAAGGAAAAGCAAGACATTCTGGGATCAAATAATAAACCAGGATGGCTTCTGTAAATCCGGAGCTGTCCCTGGAATATGGGGACACTTGGAGGGTCTGCAATTCAGATCCAAGAATTGTGTTTGTCATACTGTGTGTTTCCCTTACCTCTGTGACTTCATCTGTTCATCTATCCTGTTCCTCTGTTTGCTCTTGGTAAGATTACTTGATTAAGAGGAGTCCTTGATGAAACAAGGATTTCCAGAATGCCCAAAGAAGAAGAACAATCCCAGTGAACGCAGCAATACCCTTGGTCTCCGATTTCCATGCCAAATGTCTGAAATTTCACAACACTTATATCAGCCACAGGGGACAACACTGTGCATGGCTCCCAATATTTTCTACATGGATTCATTCTCCCCCCTTCTACTAAACTGAAACACTACAAAAGCAGAAGACCTCCTTTGCAGTTTAACAGTCAGACCTGCTATGGCTCTTTCGCTTTTATTACTTGAGCTATTGGGACTTTATGTATGACATTTCTCACCTTCCTGATATGTTTTAAGACTTATTGTTATTTGCACTCAATGTTTTAACCCTTCCCCCCGCCAAAAGCAGTCAGAACTCCCATCCTCTATCCTCGGGGGGGGGGGGCGGGAAGTGTCTTTTCTTCTCATTTCCCCCCTGATAGGGTTCATAATTAAAGACATGGGGTGATGTGGCCTGCGCATCTAATTGCAGCATATGATCAAGGATTGCAAGCACTATGCCGAATGCACAACTGTGGTATCTAATTATCACGTTGACTGACAGTAGGATTTTCTCTCTCCTCTTTGCAGAGGTGAAGGCGTATCTGACAGATTACAGCTCTGCTTTGAAGTCAGATGCATATATACAGAATTAAAGATTGAGGACTTCCCAAATGCATTTCAATGTGGGTTTATCCCTGTCAGCCATTTCCCTTCTTTATTTACTGCAGCTGGCTTTGAAGTGGCAGAGCATAGTCTATGCTGCTGGGGCGTATTAGTAAGGGATGGTATGTCTCTTGGTAGCTCGAAAACCAAAGAGAAGCAGCCTTATGCTACCCTTCATATAAAAAACTTGGAGATTTTAATGCCTAATTCATCTGGGGAGGAAAAAGTACATTACAATACAGAGGGGGGAAACTTAGCTCTAGTCTCACTCTTGAGGTCCTATTATTATTATTATTATTATTATTATTATTATTATTATTATTATTATTATTATTTACTAATTGCTTCCCATATGACGTCTTGAAGTGATTTACAACATAAAAGCACTTATAAAGCAGTTAAAACAAGTGCCTGCAAAAACCATTCTGAAAAGCAACTACAAATACGTATACAGCGGAACCTCGATTGTCAAACGCTTCGGAAGTCGAATGTTTCGGCTTTTGAACACCAACAACCTGGAAGTGAATGCTTCTGTTTTCGAACTCACCTCAGAAGTTGAATGGCTTCCGAGGCGTGTTTCTCCATTTTTTCAATGGAATTTTGCCGACTGGCAATTGCGCCTTGGTTGTCAAACGTTTTGGAAGTCAAATGGTCTTCTGGAACGGACTGCGTTCAACAACCAAGGTTCCACTAAAAGTTTTAAAAACAACACAGGTATAGGACTTCCGGTCGGTGCCAGCGCTTAATGGCGGTCCTAGCTCCGAGCTCCGGAGAAGGACTGCTTCGCAAGTTCGGGTCTTACCCGCTACGGCAAGCGGGGGACCCCTAAAATCCCAGGCGCTGAAGCCTGAGAACAAGGAGACTCGGTGGGCACCTTTGCGCCCCCCGGTACCGTGAAAGAGCCTTTTTAAAGGCTACGGATCGACATCGGGAGTGAGCGCGGTGCTGAGAGTCGCTACCCAGCCTGCGAAGTGAAGCCGCGTCGCCATAAGCGGAGAGCGCCGATTTCTTCCTGAAAAGAAAATCTGGACTGAATCCCCGTGAGTAAGAGCTGAAATATAATCGGGACCTTTAAAATTTTAAAAATTGGGCTAAAAACGGGGGAGATCTAAACAAAGGAAGTCTGCCTCCCCCCGACTGCATGAAAGTGAAAGCAACGGAGCTCTAAACCTGCATCCGTTTAAACTTGCTCTTTGATCAGCTTAACCGGACATTCAGACCCTTTGATCTCCCCTCTAGCTAGCAGGGCAGAGGGGAGGTGAATTTGAGCAATAACTGCAAGATTTATTGGAAGTAAAAAACCTCTGCTGTCTCACTTATTTGAAAGCATGAAACGGTCTGCCTTCTTAGTACACTGAACTGACTTTTCCCTGTGAAGTGATACTTTGATACAAAGTTTCCACAGTGCCTGGCTACTGTACAATACAACAAGAAGTAGCATAAATAGGGCAACTGTGGCAATTTGAAGTAACAAGCTTCTAGACTTCTGACTGTGTTAATCTCCCTTTTATATTTTGGACATTTGGGACAGTCTCCTTTGTCTCTATACCTGGAATCTTTGCTCTATGGCCATTTTGATTTGCTCCCTCTAGAGGACAAAGTGAAGTCCGGCACGGCCTAAGACAGTGGAATTTTCCAAGGGAGAATAAATCCCGTGGGAACTGACCTTGACATGAGTGGCGCACAAGAAGAGATAGTCACAAGGGCCAAGACCAAGCAACAACTACAACAACAGCTGCAACAGTCACAGGTAAAGAAAAGAGGCTCAATCTCAGGCGCAACAGTTGGATCAACAGGAACAACAGCATCAACAGGACAAGACAAAGGAGCAGCCGTCTCTATGGAAGCTGTGACAGATGCCTTGCTCAAGATAAACCAAACTCTGGAGTCTCTGACAAAACAGACTTCAGAGAATACACTAAAATTAACAGAAATTTCAGCAAGACTAAACCAGAATACAGAATCTATAAATAAATTGGTGGAGGAAAACGCCACTACGCGCCAAATTGCGGAAGACGCCAAAGCTACTGCGGGAGAGACACAGGAGAAATTAGAGCCGATCGCCAAGAAGGTCTATGAGCATGATGCAACTTTGGCCTTGTGGGAGTTACAGAGGAAAGAGAGAAATTTAAAAATAAGACTGATCCCGGAGAATGAAGGAGACAACCTTGTGGAATACTTGACACGGGAGTTTGTGGATTGTTGGGAACTCCAGGAAGACGAATTCAAAATTACGACTGCCTTTAGATTGGGTAAGAAGCAAAACAGAAAGACTCCGAGAGACTGCTTGATCACACTTAGATCCAAGGAGGAAAGAGACAAAATATTGGGACTACACTTTGAAAAGGCCTTGCAGATTGGAAACTCAGCTGCACAGATCTTTAAAGACATCCCAAAATATTTTCTGGACTTAAGAAACTACTACAAGGACTTAGCCCTTTTATTAAAGAAAAACGCTATCCGTTTCAGGTGGGAATTCCCACAAGGGCTGTCATTTGACTATAAGGGAAACAAAGTGAAAATAAAGACAATTCAAGACAAAGACAAATTTTTGGCAAGATACCAGGAGGACTTACAGAAGGGGACTGTTGATGTACTTGCAGAACAGAGGAGAGCATTGGATATCCTGAATCTCCCGTTTGGACAAAAACCACTACCATCAGAAGAAGAGCAACAACTTGGAGCTGTTGGAGGAGCCTTAGAAAAATAACAAGATGGCTCTGCAATTCCTCAGTTGGAATTGTAATGGGCTCAATGGGCCTTTGAAGAGAAGACAAGTATTTCATATATTGAATAGAGAACAATTGGACTTGATATGCTTACAAGAAACTCACATAACCAGAGCCCACAGGAGATTACTTTCAAATAAAAGGCTAGGACAAGAATTTATTTCATCAGACAAAGTTAAGAAGAGAGGAGTTGTAATATATGTGAAGGAGAAATGGGCTCCAAAAATGATATTCAAAGATGAACAAGGGAGATATTTGGCTGTGGAGATACAAGTACAAGGAGAAAAATTCCTAGTTGTTGGAATCTATGCACCAAATGAAGGCAAATCCGACTTCTTTAAGAGACTTCATGAAACTCTGATGGACTATCTGGACTACAATATGATAATTATGGGAGACATGAATGGCGTGGTCTCCACTAATATGGACAAGGCACAAAGACTTACAGTCACCAAAGAAGGGAGACTCCCTAAGACTTTTTTCGAAATGACTGAAAATATGGACTTGATAGATATTTGGAGAACAAGGAACCCTCTGGAGAGAGAGGGAACCTTTTTCTCCCAAGCAATGATGACCTGGACCAGAATCGATCAAATCTGGGTTACTAGTGGAATGGCTCCGAAGATCAAGAAAGTGGAAATCTGCCCAAAAACTTGCTCCGACCATAACGCCGTGAAGATGGAGATGAAACTCACAATAACTGGTCAATTTAGATGGAGAATGAATGACACCCTCTTTCGAGATAAGGAGATTCTCACGAAGGCCCAAAAGACCCTAAAAGACTATTTTGAAATAAATTTGAGGACCGACGTGGAGAAAAGAGTGATCTGGGACGCAAGTAAAGCGGTGATGAGAGGATTTTTGATTCAACAAAACTCAATAAAGAGGAAAAAGCAAAATGAGAAAAAAGAGAAGATTCTGGAAATGATAAAGGAAGGAGAGAGGAAATTAAGAACAAAACCAAAGTCTCAGGACATTTTAAGAGAGATCAAATTATACCAAACACAATATATGGAATTGATGAACCAAGAGATTGAATGGAAGATAAGGCAAATGAAGCAAAAGACTTTTGAATCAGCAAATAAATGTGGGAAACTTTTGGCATGGCAATTGAAGAAAAGGCAGAAACTAAATACAGTTACAAGCCTGGAGGTGGATGGAAGGAACATATCCAAACCCAATGAAATTAGAAATTGCTTTCTAAGCTATTTTAAAAAACTCTACACCCAAGGCCCGCAAAATGAAGAAGATATAGACAAATTCCTCGGAAAATATGGACTACAAAACATCTCTCATCAAAGTAAGATGGACTTGAACCAGAGAATCTCAGAACAAGAGATAGAGGCTGCCATTCAGAATATGCAACTGGGCAAATCTCCAGGACCAGATGGACTGACTTCCAGATACTACAAATCGCTGAAGGAATGGTTGACTCAACCACTAAGAGAAGTTTGTAACGAGATCCTTGAGGGAAAAAAGGCACCTGAATCGTGGAAAGAGGCATATATTTCACTCATACCAAAGTCAGAGACTGAAAAGACCCAACTCAAGAACTACCGCCCAATATCCCTGCTTAATGTGGATTACAAAATTTTTGCAGACATTTTGGCAAAAAGATTTAAAAGAGTTTTGATGGAGAAGATTCATAAAGACCAAGCAGGCTTTCTCCCTAAAAGACATCTAGCAGACAATGTAAGGAATGTAATAGATATTTTGGAGAAGTTAGAGGTGAATATAAACACCAAGGCAGTATTGATCTTTGTGGATGCGGAGAAGGCCTTTGATAATATCTCTTGGAGTTTTATGAGGAAGAATCTTCATGGGATGGGGGTAGGTCAGGGCTTTGAGAATGGTATGGCTGCAATATACTCTGAACAAAAAGCTAAACTGATTGTAAACAATGTTGTGACTGAGGAGCTTAAGATAGAAAAAGGAACACGACAGGGGTGCCCGATTTCCCCACTACTTTTTATTTCAGTTCTGGAGGTGTTGCTGAATATGATAAGAAATGACCAGCAGGTCAAAGGTGTGCAGGTCGGAGCTAAACATTATAAGTTAAGAGCGTTCGCAGATGACCTAGTATTGACTTTGCAAGAGCCAAACACTAGTACGAAAAGGGTCTTAGAAATAATACAACAGTTTGGCCAGGTAGCTGGATTTAAGTTGAACAAGCAAAAAACCAAAGTTTTAGGGAAAAACCTAACAGATATGGAAAAGGAGAAATTTCAAGAGGAAACAGGTTTGACTGTGGTCAAGAAGGTTAAATACCTAGGGGTTTATTTAACATCTAAGAATCAGAATTTGTATAAGGACAACTATGAAAAATGCTGGTCAGAAATTAAAAAAGATTTAGAAATATGGTCAAATTTGAAACTGTCAATGTTAGGCCGAATTGCAGTAATTAAAATGAATGTATTGCCTAGAATGTTATTTTTGTTTCAGACCTTGCAGATTATTGATAAGATGGAATGTTTTAAGAGGTGGCACAAAGATATCTCGAAATTTGTCTGGCAGGGCAAAAAGCCCCGAATTAAATTTAAAATATTGACAGATGTTAAGGAAAGAGGGGGTTTTGCCCTGCCGGACCTAAAATTGTACTATGAGGCAGCAGCTTTTTGCTGGCTCAAAGAATGGATGCTCCTCGAGAACACGGACATCTTGGATCTGGAAGGCTTCAATAACGCTTTTGGTTGGCATGCATATCTTTGGTATGGTAAAGTTAACAGTGCCTTTAAAAATCACATTGTCAGAAAAGCATTGTTTAATGTTTGGATAAGATATAAAGATCTACTAGAAAACAAAACCCCTAGATGGGTGTCGCCAGTGGAGGCTAAAGCAGTGAAGAAACTCAATATGGAGGTCGGATGGCCGAAGTATTGGGAAATCTTAGAACAGGATGGAGATAAGTTCAAACTACAAAGTCAGGAGAAATTGAAGCATAAAGTAGAAAATTGGTTCCAATACCGCCAAATAATGGAATTTTTTAAACAGGACAGGAAAGTCGGTTTCCAGGTGGAAAAATCAAAATTAGAAACGGAACTGTTAGAACCCAATACTAAGAATTTATCTAGAATGTACAACTTGTTGTTGAAATGGAATACACAGGATGAAACAGTTAAATCGGCAATGATTAAGTGGGCTCAGGATGTTGGACATAATATTATGTCAGCTGACTGGGATTGGTTATGGAACACCGGTATAAAATTTACGGCATGTAATGCCTTAAAGGAAAACATTATGAAAATGGTATACAGGTGGTACATGACCCCAGTCAAGCTGGCAAAAATCTATCATTTGCCTGATAACAAATGTTGGAAGTGTAAAGAGACTGAAGGTACCTTTTATCACCTTTGGTGGACATGCCCGAAGATTAAGGCCTTCTGGGAGATGATCTATAATGAAATGAAAAAGGTACTTAAATGTACCTTTCCTAAAAAACCAGAGGCCTTTCTCTTGGGCATTGTCGGCCAATTGGTGACAAAGAAAGATAGAGCTTTTTTTATGTATGCCACAACAGCAGCAAGAATACTCATCGCAAAATATTGGAAGACACAAGATTTACCCACTTTGGAAGAATGGCAGATGAAAGTGATGGACTATATGACACTGGCCGAGATGACAGGCAGAATCCGTGACCAACGAAAAGAGACGGTGGAAGAAGAATGGAGAAAATTTAAAAGTTATCTTAAGGACTACTATAAACTTAATGAATGCTAAAATGCCGTGGTTACCAGAAACAAAGGGGTACAGGGATATAAGGTTAGATTATAAAAGAGGACTAAGAGGATAGAGATTGGAAAGTAACAATTGGGAGTTGCTAGTTGAACTACGGACATTGGGATGCAGAGAGGGGGGGTATGGGGAAGTCCAAGAAAAGAGGTTTATGAAAATATGTTTGAAACTATACGTGTATGTTTGTCATTTTTAATGTTTGTTTGTTTTTCTTAAAAAAGTTGTAAAACCAATAAAAATTTTATAAAAAAAAAAAAAATAAAAACAACACAGGTATAAAGTCAATTCCGATCCAGAGCAGGTACAACCTGGGATAAAGATTTTAGAAGACTTCTAAATAGCAGGCTTGGGGTTAGGAATCTGAGGCTTCTCCTGATCTTCCTCCCAGTTTATTTGCACAGGGGAGAGAAGAGGGGCAGAGGCCCCACCACACAAGCAGACGTCCTTGCACAGTGTTTCTGCTGACTGGGCTGGTTAGGTGAATCCTATCCAGAATGTGTATGCAGTCTCTCCCAAGGATTGATATTGGTTATTTTTTAAAATGTATTTTTATTAAAGATTTTCTTGATTTACAAAGGTATGTGCAATGTCTCTCTCTCGTATTTTTTTCCATGTAACACTTAAAAAAACCAAAAACAAATTGGTTTCATTTGTTGAGACATTAGAAAGAATAGGGGGAAAGAGGTGGAGGGGGGGAGAGATGAGTGGGGGTGGGGTCAGGTGGTGATGTTTCTATTTTACTTAATATATTGGGGGGTTTTGTGTCAGCGTTGCTCGTGCGGATTCTCTGCTCTTCACTTGTGTTCCTTTGGTGGTGAGAGAGGTTGGGGTTGGCCTAGGGTGTGGTTGTTTATTTGTGATTGGCTGTGGTGATCTTTGTTTTCGTGGGTGGGTGAGGTGGGTGGGTGTTTTGGATCAGGTTAGCCATATTGATTTGCATGCTGTTGGTGGATTACTGTCATTGTCTTGTTGGGCTGTGTATGTGATAAATGGGAGACATACCAGGGTGAAGGCGTCTTCTTTTATTTGTCCCCGTGTCAGTTTCAGTTTATTGGTTATTTTTTCTAGTAAGGCTGTTTCCCATACTATTTGGTACCATTGGTTCATGCTTCCTCCTGACAGGTCTCTCCAGTGTCTGCTTATTATGTTTCTGGATGCTGAGAGTAGATGGGTTATGAGTTCTTTGTGGTGTAAGTGGGCATTGTTGTCTTGGAAGATGTTTAGTAGGGCCATTTCTGGGGTGATTTCTAATGCTTGCTTGGTTATTTTACATATTTCTCGTATGACTGTTGTCCAGAATAGTTGGATTTTATTCAGAGTTTTCCACACTGGGATGACTGAAAGAGGGTATTTTGTTCGTTTCTACACTGAATTGAGCTAAAAATCGAGTTGTTTCTTTGTGATGGGGTAAACAGAGAGAGTTTATTGTCTAAACATATTTTGTGAATTTCAAATAGTTTATATGAGGCTGACACCCCCTAGAGGGTTTTGTTTTGGAAATCTCTTTCTCCATGTTTGTGTGCCTGCATCGCCCTGTGTGTTTGCTTCCTCAGAATAGAGATAAGTTTCCAGTGCTAGATGACTTGAGCAAGTGGGGGTAACACATTTCCTTCTTGATGCTTAAATTCTCCTGTTTGAGCTTCGGCTGCCGTCACGTTTTGCTCTGTGCCAGAGAGTTGCACGGGGACGGCATTTTGGGGTCCAGCCTTGTGGCACGATGGCAAGAGACCTTTTCAAGAATTTGATTTTGCTAAACTTCCTGTGGTGAGAGAACAGGCCAGCTTGCTTTCAGGGGCAAAGCAGCTACTTGAGAAGACTTGAAAGACTCTAATGTTCTCCTTTTGCTATGTACTATTTCCTTCTGGCCATCGGGAACAAATTTAGTTTCTATTGGATTTGTCAAGCTGATAGGAGAACTTGTTGTGTGGGAGAGTGTTTGGCCAGAAGAACACATCTGGTCAAGATCTTCAGCTTGCTTGATCTAGGACTTCAGAAGCAGACAATCAATGCTGAGGCCAAGAGGTGGTTTTTTCCCCTGCCGCATAGCCTCCACAGCTGGAACTCTTTGTGGACTGATACATCCAATTCTTCAGCAAAGACCGTAATGTTGCTTAGCATTTTATAAGACATTTACATCTCTTTAATTCACCCCAGTGAACAGACAGGGAGTTGCTTTTTAAACCTCCATGTGGAAAAGTTTTCATAGCAACTACTGTTGGATACCAGATGGGAATATTAAATTAATGGGACACGGGGGGGGGGAGAGAATAATATTGTCCTATACAATTTATAATTATTGTCCTATGCAATCCTGCATATTATTTGATGCCTCCTTAATTGTAATCGTCTATGGATACCCTCCCAAGTCTTGGGAAAAGTTTCTTACCGTAAATGAAAATAAATACTATATGTGGAAATGGCTGGCTGTTACTTAAATGTGTCTGCAATTTGTCACAAAATAGAAAATAAGAGCCGTGAACATACTCTTCAAATTTGTGGCCCTTCTTCCAGCATATGTTAGTAATATTGCAGCTGAACAGCAAAGTAACATGTTTTTAAGAATCAAGTGTCAATTTATGTTTGACTTGCTAGCTGTCAGGATGGCTTCATGGTTCCCTCTGCTTTTGAAAAAATTGGTAATTAACCAAGTATCAAATCAAATAGAGATGGAGGGTGCAAGTTTTAGTTGTTTATGATGAGCAGTGAGAAAACATCAATGGAATCAAATGCATCCCTATACTGGTCTGTGACCGAAATAAAGTTTGATACAGATACTACAAATGAATATCTCATGAGTTAGGCATGTATAAGGCCCTAGTCCTCACTGGGCTGGATTAAACTATGCCTAGGCTGTACTTCTTCAGGTGGTGAAAAAACTGCTGCAGGTATCAATATTGCACAGCATGAAGTGATTGGATGCATAAGAACTGACTCCTTTTTAAAATAAACATTGTCCAGACCCATAAAAATATTTTTCAAACTTTTATTTGCAGAACTTTTCAAAAACAGAGCAAAATACATCAAATGATATACCCAAAACATCCATACTATGTCTTGTGCTGTGCAGCACAGGCTCAGCATCTTAGAAGTAAAAGCTAATTCCAAAAATCCAAACTGTGTCTCTCCCCCACAGCCTGCATCCCAGCCGCCATTGGCCTTAGGCTATGCAACTCTCAGAGAACCATTTGACAGCCTTTTGTGTTCATTGGTGTTCAGAGAAAAACTAAAAGCCACCACCCTTTCAAGATGGCAAATTTGCAGCTCAATACCTTTGTCACCTTATCTAAGGTTACAACACTCAAACGTTAGCTAGCAGAAAACAAGAATTGGTTACTTATCAACTCAGCAAGAGCTCAGAGTGCTCTTCTTGGATTCAATATAGCCCCAAGGAGAAGCCCCATGTTAAAGCCTTCTTCAATACACAAAGCCATTCCCATTTCAGTGTCAATTAAACCAATTACAGTGGTACCTTGGGTTAAGTCCTTAATTCGTTCCGGAGGTCCGTTCTTAACCTGAAACAGTTCTTAACCTGAAGCACCACTTTAGCTAATGGGGCCTCCTGCTGCCGCCACGCCGCCGGAGCACGATTTCTGTTCTCATCCTGAAGCAAAGTTCTTAACCTGAGGTACTATTTCTGGGTTAGCGGAGTCTGTAACCTGAATCATATGTAACATGAAGCGTATGTAACCTGAGGTACCGCTGTATATACACCAGATACACCATAACTGAATGCGCCTCCATACAAAACAACAAGCTCACCCTCATACACCAGTTGAGATCACTGCACACACTCAACTTTGTTATTCTGGATTGAGTTCCTTTTGGGTACGCAAATAAACTCCTTTCTTTTCCTGTGTTCATTGCAGACAACAAGCTGACTTGCAGTTTATTCAGTGACCAAGGATCATCCCAGCTCAGGATAAATTATCAGGGGATGCTAAAGTTCTTAGTCTACACATTTATGCTGCCCTTCAAGAAAGAGAGCGGAGAGGAAATCCTTCACCAGAAGAGGACATTTCATAAATTCATAAATAAACCCTGCAAAAATCAGGTGGTAGCATGCATTGACAGAAGCCAAACTGGAGATAAAAATAGAGCTGGATAACTTTAGAAAGACCCAGAAAAAAATATATTCTCCATCTCCAAAAGTATCTTTGGTAGTAAGCAGATTTGCAGGTCTTCACTAGCAAGCAGCACAAATCCTGGGGAACCACTCCTCCATAGCAGAGGTCATGCTTTGCACATTATTTATTGCAGGATCTGATTTCTTGCAGGAAATGCGGCAGAACTCTCTGTGCTTCATTTGAAACAAAGGAGAAATTCAATGGGCTTATAGGTAAGTCCCATTATCAAGGGGGAAGTAACATTTTCCAGTGGTGGGGAGTAACATTTGCCATTGAGAAGAAGCCTTGTGGAGCTTCTCCTGCCCTCTGCCACCTCCTTCCCCTTTCTCAAGGTAAGGCTTATTTTCTTGTGAGAGGCTTAAAAAAATAAATTGGGAGGTCACCTATTCCTACCCTATTTCTAAGCAACCAACAGTACCCTTTCACAGAATGCAATAAACTATGTCAGCACACATCACTCTGAATATTACAACCACACATTGCCTTGTTGTTGTTTAGTCATTTAGTCATGTCCGACTCTTCATGACCCCATGGACCAGAGCACGCCAGGCACTCCTGTCTTCCACTGCCTCCCACAGTTTGGTCAAACTCATGCTGGGAGCTTCGAGAACACTGTCCAACCATCTCATCCTCTGTCATCCCCTTCTCCTTGTGCCCTCCATCTTTCCCAACATCAGGGTCTTTTCCAGGGAGTCTTCTCTTCTCGTGAGATGGCCAAAGTATTGGAGCCTCAGCTTCAGGATCTGTCCTTCCAGTGAGCACCCAGGGCTGATTTCCTTAAGAATGGATAGGTTTGATCTTTTTGCAGTCCACGGGACTCTCAAGAGTCTTCTCCAGCACCATAATTCAAAAGCATCAATTCTTCGGCGATCAGCCTTATTTATGGTCCAGCTCTCACTTCCATACATCACTACTGGGAAAACCATAGCTTTAACTATACGGACCTTTGTCAGCAAGGTGATGTCTCTGCTTTTTAAGATGCTGTCTAGGTTTGTCATTGCTTTTCTCCCAAGAAGCAGGTGTCTTTTAATTTTGTGATGCTGTCACCATCTGCAGTGATCATGGAGCCCAAGAAAGTAAAATCTCTCACTGCCTCCATTTCTTCCCCTTCCATCTGCCAGGAGGTGATAGGACCAGTGGCCATGGTCTTAGTTTTTTTGATGTTGAGCTTCAGACCATATTTTGTGCTCTCCTCTTTCACCTTCATGGATCACTGCCTTGCCGTGGCAAAGGGGCTTGAATAACTCAGAGAAGCTATGAGATATGCCGTGGAGGGCCACCCAAGATGGACAGGTCATAGTGCAGAGTTTTGACCAAATGTGATCCACCTGGAGCAGGAACCGGCAAGTCACTCCAGTATCCCTGCCAAGAACACTCTATGGACAAAGACAACAGGCACATTGCCTTATCAGGGAGCAAATGCATTTCATATGAGATATGTTTTTAAAACAGAGCAGGAAATTGCCATGGAAATGCTTGAATCCTGAGCCCCCCTGAGCCAATATGGATAACATGAAATCTAGCTACATCAACTCTGCCTATAAAGAGTGTCACTACATCAACTAGCTGCACTCAGACCAATCCTTCAATATGCATATAGTAATCGCCTGTCACACATCAGACTAGCACTGCTTAATATCCCGCTCTTTCCTTGCTCACATACTTAAAGATTTCTTAAACTGCAGAAGCTGCGTAGCTAAGCAGCTGTGGCCTGTCACAGGGCAAGGATCCAGGGAAGTCATTAAGAAGAACAGCAGGTAGAGGGATAACTGGAAAAGTTTTTTAAAGCTTCTATAAATAGGGGGGAAAGGCAGGGAGATGTCTAACTTTTGCATCTATGTTTTGGAAATATGCACTGTCTAGTCATACAGCCACTTCCCTCTCCAACATATGGATTAGACATTATCTTAATGACATCCACTTCCCACTGATGATTGACTGAAGTTGCCACACTTTGCCAGCAAATGCAAATTTCCATGAAGAGACTTCAGTTGTAGCACACACATGCTTTAGCTACTTAACCATTTGCTCAAAGTCATAGGTTCAGTTAATTAATCATGTCAAGATAATTTAGACTTTGTGTATTTGTTTAGTCCAGGGGTAGCCAGTACGATGCCTCCAGATGTTGTTGGACTACAACTTATGTGAGCCCCAGCCAGTATGGCCATTGGTCAAGGAAAATGGGAGACACCCGGAAGGCTGCAGGTCAGCTACCCCAGATTTAGTTCATTAAGCAAGTAGCAGTCAAAGTCCACTGGACAAATAACTCATGTAGCAACCTCAAATCCCATCCCGGAAAGGTTTCTTCCAATGCAGAAAAAAAGAAAAACCTGACAGGCAGCACAGATGAGAGCAGCCGTGTATCAACTGAGCACATCCCTTCTCAGAAGGAAGTAAGAATGATTTTCAAAATGGGGAGTAGCCAGAGCTGGCCCACAGATAAGGCAGGGTGAAGCAGCTGCCTTCGGTGGCAGAAATGCAGGATGGAGCACCACACCTGTCCTGCCACTTTTGCTGCCACCAGAGAAGCTCTGCTTTGCCACTGGCCTTCCGCTGTCAGGGACTGGGCAGTGGAGGAATGGTGGAGACTGCCTCCCCATCCTGACCCTTCCAGAGAGAAGGAAGAGGAAGGCAGTATAGATTTGCAACAGGGGTTTGAGGGAGGTAGCAGCTCAGAGGCAGATGAGGGGGAAAGTTGGGAAATCATGGGAGAGCCAGAACAACACCTGGCTGACACATCATTAGAAAGCATTCCAGACCCTCCATCTCCCAGAACCTGACAAGCCTTAAAAGTAGGAGAGCAAAGAGCTCAAAGACAGAGGGCATGTAGCAGCACCTGTAAGAGAGATGAATGTGGAAGTGGGAGAGACAGGAGATGGAGATTCACCAAGACAACACCAGAGGCCAGTGGCAAAGCTGTCCAGAACACCTCCATCTCACTGAGTTTTGGTGACAGGGAGGCTTTCTGCCACTCCACGTTGCAGAAATATAGAAGGGGCAAAGCTCTGCGTAATGCCTCCCATTGCGTTCCAGCACCCAGCTTTGCCACTGGTGGGATGGCAAGGGTTGTAAGGGGTTTTCCTTGGGGCGAAGCCCTTGCAGAGCCTCACAACTCCCATTCCATCTCAGGGGCAGCAGTGGACGTTTCGCCCCAGGCGCAAAAACGCCTTGGGCCACCTCTGGGTCCAAGAGATTCATGCAATTAGGTTGTGCCCAGACGGCAGTTTCCCGCATTGCTGATATAGAGCTGAATTAGGTTCATGTGAACATAGTTTACATTTCAAAGCTCCAACTATTCTCCATGCTAAACTTATCAGACAGTTGTCAAAAACAGAAATGTGTCGCTCAACTGCTTTTGCGTCATTACTTACACTTGTCAGTCAAATCTTTTTGGTCACTTTATCTTGACGAGGGCAAGCCAAAGTGACTTACAAGTAAACATTTTTAGATGTGTCCCTGTTCCTGCCCCCAAACTTTGCTCTCATTCTGCTTGCACCTCCTTTCCTGGTGAAACACTTACCAAACACACACTGAGTTCCCAAAAAAAGCCTATTATTATTATTATTATTATTAAAACGTTTATGCTCTTACTTCACAGAAGACTTGTTCTTGAAAGAGCCAGCAACTTACCAGATCTTACCACAGATAGCGTTAAACTTCTGAATGGAGGGGCAGTTACAGCAATAAAAGGGTTAACCCGGCACCTTTCAACTTTAGCCTCAAATCTCAGTTCAGGAGGTTTCGTCAGTGCAAGCAAAAGTGAAGGAAACAAGAGAAGAGCAGGATGAGAACTAAATGTTATGTTAGAAGAAGTGTTACAAGGGACAAGTCACTATTTAAAAGAGATTTTTGACCAGCATTTTAAACAGATTGTTCAAGATACCAAGGTGTCCTTTAGAAGTCAAGGGAACATGTACTTCAAAGCAAACCTCTATCAAATTCAGCAACACTCATCTCCACATGTGTGCAAATCAGTCTTCTACCACACCACAATTTCAAAGCATAATTTAATCTTTTGTAATATTTTATTGTAAGAAGTGAAAGTGACAAGATTCATCCACAAGTAACAAGTGCTCAATACTGGTGATTGGGGAGCGTGTGTGTGTGTGTGTGTGTATTATGTATAATGTATAATGCATATGTATATGTATATGTATACATGTGTGTGTGTGTATTCAGCACTGTGATTTGCAATGATAATGACCACAGCAGCAATAAGGTATTAATAAAGCATTGGTATTTTATCTCTCCCTCCCCTCACCTGGAGACACAGAGTGTTCAATAAAAGAGCACCCCATGTCTTTTCCTCATTGTCAATAAGACCAGAAGCTTTCCTCCTTTCTAAGAATAGAAGGCAGAAGTGCAGGTCTTTTTTGTTGTTAAATTGATCAAGGGTGAGAGCATAAAGTGTAATTAGATATGCTTAAACGTAGCAGTAAACCACTTTCAGACCCTCCACATGTTCCTGTTTTCCAGGGACAGTCCTGGATTTAACCAAGCCGTCCCGGTTTCTCATTTAATCCCAGAATGTCCTGCTTTTTCTTAGGTAAAGGTAAAGGGACTTTACCATTAAGTCCAGTCGTGGCTGACTCTGGGGTTGTGGCGTTCATCTCGCTTTATTGGCCGAGGGAGCCGGCATACAGCTTCTGGGTCATGGGGCCATCATGACTAAGCCACTTCTGGCGAACCAGAGCAGCGCACGGAAACGCCATTTACCTTCCTGCCAAAGCGGTACCTATTTATTTACTTGCACTTTGGCGTGCTTTTGAACTGCTAGGTTGGCAGGAGCTGGGACCGAGCAACGGGAGCTTACCCCATCGCAGCCACATGACCCAGAAGCTGTACGCCAGCTCCCTCGGCCAATAAAGCAAGATGAGTGCCGCAACCCCAGAGTCGGTCATGACTGGACCTAATGGTCAGGGGTCCCTTTACCTTTACCTTTATTTAAAACGTACAGAAGCCCAGTCTTGAATCTATATCGAAACCTATCCACCCTAACAAAATTGCCCCAACACATTCTATATTATCCACTATTCTTTCCCCGTTGCAAAACTAATACGTTATCAAGAAACCATATGAATTTTCTATTTAAGTAATATGGACATATTTTATGTTTGGCTATCATAGGCTTTGCTTCATGCCTCCACAGAAAACATAGTCCACAATTTCATATTAACTGCATTTTGCAAACCTCAAGTGTTTTCCTCCATTTGCAATCTGGCTAGGCTTCAGCCCTGAAGCAAAATTTCAGGTGGCTGTGGTCTAACCATTAACTTTGGCCTGGAATGACTTGAATTACAAACCAAACAGACTGTGAATGGAATATCTTTAAAAGTGCAGTAAGTGTACAGCTTGGGAACCTGGTTTTGTTCTTCTGAATTGAGCCTGCAGACACACTTTTGAACCACTCTTTTGGGGCATTCCAAAAATGAATCATTATTCACAGACAGGAAATGCAGGTGCTACATTAAAGAACTGCAAAAAGAGTCAATTGAACTGAACAATAAAGATTTATTGCTCATACATTTCTTTAAAAAGCAACACACACACACACACACACAAACTTCCGTGTGTTTTCTGATTTAAAACACATCATACTTTGGCTTCTTAACCACCTTCAGTAATATGCTTCCAGAAATTTGACAGCTACTTACTTATGAAGTTTATGACCACACATAGTTTCTCGGTACTTAACCTATGAAAAAGCCATAAATATAACCATGTATATAATGTGCACTTTAATCAACCTTAGTATAATGCTAAAGCCTAATCTGTAAACATTAATATTCTCAGAACACAGCATCATGCTAAAAAAAATCTAGGTCAGATGTTAGCGCTATGAATTGACTTCCGCACATGTCTTATAGGGAACGTACAAATGTGAAATATACAAAAAAGTAAGAAATAAACATAATGGTATGCACAAAAGCTAACATTTTGGGATCAGGATACCTGACAGGTGTTTCATAGAATCACAGAACCATAGAAGATGCCCTGAGGGTCTGTCCAACTAGCAGACCCTCTACAATGCAGGAATCTCAGCTAAAGCATCCATGACAGATAGCCATCCAACCTCTGCCTAAAAACTTCCAAGGAAGGAGAGTCCATCACCTCCCATGGGAGTCAGTTCTCTTACTATCAGAAATTTCTTCCTGATGTTTAGTCGAAATCACCTTTCTTGTAACTTGAATCCATTGGAGAAAACAAACATCTTCCGTATGACAACCCTTTAGCTATTTGAAGATGGCTATCATATCACCTCTCAGTCTCCTCTTTACCAGGTTGTTGTTGTTGTTGTTTAGTCGTTTAGTCGTGTCCGACTCTTCGTGACCACATGGACCAGAGCACGCCAGGCACTCCTGTCTTCCACTGCCTCCCGCAGTTTGGTCAGACTCATGCTGGTAGCTTTGAGAACACTGTCCAACCATCTCGTCCTCTGTCGTCCCCTTCTCCTTGTGCCCTCCATCTTTCCCAACATCAGGGTCTTTTCCAGGGAGTCTTCTCTTCTCATGAGGTGGCCAAAGCATTGGAGCCTCAGCTTCATGATTTGTCCTTCCAATGAGCACTCAAGGCTGGTTTCCTTAAGAATGGAAAGGTTTGATCTTCTTGCAGTCCATGGGACTCTCAAGAGTCTCCTCCAACACCATAATTCAAAAGCATCAATTCTTTACCAGGTTAAGATAAAGGTACCCCTGCCCGTACGGGCCAGTCTTGACAGACTCTAGGGTTGTGCGCCCATCTCACTTAAGAGGCCGGGGGCCAGCGCTGTCCGGAGACACTTCCGGGTCACGTGGCCAGCGTGACAAGCTGCATCTGGCGAGCCAGCGCAGCACACGGAAACGCTGTTTACCTTCCCACCAGTAAGCGGTCCCTATTTATCTACTTGCACCCAGGGGTGCTTTCGAACTGCTGGGTTGGCAGGCGCTGGGACCGAGCAACGGGAGCGCACCCCGCCGCGGGGATTCGAACCACCGACCTTTCAATCGGCAAGTCCTAGGCACTGAGGCTTTTACCCACAGCGCCACCCGCGTCCCTTTTACCAGGTTAGACATACCCAATTCCCTCAGCTGTTCCTCATAAGGCCTGGTTTCCAGACCCTTGATCATCTTGGTAGGCTTCCTAAGCACACATTGCAGCTTGTCAATATCCTGTTTAAATTGTGATGCCCAGAGCTGGACACAGTATACCAGCTGTGGTCTGACAAAGGCAGAATACTATTAGTTTCCTTGACCAGGACACTACACTTCTGTTAAGCCTTTATGTGCTGGCTGATACATCAGCAAGTTTAGTATAAGAGCATTAAACATCAATGCAATATTAAGCATATAGATGTTCCCATTGACTATCGAGCCTAGCGGTGCTGCCACTTTAACTAATGGTTCAGACTCCTGTTTGGTCAGGAATGCAATGGGAATGCTTGTTTTGTTATTGTTTCTTTTTATTTGAGGCTACATTTTTCTCGCTTGCTCCATCCAGGTGTGCAGACTATATAAGACCGTAACTCATGTTTTCATCCCCCAGGGATTCTGTGTTATAATTAACCTAATTTCCAATGGTTAGGCATCAGAACACTCTCCATGCCGTTTGGCAACATTCAACTGGATCAAAGGCAGCAAGCATGTTGCCTTTTAGATGCCAAGATGCTTTCCTTCCTTTCACTTCAATTCAGGCACTAACAACAGGCTGCAGCCCAGCCACTAACACCAAGGGGAGGCATATTTTCGAACCATGGAAAGAGTAAGCTGAAATAATAATTTCATTCTATTTTGTTCCAGCTGTTAAATCTTGGCAACACAGCTAATCTCCCAACTCATGCTGATTTTCAGTGCAATACTCAGAACACTTTATTATTGTTTCTTATTCAGATGCAACCATTTTTAGCTTCCCCTAATTAGGTATTTGCAGCTAACAAGTGATCACAATTATTATTATTATTATTAATATTTTTTTTAAAAAAAACAACCAGCAACATTTGTGTTGCACGCAGACAGAAACACAGTTTGGAGGGCAAAACACAAGAAAAAGCCAGGAAAAGGTTGAGGCGGTCTTTACAGCTTGATGAGCATCAGAGGAATAATAACACCACAGTTGTGGAGAAAGATTGAACTGGTTCCCAAGAAAGGGGAAGCTGGCTAACACAAGAAAGGCAGGTACAATTAGATCAGACACAGCACCAAACCTGAAAATGGCAAGGTCCAGTGGGTCATGTTAATATTCCATATACTGCACCAAAATCTGGTCTTGTCCATCTTACAATGTTAATATTTTATAGTTATGAGGCAGTGCTGTGGTCTAAACCACTGAGCCTCTTGGGCTTGCATATCGGAAGGTCGACAGTTCGAATCTGCTCGACGGGGTGAGCTCCCGTTGCTCTGTCCCAGCTCCTGCCAACCTAGCAGTTTGAAAGCATGCCAGTGCAAGTAGATAAGTAGGTACCGCTGTGGTGGGAAGGTAAATGGTGTTTCCATGCGCTCTGGTTTCCATCACGGTGTTCCGTTGTGCCAGAAGCGGTTTAGCCACATGACCCAGAAAGCTGTCTGTGGACAAACGCCGGCTCCCTCAGCCTGAAAAATGAGATGAGTGCCACAACCCCATAGTCACCTTTGACTGGACTTAACCATCCAGGGGTCCTTTACCTTTTAACTTTTTTACCTGCACAACTAGCAACCCACCAACCAAACACAGATCATCAAAAATCCGCAGCAGCCCACCTGGAGCTCAGTAAACCATCAGTTTCTGCCACCTCCCTGGGACTGCAAAAATACAGGTATTGTCAAACACCTAAAAGGCCACAACATGTGGTGCTGGCTACTGGCTGTATTTGGCTGGGTGCATTTCAGAGTTATACAGGCCTGATTTAGATCTATGTGTAACCAGTTTTCCTTAGCCAGTACGAGAAGGAAAAAAATGTAGCTGCGGAATCAATCTTTTTTTGTTGGCTTGGGTATGAGTTCCTAACCCCCCCCCCCAAAAAAAAAAAATCCACAGAAAGAAAGGTTGAAAAATAGTTGTAGCGTGTGAAAGAAATGAAGAAAGCAGAAGGTGTGTGGTATACAGCAGCAGCAGCAAGCAATGAATTCCTTTGGTACTCCCTACTGCGGATTGGTACCCCCCCCCCCCACCAAGGGGACGTGGGTGGCACTGTGGGTTAAACCACAGAGCCTAGGACTTGCCGATCAGAAGGTCGGCGGTTTGAATCCCCGCGACGGAGTGAACTCCCGTTGCTTGGTCCCTGCTCCTGTCAACCTAGCAGTTCAAAAGCACATCAAAGTGCAAGTAAATAAATAGTTACCGCTCCGGCGGGAAGGTAAACGGCATTTCCGTGCACTGCTCTGGTTCACCAGAAGCGGCTTAGTCATGCTGGCCACATGACCCAGAAGCTGTACGCCGACTCCCTCAGGCAATAAAGTGAGATGAGCGCCGCAACCCCAGAGTCGGCCATGACTGGACCTAATGGTCAGGGGCCCCTTTACCTTTACCTTACTACAGCAAATGGAATCATATACCGCAGCGGGCCAGGTCTCTAAGAGTAGAATTAGTAGCTGAATGAAGATTGAGCAACCGCAATGCAGGAAATTCCTCTCCAGTTGGATTTCCAAGGCAGAGGGGGGAGGGAAGAGACATAGCTCAGTGGTAGAATATCTCCAAGTAGAGCTGAGAGACAGCCCTTGTCTGAAACTCTAGACAGTCACTGCCAGCCAGTGGAGACACTACTGAGTTAGATGAACCAGTGGGTCTGACTTCTTATTAAGGCCACTTCCTATGTTCAGCATTTATCTGATAGTGGTAAGGCTAGTAGAGGCTGCTAAGAGTTTCTTTAGGTACAGCTGGCAGATGAGTCATGTTTGCAAACCCTCCAATTGTTCCTATTTTCTAGGGATGGTCCCAGGGCTGGAACCAAATTTCTGAAGGGCCTTAATTGTCTTAGGAAGGGTTCCCCCTGCTACATAGATCCTGACAGATCTCCCAGACTCTCCATGCGTCCCTATTTTGCAATGACAGTCCTAGATTTACAGAAGCCATCCTGGTTTCTGATGATCCCAGAATGCCCCACTTTTCCTTAGGACATCCCTATTTTCACTGGAGACACGTGGGATGGTATGAGCCTCAATTCTATGAGCTTTCTTGATTTAGTGCAAGCACTTCATCAGAAATTTCACTAGTCTGCCACGGAACTAAGCCGTAACTAATGACATCATGCTGTGTGTTCTTAACAGAGTGGACCACGCTTCTAGTCTGCCATCGGGGTAGATGTCAATCCTGGCTTCTGAAAATCCAGTATGCATTTTTTAAAAAATATTTTATGAAGAATAAAATCAAGCTGCTTGATAGCCCCATGATTAACAGGCAGGGTATTTAAATAAATTTAAATAAATTTGATATGGAGAATATAAAATAAAATAGCAGATGGGAGAGATGTGAAACACAATACCCACACCAAAATCACATAATTTACTTTGGAGCCATTTTTCTGGGTAAGTCTTTTAAACACTGTGACGAATTTATAAAACTTGGTTTATTATCTACAGTCCCACTGATTTATTAAGGTTCTTTGCTATGAACTTTCAAAAAGATAACCTCCTCTAAAAGATTACAATACAACCTCTGTAAATAAGTAATGTCTGTTATTGGGGGGGGGGGCAAAGTGAGGGTTGTCATTGAGTACATGCTTACGTTTTAAAGAGGACTAAAGGCAATCAAACTGTCCAATCCAGAAAAGGAGTTTTAATTCACTTTATAATGGACACCTAAAGTTGAATGGAATGAGCACTGTGACCCAACAATAATAATAATAAAATCCTATGGGTCTAGGTGGATGTTTATACGATAAAATGTGAGAGCCACAACTCAAAAACTCATAAAATGAGTTTAAGAGGCCACCCTGCTCCTTCCCCAAATACCAAAGAGAACAAATATTTTCAATATCCAGGTCAAGACAGAAACCCCCTAGTCAATTTACCCTTTGTTACTTGTACAAATCTCAACGTTAACCTAGATTTCCCTTCTGTTTAAAGCAGGAATGTTACCAAATATGCTGCTACCGCCAAGACCGTGTTGTCCACAAGGGACTACATCAGTGGTAGATATTCACTACACCTAAAATTAAAACACACACATATATTGAGAGGGGGGGGCATATCTTTCAGCGATGCAATATTGGGAACTATGCATACCCATCTCAATATTTGCGACAAGGTAGGCTGCCTTCTTCCGGATGGTGGACTTAGTTCTGTCACTAGATACTTTTCAGAGCTCGGCAAGGATTTGGGTGCAAAAGTAATTTGGCTTAAGCCAATAAGGTCTTGGTACGCTGAACATTTACTCTCTCCACCTAGACACAGGGATTTTGTTCATCCAGAGACAATCACAACAATATGTTCTCATAAATTAAATACCATTTAGCTTTCATTTTACAGGTAAGAAACAGATATGGAGAAAACCTTTGCAAGCTTTCCCATAGCAAGCCAATGGCCAAGGTGGGCTTTGAAGGCGTGACTCACGGGTTCAGCGGTCTTGCTTAGACAATCAAATCTCAGATTAGTTTGCCAAAATATGAACCGTCAACACAAATGTGGAAGCAAGTAGGAAGTAGCAGTTAGGCATAGCTTCCTCTAACATCTGAACTGAGAAACCATAGCCAATAGCTACCACACAAGCTATAATATGATGACATAGTTTAAGATGGATTCATATTTTGGCTCATTTGGAATCAAATAACCCTAGTTTCCCACTTCATATATAATGGGAAACTATGGTTAACTGCAGCTGCCTGACATTTCCCTGCTCATTCAATGGGAAGAAGAAAAGTGATACAGGCAGGTGCATGAAGTTCATTCATATTCCAGCAAATCGGACCCAAATTTGATTGTCTGAACATGGCCAGTGTCTTATATCTTAGCCCGTCTGGCATCAAAAGGGCCATTTCAATCGGGGGTAATACATCTGCTTAAAAAGCAAGTGGAAAGGGCAGCCAGAAAGAAATAGAAACATCTTGTGGCAAAGTAAATAATCAAACCCTTGCTATAAAATCTCTCTCCCGGGAGAAATTGAATATTCAAATGCTCCGACAATGTTTGCACTGCAGGACAGAGATGCTAGAACACTGAGCTCAAGGAATAAAGTAAACACCACCTTGGCTTCTGGTGCCCACAGAGCTGCCTCCAAACAGCCCTCATTATTATAAACAGACATGAGCCATACTTTGGGAGATGTAATTTTAGCTCCCGTACCCATACATGAAACATTATGTGAACCCGTGGACACTATTTCTTTGAATCTCTATAAATAAAACATGCTGGCAACAACTCTGATTTAATCTTTGGCAGGCTTCCTCCCACGCTCTTTAAAAGCTTTGATTGCAACTCGTTCATGTTACTCTCCTTGACTTATTGGTATTTTTGCTTCTTCTTTTTTGCTGTTGCTTTTAGCCTTGTTGTATGCTTTTATACGGTAAGCTGCCCCAAAGGTTCAAAGTGAGTCAAGTGCTGGGATATATAAATGTTTAAAAGTTAAATCAGGCATGTGGCAATTCATTGGAAAGGCCCAAATCAAACAATTTTTCTTGAAAAGTTGCTATTGGTTAAATTGAGCTGGAGCATGTCAAAAACAAGAGAAGGCTAACAATATTATCATCACCATTATTTATTAAATCTACATACCCTGCAATGTTTCTGCAATGAAAATAGGGACATCAATAATAGTAGTAGTAGTAGCAGTAGTAATAATACCCTGCCCATCTGACTTTGTGGCCCCAGTCACTTTGGGCGACTTCCAACATATATAAAAACATAATAAAACATTAAACATTATAACAAACTTCACTATACAGGACTGCCTTCATAAGTCTTCTAAAGGTTGTATAGTTATCTCCTTGGCTTGGGGGTTGCATAACTCCATACCCTTCAACATTTATCCATTGAAAATAAGGAGAATAGGCCTGGGATAAGAGGAATATTTTAGCCTGGCACCTGAAGTTATGTAATGAAGGCACTAGGTGAGTCTCCCTGGGGAGAGAATTCCACAAGTGGGGAGTCATGTCAGAAAAGGCCCTTTCTTGTGCTGCTACCCTGTGGACATCTTTTTTCTTAAAATAATGTTTACTAAATTTTCTATTTTACAAACAGAACAGACATTATCCAATGACTTCCCTCCCTCTCATTCCTTGGTTCATTTTATTTATCTTTCACAAAAACCATTTTTGCCAGTTCTCCATTTTAACATCCCTCAAACAATGATTACCCTGTTGATTTTATCTTAATGCTGCCAGTGTTTTCAGCTGTGTACAGTCATTTTCCATACAGTCACTAAATATTTTCCACTCTTCTTTCGATATATGTTCTTCTACCCTCTGCACCTCTTGTGAAGGGGACACATGAAAAAAGGCCTCAGATGATGAGCCCAGGGTCTGGATCTGTTCATCAAGGCAGTCCTTGATGTTGGGATGTTTCACTTTTCATATAAATGACTACTGAGATGCATGCTGGAACACCATGATTCCACTTTAAAAATGTAGCTACGCACAGGATGCATATGTTTCTGAGCACAATTCAAAGTATTGGTGCTGACCTTTGAAGCCCTAAATGGCTTTGGCCATTTATATACCTGAAGGAGCATCTCCACCCACATTGCTCAGCTTGAACACTGAGGCTCAGAGGGCCTTCTGGCGGTTCCCTCACTGCGAGAAGTGAAGCTACAGGGAGCCAGGCAGAGGGCCTTCTCGGTGGTGACGCCTGCCCTGTGGAACGCCCTCCCATCAGATGTCAAGGAGATAAACAACTAACTGACTTTTAGAAGGCATCTGAAGGCAGCCCTGTTTAGGGAAGTTTTTAATGTTTGATGTTTTATCGTGTTTTTAATATTCTGTTGGGAGCTGCCCAGAGTGGCTGGGGAAACCCAGCCAGACGGGCAGGGTATAAATTATAAGTTGTTGTTGTTGTTGTTGTTGTTGTTGTTGTTGTGGCCATCACATTGAAATTACTATTGTGGAGATTGAGGAAGCATTCACATTTGGGACACATATCTGATTCTCACTTGTGATTTCTGAAAAAGCAAGCTAATGTGCATGTGATTCCCCTTATGAAAGGCTGATACCGAGATTTGTTAAATTATAAGCATTAAAGCGTGGGGGGGGGGAATGGATATGATTACTGTTATTTTTTCATAAAAATTATACACTGCTTGATTGTAGGGGGGAACCCTCAAAGGGTTTTTTTTAAAAAAAGATAAAACAATAAAATTGTCACTTAAAAATAAGACAGCAACAATTGAAAACAAGCAAAAGGTTTAAAACAACAACAGACGGAAAGAAATTATAATTATAACAACAGACGGAAAGAAATTAGAACTCTGGGTCATCCCATCCACCAACTCGCAACAGATTCAGGACAGAAAAGGATGTACACACTGCATAACTAATGATGATGATGATGATGATGATGATGATGATAATAATAATAATAATAATAATAATAATAATAATAATAATAATAATTTATTGCCTTTCCATCTGGCTGGGTTTCTCCAGCCACTCTGGGCAGCTTCCAGCTAAAGATTAAAAATACATTAAAACATCAATCATTAAAAACTTCCCTAAACAGGGCTGCATTCAGATGTCTTCTAAAAGAGGGAACCACCAGAAGGCCCTTGGAGCTGGACCTCAGTGTCCGGGTTGAGCTGTAAGTTCCACAAAATAATAAGTTAATAATCTTTTAAAATGAACTAGATGAATTCACAGAAAAGGGTCCACCAATGAGTGCAGTACTGGAGATTAAGGTGACAACTAGATTTGGAGAACCTGAAACATATATTCGGGGAGAGCTTTGTGTTCCTAAAAACTGCAGAGATGAAAACCACTCCAAAGCCATCTTCACTGATTTTGTGACACCTGAAATGCTGCCACTCCTTAATTTCTCTACTTCAAAAGGCAATATTAGGTCTTTAATTTAGAGCTCATTTCCATCAAACTCAGGATTTCAGGTGAATTGCTATTGAGTTTTACTTTTATTCTAGCCATTTGTATCCCGCTTTCTCCTTGTGAAGGATAACTGAAGATGGCCCACAAAGCGAAAAATTAAAATAAATAAAGCACAGGCACGCACAAACAATTAATAAATACAAAATGGCAGCAAGAAAATAGAACATATTTTCCCTTCCCAGCAGAAAAAGCTCACCATGCATAACAGTGCAAGACATGCAAGTAACAATATAAAATAATGCCTGCATACAGTGTATCATAAATCAATCTAAGTGCAGGAGAATCACTTTGTCTATTTATATAGCACCCTCAGTGTGCGCGGCACTTTCAGAGAGTGCAAATGGACAGGTCCCAGCCCTGATGAGAATACAAGCTAAAATTCAGGGAAACAAAAAGGAGGGGGAGCTTGAAACTGGGGTGAACAGGAAAAGAATATGCAATAGCTTCTGTTATATGTGTTTTGGCTTATTAAAGTAGAGCACAGACATCACTGTAAAGGTAAAGGGACCCCTGACCGTTAGGTCCAGTCGCGGACAACTCTGGGGTTGCGGCGCTCATCTCGCTTTATTGGCCGAGGGAGCCGGCGTACAGCTTCCGGGGCATGTGGCCAGCATGACTAAGCCACTTCTGGCGAACCAGAGCAGCGCACAGAAACGCCGTTTACCTTCCCACCGGAGTGGTACCTATTTATCTACTAGCACTTTGACGTGCTTTCGAACTGCTAGGTTGGCAGGAGCAGGGACCAAACAACAGGAGCTCACCCCGTCGCGGGGATTCGAACCGCTGACCTTCTGATCAGCAAATCCTAGGCTCTGTGGTTTGACCCACAGCACCACCCGCATCCCTATAGACATCACTGAGGCTGTGCCAAAGCCTTCACAGAAAAGAGGAGTTTTGAGGAAGAGTTTGAAAGCCCAGCTCCTGCTGGACATTTGCTGGACATTATTATCCGCAATACATTGCAAAGCACAAGTAACACAAATACTGCTAAATTCAATTCCATGTGTACAGTGAGTATTTCAAAATACAAAAGCAGAAGCCAGACTTGGGACTCAGAAAGAGTCTCTGGTTTTTGGACGGCATGGTTTCAAAAGGAAAGAGTTACACTGCATGGAAATATACTCCCCAAGTAGTCCTAAGTAACAGAGAAATTGGCAAATTGAGAACCTCCAATCAATCAGTAATCCAACAAATAAAATCCAAATCGGTTCTCTAGTTCTCGGGACACGCAGGGAGGAAAAAAACATTTCCAGTCACCTGCTGTGGTTTGGAGGACGGCTGTGCACCAATTTTTCTTCTGGCAGCCAGAGCGCAAGAGGAAGGGCAGGAACAGCCAAACCAAAAAGACACCCTGCTTTTGGTTTTTGCCACAGATTTCCTGAAGGATATCCTCCTGCTTCAAGGAAACACACACAGCCTTCCATGGGAGGCTGATACATATGCGCGCTGTGCTGCATTGGAGCAGACGAGCTTCTAGAAAGTTCTCACTTTACGTTATGTTTCGGATTACTCCAGCCCAGGGGTCAGCAAACATTTTCGGCAGGGGGCCGGTCCACTGTCCCTCAGACCTTGTGGGGGGCCGGACTATATTTTGAAAAAATAAATGAATGAATGAATTCCTTTGCCCCACAAACAACCCAGAGATGCATTTAAAATAAAAGCATGCATTCAGCTCATGTAAAAACACCAGGCAGGCCCCACAAATAACCCAGAGATGCATTTTAAATAAAAGAATACATTCTACTCATGTAAAAACACGCTGATTCCCGGACCGTCCATGGGCGTGATTTAGAAGGCGATTGGGCCGGATCTGGCCCCCGGGCCTTAGTTTGCCTACCCACGCTCCAGCCAATTGCTGTAGGTCTTCCCTAAACTGACCCTTTAAATGCATTCACTCACCATTGTAGGGCAATTAGGGGGGGATGACCCATATTTAAACAGTATTTCCAAAACTACCCACATTCACGTTAATAAATGGACTATTTGGGTAGCAACAAATATCCTGGTAATCATTTCCTCTTCTAGCCGCTGAAAAGAACTAACATGGGGCTGAAAACTCTGGGAGATATTTCTCCTTTTTTAAAAAAAATGAATTAATTCATACAGTTAAAAAAAAAATACAGTTGCTCTTCTTTCTTTCTTTCTTTCTCTTTTTTATAGCAACACAGCTAAAATGCAAACACTGGCTACCTGTAGCCGAAAATAGTCCATGAGCACAAAAACCCAATGTTTTAAACTTCTGCCCTAACCAGGAAAATTAGTATGTGCCACTATTGCTGATTTTAGCAAGAAAACCAAGTAAAAGTTCTAAAAATACTTTTGCATTTTAATTCCAAAATAGCCTGTTTGTTGAATACATGCAATTTAGCTCTGCCAGCTGGTATATTATAATAGTGGTCCACACACATCCATCTCAATATGCAGTGCAGGGAGGGGTTGAACCTGCCATAAAAGCCTCGAGAAACTGTGGGTGGTTCCCCAAACATGAGGCACATGAACAAGTACAGACAACCGGGCAAATGCTTGTCTACCCAAGCATGGGTTTTGCATGGGAGCTTTTTCTCAGAGGTTAGGCAGGCCTTTGTTTCATTCCTTGCTGAATTTTGCACTTCCCTTCTCCATCGATAGCTTCAGATTTTAGGAGTAAACAAAGCTTCCCCTCAAGCCACAAAGGCTTAAAAACCAAAAGGTTACATTTATTATACGTTAAAAAGGAGTTAAGTGGCTTCTTACATCATTGTCTCAATAGCCATTCTACTTGGCGAAAAACATTGTGTCCTATTATGCTGTCATGCAACTGATAAAGATCTCCCATTAGCCTGCGAGGTACTTTGAAGGTCATGGAGTCCAGCTCTCCAGACTGAAATGTATTTCTTCGGAGGCCCCATGCTTTCTTGATTGTTTTCTTTATCTGCTCTTGAATATAAACGCACACAGAGCCAGGCATCCATTTCCTGCTCCGCCACAATTCAGAGAACCAAATAGTTGTGCAACCTCCCCCTGTTCCACTCTACACGCACTTCAGGAAGACTCACCATATCAATCATCTATCAAATCTTGCACGTCTTTGAATATTCGATTGCTGATGACGATCTGGCTTACTACCGTTTCTTTGGTATTCACTACCATTTCTTTCCTCATTTTCTTAACCCCCTAAAAAGTGCTTATTTCTTCCAGAGGTTTCCTGAAGAAAACCATAGCAGAAAACGAGGGTAAATGCAACGAGATGTGCAGGGTCAGAATTACTAGAGGGGGAATCACTGGCCTGTGTTGGTCAGATCCAGCCAATTGATCTGCAATGAAGTGAGTCTTAGAGGAAGTCTTCATTGCAGGCACTTTCCATAGTAGCTGCAGAGACTGCTGAGTGAACTGGAAGAAGAGGAGGGGCAGATGAGGCATGTCCTCCCCACTTAGCATGGGTGTGGAGCAAGTTGACCAAGTGACAAGGTAACTACCACCACCACCACCTCCTTCTTTCAGCTTGCTTGCTTACCTCCCTCCACAGCTAGCATGGGAGGCTTCCTCATAGCAGATTTCATAGTGGATGAAATAAGGAAGAGTTCGTTAAAACCACTCAGTCCTACCATTGATTCCTGTTATGACCCTGTTATGTACTGAGCTTGGATCCTAGAACAATAGGCAGGTAGGATCCTAGAATAACCTGACTGGCCTGTAGGAGCAGCCCAATCAGGCCCCAGGAGGAAGTTAATCAGCCTATTAGGCCGGTAGGATCCTAGAATGCAACAACTGATTGGCCTGCAGGAGCAGCCCAATCAGGCTCCAGGAGGGAAGCAAAATCAGCCAATCAGACGGGACCCATTGTATAGATAATGTATATAAAGCCTGAGGTTTGGGGGGGGGGATTCAATTCACTGTTTCACGAGCTGCAATAAAGAGCATGAAATCACTACAGTACGTGACTCCGAGTATATTTCAGACCCCATTGAGACAAGTAAAGGAATGCCACCTTCTCCAATAAGTGATGTTCCCTTTTGGTCCGGCTATCACACACCCACACCCCACACCAATCACGTCTCTCATTCTTGGCTGAACGCATGTGTGCATGCACAGATGGGATGCATTTATGTATGTATGGGTGTGGATGAATGGAGATTGTGAGGGTGAGAATATGTGTGGGGTGCAGCCCTGGGCTCTGGACCCACCCACTGCCAACCAAGTGTACCTCAAAATATTACCCCAGAAGGACTGAAAAAAGGCTCCCCACCCCTAGACTTAAATGGGGAGTGGGGGCAACATCAGACCTTCTGATGGTGTAAAAGTCATACATTATAGAATAAAATAAATTCTGAACCTAGGATTATCAGAACTACGCTGGGCTCATGGTCCTTCCACATACAAATCCACTCCTGTTTCTCCATTTTTTCTTCATTTCAGCAGCATAATTTTGGGGCATGGGTATGCGTAAGTTCTTTCATTGCTACCATCCTTAAAACAACTAGGAGTCAGAAACCCTTGCCAATCAACAGAGAATCATCCAGAGAACTACCAGTAACTCCCATTCTATCTTCTACACACCCCTATACCAGAGAAAGAGAGAACTCCATACATTCCCTCCCTCCAACAATTAACATAATTAGCATATGATAATACAGTACACTTTGCATCCTATTAGCGTCTCCAAACAGAGAGCAATAGTAGACCAATCTACTTTTTTAGCCTTAAAAAATAGCAGTAGGAAGCACATGCTTTGCATTGTGTGTGTGTGTGTGTGTGTGTGTGTGTGTGTGTGTGTATTGTTGTTGTTTAGTCGTTTAGTTGTGTCCGACTCTTCATGACCCCATGGACCAGAGCACACCAGGCACTCCTGTCTTCCACTGCCTCCCGCAGTTTGGTCAAACTCATGCTGGTAGCTTCAAGAACAATGTCCAGCCATTTCGTCCTCTGTCGTCCCCTTCTCCTTGTGCCCTCCATCTTTCCCAGCATCAGGTTCTTTTCCAGGGAGTCTTCTCTTCTCGTGAGATGGCCAAAGTATTGGAGCCTCAGCTTCAGGATCTGTCCTTCCAGTGAGTAATCAGGGCTGAATAGCTGAATATGTGTTTGTGTGTGTGTGTGTGGATTTGAGACATATTCATGCATATACATTAAAATAATCTCTGGTCTAATTTAACTGCTTGGGAAGGATGGTGGAGAATAATTCACTGAAGAGGACCTAACTTGACAGTCCTATGCACGTTGACTTGGAAAGTCATTTAATAGCATTCAGTGGAGCTTACTAGTTCTAAGTGTTCTGAGAACTGTCACCTGCGTCCAAGGGTGAAGAAGAAGAAGAAGAAGAAGAAGAAGAAGAAGAAGAAGAAGAGGAGTTTGGATTTGATATCCCGCTTTATCACCACCCTAAGGAGTCTCAAAGCGGTTCACATTCGCCTTTCCCTTCCTCCCCCACAACAAACACTCTGTGAGGTGAGTGGGGCTGAGAGACTTCAAAGAAGTGTGACTAGCCCAAGGTCACCCAGCAGCTGTGTGTGGAGGAGTGAAGACGCGAACCTGGTTCACCAGATTACGAGTCTACGGCTCCTAACCACTACACCACACTGGCTCTGAAAAGATCAGTTTCATGCAGAGTAAAGAATTGAGATCAGTCATCATACAAACCAGTCATAAGTTGGATGCTGTTATACGGGACGATGCCCTCTTTTACACATCATAATACACAGTCTAGTCAACTACGAAATATCTGGACATTCTGGAGCAAGGTAGGAGAAATAATATAGAGGGTTGCACTGACTCAAAGCTGGACAAGAGCATGCCTAAATACGAATGCACAATAATCATATTTGTGTGCATGTATTGAAAAAAACACACTTCCAAGAGGCTGGCAGGGAACACAACTGCACCGATTCTGGCAAGCCTTTGCAAAGGCTTCACTCAGCTAAGTAGAACACAACTTGCCCACTGGAGCCTAGCTGCCCCAAATCTGTACTAGCTGCTTGGTGCCCATCAGTCCCAATCTGAAAACATTCCCAGAACTGATTAACTATTTCAACTGATGAAATAGGCAAATTCTCAATGGAACATATCAAAAACCTTCTTTACCCTATAAGCAGCGAAGCTGATAGGAACCAGCTGAGTAACTTGAAACTGTTCGCCGTTTCCATAACTGGAAAGCACACACATGCTTTAGCTGAGCTCATACACAGCTCTTTAGTGGAATACATATATTGGCTTATGCTAGCAGGGCTTGCCATCTGCTGAACTATGGTTTATAAGTAACTCCACATTTAACTAGAGTCATTAAACTTAAGGTGACATTTGAGAATAATGTAATTGGTTGTGAAGGACTCACCATGCATGGTGGAAATGCCAAAAAGGTGGAATAATAAGTCCCTAAAGGGTTGTCTTTGGGAATGGACTGAGTCAGCAATTCTCCAGTACTACTGAAGACTTCCTCTGCATTCAGCACTAATTTGTCTGAAGTCTATTCTAAGACTTTTGGTAAGAAGAATGAGAAATCCTAAGAACATGTGACTTTGTAATGTATTCCATCTGTTTGGTTCAATTCAACATCTCAGCCAAGCAGAGTTTTCTTTCCAGAACTACAGTTCTGAGAAGTACAGCTATTCAAACTGTGCATTTTCACCAAGTCCAGGGTATCAAAGGGCTACTTTCCACTAAGCTTCCAATCCCCTAATCAACTTCCATAACATCTCCTACTGACTCTGTTTTATATCAGTTTGCATCACTAATTCAGATAGGGAAACAACACTTGTGATAAGCATAACACTTCACGGAATGCTGGCATACACTCATTTTTGGGGGGGAAATATTGGAAATCCCTTCCACTGATTGATCAGGGATTATGTCTTCTAGTTCTGGTCTGTCCTATCCAGGAAGCAGCCAATATTCTTGTACCCAATTCCTGACCTTTAAAGTGTTAAATGGCTTCCGTCCTGTATACCTGAAGGAGCGCCTCCACCCCCATCATTTCAGCCCAGATACTGAGGTCCAACTTCAAGGGGCTTCTGGCGTTTCCCTCATTGTGAGAAGTGAGGTTGCAGGGAGCCAGGCAGAGGGCCTTCTCAGTAGTGTCACCTGCCCTGTGGAACGCCCTCCCATCAGATGTCAAGGAGATAAACAAGGATCTGAATTTTAGAAGACATCTGAAGGCAGCCCTGTACAGTGGTATCTCGGGTTATAAACCCGGAAGTAGTACCTCGGGTTAAGAACTTTACCTCAGGACGAGAACAGAAATCGCATGGTGGCGGAGTGGCGGCAGTGGGAGGCCCCATTGCTAAAGTGGTACCTCAGGTTAAAAACGGTTTCCGGTTAAGAATGGACCTCTGGAATGAATTAAGTTCATAACCAGAGGTACCACTGTATGGGGAGGTTTTTAATGTTTGACGTTTTACTGTGCTTAATGTCTTAATTTGGTGGAAGCCACCCAGAGTGGCATATAAATAAAATAATAATAATAATAATAATAATAATAATAATAATAATAATAATAATAATTATAATTATAATTTCAAACTCCTTGGGTATCAGACCAACCTTGTTATAATAAGGTGGGGTATCTGGCTGCCATTTGCATTTCTGCTTCTGTGTCCTCAGACACTGCTCCCTGTTTCAGTGAAAGAGATAACGAGAACCACTGTGATCACACAGATGTTGCTCGCTCAGTTTGAGAGAAGTTGCGTCCAACCGCTCCTATATATGCTCACTTCAGTGGAAAAGCGACTGCAGCCATACAGTCCTGCTTCTGCCTGAAAAGGCTCATGTGTAAACAACTTGAGACCTTGGGAACAGGCAACTCTGCTCTTTGTATTGAGGATCTCAATGAGAAAGAATCCACAGCTGATTGGAGAACAACATCTACAGAGCTGGAAGAGACTAAACAACAAGAAAAAGAAGAAGTAATCCTGGGAAGCAACAACCAAAAGTTGACATCTGTGGAATACAAGCAAGGAGACGCTGGGAACATATCCACCACAAGTCTGCGAAAGACACAGAAGAAGAAGGAGGAGGTCCCAAGACAAAATGGAATACAGGAATTTAAAATAAAGAAATATGATTGGGGCCTCCGTTTGGACTTAGACTTTGAAGAGATAGACTTTGTGGAAATTCTTCAGCAGCTACTTTTGAATCTTCTTGTGGGAAGAGGATACACTTTGATGGGGAAAGAACTTTTCCCAGATCCGACGACTGACATAAAGGACTACCAACAGGACAGGCGGAGAGGGACTGAAAGAGATTTGAAAGCCTCGGACGTGAGGAACCCAGGCTGAGAATCTCGAATTTGGTTTTTTATTGGGAAGGGACAAAAACCGGGGATGGGAGGGAGGGAAGAAGAGACTCTTAAAAACCCTTAAGACTTCTAGGTTTGGTTAAGATGACTCTTAATTAAGATAAAATGAAAATCGATGGAAGAGAACTTAAGTCCAACTTATGAAAATCAATTTTTATTATAAAAAGGGTAATGAGATGAATAAGATTGTTAAGAGGAGAAACACCAACTTGCTGATATAATCTTGAAACTGGGATGCACGAGGGGAGGTGGGGGGAAGTCAGGGAACAAGGTTATGAAATGGGGATTTGCTGATTCTATACATGTTTTTGTCTTTTCTTTGTGTATGTTTTGTCTTTATAAAAGCAGAAAACCAAATAAATTTTTTATATAAAAAAAAGAAAAGGCTCATGTGTGTCCCCTATTACCTGTTTCGATGTGTCCCCTTTTACCTGCTCCGATGAAGGTTGACCAGTGTACCCACATGATGACAATACTGGCCTCCAAGACAGAAACTGGCCAATGCGACCTCATGTTGATGCTGCTTGCTTGAAAAAGGCCCCAGCCATTGTGGCTTCATGCTGATGCTGCTCACCTGAAGGAGAGGGACTGGCCACTGTGAGCACATGCTGATGTCACCTGCTTGGAGATTGGCCATTGTGACCACATGCTGGTGCCAGGATATTGACTAATCCATGTGTCCCCATTCAGATGTCCTTCCCAGGAAGAGAGAAACTGGCCAATGTACCAACCCACCTGAAGGAGAGGCAGGCCATGATAATACTGTCTGCCTGAGGGAGAGACACTGGCTACTGTGACCCCATGATAATGATGCCTACTTGAAGGAGAGAGCGGGGTCAGCTTTGCCAACAACTTTCACGATAAAGGTGCCCAAATCCTTTGCACCCCATAAAAGAAGAAGTTGAGGCTTCTCTCAAAGGCAAAAGTCATCTTCCCTCCAGCTGACATCCAATGCTTTGGGGGGGACTGCTATCTTTTGTTGATTGCCTGTGAGAGCATCTTCTGTTCTGTATCAGTGCTCCAATAATTAGGGGCCAATGAGGAGTTAGCACTAAGAAGGAAGCAACTTGACAGGGGCTCATGTTATTCCCATAGGGAACAGCGGAAAACTAGAACAAAAAGCAAAGCAAAAATGTTACCTCCCATGTGCTCTAAAGGCCACCAATCAAAGCACCCTGATTAAGATGACCATAACATACAATTTATCACAGGCACTTCCTTATGTACCGGTATGTTTCATGGTATTTTGTGCATTGTGACTGGTCCTTTTTATTGATTACAGTTTAGTAATTCTTTATCGCAATTGTTAAGTGTTTAATCATTGTTAAGTGTTTAACACAATAATAAGTGTTTAATTATTATTTGCCAGTATTTGATTTTACTGTTTACTATTCTATTCGAATGGATTATTGAATATTGCTTTATTTTATATAAGTTGTTTGTTTTAAAGTTATGTTTTTATTATGACTTTTTGTATTGGATCAGATTGTTATTAGGTGTGTGATCTTCGCTGTCTATTTTGTTGTTTCTTCAGCTTGTAAACTGCCTTGTGTGTAGTAATATAGAAAGGTGGTATACAATTTAAAAGTGAAATGTAATGAAATTTTACTCAGGTGAATAGGACTGCGTATGAGTTAGGGTTTGATGACTGAAGTATCAAAGCTACATCATAAGGTATAAGCAATGCCAACTCTTAACCAGGTAATAAATATTCCTCTCTCTCCAATGACACCTTTGCTAAGCATCTTTCCTCTTGTTCACTTACTCATTTAAAAGGCATATAAAGCAGGGCTTTCTGTATTTACCAGTCACAGAGGAGAAATAACTTAAAGCAGCCCCATCATACCTCTGTTCCAAATCCCTCAACATGTTTTCAAACCTGAGTTACTACATTAGTAACACTCATAATCTTTCCTGACAATAAAAACAGCCCTGGTTGCTTAGCTTTAATCATCAAGTAAATTCATATCAAGGATGTAAATGCTTTATGTAACATTCTGAACTGCTCCCAAAAGGACCAAATTGAGAAAATAACTCAGAAAATTATAATAATTGTGTTTTGTCCTGAGCCCTTTCCCCTGAATAGTCAGAGTCAGCAAAATAATGGCCATGCTCTTTATTTGAGTACATCTACAGTGGTACCTCGGGTTACATATGCTTCTGGTTACAGACTCCGCTAACCCAGAAATAGTACCTCAGGTTAAGAACCTTGCTTCAGGATGAGAACAGAAATCATGCGGTGGCGGCACAGCAGCAGCAGGAGGCCCCATTAGCTAAAGTGGTGCTTCAGGTTAAGAAGAGACCTCCAGAACGAATTAAGCACTTAACCCGAGGTACCACTGTATATCCATTTTTACTTCCATCATGAAACCCAAGGCTGTACGTGGTTTCTGGGCAATCTCCCATCCAAACATTGGCTCAAACCCTGCCTAGATACTTCCACCATGCTTTTAGAATGAACTATGCAGTGGATTCAGGTAATAGCCGTGTTGATCTGTCATAGTCATAAGAAATAAAAAAATGAAAGATGAAAAAATCTATTTTAATAATTCCAGTGGCACCTTTAAGATCAACTAAATATAAGCTTTCAATGTATGAGCTTTCATGTGTAATACATACTTCATCAGATACTCTGAAGCACAGATCGCTTCAACCTTATAACTGTTGATATCTGTTATGGCAGTTGGTTCCACAGGGAAGGGCAATGGATTTTTAAAGGGATAGATGACCAAAATTAGCTTTAGTATGTATAATGGGACATGAATCCAATATCTCTATTCAGACCAGGTCTCTCCATAGCTTTTAGTTTGGTAATGAGTTGTAATTCAGCAACTTCTCTTTCAAGTGTATTTCTAAAATTCTTTTGTAATAAGACAGCTACTTTAAGATCTTGTATAGAATGTCCTAGGAGATTGAAGTGTTCTCCTACTGGTTTCTCTGCCTTGTGATTCCTGATGTCAGATTTATGCCCATTTATCCTTTGGCGTAAAGTTTGTCCTGTTTGTCCAATATAGAGAGCTGAAGGGCACTGATAGCATATATAATGTTGGAAGATGAACAATTAAATAGGCCTGAGATGGTATGTTTGCTCTTATTGGGGTCAATAATGATCAGGGACGCGGACTTAGAAAAAATATTGGGGGGGCCCGGGAAAGCTCATGAATAATAAATAAGCTCATGAATATGCAAATAAAGTGGCTCCCGCCCCAAATAGGGCAAGCCACGCCCCCCAGCCAGCCGATTGGCTGGCTGGGAGGTGTGGCCAGTCGGGATTCCCCTGTTCTCGCGGGAGCTGAAACGAAGCAGCGAGGCAGGAGCCCCCGCCCCCGGGGATTCCCTAATCTCGCGGCGGACGGCCGGGGCTCTCAGACTAGGGCGCGCGGCTGGCTGGCTGGCTGGCTGGCGAGGGACGGCGGCGGCGCTCTGCTGGAAGGGCGCCCGAAATTATTGGGGGGGCTGAGCCCCCCCAAAAAATTTTTTTGAGGGGGCTCGAGCCCCCTCAGGCCCCATGGAGTCGGCGCCTATGATAATGATGTTGTCAGGTTGTATGCGGCAGCAAAGTTGACATCTAGATGCAGGCTCTTCTGCCAGAGTCCATGTTAAGTCTGGTTGTTGTATTATCATGTGTGAGGAGCTGTTTAAGATCGGGTGGCTTTCTGTAGGCAATGAAAGGTTTTCCTCCCAGAGCTTGGGAAAGAAAGCTATGATTATCTAAGAGATGTTGCAAATCTCTGATGATGCGTTGAACTGTTTTAACTTGAGAGCTGTATGTGGTGTTCTACTGTTTTCTCTTTTGGGTCTATCTTGCAGGAAGTTCTCTCTGGGTATCCATCTGGCTTTGCTGATCCTTTTTTAAACTTCATCAGGTGGGTATTTTAGTTCCAAAAAGGTTTGCTGTAGGTCTCTTAGGTGAGAGTCCCTGTCTGTAGAGTTGGAGCAGATGCGGCTGTAACATAGAACCTGGCTATATACAATTGATTGTTTGGTATGTTTAGGATGTTTAGGTATGTTTAGGATGGTAGCTAGGGATGCAGGTGGCGCTGTGGTCTAAACCACAGAGCCTAGGACTTGCCGATCAGAAGGTTGGTGGTTCGAATCCCCGTGACGGGGTGAGTTCCCATTGCTCAGTCCCTGCTCCTGCCAACCTAGCAGTTCAAAAGCACATCAAAATTCAAGTAGATAAATAGATACCGCTCTGGCGGGAAGGTAAACAGCGTTTCCGTTCACTGCTCTGGTTCGCCAGAAGTAGCTTACTCATGCTGGCCACATGACCCGGAAGCTGTACACCGGCTCCCTTGGCCAATAAAGCGAGATGAGCGCCGTAACCCCAGAGTCGGCCACAACTGGACCTAATGGTCAGGGGTCCCTTTACCTTTTTACAGTTGTCAGGGAGCCGTGATAGATTGTAGGTTTAAACACTCCGTGGCAAACCTGAGATTGCCTGTGCACAACATGTGAAACATAGCTCAATGAAACAATTGGGGCTGGGAGGATTTGCTTTCATTCAGGCATGGAATCATCAAATCATCAAACTGTAAAGGTCCCGAAGGGTCATCTAGTCCAACCCCCTGCAGTGCAAGAATCTCAACACAGGTTGCCCACCCTCAAAAACGTTTTTGGAACCATACTGGATCCTGCTTAGCTTTGCAAATGGGCTAGCAATTTTATTGCCACACCGCTGCATGGAGCAAAGCAGGCACAATCACTCAAACACATCTTCCACAAGCACCTTTCCCGAGAGGACAGACAAGTTAGTCTCAATGCCAAGCAGGAAAAGGACACAACTCTTGACATCAAAAATAGCAATACCATAAAGCAGTGGGAGAACATTTCAACCTCCCCAAAAAACAATGTAACTGGCCTTAAGGCGGCCATTCTGGAACAAAGGAACTTCAAAGGAAGAAAAGAATGTGAAACGCCAAGAACTTCAATTTGGGAATTAAATTGAGATGGAGGATTTGTATCACATTACATGTTACACTACATGGTGCTGGAGGAGACTCTTGAGAGTCCCATGGACTGCAAGAAGATCAAACCTCTCCATTCTGAAGGAAATCAGCCCTGAGTGCTCACTGGAAGGACAGATCCTGAAGCTGAGGCTCCAATCCTTTGGCCACCTCATGAGAAGAGAAGACTCCCTGGAAAAGACCCTGATGTTGGGAAAGATGGAGGGCACAAGAAGAAGGGGACGACAGAGGACGAGATGGTTGGACAGTGTTCTCGAAGCTACCAGCATGAGTTTGACCAAACTGCGGGAGGCAGTGGAAGACAGGAGTGCCTGGCGTGCTCTGGTCCATGGGGTCACGAAGAGTCGGACACAACTAAACGACTAAACAACAACAACAACATGTGTTAATTTCTGCGCTACCTATGACTATTTATTGTGAATGGTTCTGTGCCCCACTACAGGTGTTAATGCTATCACCTCAGCCACTCTTCCCATTCTGCTATCATCATCATGATCATCATCACCATTTTCTGTACCCATTTTTTCCCCCTGATGGGACTTAAGGCGGCTAATATATAAAAGGTTAAATGTGTGCCTATTTAATTCATATTTGAGTTCTGATTATCACAGTCAGTCATTTTTGCGCCTTGTTGCCATTCAGCTCCCACCTTACAACTTTCTCCTTCATATACCTCTCAGCAAAGTCTTCATCCTGCATCTGAGTCCTTGAATGCTTATGCCATAATAAATGTTAGTCTTTAAGATGTCAGAACTCTTCAGAGCAGACCTCATTATGTTCAGCTATTCTCCAATAAGGACATTAAAAGGCACACAATGAATTATCAATCTACATTGGCTCAATAATGACCGGATATTTTCCCAAATAAAAAGTTTTAAATTTGCTTCTCAGTGGAAATATAGGATCAATGAAACACTTAAAAACAGCTATAGGTTTGTTTGTTTGTTTGTTTACTATCTTAACATTTTAATTTTTCAGTCTCCCCCCCCCCTTAATTTTATTTTTTACTTTGACAAAGTAATAATCATAAATAAAAAAGAATAAAAGACCATTCCATTCTAACTATCCAACCTCCCAAAATTTTGACACCTATGGCGATGGTATTACCCCTTTCCGTTTTAACAGTACAAATTCTACAAACACCCTCCATATCTCCTCAAAATCATTTCTCCTGCATATTCCCCATCTTACCTTAATGGCACATGATAATTTATCATTAATAGCCATATCCCACACCTCTTTGTACCATTCTTTCATTTTATATCCACCTTGCCCCTTCCACTTCCTGGCTATTTGTGCAGCTGTCAATAAATTTGTGATAAAGTCCTTCATAGCCTGCAAACCTTCCACCCCATCATAAATTGATAATAATGCTACCTCTGGACTTTCGGTCAGTTTGAACTCAGTGATTATCTGCCAATAATTATTCTTGCATTTATTGTTGCTTTGCTTCTTTTGGATTTTGCAAACCACCTTGAAATAAATTTACTGGGCTCTTACCAAATTTGACATGGAGCAGACCCGCTTACCTTTTTGAAGAATTTATCTTTAAGTGTTAAGACAGTGGTACCTTGATTCTCAAATGCCTTGTTCCCAAACGCCAAAAACCCGGAAGTAAGTGTTCCAGTTTTTGAATGGTTTTCAGAAGCCAAACGTCCGATGCGGCTGTTGGCTATTGTTTCTGGGGCGCCTGCACCAATCAGCAGTTGGTTTTTGAACATTTCCAAAGTCAAACAGACTTCTGGAATGGATTAAGTTTGGCACTTTTGTTTTTGCTGTTTATTTTGCAGTTTTATTTTTGAGGCTTTTTCAGTTAATTTGTTTTTGTGACTGTGTGGAACCCAGTTCAGCTGCTGATTGATTGATTGTGTGACTGCAGAAACGGATAAAAGCCCCTCATCCAAACAATGACTATCATCAGTGCAGGTAAAATAATAATAATAATAATTGTAATTTTTATCATCTACAATACCGTCTTATTTATTTTAAAGCACAGTACATTGATCATTGCTTTCATTTTATGGATCAATGGTCTCCTTAGATAGTAAAATTCATGTTAAATTGCTGTTTTAGGGGTTGTTTTTAAAAGTCTGGAATGGATTAATCCATTTTGCATTACTTTCTATGGGAAAGCACGCCTTGGTTTTGGAACGCTTTGGTTCTGGGACGGACTTCCAGAACAGATTGAGTTTGAGAACCAAGGTACCACTGTACACCAAGTTTAATAATGCTTTAAGAGAGGGGAAATATTTCAAGAAGGCTGAGCAAGCGGATAAAAACCCCAAGCATGTCAGACATAGCAAAGCTTGGTTAAAGTTAGAAGACTTCAGAGATGTATTTGAGAAACTGTGCGGCAGCTTAACGATGCTGGTTCCAGAACACAAATTACAATGCCTTACCATCACTCATGAAGTTGGCCTAGTATTTCTTTCTATATATGTAAGCACTGTGACGGACAGGCCTGCCACCTACTTCCTCGTTCACGAGGCAAAAATAAAATAAGGATAAAATGAGTGCAGCTATTTTTGGCACTTGTTATGGTCCAGGTGGCCAGTCTGGCCTGATTCACTTGGCCAGTTCTCCTTTGCATCTGGGAATTCTGACCCTCGTGCTTCCCAACTAATTGTATCACATTATCTCCTTTTTGTTTGCCATTTTCCTCTCCGCAAAAGGTTGCAAAAATCTCATGCGCTGTGTTAGAAAGTCTCAATTAACCTCTAACCTTGCTTTAATGCATGCGGCTTGGGTTATTCCTCACACCCAACCGTGGGCCCATTAACACGTTGTCATAAAACAAAAACTGTTTCGACGGGCTGTAATTGCTGCTAAGTGATGCTGAACAAGGGGTTTTTTGTTCCACCACTAAATGGGCAGTGTAAGCAGCGAAGACCATTGTCACCGAACCAGCCGGGGTGAGAGAGGTTCTGTTTGAGGCAAGTTCCTGCCCACGGCTTGTATCTCTTTAAGCACTTAAACAACCCAGCTTCCTAGAGCTGTGAGCTGATGAAGGCCCACTGTATCTTGAGCGGACACAATGCTAATCTGACAACGCTGCACAAAGCATGTGTGACAACTCCCAGGGGGAACTGCAGAAAGATTTTCCCTCCATACTGCAAATATAATTAGTTTATGTTAGCTGTAAAAGGCCAAAGGTTAGAGAAGGCCAGGGCCCGTTTTGTTTTTAGGCAAGATAGTGAAATAATTGCTTGATGCTCAGATCTGCAGGTGCTTTATGAAGCTCATTTGGGCTTGGCAGCCCGCAGTGAAAGCTGATTTCCTTCCCAAATGCTGGATTCCATGTGACAGAACCAATTTGCCAGGACAAGGGTGACGGCTCATTCATGCCATTCATAATTAAAGTACCTGTTACAGTCAACACTTGCATGGGTAACTTTTTTCTTATGGTCGAAAAGGGTGCTATCCTCCTAACACTCACCACGTCCAAAGCTGAGCCTTTAAAATGAGAGAACGGGAAAGGAAACTGGGTAACAGTACCGTGCAGTAATGTGGCAGTAGAAGGAAGAGGGCCAACCTCTCTCCCCCCCCCCAAAGCTCCCTAAACAAAGCTAGCACACCGTCTCAGCTTCTGTTTGTGGTTTTCCAGAGGTACTACCCCACCTAGTGAGACTTTCTAGGAATGATTGACCAGGCTGCCTCCAGTGTTTGTTGTGAACACCTATGCATATGATGCTGTGAGTATAAACAGCAGAGCTTTGGAGAATGAATACAGCACTTGATTATAGGGGCAGATCTTGAACATGAAAAGGGAATGGCAAAAGTAATTACATTTGCCACAGGAAGTTGCTCCCTCATCTAACAACTGTCTACCATACTGGAGAAAGAAAAAAGGACTACTGTGGTACCTCGGGTTAAGTACTTAATTCGTTCTGGAGGTCCGTTCTTAACCTGAAGCACCACTTTAGCTAATGGGGCCTCCTGCTGCTGCCGCGCCGCCGGAGCACAATTTCTGTTCTCATCCTGAAGCAAAGTTCTTAACCTGAGGTACTATTTCTGGATTAGCGGAGCCTGTAACCTGAAATGTATGTAACCTGAAGGGTATGTAACCCGAGGTACCACTGTGTCTTCTTCTGTTTAGATTCAGGTAGGTTGCCGTGTTGGTCTGATGCAGTAGAAATAAATAAATAAAATTTAAAAATTGTCCAGTAGACCAGGAAAAACTGTCTGCGGACAAACTTTGGCTCCCTCGGCCAGTAAAACGAGATGAGCACCGCAACCCCTGAGTCATTCATGACTGGACTTAACTGTCAGGGGTCCTTTGCCTTTACATTTACCTTAGAGATCTACTAAGTTTGTTCGGGGTATAAGCTTTTGTGTGCATGCACACTTCTTCAGCCAGAACAAGCTTAGTTGGTCTCTAAGGTGCTACTGGACAATTTTCTAAATTTTTAATTTTTTTTATTTATTTCGACTTCTTCTGTTTACCACTTCATAAATCTATCCCTTAATCTTAGAAATCCAGGAACAATCCAGTTCTTTGCTCTTAATTCTCTCTCATCTGAAAAAATCCAAAACAATTCAAAAGACAGGCCAAGCATCAGCAGATTTCTCCTTCTGTGCACAGCTCTCTCGGCACATAGGTCACCTGATGGAGCCTTACTCCAAATGCTGCCTCTACCAGTCTACCATCTACAAGCAGGTGGGCCTTTTCAGTTGTGGCACTCCTCTTATGGAATGCTGTAGACCTTCATGGCCGGCTCCCTTCTGGTCTTTAGGAAGCAGGTGGAAACACCGCCGTTTCATCAGGCCATTTGTTTGTTGGGCAAATGCACAGACTGCTTTTCAACAAATGACATCAAAGGGGGTTACCCTGATGAGAGTGCCATTAAAATTACAGCAGCAATAATGTAACGTCAGTACAACTGTGGATTAAAGAGAGACAGGCGGGATTAAACAACATCTTAATTGTAAAAAGCTTGCCTGAAAAGAAGGATTTGCCGGCGTGGTGGTGCTGTGGAGCTGCCAACAGCGATGCTCCTCCAACATTTCTCTGATGAAAATAGGAACGTCCTATTCCATAACCAGTGGGACGCGGGTGGTGCTGTGGTCTAAACCACTGAGCCTAGGGCTTGCCGATCAGAAGGTCGGCAGTTCGAATCCCCGCTACTGGGTGAGCTCCCGTTGTTCAGTCCCTGCTCCTACCCACCTAGCAGTTCGAAAGCACGTCAAAGTGCAAGTAGACAAATAGGTACCGCTCCGATGGGAAGGTAAACAGTGTTTCTGCGCGCTGCTCTGGTTTCGCCAGAAGCGGCTTAGTCATGCTGGCCACATGAGCCAGAAAAATTGTCTGCGGACAAACGCTGGCTCCCTTGGCCTGTAAAGCGAGGTGAGTGCTGCAACCCTAGAGTCGTCCACGACTGGACCTAACGGTCAGGGGTACCTTTATCTTTATTTCATAACCTCCAACATTTATCCAACGAAAATAGGGACATCCTAATGAAAAACTTGACATTTTGGGATCAAATCTGAAACTGAGATGGCTTATGCAAATTCAGGGCCTTCCCTGGAAAATAGAACACTCAGAGGTTCTGCACTACTACCATTACCTGAATGGTGTGACAACAGTGCAAGCGGCTAGTGAATCCAGGACTGTGCAACTGCAGCCACGGAGCCCTGACCTCATCCCTTTCCCATCTAGATAAGCGAAAGCAATCCCTGTCAGGAGAGCAATCCCTGCAGCACCACGCCCGCTGCTCCCACCGAAAAATCTTGACAGCTCATTTAAAAATCGAGAAGCAGTCTTCTGAGCCCCTCACAGCGAACTCTGCAATTGATTCTATAGCAGGAAACTATTGTGGTGGGGGAAGGGACAATCCCTGAGAATTGTTGAATGGGGGGCAGGGAGGCCCTCATCTTTCTTCTGTACTGGCATCAAGCGGATTCCCCTGGAGTGTGCAAATAACTCTGTACACACTGAGCTGGCAACAAAATGCCAGCGCCATGCTAAACGCCGTGAGGAGATTCTGTTTGTTTGCTTTTCCCGGTCACAGTGATGGAGTATGGCCTAGAAAAACTCTGCTCTGTTACTTTCTAAGCAGAAAGGGAATCCTCTCTCCCCTTCAACAAGTTACCAGGAGGTATCAGTGTCAAGATGTAAACAGAATACCTCCCCCCCCTTTAATTCACCCTCTATGCCAGTTGTTTTCTGCTGCAACATTAATCATTACAAATCAAGCTGAAATTCAACCTTGGCCCTCTCTGCTTACTTGCTTTGCATAAATATGATGGAAGGAATTGCTGCAGCTGAAGGGCAGATTGGGGAAATGGTATGTGTTTGTATGTTTGTTTAACGTTCACATGCATAGTGTTGACACAAAACAGTAGGGTTAAACAAAGGCAAATTGGATTTCATTGTTGCCTACTGCTCCTGTTGCAAGGTTGGTTCTCTCCCTATGTACCCACATGCTGTTACCAATATTGCACATTTTATCAAAGCTTATTGACATATTTGTACTTCTGACCTTATATAGGTAAAGGTAAAGGGAACCCTAACCATTAGGTCCAGTCGCGACCGACTCTGGGGTTGTGGCGCTCATCTCACTTTATTGGCCAAGGGAGCTGGGGTACAGCTTCTGGGTCATGTGGCCAGCATGACTAAGCTGCTTCTGGCGAACCAGAGCAGCACACAGAAACGCCGTTTACCTTCCAACCGGAGTGGTACCTATTTATCTACTTGCACTTTGACGTGATTTCCAGCTGCTAGGTTGGCAGGAGCAGGGACCGAGCAACAGGAGCTCACCCCGTCGTGGGGATTCGAACCGCTGACCTTCTGATCAGCAAGTCCTAGGCTCTGTGATTTAACCCACAGCGCCACCCGTGTCCTTATATACAACTGACCTTATATACAACAGGTCAAATGAAACACTGCTCAATGTACCAGCAGCCTCTTAAAGCTAAGCTCAGAACTTACAGATGACCTATTTATTGAGCATTCATCCTGTCCTGTGAACAGAGGGATTAGGCAATGCCGGCTATTTAATTAGTTTTCATCTTGATTTGTTCGTGGAGAGGTTAGATGATGTTGTGTTGAAGCAAGTGTCATCCTACACTTTCCGGTATCTTTTCCTGTCACTTTTCTTACTGCAAAAAGGCTGATCGTTTGAAGAAGCTGGTTTGTCACTCAAGATCTCCCAACCCACTATAATTGCACAACCTGAATTTACTGATATGTGACTGAATCTGACCTTGAAATAGTGGCAGTCTAGAAATGCTCGCAGGTACATTCACATCCGGGGACTGGGTGGCACTGTGGGTTAAACCACAGAGCCTAGGACTTGCAGATCAGAAGGTCGGTGGTTCAAATCCCCGCGACGGGGTGAGCTCCTGTTGCTCGGCCCTAGCTCCTGCCAACCTAGCAGTTCAAAAGCACGTCAAAGTGCAAGTAGATAAATAGGTACCACTCCGGCGGGTAGATAAACAGCGTTTCTGTGCACAGCTCTGGTTCGCCAGAAGTGGCTCAGTCATGCTGGCCACATGACCCAGAAGCTGTACCCCGGCTCCCTTGACCAATAAAGTGAGATGAGCGCCACAACCCCAGAGTCGGCCACGACGGGACCTAATGGTCAGGGGTCCCTTTACTTACATTCACATCCCAAAGTCAAAAATTGCTGAAGCAACATCACTGCATTCCTGAACTGCTGATCCTTTCTCATCTTCTCCTGTATTGTTGATGGCAGAAGTATTGCACTTCTAACCTAAACCAACTAGTGTTAGAATTGCAGGAATAATTTTGGCATGTGCTACCAACCCCTTTCCTCTCATTCCTCTTGGCAGTGTAGAAGGGAAAAATGGCAGGAAGGGAATGAATATTTGGCAGAAGTCCCATGCATGCTGGATTTGTGATTCAGAACCTGAATTTGTGAGCCAATTCCCAACTCCTATCTCACAGTCACAACAAATCTGTTTTTTCTCCATCCACTTTTCATGCAAGTTTGATTCTCTCTCATTCAAAACTTGGGTAATCATGTACTTAACAGTTTGGAAGCAACAATGGAACAGCCCCTAAATGATGCCGTTTCTACACATTCAGGGGACTCCATGGGTATTCCAAAACTTGCAAATTAAAAGAATGAGAAATGTTAACACATAGCTCGACAAGGACCTGGGAGCTTCCAGGTCATTGATACACAATGCTGAGAGTAGTTAAAGCACAAAATGTTGAGGGTGCCCCCAGAGGGTTAGAGAAGGAAAGTGAAGCAAGAAGGAGAGGCATGTGGCCGCTGAAGCCCATCGCTGGCATCTGTCTGTCTTGGGAAACAATGCAGAAGTGTGCCTTTGGGGGTGAAGTCAAACCGTCGGAGAGTTGCAGTGCCTGCTGTGGCTGTAGAGACCAATAAAGGAGAAACATATTTTGTTGCGCGGGACGCGCGTGGCGCTGTGGGTTAAACCACAGAGCCTAGGACTTGCTGATCAGAAGGTCGGTGGTTCGAATCCCCGCGATGGGGTGAGCTCCCGTTGCTCAGTCCCTGCTCCTGCCAACCTAGCAGTTCGAAAGCACGTCAAAGTGCAAGTAGATAAATAGGTACCACTCCGGCGGGAAGGTAAATGGTGTTTCAGTGCGCTGCTCTGGTTCGCCAGAAGCGGCTTAGTCATGCTGGCCACATGACCGGGAAGCTGTACGCCGGCTCCCTTGGCCAGTAAAGCGAGATGAGCACCGCAACCCCAGAGTCGGCCATGACAGGAGCTAATGGTCAGCGGTATCTTTACCTTTACCTTTATATTTTGTTGCAGCTGGGGCAGATGAAGGCATCCAGTTGTGCTGCTGCAGATGCACCAAGGCATTTCTTCTCTCTGCACTCTGCCCAGCAGTCATTCCTCCTCGGGTCACTGCTATGGACGCAGGACCTGACTATCTAGGAACTGCAGTCACTTGCAAGGGATTCCCACCATTATGAAGCCCATAACAGTGTAGTATCTTAGGAGGGGAGGGCCAGGGTTTGGAGGATGCACAACACAAGATTCAAAAACTCTCATTGCTGCACTATATGTTGGGGGTTTCAGGAGAGGGGAAAGGTAAAGGATACTTCCCCCATTCTGTAGAACCTCTGTCTAAACAGCAATAAAGAGCTCAGGTTCAGCACTAAAAGCCGTAAAGGTAAAGGTAAAGGTAAAGGTAAAGGTAAAGGGACCCCTGACCATTAGGTCCAATCGTGGCCGACTCTGGGGTTGCGGTGCTCATCTCGCTTTATTGGCCGAGGGAGCCAGCGTACAGCTTCCGGGACATGTGGCCACCATGACTAAGCTGCCTCTGGCGAACCAGAGCAGCGCATGGAAATACCGTTTACCTTCCCGCCGGAGTGGTACCTATTTATCTACTTGTACTTTGATGTGCTTTCGAATTGCTAGGTTGGCAGGAGCAGGGACCGAGCAATGGGAACACACCCCGTTGCGGAGATTCGAACTGCCGACCTTCTGATCGGCAAGTCCTAGGCTCTGTGGTTTAACCCACAGTGCCACCTGCATTCCATACCAATAGCCATATCCAGCTTTAAATGGCACAGGAGGTTTAGGCTTAAGAAAAACAATGTCCTTTCCCCCCCCCCTTTTCCCTTTTCTGAAAACTCACCCCCCCCACACACACATCTGGAACAGCTGGCAGGGAGGGGAGACAGAACTGACCTTGCCTCCTAGCACCAGGATTGCTGCAGCTTACCAGGTGTGTTCATTTACTGAAACATGGGTGGATATGGGGTTTCCACACCATGCTGACGTCACCTCTCCTGATAAGCTGCAGTGATGCTAGTGCCAGGGGACCGGTTATGTGCCACTGACCCCCCTCCCGTCAGCTGCTCCTGAACATGCAAACGCTGCCCATGAGCTCCCTTAAAGTGCTACAAAGCTTCTCCTGCAGGCTGGCAGGAGCACAGAACAGGGACATTCCTCTTAAGAGCAGTGGATACAGCGTGACCTGCAACAAAGTGTTGGAAGTTCTATTTTGAACCTATTTGAAAGATCTCCCACGGCGTTGACCTCATTCAAACTGGGGTGATTTTCCAGTCCGCCCTCCCAGTTTCTTATTTTTGCCTAGCTGAAATTATCTCTCTCGAGTCTGAAGCCATTCCCTCTGGTCTTATCATCAGCAGCATTATGGAAGAATGTGTTGCCATCTTGTGGATTGCACAGATACAGGTTTGAAATCTGCTGGGCTGCGAAATCTGCCCCATCAATCTCTTCAAAGCTAAACTTCCTCCATTCCGTCAACTTGTCATCACAGATCTGTAGCAATTGCTTTCTGTTCTATTTGCACAACACCTACTTAAGCCACAAAGCATTTGCCATACATTTGAAGCAAGCGCTAGCAAACTTCACATCTGGAGAGAATTTATGATAAACACAGAACTTCTTAATGTTCACATTTAACTGGCTTACTCCAGCAATGCAATTTTCCTAAGCTACATATGCCAGTTTGTGGACAATATTATCCCCTTTCCTTCCACCCATCACCCCCCACCCCGGTCCTTTCTTACCAATATTCTGCTCCACACAACATAATGCCTGTGATTATAGTATTCTTTTCAAAAGAAACATTTTATTGATGAACAGATGCACTACAGATCAAAGAGCTTCTGAAAAGCGGTACCTTCTGACTCGACTCCCCCTCATACTTCTGTGTCTGAAAAACTCAGATGTCAGTCTCAGATACGCCCCCATTGCTTACTTAAGCAGACATCTGGAAACAGACAGTATCCCACTGTGAAATGGAACAAATATATTAACTATGAGAGCAATGAGATTTCACAGGAGCAATAAAGTCGTACAGAAGTGGGCCCACAGACCTAAGGCATCAGTCCTGGAGGCAGGAGGACTTCTGTGCAGAGGTGCGGAAAAGGATGTGGGGAGCTTAGGCTCACTAATAACTGTGGGAAGATGAAATAAAGATGCCGTAATTGTTGGACAATTAATTCTTCATTCCCGTCCTCCCTGCAGTCATGACTGCCACTGACTTGGCACGGACACTAAAGGTTGATGATGACAGTGCAGCCACACTGATGAGTAGAGGGTTTACTCAGCTAGAGCCACAACGTAAGAAACTTATACACCATTGCTGGAAACGCAGGCGTCTTTGCAGCCAAAGCCCCCTCTCCCAGGTACAACTTGCCAACATCCAGAAAATCAGTTAGAAAGAACTTTAGTTTGTTCAGTGTACATTGTTCAGTCTCCTCTCAGTAATTCCACATGTTCACAATTACAAAACAGGGAATAGGTCACTTAGCAGTTTGCCTCTGGTGCCAAAATGTCTTGGTCCAGCCCTGATCGAGAGGCATAGGAGCCAATTCCTAGGGGCTATGGGGGCTGAAGCCCCCACAATAAAATATTTGAGGGGGCCGGGTTGATGGGCATTCCCATTCAAATGGTGTGCTTGCACTGTGACTTGTGATCGATTATTTGGGATGGGGCTTACCTGGGCCCCCACAGTTAGGTACTGAAGTTCTCACCCTGGGCCAGCAGGGGGATACTGTAGATAGTTTTCACTTAGGTCCACATATGCAAATAAGGGATTGAAAGTGACATTCAGTGATTGGATAGTTACAGAAAGTGTTACAGTTGCGTTGTAGTGGGGCTCTATATAAGCAGGCTGGCTGAACCCTTCAGTTCAGTTCTGTTCTGGCCTGTGAATAAACAAGAGCTGTTTGAAGAATCGCTGTGTCGTCTGATATGTTCACCCACAACTTAATACCCACAATATTTTATTCAAGTTGGCACCACTGTCGAGAGGACAACCTGCACAACACCACCTAGAACCACCATTTGATAAGAAATGGGCATTGATTGGAACAGCTCAGACCAGATATGTAATCGTTAGCAAGGTCAGTGCTTTCACCAGGAAACTGATAAGCTACAGTCCAGCATAGGAGCATACACCACTTTTGTACAGTGAGCAATAGCCCATCTCAAGGCATAATAATAGTAGTAGTAGTAATAATAATAATAATAATAATAATAATAATAATAATGTCACTGTTTTGAACAGGGAACCATAGGTAACAGCAAAAGCTGAACAGCCATAAGAAATAAGCCCAAACATGCAATGCAGCTGCTGGAAAAAGCAGAAATATCCATGTAAAAAAAGCCAGAATGTTTCACACAAACTAAATATAATCCAACTCCCCACCCCCACCCTATTTTCCTTTACAAAACTGCTATATTTGTCATGCATAGAATGTCACTTTGGTTAACAAGGTTCTTCGGATTTATTAACTACGGACCCCTGTTTTTGTTTTTTAAAGAAGAGTTCTACAAAGCTTCTTTTTAACTTAGTCTGTACAGAATGTGTGGCCTTGAATGCCAGAAAAACTCCTTTTAATGTTTAAATGATCACAGTTTTAATAATAGCTTGTAAAGTGATTTGTCTTTAACGACATCCTTTACTTTTAAACGTCGTTAGCCAAACATGTCTGGCTTTGGTGGTTGCTGAAATGAATTGGATTGGTTATCTAGGGTAATACGTACATGCTAACAAATTACGTCCCTCCTGGGCCAATGTAGATGTGAATTGTGGGATTCTTGTCAAATTCACATTGTTTCCTGGCACTGTTGCAAGTCACTCAATTAGACACCTTCCAAGACCTTTCCTGGCCTAAAATGTAGCTAATTGCTCCTGTTCTGTGGACTATGATTCATCTCACAGATGTCTAAGAACTTCTAGCTACTATGCCGTAATAAAATCAATGCATGCACCACTCAGACATAATATTCTTTCCAACAGGATATCATTTACTCCCCACCCCCACCACTTTTATATGATTAATCCAAAGTAAGGAAGACCTCCTGAATCACTCGTGACGTGGCAGCCTCTGCTACTTGGCTTTTCGAACAAGAACAAAATTGTATGAATACAGCCTTTTATCCTTCATCTCCAGGTGCAGTGGTGTTCGCACTTGAGCCCAATGGCAAGAGGTTTTTCTTTTTAATTTTCCGCTCTTTGGGGTATTGTAATCTATTCCCCAGCTTTTGGTTTTGTCTGTTGACTAGCAGCAAGCAAAACTGGAAAGTTAATACAGAGAAACAGAAGGCAAGTCTCTACGGTACACATCCATGGGAATATAGGGCACAATGTTGCTTTAACACAACCCACCTCTGAGACTGGTGTCAGTAAGCAACAGAGGATTAAGAGTGTTGCTATTAATTGTCGGTCCTCAGGTGAAAGCTCTATGCTGTGGTGATTATGAGCCCTTGGTGAAATGAACCAAGTTTTTGCGGTTCTGCTAGTTGCTTAACCTCGAAACCTTGAGATCAAACAAACATCCTGAGGCAGCATCCCATTCCAAGTTAATGAAGAATAGCAAAATGAATAGGTGACTGCAGTTATTTTGTGCAATAATTAAATACGCCAAAAAAGAAAGAAAAAAAGGTAAGGTAAATTATCCCTGGACGGTTAAGTCCAGTTGAAGGCGACTATGGGGTTGCGGCACTCATCGCACTTTCAGGCCGAAGGAGCCAGCGTTTGTCCACAGACAGCTTTCCAGGTCATGTGGCCAGCATGACTAAACCACTTCTGGCACAACGGGATACTGTGACGGATACCAGAGCACACAGAAACACTGTTTACCTTCCTTCCACAGTGGTACCTGTTTATCTAGTAGCACTGATGTGCTTTCGAACTACTAGGTTGGCAGGAGCTGGGACAAAGCAATGGGAACTCACCCCATTCAGAACTTCTGACCTTCTGATTGGCAAACCCAAGAGGCTCGGTGGTTTAGACCACAGTACCACCCGCATCCCTATTAAATGAGAACTGGTACTTCAGCAGAAGATAACCCATGCAAGCTGCCTATATCAGAAAAACGGTTAAAAATATTTATATCAAGGCCATTCCTTACCAGAAGCACTTGAGGGAACATCATGACCTAATAGTTATGAACAGGAAGTGAATAGAATATGGATGGACTATGCAGAGATGGCAGCAAAAATAAGAGATCAGAAAGATGAGAACTTTGTCAAAGATACTCAAAGTGTTTTAAAGAGTACCTTAGAGGGTATAATAGTCAATTCAACCTACAAGTAGGAATGAACATATGAGCAGCAGGTAACATTAAATAAAGGAAGATTTGAGATTAAAATGGGTGGAATAATAATAGATTATGCAGCCGACAAAAGACTACCCAAGAATGCCATGGAGAGATGGACTGGGAAGTCTAAGGATAAGAGATAATGAGGAATATTGTATGATGTACATGTAAGCTGTAAAAATGCATAAACAAAATAAAGAGAGAGAGAGAACTCTGTCAAAGAGTGGAAGTTCTTTTCGGACTATTTGAGGGGGGAAACTATAGCAAAATGAATTTGCAAGCAGGATTTGAACAATAGGGAAGGGAAGAATAATAAATAAATGGTAGTTATGGCAGGAGATAAAGGGATACAACAGAAACATCACAGACATAAGGATGGGAAGTCAAAATGTAAGAAATTATTATACTGAAAGTGAATTTAGTAATGTCAAATTTTGGGTAAAAAACTAATAAAAATATTTTTTTTTTAAAAAAAAAGAGTGCAGAGAATATGCAGAGATAGCTAAACTGATGGTACTTATGAGAGACAAGCGTAAGATTATTTCAGTGAGGACTGGAAACCTTTTCCAGTTTATTTAAAAAGTAACTCTTTATATATGAAGTCCACAGCGGGGTTTGAAGTTTAAGGGGAAAAAATAATAGATTATATTAAGAAACTTGTTAAAGAGGATGAAAGTCGATGTGACAGAACTTTAAAATGCAATTATATGTAATTACAGTTATAAACACTGATGATGGCTGAGCAGGAAGTCATTAGTATTGTAGAACAGGATTATAATTATTGAGCGTTAAAATGTAATTTTGAATCTTGAAACCAAATAAAATATTTATATCCAAAAAAAGAATGCAGAGAAAGAGGCTTACTCTGGTGGGTCCACCTGGTTGAGTTCATCTAGTACAGTGACTAATCAGATCCTTCAAGGAAATCTGTAAGATCCATGGAACTATAATATAAAACAGGCCCTGCAGGATCAGACTAAGGGCCCATTCAGTCCAGCATCTGTTCTCACTGTCGCAAAGCAGATGCCCATGGGAAGTCCCCAAGCAAAACCCAAGTGCAGTACCACATATGAAAGTACAATGGTACCTCTAGTTACGAACGTAATTCGTTCCAGAGGTCTGTTCTTAACCTGAAACTGCCGCTGCGCTGCCGGCACATGATTTCCGTTCTCATTCCGTTCTCAACTCAAGGTAACTCTTCCAGGTTAGCGGAGTTTGTCACCTGAAGCATTTGTAACCTGAGGTGTTTGTAACTTGAGGTACCACTGTAGAAGAAAGAAAAGCCCCACTTGAACCGAGAAGCTTTACTCGGGGAGTAAGCCTTAGGCAGTGATGCAACCCATATCCATGTACAGTGGTACCTCGGGTTACATACGCCTCAGGTTACATACGCTTCAGGTTACAGACTCCGCTAACCCAGAAATAGTACTTTGGGTTTATTGATACAACAAGAAAAAAGAAAAAGAACACAAATACCAAATTACACACAAGAATAAACATAGACACATAATTTTCTTAGCAAATAATAATGCATCTATTGGTCTTAACACTAAAGACCCAACCTCCCGTCTATTCCATATTTCAAATTCATATTACTTATTGCCAATACACACTTTTATCATAATTAAACTTATTCTTAATAAATCTAATTTCTTATATCTACCTTGCAACTATTACTGAAGTTCCTCGAATGCTGCAGCAGAATTTAAACTACTACATTTATTTTTTAGATATTCTTTGAAAACCTCCCATTTTGAAACAAATTCCTGTTTTGATTTATTCTTTATTTTTTCTGATAAACCATCTAATTCGGCATATTCTGTCAGCTTTTGGATCCAATCTTGTATAGAGAGGATTTCATTACTCTTGAATTTTGCTGCGATCAAAACTCTTGCTGCCGCTGTTGCATATAAAAAGATACCCTTCCTCTTTTGTGGAATCAGTGGCGTAGCGTGGGTTGTCAGCACCCGGGGCAAGGCAAGTAATTTGCGCCCCCTAACCCGTGGATTTGTGCCCCCTAACCCGTGGATTTGCGCCTCCTAACCCCCAGATGTTGCGCCCGGTGCGGCCGGCCCCCCCTGCACCCCCCACGCTACGCCACTGTGTGGAATATCCAAATCTGTTATTCCCAGGAGGTAGGCCTCTGTTTTTTTATTGAAAGAGATCTTTAGCATTTTTTGCAGTTCTGCATGGATACTCTCCCAGAATACCTGTATTTTCCTACATATCCACCACATATGGTAGAATGTTCCTGAGTGAAGTGGCCAGGTTAGGATGACTCATTGCAGATGGAGCAGTAACAGGTAAGTTTATATTCCCCCTCCCAACACAGAGAAACATTTTTTTAAAAATGAAAGCTGGTCCCATAGACCCAGACCCTTTCTGCCCATCTCTTGGCAGCCCTGAGATGGGAATCTTGACCACTGGCAAAAACACAGTGAATAATATTGAGAGGGGGAGTGTTGTCTTCAGAAATAGACATTTTCCATAAAGGAATGAAAAGAAAAATTCAGATATTTTCTCAGGGAAAAAAAAGTCTTCTGAGAAATTTCAGGTCCATTCTACATCCAGATGTCCCATTACTTTGAATGGAAACTGCAGATGCAGAATCATGTGCAGAACAGTCTTAGGAAACGTAGCCAAATTTCTTAATTTGTCTCCCATCAGCCTAGCATCTAGCCAGAATAAGGAGCATGCGAAAGCCATTCTGCGGACTAATGCTTTTCCCAATAGCAATGATTTAGGAAACTTAACAGTAGCATTGGCCTGGAAGTTACAGCTTTTCTAAGGGATTTCTCTTGTTTCAATCAGCTAACTGATTTGCCTTTCCCTAGTGAACTACTCTTCAAGTTACCAGCAGTAGTTTCTGGATGTACTATACCTCGGTACTACAGGTGCAGAAGCAAAAGGGGGGAGGGGGGAATGGGTGTAGTTTCTACAGCCAATACTTCAATTTTCTGCACGTCTGCTATAAACATAATAGAGAATGAGTTCCGCAGAACTAGAGAGACAGCTTGTCCACAGTTGAGCACTATTTAGCTGTTAATCCAATCAGACCAGAGTAGTCTACACCCACATGTATTTGAATAGTTATCTCCCGCTTGGACTACCGCAATGCGCTCTACGTGGGGCTATCTTTGAAGGTGACCCGGAAACTACAACTAATCCAGAATGCGGCAGCTAGACTGCTGACTGGGAACAGCCGCTGGGACCATATAACACCAGTCCTGAAAGACCTACATTGGCTCCCGGTACGTTTCCGAGCACAATTCAAAATGTTGGTGCTCACTATGAAAGCTCCAAACGGCCTCGTCCCAGTATACCTAAAGGAGCATCTCCACCTCCATCATTCAGCCCAGACACCGAGGTCCAGCTCCGAGGGCCTTCTGTTGGTTCCCTCACTGCGAAAAGTAAGGTTACAGGGAACCAGGCAGAGGGCCTTCTCGGTGGTGGCACCCACCCTGTGGAACACCCTCCCATCAGATGTCAAGGAAATAAACAACCATCTGACTTTTAGAAGACATCTGAAGGCAGCCCTGTTTAGGGAAGTTTTTAATTTCTGATGTTTTATCTTGTTTTTAATATTCTGTTGGGAGCCGCCCAGAGTGGCTGGGGAAACCCAGCTGGATGGGTGGGGTATAAATAAATTATTATTATTATTATTATTATTATTATTATTATTATTATTATTATTTTGTATATGAGGAACAACTTTGGTCTTTCCTGTTCCTATCATTAGGCATTCCCTTTTGTGTTTGTGTGTTGAATCTATTATGCCAATTGAGAGAAGTGAGGGGCAGATAGGGCTTGCCAACCCAGGAAGGTAGCCCACCAAGAAGAAGGAAAACCTCCGCTGCCTTGCAGGACATCTTCGAGAGAAGGAAAAGGCTTAAGGAGCAAACCCTACAGAAATCTGGAGTGGAGTCGCTAAGACAGTTCAATGGCATCTTGTAGGCCTCCTTCCAGCAGCCCCTGCAACCAAGCTGGTACCAAACGTCTTGCTCTGCTTTCCTTTGGACCACATCAGTGAGGCCGAGAGGGGAGTCTTGTCATCTGGACAGCCCAGGAGCTCCATACACACTGCCTAGGCTTGTGCCCCAGGGAGGTCACTGGTGCTGTTAACACAGTGGTTTGACTATACCCCCTGAGGTGCACTCCATTGTCTTTCAAGGCAGATGGATGCCAACAAGCTAAGTACTGACAGGACACGTGTGTAATTGATGTGCAGATACCTTAAAAAAAAACCCTGCTGAAGAAGTGTGCAAAAGCACACTGCCAGCCAATTGTCGATTTGTTTATGCAGTTTTATGATTTTGTGCAAATCTGAGGGATCAAAACTATCTATCATCTATCTATCTATCATCTATCTATCTATCTATCTATCTATCTATCTATCTATCATCTATCTATCTATCTATCTATCTATCTATCTATCTATCTATCTATCATCTATCATCTATCTACCTATCTATCTATCTATCTGTCTATCTATCTATCTATCTATCTATCTATCTATCTATCTATCTATGGGGGTGGGGGCTAAGTGCTTGATAGGCACTTAACAGCAATGCTGGAAAAGAAATGAAGGCAAGTGAAAATTCTCAGCACACACTTTTCAGATTGCCTAATATATTTAGTGCAGAAATGTTTAATGTGGTTTGCTTTTGCAGAAATTTGTGGGCTCAAAAAGAAAAGAAAGAAACCCTCCATTCAGGAGTCTACTAGAAATATTTACGGGCATAGCCAGAAAAGAAACAAAAGCATTAAGGAAGTGGATGGTCCTGTTCATTGAAGGGTGTAATCCTGCTCTGGATTAGGTTGCATTCCCCTTAAGGATCAGGTTCATAAGCCTGGCAAATGGGTAAAAAGTTATGCATTTTTAGGATCTGTCACGTGTAAGCAATAGTTACACCAGTATGTTGGACTACACAACATATTGATGATATCATGTTGGCTACCCCTGGTCTAACTATTCCTTACACTTGACATAGTTCCTAAAAATGCGTAAGTTTCTACCTAGCCCTTTTGGAATGTGCAATAGTTGTTGGTTTCTGCATAAAATTTTAATGGCTACTTGTTGTTTTAATTGATGGTGCTTTTGTAGCTCACTGATTTCATGCATTGTAACCTGCCCTAGATGACTCTCATGGTCCCTTCAATCTCTACAATTCTATGAATCTGTGAAATAATAAAACTGCATTTCAGTAACTTACATAGAAAAGCAAACTATTCTTCTTCGATTCCAAGGGAATGGGTCCTGTTCTGCAAGGGGATAAGCAGAGATTCTCCTAGCCCTTGAAGACAAAGACCAAAGCATGTTCCAAACTAGACAAGGCAGATTGTACGGGGAGGGGGGAGTTTTTTTTACCACGGCCAGATTCATTGGATAGGCAAAAAGGTTACCCCACTTCAGATAATCTTCCCTAATACGGAACAGCTTTAATTTACACGCTCCATAATAAGTCTAAGAAAGGTATAACCACATAGTCAAAGGGATGCATGACAATAGGAAGCCATCTCTGTTGGCATTAAATCTGAGTGAACAGTTTACCTATACTCCAGGTTGGTATTGTCTCCTGTCCTCTGTTTTGATTTATAAATCATCTAAAAAAGGTTTTTCGAGTTATATGAAGACAAAGCTGTTCACATCACCAAATGCAGCAGTGTGTGTGTGTGTGTGTGTGTGAAGGTGAGTCTCTTCTATAGAAGAGCCAGTGTGGTGTAGTGGTTAAGAGCGATAGACTCGTAATCTGGGGAACCGGGTTTGTGTCTCCGCTCCTCCATATGCAGCTGCTGGGTGACCTTGGGCCAGTCACACTTCTCTGAAGTCTCTCAGCCCCACTCACCTCACAGAGTGTTTGTTGTGGGGGAGGAAGGGAAAGGAGAATGTTAGCTGCTTTAAGACTCCTTAGGGTAGTGATAAAGAGGGATATCAAATCCAAACTCTTCTATCTTTGCATAATGAAATACTTTTGAGATTTGGAGGGGCTGGGAGAGGATGATGACACTGGACAACGTTTTCACATTAAAACAACATTTTCTTCCTTATTTTAATTACTTTTCCACAAGCGTCATGTCTGCAGAAAGAACTTGCCAAAAGACCATTAGAGTATTTCATGTCTTCTTATGCCAGATGCAGTAGGTAAGAAGTTACTACGTAAATACCTGCCCTGTCTCAGCACAATCCACCTCTGGCCTAAACAAAAGTAAATATGCTCATGTTCACACTGTCCTATCTACTAAGAAGGATGCTTGGGGGGAAAGCCATCTTAATTGTTAGTAAAAGTCACAGATCTTTGTAAAACTAAAACTTTCCCCCCCCTTTCAAAGCAGATTACTCAGTTCTATAGAAGGCTTCATAAACCCAAGGTACATAAATTATATCCTATGGAATAAAAATTATTTCCATTCCTGGATTCCTCTGTAACAAATTTGGCAGTCTGCTTTGATTTTCATAGCACCATGATTTTACTGTCTCTAACCACCTGCCATACCAAAGCAAGCCAACAGAAGTCAGAGTGTTAGGGTGGTCTGTCATAAAGTAAATGTTATTCTTCAATAACGTTCTAAAAAAGCATCATTATAAATCAGGAAGGTGTCCACTAATGAGTCCTGGGGTGTTCATTAGCCCCATATATATATTTGGTCAGCTTACGGAAAGAAAGAAAAAAATCATTTGCAAGCAGACTGTAGCCCTGCACATTTCAGAGGCAACTGAAAGCTAATCTCATTAAATTATGTTAAATGTAAAGCAGACATTAACATCACACATGCCTGCACAACACACACGAACTGTGCACTGCATTGCTTTCCTCCCAAAAATAGAACAATTACCCAGGAAGTTCCTCAGTTTCCCTAAAACCAGAGCTCAAATTTCACCCGCAGACTTATTTTTATGCTACCCCTCTTTAAGGACTTCTGTGGTGAAGGACTGAAACATTGAACATATGAAGCATTCTTAAACTCATCTAGATGTGTGCTTTCCCCATGCTTAGGAAGCTCTCCCCTGGGAAACACATTCTTTATAATAATATTTTATCATTTATACCCCACCCATCTGTCTGGGTTTCCCCAGCCACTCTGGGCAGCTCCCAACAAAATATTAAAAACACGATAAAACATCAGAAATTAAAAACTTCCCTAAACAGGGCTGCCTTCAGATGTCTTCTAAAAGTCAGATAGTTGTTTATTTCCTTGACATCTGATGGGAGGGCGTTCCACGGGGCAGGTGTCACCACCGAGAAGGCCTGGTTCCCTGTAACCTCACTTCTCACAGTGAGGGAACTGCCAGAAGGCCCTCGGAGCTGGACTTCAGTGTGTGGGCTGAACGATGGGGGTGGAGATGCTCCTTCAGGTACACTGGGCCAAGGCCGTTTGGGGCTTTGAAGGCCAGCACCAACCCATTGAATTGTGCTCGGAAATGTACTGGGAGCAAATGTAGGTTTTTCAGGACAAGTGTTATATTGTCTTGGCGGCCACTCCCCACTCCAATAAATTGGAGCAAATAACGATCGGGAGAAATCTTGGTTGTTTGCTCCAATTCAGTAGAAAAAATCATGTATCTCCAGGCAAAAGCGGTGGAGCAAGAGCAAGTCTGGATGAGCCCTGAGTCAGATTATTACTCCATCTACCCAGTATTGTCTGCCCTGAACAAAGGCAGCTTTCTGGGGCCTCAGGCAGTGATCTGCTGTCACAGATCCTTTTAACAGGAAGTCCTTCCCGGGGTTTGAACCTGGGGCATTCTGCATGAGGGGCACCTGCCCTAGCACTGAGCTATCTCCCATCCTAGAGCAGGATTTCCCAAACTTGTGTCTCCAGCTGTTTTTGGACTACAGCTCCCATCATCTCTAGGTAGCAGGACCAGTGGTCAGGGATGATGGGTCCCAAACTGTATAGTTAAAGCCATGGTTTTCCTGGTCATGATGTATGGAAGTGAGAGCTGGACCATAAAGAAGGCTGATCGCCGAAGAATTGATGCTTTTGAATTATGGTGCTGGAGGAGACTCTTGAGAGTCCCATGGACTGCAAGAAGATCAAATGCATCCATTCTTAAGGAAATTAGCCCTGAGTGCTCACTGGAAGGACAGATCGTGAAGCTTTGGCCACCTCATGAGAAGAGAAGACTCCCTGGAAAAGACCCTGATGTTGGGAAGGATGGAGGACACAAGGAGAAGGGGACAACAGAGGACGAGATGGTTGGACAGTGTTCTCGAAGCTACAAACATGAGTCTGACCAAACTGCGGAAGGCAGTGGAAGACAGGAGTGCCTGGTGTGCTCTGGTCCATGGGGTCACGAAGAGTCGGACACGACTAAACGACTAAACAACAACAATCGAAAGGAATGGATCCTAGTGTCTTCTACATGACACATTGAGATATGACCTTTCCTTGCATGCTTTAGATTTCAAAGCAAAATTCCCAGGTAATCACCTATTATCACACAGTGACCATACTCACATCACAACAAGCAACGGATGCTGGTTTATCATAATTTTCTATGAACAAGCTGTGTGCAAGTACAGGCTGCCCCACAACAAGAGGGAGAAAACAAATCATGAAGTCATATGGATTCCCCAGTGGGATCCTGTCTTGTGTCTCCCTAACAAGACAGCCTCAAACCACGGTTTGTTGTCAATTTATGAATCCTACCATGTTTGGAAGCAAGAAACCAGTGTCCTGAATTCAGATATCACAACCAACTAGGCTTAACTTCAGTTTCCTTGATTGTTTCTCCTACTCTTTCCAGGCAAGGAGCGAAGTGGGAATGACAGAGCTGTGTGCAACCAACAAATTGCAAAACAATCCAAGATAATTCAAAATAAACTAGAAAAACTGGCTCTTCATTACTACCAAACCCTCCACAACATCAGTCAGTAGTTGTGTGAACCAGGATACGGTTGCTTCAGTACTGTGGAATCTTTGGATATGAACGGGATCCGTTCTGGCGCCCCATTCGTATCCTGAAGTAAATGTAACATGCGTTTGTGCATCTGCGCGTGCGCGGGTCGCATTTCGTCACTTCTGCACATGCACGTGATGTCATTTTTAGTGTCTGCGCATGCGCGAGCAGCGAAGCCCGGAAGTAACGTGCTCCGTTACTTCCAGGTCGCCGCGGAGTGCAACCCAAAAATACTTAACTTGAAGCTACTTTAACCCGAGGTAGGACTGTCTACTTGTTCCTCAGAAAACAGCTTGATAAAGTACCTTTTGGATTTTAAATGGAGATGCTTAAAACATCAGCAGAGAACAGCGAAGAGAGTGCTGTTGTTTGACTCGCGTCCCGCTTACAGGCCTCTCAGAGGCATCTATGTGAGAACAGGAAGGTGGACTCAATGGGCCTTTGATCTGATCCAGCAAGGATTTCTTTGTGGCAAATTATTAATACAAATTAAAGAGGTGAACTGCAACCTTTCCTTGACCACTTTGGCCGCTCTTTTCAGAACCCTTTCCAACACTACAATAGCATTTTTGAGGCAAGGAGACCAGAACTGCAAACAGTATTCTAAGTGCAGTTACAGTGTTACACCATAGATTTGTAGTTTTCAAGTCCCCACTCATTTTTAAAACGGGATCCCTCCGCTGCAAGTTTAAACTGTTTAAAACAGAATTATCTGCCTCCTCTTAAAAGATATATATTCATTGCAACTTTTGCTGAAATACGCAGCAAGGAAAAGACAGATTACTATTGAAAATATTCACCAGCACCACTGAGGAAACTCCGACTGAGGAAACTCCAACGAAAGCAGTATGGCAAGAGAAACTGATGGACTATGCAGAATTGGCAAAATTGACACATAAACTACAGGACAAGGATAACTATGACTTTAAAGATGAATGGGAACCTTTTACAAAGTACTTAAAGATGCAACAAAGTGAATTGGACTCCTTGGCGGGTTTTGAATAAACAATCACAAACTTTTTATTGATAACAAACAGCTAGACAAATTAAGGATCTATACAATGTAATATGCAGAGAATAGCATTCATAGAGAAACCAGAGATTGGAACTGAGGGAAGTCAGGGGACGTGGGGAGGGTGGGTTATTTTATGGGAGGGAGGGGGAGGGGGGAAATGGGTGGGGAATTAAGGATGATATGTTTTAAGATAATACGTTTTGTTTAAATTTTTAATAAAAAATATATTTTTTTAAAAAGGAAATATTCACCAGCATCAAATCTCAAGTTGCTCACCCCTCTTGTTCAAATTGCACACTCGGTGCCAACTATTAGAAAAATCAAAGGCCTGGAGCACTATCAAATAAAGCAAAACATTCATAGATGTTCCTACAATATGCATGATGGTCTTGAGAGCACCATTAGTTGAAGCTCTCTCAAGTTCTTCCTGGTGTGCCTAAAAAAGTTCGCTCAGCCTTGGTTTAGGACTAAAAGGCCTTGACATGTAGTGAAAACAAATGCCTGTCCCCTTACAGGCCCTGTTGTATGAGCTTAGCACCCATTTGCTGAGGAGCTCCATTGATGTTGTGAATTGTTCCATGAAATGTGCCTTTGGAGTGGTGGAAGCCACCCTGAAAGAGAACTACTGTGAGAGATACAGAACATTCTTTGTGCTGCAAGAGCCCGGGTTTCCTCATCAGCCCTCCTTTTCAAAGGGAGGTTTCTCAACCAAGAAGAAACAAAGCACGATCAAAAGCTGCTGCCCTGGCTTTTCTGTGCAAAGTGTTAGCAGACACGGCAACGATTCTCACAAATCTCTGGGTTTGTGCAGGCACAGAACAACATCAAGGCTGGCCAAACAAGTCAACAGCAACAAGAGAAAATGAGATCAAATGTAGCTTTCGGTGCAGCGCAAGTTTCTAGTTCTCATGATTAGGGATGAGAGGCACGCTGGAGGGCATCTGTGAGGACACCCTGCAGGGCCAGCCAAAGACATTTTGCTGCCTGAGGCCAAAGGGAAAGTTGGCCCACACTCCCAATCCATGTATAGAGTGTTGGCTAGACTGGCAGCTAAATCTTATTGCAACACTGGGGATGGGACAACATTGTCCAACATACCCAACAGCTGGAGGCTAGCTTAGAGGGTGCAGAATAGGTTGCATAGCAGACTCAAGGTATATCCTCCCTCACCATCACAGCTCCCGTTCCACCCCTGGCCCAACTTCTGCCTAATGATAGAGCCGGACCGGACAGCTTGCATTTTAGGAGAGTGAAGGTAAGGGAATCATCATGATTCTCTGTCATTGATTCCTGGGATAAAAGGCTAAAGAGTTGAGGTTTCGAAGCTATGTGAGGACAGTGTGTGTGTGTGTGTGTGTGTGTGTGAGAGAGAGAGAGAGAGAGAGAGAGAGAGATAAGGTTCAGAAACTGCAAATAGTGCAAAATGCAGCTACAAATTGTAAACCGAGGTTAGGCATTGAGAGCATATTTGACTTTGTGCAATATGCTCTAGCTCCCACTTAGTTAGTCAGTTTAATTTTATAAAGATAGAAGCTTGCCATTGCTTGAATTAACTGATTCAGCCGCAGCAGTGCCCTGCATGGAAGGCAAAGCTCTGATCCTTCCAGAACCCTCTGTCCTGCCCTCTCTGCTTCCCATCCCAACCTGAGGCAGATTATCCCATCATGCCCACAAAAGAGCACACAACAGGGGTGGGAAACTGATAGCCCTCCGCGTACTGCTGGGCTACAACTCCAACCATCCCGGATCATTGTCCAGGCTGGCTGGTGCTGATGGGCACTCCCGGTTCATGCCTTGGGACCAGGATATGGGACCAGGGACTGTTTGCCTCCACATGTGCCTGCCCATAAACTAAGAGGCCCTTCTTCGGATGCCCCTGTTATCTCAGGTTCAGCAGGTGGCTACAGTGAAAAGGGACTACTTGGTGGTGGCATCCCAGTGGCAGACTGTTCTCCACATGGAGACCTGACTTGCGCTGTAGTTGCGTTTGTTGTTCTCCTCTCCGATATGGCAGCCAAGCCTAGCAATATATAAGCTGTTGTTGGATGTGGGACTCTTTCTCTCACTTTATTCTAGAACATTTCACACATTTTGATGCCATATTTTGCAAAGTAATCTCTGCAAACATGAAGGTTAGAAACTTTTTAAAAAACCCACACCATTACTGTTGGAAACCTGTTTCTGCCAGCACCCAGACCTGTTTTTCCAGAGTTCCTGACCACGCCCGACTTCTTGCTTTGGGCCCCGCTTCCCCTTTGGTGGACAGTCTCCAGACCCTCGACCCAGGACCGGACTTTGACCATGCCTCACGGTAACCACCCCCCCGGGACCAGAACAGCCGACTTGGCCAGGAGTGGTGCTGAGGCTCTCATCAGCATCCTCTGGTCCTTTCACCTCTTCCCCACTGGAGATGGGGGTTTCCTCATCACCAGAGGAGGAACTGCTTCACAAGATTTTCGGAGGCTCCCTGTAACACAACTCCCCCTCTGATTCCCACCCCTGTTCTGATGGCAGTTCCCTGACAATTACCCTCCAACATTTATACCCCGCACATCTGAGTGGATTGCCCCAGCCACTCTGGGTGGCTTCCAACATATATAAAAACAAAATAAAACATTAAACTTAAAAAACTTCCATCTACAGGGCTGCCTTCAGATGTCTTCTAAAGGTTCTCTAGTTACTTATCTCCTTGGCTCGGAGGTCGCATAACTCAATACTCTCCAACATTCTCCAGTGAAAATAGAGACATCCTAAGGAAAAGTGGAACATCAGAAACCAGGACGGCTTCCATACATCAGGGACTGTCCCTGGAAAATAGAGACAATTGGAGGTTCTGCTTGACCTCCTGCATTTCATAGGCTAAAATATCTGGTATATCTGATGTAGATATTGAGACTTGCCTCATCATCAAAATTTGCAGACGCTATGTAAAACGGACACGAAAAGATATTTCCCTTATGCTGAAGTCGAAAGAGAGTAATGACTGGGGGGGGGGTGGTCTTCAGTAGCAGCTTATCTAAGGCCTCCTTTAATTTGCTCCAACACAAGAAGCTACTAGAACGTAAGGGAAACATGGTCTGGCGAAGCTTTTTGGAAACAGTGAGTTATTCACCTTACCTTTAGCACAGCAATATTGCTGAACTTTCTAGTAAAAAAAACGGTTTCAGTATGAAGTACTGCTTCAAAAAAAGAAGAAGAAAAGGGGGGGAATGTGGTCTCAAATGGAATTAAACTGGCAAAATAAAAGAGGTAATGTAAGAACTGTTTAAGGTAGCTACTGGGCTTTACCCGCTAAGTTGCCCATATGACATCACCGACAGCCAATGAGAAGCCTCTGCTGGTCTCCTGCATTCCACAGGCATCTCATAATCCAAGCACGACACCCAGTTCCCCAAAGCAAACATTGACCTTAGGTAGAGTTGCTTGAAAGTGTGTTAGGAAAACATTTGGAGTTCGTGACTGTCCATCAGGATCTGAACCTCGCGTTTTCAGCCAGAAATTTCATTTGGAAAAGCTTCACTTGGATTAACATGGCAATGCTTTTAGGCATCGTTAAGTGACCCATCCAAATTCAGCCTTGGCCATTCGTCACAAGGGCTAAAATGGCATCGGCTTCCTTCCATTTTTGCTAGAGTGGGGGAAATTGCCACAAAAATAAAGGAACGCAGGCTGCTCTTCACAGAAGTTGAGAAAACAGCATTCATTTCTTCACCCTATTACCAACCATTAGCTCAGTCAGTAGAGCATGAGACTCACAATCTCAAGGTTGTGGGTTTGAGCCGCATGTTGGGCAAAATATTCCTGCATTGCAGGGTGTTGGACTAGATCACTGTTTAGCAAACTTGGGTGTCCAGCTGCTTTTGGACTACAAATCCCATCATCCCTAACTAGCAGAACCAGCGATCAGGGGTGATGAGAACCCAAAACAGCGGGTGACCCAAGTTTGGGCAACACTGAACTAGATGACCCTCATGGTCCCTTCCAACTTGACATTTCTATTATTTTATGAATCAATATTGCAAATATCACATTCATTTAATTTAACATTCCTTCAAGTCTCATTGCCAAAAAAGCATCTCTGTGTACTGTTCTTTGCTTCTAAAATGTTTCTTTAGGTTTATTTATCCCTTTGTACTGCCCCTTATGAGTTTCTTTCTGAAACACATTCCAGTCCACCCTTCTTTATCAATAACTGATGACTGGTGGATGTGCTCTATAGTTTAGTTGATCAGTTAGGCAGTAAATTCAACTGCTTAAAGTCATGCGAAGGAATCATATGTAGATGGACATCTGAAATGTCAATCTCCCATGACAGTAAAAAGTTATATTTATGAACAAACGTCTCAGAGAATATTCACACCATACATTTAAAATACATTCAATGAATATTTGCAATATGTGACTTCCCCTAAAGAATCATAAAAGGGACACGGGTGGCGCTGTGGGTTAAAGCACAGAGCCTAGGACTTGCCGATCAGAAGGTCGGTGGTTCGAATCCCCGCGACGGGGTGAGCTCCCGTTGCTCGGTCCCTGCTCCTGCCAACCTAGCAGTGTGAAAGCACGTCAAAGTGCAAGTAGATAAATAGGTACCGCTCTGGCAGGAAGGTAAACGGTGTTTCTGTGCGCTGCTCTGGTTCGCCAGAAGCAACTTAGTCATGCTGGCCACATGACCCGGAAGCTGTACACCGGCTCCCTCGGCCAATAAAGCGAGATGAGCACTGCAACCCCAGAGTCGGCCATGACTGGACCTAATGGCCAGGGGTCCCTTTACTTTTAAAGAATCATGAGAACTTCACTTTTCCCCTCACAGGGCTGCAGCTTCCAGCGTCCTTAAGAAACTGTACTTTCAATGTGTACTGAGTGTCATTTAAATGTATGGCCCGGATCTTCCCAAAGAAGAGCCTTACATAGAACTGTAGAGTTGGAAGGGACCACAAAGGTCATCTAGGCCAACCCCCTGCAATGCAGAATTTTTTTTTGCCCAAAGTGGGTCTCAAACCCACAACCATGAGATTAAGAGCCTCGTGCTCTACTGACTGAGCTATTTTGTCCTGCTCACTATAAGGCTAGTTCATTTATCATACTCCAAAAGTATTTCTTTAAAAAACAACACGGCTCAAAGATTAACATGGAAGTTTCAACATGTGCTGAAACAGAGCCATTTCTAAGAAACGCCAAATAACAGAAAGGGAACTTTAATGTTTGATGCTATTCTTTTGTATTCTACATCAGTATGTAACATTGTGCCAGCAGGGGGCCCTACTCTGGTGCAAAAATCTAACAGCTTCCATAGCACACTTCTTATGCTTTATCACAGCCAACAGCTGATAACATAACAACCTATAACACTTAAACTCTGGCAAATAGAATACTCAGAGGCCATTCATCTATGTATAGCAAAGTGATGCCCAGACCTATTTCCACTGTATTTTTGTTCTGCTGGAGAAAGCTGTCTTTGACGCAGCCGAAGAAAGCACTTTTGCACACATGTTAAGTGGCAAGATGTCCAGCAGCCTAGCAACTTTTTTGAAAAATAATAAACGTGGCAGCGACTGATTTGATGTTACAAATCTATTTTTTCTTCTTCAATTTTTTTTATTGGTTTTCCAGAAAATTTTAAACACACAAACAAACATACACCTTAATTGTACTTGATCCAATCTTAGTAACATTGTTAAGTGACTTCCTCAAATCTCCCTGGCTGAATTTCAGTGTATATCATTGTAACAGTTTTCCAAAACCAATTTTCTCATGAAATTAACTTAATCAGTAAACTTCTTTCTTTGTTTTTCATTTTGACTTTAAACATATTATTCTCTAACATCACATATTTAAATCCTAAGCCTATCTGATATTTGCAAGTTTTACAAATCTAGGGGCCTTTCAGCCAAAGGCTGAGAGTCTTTGTAAACAGTAAACTGAATGTGGAGAATGCAACATACAAAAATAAATGGGGGGGGGGGAGGTCCTAAATGGAAATTCCTCCAGAATTAAACTTGGAATTAATGGTAGCTGTCAGGCATTTTACAGAAACCAAAAAAGAGAAGTAAAGATAGTAGCTTTCAATATGATGTCATTTGTTGCAAATTGTTTCAAATGTTGCATTTTAAATTGCTATGGCCCTCCGTTGGGACCTTATGGTGAAAAGCAAGCAATAAATCAAATTAATTATAATGCTGGTAATAATAGAATAGAGCAAGAAAACAAAAGGAGAGGCAAAGACCAAGATTGGCACCATGGCTGGATCTAGACACATCAAAGAAGTGTTTCAGTTAAACGCGTTGTAAACTTTGTATGAGAAATCATTTGGGCAAAAATGAGACTCCACAGCGCCATCTGGTGCCACAGTGTTATAATGTATATATAACGCTTATAAAGCGCTTTTTCCTTGCCAATGTAGCTGAGTCCCAT